>NC_143027.1:56537500-57742500 GCF_057628025.1 Oncorhynchus mykiss | reverse complement strand
TGTAGTCGAATCCAAAAATGTTACCGCTGTTTACATATTTCTCTCCGGAAAAACACCAGAGACTAGACAGAACCAGGAAGTAACACGGAAATAAACAGTGGGTTGTGCAAGTGCCCAGGGCTGTGTGTCTAAATTGCGCCTCTTCTTCGTGTACTTTCCGTCAGAGTAGACACTATGTTGCGTATTTCAAAGTTTGGAACGTGCATTGCGCATTCGTTCACAAATAATTGAAAAAATAAACAAATTGCACCACCATCTAACCCAGGGATGGGCAACTCAAGTCCTCGGGGCCTGGTTGGTATCACTTTTGCCCCAGACCCAGATAACACACGAACTCCAATAATCAACTATTCATGATCTTCAGTTTAGAATGCAATTCGTTTAATCAGCTGTGTTTTCTATGGATGGGAAAAAAACTGCGACACCTCTCTGGCTCCCGAGGACCTGATCCAACTGAGTGTAGAAAACATTAACACCACCTTCCTAATAGCGAGTTGTTTTAACAAGTGACATCGATAAGGGATCATAGCTTTCTCCTGGACCCACCTGGTCAGTCTGTCCTGGAAAGAGCAGGTGTCCTTAATGTTTTGTACACTCAGTGTATATACACCACTATCCCCAACACACCCCACCACCCTTTCCCACTACTTTGGCCAAAGCAGATCCTACACCAGGCCGTTGGCCTGGGAGGCTGGAACCCCATCTCTCAAAACCCCATGTAGTTCTTCTGCACTAAAATATCTGACACCCCAAAACTTCTCTACTGCTGCTACTACCAATTCAATCTCCTGGGATTTCATTTCCATCCGTGTGGTACAAATAATGACCATAGTAATAAACACCAAGAAACTGTTCAGGTCACTCTGTACTGGTCTACTACTCACAGGGATCCTCTCAGACTCCCTCACCCTTTGCCCACCATCCTCTTCTTTCCTCATTGCCTCAGCATATGACACATTCTGCACTGCTCTCACCCTGGAAACTTCAATCTGTCTCACTCGAACAGAACATTTCTGATCTCCAGCAACATTGCCACCCCCACAATTGAAACACTACATTTTTTTCCAGAGAAACTACGTTGCACCAAACATCTGCGTCGCACCAATTAATGGAACGCATCATAGACAATGGGGATTCCCAACTTCCGTCGAGCCAACTTAACACTCAACCCCAACCCAGTTATCACTCCTTTCAGCGGCGCTCTGCTCCGGAGAGCAACACAGGACCGGTGGCATGACACTGCTTTCATCCCGAGTCTTGAAACGCCCCCTCTCCCTCTGAGCAGCAGACACACAAGAAATCCCCCTCAGCATAGTTTGATTGAATTGACCGAACCCAACTCCTTCCATAAACGGATCATCCAAAAGGCATGGATCCACTTTCTCCATGAATTGTACTCCCACTGGGCCAGAGTCATCCAGGGCATTTTCCTGATCATTGGGGTGACTTGGCGCCTCACTTTTGTCAGGTTCAATTTCAAGTTCACTATCCGTCGACTGCTCAGTGTTTTCAAGTGTGTAACATGCAATTTTATCTCCTGAACTTGACCCAAAGGAGAAAGTCCTCGGCTTGTATTTCGCAGTCGGTTTGGGTTTGCACCTCGCACCCTTTTTTCTGCTTTTCTTGCCATCTGCCCTCTTCCTTGCCTGGGCCTCCAACATGAATTCCATCTCCATGTGGGACTTCAGGAACCTCAGTATCTAGCCACTGGTACTGCCATGCTCCCTTCCCGATCCTACATTGTAGTACAGTGTCGCCCAAATCCAACTGGGATTTGCGGCCAGATCGAAAGCATGCAGAAAAGATATTGAACTATATATATATATATATATTTTTTTTATATTACCATATTTGAGAACTAACAATCAAATAATGACTAGACAGTCAGGGAGAATCGAAAATGAAATAAAAAGGGCATTCATGACACATGCTCATTGGTTTTGTTGTTTGAGCAGAGGAACACAGCATTAGCTATGGCAAAATGCATAGATTTGCAGGAAATTAGCTTACAAACCGCAAAATTGTCTCTCAGCTCCATGCAAAACTGTGTAGAATTGCTGGAAATTAGCTTCAAATCTGCTAAATGTTCTCTCAGCGCAATGGAAAAATGTGTAGAATTGCAGATCATTAGCATTACAACAGCAAAATGTCTCTCCACTGCAATGATACCTTTCTAGCTATGACTATGTTAGAGTTAACTCTTCCTATTCCAATGTTCTGTGGGGAGGTCAAATAATGAAACTGTTTAACAAATCTATTCATTTAAAAAAGGATTACTTCTACTTGACAAGACATTACTTTTTTTTGTTCTAACATGTGATAGGTTGCCGGTTTGCCTTTGGCAGGGGTCCCTGTGTAGGAAAAGTTTGAAAAGCCCTGGTGTAGCCTAGGCTAAATTATTGTCTTTCGTGATTTAAAAGGTACAGGCGTTACACTGACCGAGACTCACATCCTTAAATTAACCTAATTAAATGACACAATAACAGACAGAACATTCACGCACATTATTTAAAAATGAACATTTTAGTTTAACAAAGTTGTGAATTTGCATTTTTGCAGACACTGCAGTGCTTTATTAGTTTGAACTAAATTAATACATTGCATTCATGGGATTTACCTTTTCACAATGTTTTTTACTCAAAACTACCAACTTCTTAGGGGGATGTTGCTGTTGCCCTATGGAATTCTCCTCTACTAGAAATAGACTATCAAGGAGGCAATCTGTAGGAGGACACCGACACAGAGCAGCACCAAAATAATCACAGCATTTTTACATGGTCACTAATAGCCTAGCCCTAGGTGGTGCTGTGTCATTTCTGTTTTGATGAGCAGACATGAGATTTTAGTGTCCCAACCCCCCCTCCTTCACACTCCACCTGCTTCCCCCCAGCCATCTTGCTTGTCTGGTTTTTCTACCACATAACAAAAGCCCAATGGACTGTTTCACTATGCCCTCATGGAAGACACGTGGGGTATTAGGCTCTACCACCAGCTCCCACATTGCCATATGGTGTGATGTTGATAGATTTCCCCTGCCAGTGTAAGCAGGTAGCCTATTGTGGCTAGGGGAGAGCCTATTGGTTTACTGGAAACCAGACTGGTTCAGTATACCACTTTAGGCCTGTCCTAATGTAATTGTGTGGTGTGTTTTGGTCATTTATGTTTAGAGGTATCACATGTTTAGGAGCATCACTTCAGGAAACAGCAGAGGGAGCACCCCCCTATCCACGTCGAAGGGACAGTAGTGGAGAAGGTGGAAAGTTAAGTTCCTCTGCGTACACATCACAGGCAAACTGAAATTGTCCACCCACACAGAGCAGTGAAGGCACAACAGCGCCTCAACCTCAGGAGGCTGAAGAAATGTGCCTTGTCACCAACAACCATGACAAACGTTTACAGATGCACAATCGAGAGCATCCTGTCGGGCTGTTTCACCACCTGGTATGGCAACTGCACCGCCATCAACCGCAAGGCTCTCCAGAAGGTGGTGCGGTCTGCACAACGCATCACCGGGGGAAAACTACCTGCCCTCCAAGACACCTAGAGCACCCGATGTCACTGGAAGGCCAAAGAGATCATCAAGGACAATAATCACCCGAGCCACTGCCTGTTCACCCCGCTACCATCCATATGCGAGGTCAGTACAGGTGCATAAAAGCTGGGACTGAGAGACTGAAAAACAGCTTCTATTTTTTTACCTTTATTTAACTAGGCAAGTCAGTTAAGAACAAATTCTTATTTACAATGACGGCCTACCAAAAGGTGGGGACATGGGCTGGGATTAACAATAAACAAATAACATTTAAATACAGGACAAAACACACATCACAACAAGAGAGACAACACTACATAAAAGAGAGACCTAAGACAACATAGCAAGGCAGCAACACAACACAACAATGTGGTAGTAACACAACATGGTAGCAGCACAAAACATGGTACAAATATTGGGCACAGACAACAGCACAAAGCGCAAGAAGGTGGAGACAACAATACATCACACAAAGCAGCCACAACTCTCAGTAAGAGTGTCCATGATTGAATCTTTGAATGAAGAAATTGAGATAAAACTGTCCAGTTT
The DNA here is from genome assembly GCF_057628025.1 of Oncorhynchus mykiss. Classification (NCBI taxonomy): domain Eukaryota; kingdom Metazoa; phylum Chordata; class Actinopteri; order Salmoniformes; family Salmonidae; genus Oncorhynchus; species Oncorhynchus mykiss. The sequence goes on along the minus strand of NC_143027.1, from coordinate 57,738,419 downwards.
GAGTGTTTGTTGCAGCTCGTTCCAGTCGCTAACTGCAGCGAGCTGAAAAAGAGTAGCGACCCAGGGATGTGTGCTTTGAAGACCTTTAACAGAATGTGACTGGCAGAACAGGTGTTGTATGTGGAGGATGAGGGCTGCAGTAGATATCTCAGATAGGGGAGAGTGAGGCCTAAGAGGGTTTTATAAATAAGCGTCGACCAGTGGGTCTTGCGACGGGTATACAGAGATGCCAAGTTTACAGAGGAGTATAGAGGGCAGCGATGTGTCCTGTAAGGAGCATTGGTGGCAAATCTGATGGCAGAATGGTAAAGAACATCTAGCCGCTCGAGAGCACCCTTACCTGCCGATCTATAAACGATGTCTCCGTAATCTAGCATGGTTATCTGAATCAGGGTTAGTTGGCAGCTGGGGTGAAAGAGGAGCGAATACAATATAGGAAACCAAGTCCAAATATAACTTTAGCCTGCAGCTTTGATATGTGATGAGAGAAGGAATGTGTACCATCTAGCCATACTCCCAAGTACTTGTATGAGGTGACTACGGCAGGTTGCCTTGTGGTTAGAGCGTTGGGCCAGTAACCGAAAGGTTGCTAGATTGAATCCCTGAGCTGACAAGGTAAAACTCTGTTGTTCTGCCTCTGAACTAGGCAGTTAACCCACTGTTCCTAGGCCGTCATTGTAATAAAGAATTTGTTCTTAACTGACTTGCCTGGTTAAATAAAAAAAAAGCTCTAAACCCTCAGAGGTAGTAATCACACCTGTGGGGAGAGGGGCATTCTTCTTACCAAAACACACAACTTTTGTTTTGGAGGTGTTCAGAACAAGGTTATGAGTAGAGAAAGCTTGCTGGATGCTAAGAAAGCTTTGTTGTAGAGTATTTAACAAAATCCAGGGAGGGGCCAGCTGAGTATTAGACTATCATCTGCATATAAATGGATGCGAGAGCTTCTTACTGCCTGAGCTACACTGTTGATGTAAATTGAGAAGAGCATAGGGCCTAGGATTGAGCCGTGGGGTACTCCCTTGGTGACAGGCAGTGGCCGACACAGATTTTCTGACTTTATACACTGCACTCAGAGAGATAGTTAGCAAACTAGGCCAAAGACTCCTCAGAGACACCAATACTCCTTAGCCGGCCCACAAGAATGGAATGGTCTACCGTATCAAAAGCTTTGGCCAAGTCAATAAAAATAGCAGTACATCATTGCTTAGAATCAAGGGCAACATCATTGAGGACCTTTAAGGTTGCAGTGACATATCCATAACCCTAGCGGAAACCAGATTGCATACCTGAGAGAATATTATAGACATCAAGAAAGCCAGTCAGTTGATTATTGACAAGTTTTTCCAACACTTTTGATAAACAGGGCAAACTAGAAATAGGTATATATATCAGTTAGGATCAGCTTGATCTCCCCTTTAAATAACGGATGAACCATAACTGCCTTACAAACAATGGAAACCTCCACAGAAAGGAGAGACAGGTTAAAAAGGGTCAGAGATGATAGGGGAAGCAACCTTAATGAAGAAAGGGTCTAAACCATCTGACCCAAATGTTTTTTGGGGGTCAAGTTGAACCTTTTCACACGTACCAACAAAAGCCTGTAATCATTCTACAGTGGTCCCTACCGGTGTGATTAGAACGCTTATTTAGAACGTCCAGTTTCAATTGGCGCAGTAATCAGCATTTGGAGCTGGCCACACTTTTTTCACAGAAACATTTTTCACAAACACAGTGATGTCCAGAATGTGACCAGTTTATTTTTTGGATGCAATGTTCAGACATTCACAGAAGTTGCTACAGCAAAACACAATCATCCAAACTGCAAAATGTAGGCTACATTTGTCCTAGCGCTAACTGAGGAAAGATTTACATAACACAAGCAGTCATATTTTTATAACTCTCAACTGACAGAAACTACAATACGAATTAGCTAATAGCAATTACTATTTATAATCACTGGTGATTTGACCATTGATCGAAATAATTGAGCAAAACACTTTCTAGAAATCAAAAGTAATCTGATGGGTAGTTTGTGCACTCCAGCATGTTTGTTTTTTCACATCAACCAAGATAATAAGAGGAGACAAGATGAGTTTGGTCTGTTTATAGTATGCATGTTGAACGGGGGAGGGGGTGGGGGGTGTCATCTACGAAAATACTTGATCTGCACAAACATTAGTGAAGTGTGTGGACTCTCCTCGAAGAGAGATGTTTGTCCAGCTCAGTAAAGCCTCAAATATAAATAATCTGCAGCGCTGAAATAGGCTACTTCTATATAGATTAATGAGGCGGAACACACCTCAATTCAAACTGTTGTTAGAAAATGCAACTTGTTAGAAAATAATTTGAAATTGACAAGTTGAAACATAGCTTATAGATAATTAGCAGGCAGTGCGTGTTTACTGTCCTGTTGGAACAGTGAGTGCATTCTGATGTAATACAACTCACGCTGGGGGCGACCATTAGAAATATTTGGAACTCATGTGAGGATAACAGCGAGGAGAATAGCCTTAACTGGGTGTTTGGAGACATACCTTGTGGGATTGGTAATACTCTGAGAAGGATTTAGGGAGTCCCGTTGCTTCAGAACTTGGTCAGGTGGTTTAAGCATGTCCCAGTTTAGGTCACCTAGCAGGACAAATTCAGACTTGGTGTAAGGTGCCAGGAGAGAGCTTAGGGCAGGTAGGTACAGGCCAGTGCTGATGGAGGACTATAGCACCCAGCAACAGTCAACAGAACTATTTGAAAGTTTAATGCTTAAAACCAACAAATCAAATTGTTTGGGGACAGACGTGGTGGAGACAACCGAGAACTGAAGGTGATCCTTGGTAAAGATTGCCACTCCCCCACCTTTGGAAGATCTGGTTATAACCTTTTGATCAGCAAGACAGAAAGGCTAACATCAGTATTCAAAACACTATTCCTTAACCACATCTCAGTAATGACCAACACATCTGGATTGGAGCTGTGAACCCACACTTTCAATTGATCCATTTTAGGTAATAACCTTCTAGTGTTAACGTGCAGAAAACCCAGGCTTTTACGAGAGCAGAAATCAGTGATGCAGATATGAGAGCACAAGTCAGTATTGGGGCTAGCAACAGTAGATGGGCTAGGGTGTACATGCACATTTCCAGATATCATCAACAGTAATACAATCAAGGCCCGACATAGCACAGGGAGAGCTCTGCAGTGCTGATTTATGACATCTGAATGTGCATCAGATGGCAACAAGATTATATTGTACAGGAATTTCATTAGGTATCATGAATACAAAACTGTCGAGAGGTGGTTAAATAGGATGGGAGGCCAAAAGTCTGTAACCAATAGAGAGTCAGAGTCCCAAGTGTGGGAACAAACATAGTCTATCGCATGTTTGGGTAAATAAAGTTTGTAGTTAACAAAGCATGCAGGAGTCATGAGGCAAATAGCAAAAAGCACAAGAAATATATAACGACTTGGGGCTAGCCATTGTAAATTCAGTCACTTGCCCCAACAGTGCTTGTGTACTGGAGGCGAGTGAAAGCTTGGGAGAGAGGGGGGAGTGTGGTGGGGTACAGGCCAGGGCAGACGGTGAACAGATCGCCATGTGGAATCCAAGCTGCAGTGCAGCAGGCAACTGGAGTAGGTGTCACACCCACTTGGGAGAAGCTTTTATATCTGGAGGGAGATTTCTTGTAGAAAATGCCAGTGAATGGTCTTTGAACAGCAGGAGGGGGCTTCATAAGGGTGCTTCAAAGACTCCTGCCACTTGTTGGGCCCAAAGGCCTCGACATCTTTTACTTCATACCTCAGTGCTAATTGAAGTTGTATCTGGTCTGTCCTTGCAAGCCCTGCAGCCTTAACTCAGTCTTCAGTCCCAATAAAGTAAAATATTTAATTGTAATGTACTTTTTTTTCCTTTTTCGTATTGGCTTTCAAAATAGCATCAGACCAAACACTACTCACTCAGTTCCAGGTTGGATGGTGTCCTCAGGTCTCTGCTGTTTGTTTGCTAGAGCACCCTCCGTATGGCTTGGAAAAGGAAAATTTAGTAGCAGTAATCGTTCCGGTTAATTTTGGTAATAATTAGGTTGTAGGTCTGGAGTTTTGATCTGGAACAGGCAGAATGGTCAGGCAGGCGGGCTCAGAGTCTGAACAGGCAAGGGTCAAAACCAGGAGGGCAAGAAAAAGAGAAACTGGGAAAAGCAGGCGCTGATAACAAAAATGCTGGTTGACTTGACAAACAAGACAAACTGTCAATGAACAAACAGAGAACACAGGTATAAATACACAGGGAATAATGGGGAAGATGGGCGACACCTGGAGGGGGGTGGAGACAATCACAAGGACAGGTGAAACAGATCAGGGTGTGACCATAGGCGGAAATCCAAGGGGGGACAGGGGGGACACGACCACCCCATCCTGGGGCAAATATGATTTGTCCCCCCCAATATATCACTGTAAACATAACTATGTAATTTCAATAATATTAATATGCAATGAAAGCACTTGTGCTGATTATAGACACTTAATAGCACGTTTTTAAGTTTCAAAAGATTGCGACCCCCCGCCTTTTGTCTCACAATGGTTTGATCCACTGCCTCCAGCAGCGGCACATGATGCAGGTACTGTGCATGTGTGGGAATCTTACATAGTGTGTCAGACACAACGGTTACCAGTCTTAATTTTTGCTGCATTAAATTACAGGTCACTCTCTGTGTTAGCTAGCAGTTAGCTGATGTTCGCTTGCTAGCCAGCTACAGTAACATCAACCAGTGTTTGACTCAAATTCAAATAGCTGCAATGAGAGAAGATAGCAATGCAATGTAGTGTAGTGTTCCTTATTTGGCAAGGTAACAGAGGGTTTGTGTCTACCGTCTGAAAGGCATTCAATGCACATACAGTGGGGAGAACAAGTATTTGATAACCTGCAAAATCGGCAGTGTTTCCTACTTACAAAGCATGTAGGGGTCTGTCATTTCTATCATGGGTACACTTCAACTGTGAGAGACGGAATCTAAAACAACAGAAAATCACATTGTATGATTTTTAAGTAATTAATTTGCATTTTATTGCATGACATAAGTATTTGATACATCAGAAAAGCAGAGCTTAATATTTGGTACAGAAACCTTCGTTTGCAATTACAGAGATCATACGTTTCCTGTAGTTCTTGACCAGGTTTGCACACACTGCAGCAGGGATTTTGGCCCACTCCATACAGACCTTCTCCAGATCCTTCAGGTTTCGGGGCTGTCGCTGGGCAATATGGACTTTCAGCCCCCTCCAAAGATTTTCTATTGGGTTCAGGTCTGGAGACTGGCTAGGCCACTCCAGGACCTTGAGATGCTTCTTACGGAGCCACTCCTTAGTTGCCCTGGCTGTGTGTTTCGGGTCGTTGTCATGCTGGAAGACCCAGCCACGACCCATCTTCAATGCTCTTACTGAGGGAAGGAGGTTGTTGACCAAGATCTCGCGATACATGGCTCCATCCATCCTCCCCTCATTACAGTTTAGTCATCCTGTCCCCTTTGCAGAAAAGCATCCCCAAAGAATGATGTTTCCACCTCCATGCTTCACGGTTGGGATGGTGTTCTTGGGGTTGTACTCATCCTTCTTCTTCCTCCAAACACGGCGAGTGGAGTTTAGACCAAAAAGCTCTATTTTTGTCTCATCAGACCACATGACCTTCTCCCATTCCTCCTCTGGATCATCCAGATGGTCATTGGCAAACTTCAGATGGGTCTGGACATGCGCTGGCTTGAGCCGGGGGACATTGCAAACGCTGCAGGATTTTAATCCATGACGGCGTAGTGTGTACCTAATGGTTTGCTTTGAGACTGTGGTCCCAGCTCTCTTCAGGTCATTGACCAGGTCCTGCTGTGTAGTTCTGGACTGATCCCTCACCTTCCTCATGATCATTGATGCCCCACGAGGTGAGATCTTGCATGGAGCCCCAGACCGAGGGTGATTGACCGTCATCTTGAACTTCTTCCATTTTCTTATAATTGCGCCAACAGTTGTTGCCTTCTCACCAAGCTGCTTGCCTATTGTCCTATAGCCCATCCCAGCCTTGTGCAGGTCTACAATTTTATCCCTGATGTCCTTACACAGCTTCCTAGTCTTGGCCATTGTGGAGAGGTTGGAGTCTGTTTGATTGAGTGTGTGGACAGGTGTCTTTTATACAGGTAATGAGTTCAAACAGGTGCAGCTAATTCAGGTAATGAGTGGAGAACAGGAGGGCTTCTTAAAGACAAACTAACAGGTCTGTGAGAGACGGAATTCTTACTGGTTGGTAGGTGATCAAAATACTTATGTCATGCAATAAAATGCAAATTAATTACTTAAAAATCATACAATGTGATTTTCTGGATGTTTGTTTTAGATTCCGTCTCTCACAGTTGAAGTGTACCTATGATAAAAATTACAGACCTCTACATGCTTTGTAAGTAGGAAAACCTGCAAAATCGGCAGTGTATCAAATACTTGTTCTCCCCACTGTAACTAACGTGAGGTTAATCCAGTCAATCGCACCATAGCGATGTTGTTTGATGTTGGCAGGGTTCACACAGAATAGCTGAATTTGCAGTGCTGGCGCCCAAACTAAAGCAAGCGTTTGCTAGCTAGCTAGTACCTATTCCATTTATATGGCGTCGTCAAAGATGGAATCTTTGCTATCGTCAGTTTATTCCAAGATCAGCATGCAGCTGTAGTGCTTCGAAGTGCCTGTGTTCAGGTTAGCGATAAACTGAACTCCAAACTGAACAGAACTACACTCTCTTCTACCATTGTCTTAAATATATTTAATGTTCTCGTTGCAAAAGCTAAATTGTCGGTAGGGGACTTTGAAGCACCTGTGTGCCAATCTTAGAGTAAACTGACGATAGCAAAGATTATAGCAAACACCACAGAAATGGAAATTGGTGCTCGCTAGCTCTGCAAATTCAGCTATTGTTGGAAGCCAGCCAATATAAAACAAACTATATTAAAATTACAAAAGGTTGCAGCATACGTTGTGTAAATGGTGAACTCATACAGCTGTCAACCCTTGTCACTGCAATCCGTTTCACATTTGCTAGCTAACTAGCTAGCTACCTTTAGATTGAAGCCCATATAGAATGATAGAAGATAATAGATGATAGAAGCCCATCTCTTCCTGTAAATAACCTGCACACTGTGTGTGTGTGTGTGTGTGTGTGTGTGTGTGTGTGTGTGTGTGTGTGTGTGTGTGTGTGTGTGTGTGTGTGTAGCCAGCCAGGTAGAAAAATGGCAGAAAAAATATGGACATTAGAGTATTTTTCAGTAAACCAAAACGCAAAGTAAGAACCCCCTAGTAGATGAATATCTCAGACTAAAATGTTCATAAGAATGAAGAGAAATGCTAATGGAAATGTTTCAACATGATGTCATTATGCAGAGCAGGCAACAGATGGCACACAGACAGTAGAGCTGGGTACAGATGGGCAGGGACAGACTGGCAGAGACAGGGAGTCTCAGGTAAGTTTGTTGAGTCTTTGTTTGGCAACATCATGAAAGGTTCTCTCTTTTTTAGACTTGTAAAATTGGGACATAATTGGAAAATGTCATGGATACCCCCACTGTCAACTTAAACTGGTGACTGAACTAAGATTTGTTTAAGGCAATGGTGTTGCTGTTGTGATTAATTGAGTTGTTTTGGGTACCGGTAGTTAGGAGTGTGGCAAACACCTTATTTATTTTCTAGGAGATAGAGTCAGTGAGGGTGGTGAAAGGGAAAGAGCCAGCGAGAGAGACTTCAGAGGACAGTGTCACAGCCACGGCAGGACCAGGTGTCAACCGTGTTGCCAGCTGCACCAGTATAGGGGACAGTGTTACAGCCACGGCAGGACCAGGTGTCAACCTTGTTGCCAGCAGCACCAGTATAGGGGACAGTGGCACAGCATTGTCCAGTTACCTCAGTGATGGCACATAACCATATCAGCCACACCCACAATTTATAGAACCATCGTTCATTACACTTTATTTAACGTTCCCCTTGCAATTACACCAGGGACCACGGACCCCTGTTTGAGAACCCCTGGTGTTTAATATAATATTTGTCATTTTGTTTAGTAGTTTTTAGTACATGACAGTACATGTTGTTATTTTATCTTATTTTTATTTACAATTGCATAATTTGTGTGACATACTTGTCCATAGCTGCTGTTTGAAGTGTTGAGACACTGACTGAACAATAAATGCGTATTTTTGAAGGATATTTTTGTTGATTTGTTTGGGTTATTCATTGAAGTAGTTCTTTCGCTTTTAGAACTGTACTTATTTTGAATGTTTTGCTCTTGTAAAGTTATTGTAGTAGACTCAGGCCAGTGGCACATATTTAATGACTTTATAAATGTATCAGAAAAAGTCAAATATAAAGGTCAATTCAATACGGAGACCAACTTTGATGGTTCTCAATGGAGAGTCTTTTAGATTTACGAAAACTGCACCCATACAGTACCATTACCACCTACTGGCCTTTCTTGGTATTGCTGGTTGTAAATACAAATACCTGCATACATACTGGACTGATAAGGAACACTGCTATAACTATTATTAGTAGTAGTATTATAATTATTTAAACATTTGGGACAACCCTTCAGTTAACTACTGTAGCTATCAATTTTCCAGTAGTAGTAATTATGGTTCCTCAATATACATTTTAACATATTACAACGTTGGCTGTGTTACAGCACTACTTTTGGTGTCCCCCTCAGAAAATGTCCTGTAATTGTCCCCTCCAAAGTTGATATCAGATTTTCGCCCCTGTGTGTGACAGTTACATATGAATAATGTTGTATAAATGTGTTATGGAGGTTATTATGAATGATACTGCAACATTCACCAAGGAGTTTTGAAAGGTTTCATGAAGGTGTTTGGTATGCATTATGTATACCCCCTTCATTTAAAGTGTTTACCAAAACACACATACTGGTACCAACACATACAGACTCAACATGTATTACAAACACTCACTTGCCAGTAGAGAATTGCCAATGCCATCCTCCTCTCTTTCGTGTTGACAAAAGGGTCAATGACTCTCTTTTGTTGTCCTGGGCTACCAGGCTAAAATGCTTGATCAATAGCCCAGCTTCATGGGCAACGTTAACATTAGCCTACTACATCTAGCTACATATTGAACTTCCATCCTCTCAGGCCAGGGACAATGTTTGAATGTATGGTTGGATCAGAGCCGCCATTATGATCATTGGCCAGTATGGAGAATTAAAGTAAAACCACAAGTCCAAATCTCTATTTCCATCCATATCCATGGCTAATTTAGGAAAGGGACAATTTTATCTGCCTAGTTAGCCACCAGAGGACAACAACACAACGGGATGCAACAATTCAAGTTTTTTCTGTCAATTCATTTTTGCTTTTGATGTGATTGGTGTGAAGCCAAATTCAAACTGGCTTCCCTTGACCCTTTCTTTTGGTGTGCCAGGACAATTCACAGTTGAGCTCACTCAGTTTAGCTCAATGCTGACTGGCTATTATTTTATTTATTTTTTCCTTGAAGTTCTTGATGATCAGAGAAATGGTTGATTTAGGTGCAATCTTACTGGCAGCAATATCCCTGCCTGTGAAGCCCTTTTTGTGCAAAGCAATGATGACGGCACGTGTTTCCTTGGAGGTAACCATGGTTGACAGAAGAAGAGCAATGATTCCAAGCACCACCCTCCCTTTGAAGCTTCCAGTCTGTTATTCGAACTCAATCAGCATGACAGAGTGATCTCCATTTCCTCACTCACACCTGTATTAACAAGAGAATCACTTACATGATGTCAGCTGGTCCTTTTGTGGCAGGGCTGAAATGCAGTGGAAATGTTTTGGGGGGATTCAGTTCATTTGCATGGCAAAGAGGGCCTTTGCAATTAATTGCAATTCATCTGATCATTCTTCATAACATTCTGGAGTATATGCAAATTGCCATCATACAAACTGAGGCAGCAGACTTTGTGAAAATTAATGTTTGTGTCATTCTCAAAAGTTTTGGCCACGACTGTAGGTGTGGAGTAAACTTGTCTGAGAGCTTAGAACTGAAGACCTAGATTATGCCTATACTTAAGCTTATCAGCGTGATGCAGTCTTGTGGCTTGAAGAAGACCTACGTTAGAAACCAGTCTGTCCTGTTGGTGACGTGACCCAGATTTGTGAGGAGGAGGTGAAATGAGGGGTGGAGCGTAAAACATGCCTTTGTGTTGAGTAACATGTCTTGATACCTAAAGAGGATAAAGTGGCAGGCCAGTAACTGGAAGGATGCCAGTTTGAATCCCAGGACTGACAGAAACAATCTGTGGGATGTGAACCAGACAGTTGCTGGTGTCCTGGGGCCTCTTGTTACCTTGCTGAACTATGCTGGTTTAAATTCTGGGTCTGATGGGAAAAATCTAGTGAATGTGACCCTGCAACTGGAGGTTGCTGGTATCCAATCTTAGATGCTATCTCCTGCCGTTGTAACTCAGTTGGTAGAGCATGGTGCTTTCAGTGTCAGGGTTGTGGGTTAATGTCATGTATTGTCATGTTGTGTCTTGTTTCTGTCCTTTCTCTTCACCCTGTCTCCCTCTGCTGGTCGTACTAGGTTACCTTTTCTTCCCCTCTTTCCCCCAGCTGTCCCTTGTCTTCTCTAACTACCTCGTTCACCCCTTTTCCCACCTGTTCCCTTTTTTCCTCTGATTAGGTCTCTATATCTCTCTCTCTTTCTGCTTCTGTCTTTGTCGGATTCTCGTTTGTGTTACTCATGCCTGAACCAGACTATCGTCGTGTTTGCTGCAACCTTGTCCTGTCGGAATCTGCCGGTTCATCTGAGCCTACGTGTGTTTCGTCATTAAAGAAACTCTGTTTTGTTAATTCGCTTTTGGGTCCTCATTCACGCACCTGACAGAAGAATCCGACCAAGAATGGACCCAGCGACTTCGGATCCTCTCCACTCTGCCGTCGAGATCCAGGGAGCGATGCTAGGCAGACACGAGCAGGAATTGTCTGCTGCTCGACATGCCGTTGAGACCCTGGCCGCCCAAGTCTCCAACCTCACAGAACAGGTTCACCATCTCCGCCTCGATCCACCGGCCACTTCCAGGGCTTTCGAATCTCCGGAGCCCAGAATCAATAACCCGCCGTGTTACTCTGGGGAGCCCACTGAATGCCGCTCGTTCCTCACCCAGTGTGATATTGTGTTTTCTCTCCAGCCCAACACTTACTCCAGGAGCACAGCTCGTATCGCCTACGTCATATCTCTCCTTACTGGACGGGCTCGTGAGTGGGGCACGGCAATCTGGGAGGCAAGGGCTGAGTGTACTAACCAGTATCAGGACTTTAAGGAGGAGATGATACGGGTTTTTGATCGTTCTGTTTTTGGGGAGGAAGCTTCCAGGGTCCTGTCTTCCCTATGTCAAGGTAATCGATCCATAACAGACTACTCTATTGAGTTTCGCACTCTTGCTGCCTCCAGTGGCTGGAACGAGCCGGCTTTGCTCGCTCGTTTTCTGGAGGGTCTCCGCGCAGAGGTAAAGGATGAGATTCTCTCCCGGGAGGTTCCTTCCAGCGTGGATTCCTTGATTGAACTCGCTATTCGCATAGAGCGACGGGTTGATCTTCGTCACCGAGCTCGTGGAAAGGAGCTCACGTTCTCCGTTGCACCCCTCTCCGCATCACTACCATCTTCCTCTGCCGGCTCGGGTGCTGAGCCTATGCAGCTGGGAGGTATCCGCATCTCGACTAAGGAGAGGGAACGGAGAATCACCAACCGCCTCTGTCTCTATTGCGGTTCCGCTGGTCATTTTGTCACTTCATGTCCAGTAAAAGCCAGAGCTCATCAGTAAGCGGAGGGCTACTGGTGAGCGCTACTACTCCTGTCTCTCCTTCAAGATCCTGCACTACCTTGTCGGTCCATCTACGCTGGACCGGTTCGTCAGCTTCCTGCAGTGCCTTAATAGACTCTGGGGCGGAGGGCTGTTTTATGGACGAGACCTGGGCTCGGGAACATGACATTCCTCTCAGACAGTTAAGGGAGCCCACGGCCTTGTTCGCTTTGGATGGTAGTCCTCTCCCCAGGATTCAGCGTGAGACGCTACCTTTAACCCTCACTGTCTCTGGTAATCATAGCGAAACCATTTCTTTTTTAATTTTTCGTTCACCTTTTACACCTGTTGTTTTGGGCCATCCCTGGCTAGTTTGTCATAATCCTTCTATTAATTGGTCTAGTAATTCTATCCTCTCCTGGAACGTCTCTTGTCATGTGAAATGTTTAATGTCTGCTATCCCTCCTGTTTCCTCTGTCTCTTCTTCACAGGAGGAGCCTGGTGATTTGACAGGGGTGCCGGAGGAATATCACGATCTGCGCACGGTGTTCAGTCGGTCCAGGGCCACCTCTCTTCCTCCACACCGGTCGTATGATTGTAGTATTGATCTCCTTCCGGGAACCACTCCCCCCCGGGGTAGACTATACTCTCTGTCGGCTCCCGAACGTAAGGCTCTCGAAGATTATTTGTCTGTAGCTCTTGACGCCGGTACCATAGTCCCCTCCTCCTCTCCCGCCGGAGCGGGGTTTTTTTTTGTCAAGAAGAAGGACGGGTCTCTGCGCCCCTGCATAGATTATCGAGGGCTGAATGACATAACAGTGAAGAATCGTTATCCGCTTCCTCTTATGTCTTCAGCCTTCGAGATCCTGCAGGGAGCCAGGTTTTTCACTAAGTTGGACCTTCGTAACGCTTACCATCTCGTGCGCATCAGGGAGGGGGACGAGTGGAAGACGGCGTTTAACACTCCGTTAGGGCACTTTGAATACCGGGTTCTTCCTTTCGGCCTCGCTAACGCTCCAGCTGTCTTTCAGGCATTAGTCAATGATGTCCTGAGAGACATGCTGAACATCTTTGTTTTCGTTTACCTTGACGATATCCTGATTTTTTCACCGTCACTCCAGATTCATGTTCAGCACGTTCGACGTGTCCTCCAGCGCCTTTTAGAGAATTGTCTTTTTGTGAAGGCTGAGAAGTGCACTTTTCATGCCTCCTCCGTCACATTTCTCGGTTCTGTTATTTCCGCTGAAGGCATTAAGATGGATCCCGCTAAGGTCCAAGCTGTCATTGATTGGCCCGTCCCTAAGTCACGCGTCGAGCTGCAGCGCTTTCTCTGCTTCGCGAACTTCTATCGTCGTTTCATCCGTAATTTCGGTCAGGTGGCAGCTCCTCTCACAGCCCTTACTTCTGTCAAGACGTGCTTTAAGTGGTCCGTTTCCGCCCAGGGAGCTTTTGATCTCCTCAAGAATCGTTTTACATCCGCTCCTATCCTTGTTACACCTGACGTCTCTAGACAGTTCGTTGTCGAGGTTGACGCGTCAGAGGTGGGCGTGGGAGCCATTCTTTCTCAGCGCTCCCTCTCTGACGACAAGGTCCACCCATGCGCGTATTTTTCTCATCGCCTGTCGCCGTCGGAACGTAACTATGATGTGGGAAACCGCGAACTGCTCGCCATCCGCTTAGCCCTAGGCGAATGGCGACAGTGGTTGGAGGGGGCGACCGTTCCTTTTGTCGTTTGGACTGACCATAGGAACCTTGAGTACATCCGTTCTGCCAAACGACTTAATGCGCGTCAGGCGCGTTGGGCGCTGTTTTTCGCTCGTTTCGAGTTCGTGATTTCTTATCGTCCGGGCTCTAAGAACACCAAGCCTGATGCTTTATCTCGTCTCTTCAGTTCTTCAGTAGCCTCCACTGACCCCGAGGGGATTCTCCCTGAGGGGCGTGTTGTCGGGTTGACTGTCTGGGGAATTGAGAGGCAGGTAAAGCAAGCGCTCACTCACACTCCGTCGCCGCGCGCTTGTCCTAGGAACCTTCTTTTCGTTCCCGTTCCTACTCGTCTGGCCGTTCTTCAGTGGGCTCACTCTGCCAAGTTAGCCGGCCACCCTGGCGTTCGGGGTACGCTTGCTTCCATTCGCCAGCGTTTTTGGTGGCCCACCCGGGAGCATGACACGCGTCGTTTCGTGGCTGCTTGTTCGGTCTGCGCGCAGACTAAGTCCGGTAACTCCCCTCCTGCCGGCCGTCTCAGGCCGCTTCCCATTCCCTCTCGACCGTGGTCTCACATCGCCTTAGATTTTGTCACCGGACTGCCTTCGTCAGCGGGGAAGACTGTTATTCTTACGGTTGTCGATAGGTTCTCTAAGGCGGCTCATTTCATTCCCCTTGCTAAGCTTCCTTCTGCTAAAGAGACGGCACAAATCATCATCGAGAATGTTTTCAGAATTCATGGCCTTCCGTCAGACGTCGTTTCGGACAGAGGTCCGCAATTCACGTCTCAATTTTGGAGGGAGTTTTGCCGTTTGATTGGGGCTTCCGTCAGTCTCTCTTCCGGCTTTCACCCCCAGTCTAACGGTCAAGCAGAACGGGCCAATCAGACTATTGGTCGCATCTTACGCAGTCTTTCTTTTCGTAACCCTGCGTCTTGGTCAGAACAGCTCCCCTGGGCAGAATACGCCCACAACTCGCTTCCTTCGTCTGCGACCGGGCTATCTCCTTTTCAGAGTAGCCTCGGGTACCAGCCTCCGTTGTTCTCATCTCAGTTCGCCGAGTCCAGCGTCCCCTCCGCTCAGGCTTTTGTCCAACGTTGCGAGCGCACCTGGAAGAGGGTCAGGTCTGCACTTTGCCGTTATAGGGCGCAGACTGTGAGAGCTGCTAATAAGCGTAGAACTAAGAGTCCTAGATATTGTCGCGGTCAGAGAGTTTGGCTCTCCACTCAGAACCTTCCCCTTAAGACGGCTTCTCGCAAGTTGACCCCGCGGTTCATTGGTCCGTTCCGTATTTCTCAGGTCATTAATCCTGTCGCAGTGCGACTTCTTCTTCCGCGATATCTTCGTCGTGTCCACCCGGTCTTCCATGTCTCCTGTGTTAAGCCCGTTCTTCGCGCCCCCGCTCGTCTTCCCCCCCCCCCCCCCCATCCTTGTCGAGGGCGCACCTATCTACAGGGTCCGTAAGATTTTGGACATGCGTCCTCGGGGCCGTGGTCATCAGTACCTAGTGGATTGGGAGGGGTACGGTCCTGAGGAGAGGAGTTGGGTTCCCTCTCGGGACGTGCTGGACCGTTCGCTGATCGATGATTTCCTCCGTTGCCGCCAGGTTTCCTCCTCGAGTGCGCCAGGAGGCGCTCGGTGAGTGGGGGGGTACTGTCATGTATTGTCATGTTGTGTCTTGTTTCTGTCCTTTCTCTTCACCCTGTCTCCCTCTGCTGGTCGTACTAGGTTACCTTTTCTTCCCCTCTTTCCCCCAGCTGTCCCTTGTCTTCTCTAACTACCTCGTTCACCCCTTTTCCCACCTGTTCCCTTTTCCCCTCTGATTAGGTCTCTATATCTCTCTCTCTTTCTGCTTCTGTCTTTGTCGGATTCTCGTTTGTGTTACTCATGCCTGAACCAGACTATCGTCGTGTTTGCTGCAACCTTGTCCTGTCGGAATCTGCCGGTTCATCTGAGCCTACGTGTGTTTCGTCATTAAAGAAACTCTGTTTTGTTAATTCGCTTTTGGGTCCTCATTCACGCACCTGACAGTTAAATTCCAAATGGAGACCATTAAAATAAATATGAAAATGTATCCACTCAGTACTGTAATTTGCTCTGGATAAGAATGTCTGCTAAATATGTAAAATGTTGTGCCCTTGAGCAAGGTACAACCACAAAATGGTTCCAAGGTGTAATCTTCTTAATCTCAGGGGAACTAACGCAAGTCTTCAGGTCAACATGCACTCAACATGAAACTACCAAACCACCTCTGTTACACTTCACCCCCCTTTGACTTCCCCTTCCTAGAAGAGACCCATCCTGGTACAGACTCGATTCTAACCCGGGTCTCAAGCAAGGTTACTCATCATGATACACAGCCTGTTTTGTGTTTGGTGTGTCAGGGGTTGGATAATGTGACATCAAAAATACCAGTTCCAGTTGTACATTGAAACCTTTTTTGTTGTTGAAAATCTCTGTCCAATGATGTCATGACTGGTTTCATAAAGGTGCTATGAATGACTATCTATAATCAAGTATAATGTTACCTGAGAATGTGTGTGTGTGTGCGTGTGCGTGTGTGTGTGTGTGTGTGTGTGTGGTCATCGCAGGGGCCAACAGGCGGAATTCCATCAAGACCGCCACAGAGGCAGCCGATATAGCCTCTAAGTCTGTTTTACTGTTAATTGAGATGATCAGGACTATCATACTTTCTTGTATGTTTGTGACTTTAGTTTAAAAAAAGGGGTGTCATAACTAGGTCAATTTTGGAACGGAATGAGAAATGTTTTGATATAAATTTCATGTTCAGTATATCTTATATAACAAGTAACAAGTACACACACACAGTAGTGTTTGTAATTGGTTAGTGGTGGTATGTGTATCAAATTGAGGCAAGAAATACATACAAACATTGATTTTGGTATGGAGCTCGAGTACAGCTTGCCATACAGTAGCAGAGAGAATAGTCTATGAGTAGGGTGGATGGAGTCTTTGACCATTTTTAGGGCCTTCCTCTGACACCGCCTGGTATAGAGGTCCTGGATGGCAGGAAGCTTGGCCCTGGTGATGTACTGGGCCGTACGTACTACCGTCTGTAGTGCCTTGCAGTCGGAGGCCGAGCAGTTGCCATACCAGGCAGTGAAGCAACCAGTCAGGATGCTCTCGATGGTGCAGCTCTAGAACCTTTTGAGGATCTGAGGACCCATGCCAAATATTTTCAGTCTCCTGAGGGGGAATAGGTTTTGTTGTGCCCTCTTCACGATTGTCTTGGTGTGCTTGGACCATGTAAGTTTGTTGGTGATACGGACACCAAGGAACTTGAAGCTCTCAACCTGCTCCACTACAGCCGCGTCGATGAGAATGGGGGCGTGCTCGGTCATCTTTTTCCTGTAGTCCACAATCATCTCCTTTGTCTTGATCACATTGAGTGAGAGGTTGTTGTCCTGGCACCACACGGCCAGGTCTCTGACCTCCTCCCTATAGGCTGTCTCGTCATTGTCGTTGATCAGGACTACCACTGTTGTGTCATCGGCAAACTTAATGATGGTGTTGTCATGCCTGGCAATGCAGTCACGAGTAAACAGGGAGTACAGGAGGGGACTGAGCACGCACCCTTGAGGGGTCCCCATGTTGAGGATCAGCGTGGCGGATGTGTTGTTACCTACCCTTACCACCTGGGGGCAGCCCATCAGGATGTCCAGGATCCAGTTGCAGAGGGAGGTGTTTAGTCCCAGGGTCCTTAGCTTAGTGATGAGCTTTGAGGGCACTATGGTGTTGAATGCTGAGTTGTAGTCAATGAATAGCATTCTCACATAGGTGTTCCTTTTGTCCAGGTGGGAAAGGGCAGTGTGGAGTGCAATAGACATTGCATCATCTGGGATGGAGTTGGTCTAGGGTTTCTGGAATAATTGGTGTTGATGTGAGCCAGCCTTTCAAAGCACTTCATGGCTACAGATGTGAGTGCTACTTGTTGGTAGGCTTTGGGCAAGTTACCTTAGTGCTCTTGGGCACAGGGACTTGGGTGGTCTGCCTGAAACATGATGGTATTACAGACTCAGACAGGGAGAGGTTGAAAATGTCAGTGTAGGCCTCCCGGGTGGCGCAGTGGTCTAAGGCACTGCATCGCAGTGCTAGCTGTGCCACCAGAGACTCTGGGTTTGAGCCCAGGAACTGTCGCAGCCGGTCGTGACCCGGGAGGTCCATGGGGTGACGCACAATTGGCCTAGTGTCGTCCAGGTTAGGGAGGGTTTGGCCGGTAAGGATATCCTTGTCTCATCGCGCACTAGCGACTCCTGTGGAGGGCCGTGCGCAGTGTGTGCCCTGCGGCCCTGCGGGCTTGTGAATGTTCGGCTAGCCAACCACACAGCTACAGTAACACAATCACTTCAAGCTAGCCCCTGGAAAGACTGCAAATTAGCTGCGTTTTGTATTTTTTGTATATATCCATAAAAATGATGCCAGCTGAATCAAGATTTAGACTGGCTGAGAAACGCTGCCTTCCTGTCTGTCCCGACTCACGACACATTCATTACTATGGGACAGCAGGAGATCGAATTTGATTATTGAAACAATCTTGCAAATGTTGGAGAGACAGAAAGCAAGGTTTATGCAAATCTCCGCTGTTGAAAACTAAATGGTAGTCTTTAAAAATGTGAGATAATGTCTAGATGCTTTTTATAGTGAAGATCAAGTTCATAAATTGCTTGGCTGGCCTGATGAGACAATGGATTGCACAGTCAGAGTAAATAAGCATTTTAATGTCATAGGTTTAGCTGGTGGCAACTTGTGAAATAGACACCGACTGGAATGCGGTTTTACCAATCAGCATTCAGGATTAGATCCACCCATTGTATAAATGGCCAATATACCATGGCTAAGGGCTGTTCTTATGCACAACGCAACGCGGAGTGCCTGGATACTGCCCTTAGCCGTGGTATATTGGCCATATACCACAAACCCCAGAGGTGCCTTATTGCTATTATAAACTGGTTATCAATGTAATTAGTATAGTAAAAATACATGTTTTGTCATACTCATGTTATACAGTCTGATATACCATGGCTGTCAGCCAATCAGCATTCAGGGCTTGAACCACCTAATTTATAATGACCAATATACCACACCCCCTTCGGCCTTGTTGCATAATTATAGTTTGGAGACCCTTGTGTACATCTCCCAAAGTTTTTGTAACATGCCTGCTATTGGTTGATATACGGAATTGGTTGTACAGTATACATGTAACGCTCGTCTGTGGTGGAAGAAGAGGAGGACCAATGTGCAGCGTGGTAAGTGTCCATATTGATAATTTATTATCATGAACACAAAAACAAAATAACGAGAACGAACAAAACGAAATAGTCCTGTCTGGTGATATGCACAAAGACAGAAAACAATCACCCACGAAACACAGGTGGGAAAAGGCTACCTAAGTATGATTCTCAATCAGAGACAACTAAAGATGGCAGGGGGCGGCAGGGTAGCCTAGTGGTTAGAGCGTTGGACTAACCGGAAGGTTACAAGTTCAAATCCCCAAGCTGACAAGGTACAAATCTGTCGTTCTGCCCCTGAAAAGGCAGTTAACCCACTGTTCCTAGGCCGTCATTGAAAATAAGAATTTGTTCTTAACTGACTTGCCTAGTTAAATAAAGGTAAATAAAAAAAAGTTGAAAAAAGACACCTGCCTCTGATTGAGAATCATACCAGGCCAAACACAACATAGAAAAACGAACATAGACAACCCACCCAACTCACGCCCTGACCATCCTAAAACAAGGACATAACTGTAACGTTCGTCGTCCTCGTCTGAGGAGGAGTAGGAGACATCGGACCAATATGCAGCGTGGTACGTGTCCATGTTCATATTTATTAAACAGAACACTAAACAAAATAACAACGGAGAATGAAACGAAACAGTTCTGTAAGGTGACATACACTAAACAGAAAACAACTACCCACAAATCAAGTGGGAAAAACAGGCTACGTAAATATGGTTCTCAATCAGAGACAACGATTGACAGCTGCCTCTGATTGAGAACCATACCAGGCCAAACACATAGAAAACCAATACTAGAACAACACATAGAATGCCCACCCCAACTCATGCCCTGACCAACCTAAACAAGAAACATAACAAAGGAACTAAGGTCAGGACATGACAATAACAAAGGAACTAAGGTCAGAACATGACAATACACTTAAATGCAGGGTATCATGTAAAAGCTTTTGATGCTGTGCTGATTTCTTTTGATATTCTGTCTATTGCTGTGTATTGCTCCACTGACCCAATAAATCAAATCAAATGTATTTATAAAGCCATTTTTACATCAGCAGATGTCACAAAGTGCTTATACAGAAACCCAGCCTAAAATCCTAAACAACAAGCAATGCAGATGTAGAGGCACAGTGGCTAGGAAAAACTCCCTAAAAAGGCAGGAGCCCAGGAAGAAACCAAGAGAGGAACCAGGCTCTGATGGATGGCCATTTTTTTATTTCACCTTTATTTAACCAGGTATGCCATTTGAGAACAAGTTCTCGTTTACAACTGCGACCTGGCCAAGATAAAGCAAAGCAGTGCGACACAAAAAACAACACAGAGTTACACATGGAAAAAACAAAAGTACAGTCAATAACACAATAGGAAAAAAATCAATATACTGTGTGTGCAAAGGATGTAAGATTAGGGAGGTAAGGCAATAAATAGGCCGTAGTGGCGAAGTAATTACAATTGAGCAATTAAACCTGGAGTGATAGATGTGCAGAAGATGAATGTGCAAGTAGAGATACTGGGGTGCAAAGGAGAGAAAAAATAAAATAAATAAATAAATAACAATATGGGGATGAGGTAGTTGGATGGGCTATTACAGAAGGGTTATGTACTGGTGCAGTGATCTGTGAGCTGCTCTGACAGCTGATGCTTAAAGTTAGTGAGGGAGATATGAGTCTCCAGCTTCAGTGATTTTTGCAATTCGTTCCAGCCATTGGCAGCAGAGAACTGGAAGGAAAGGCAACCAAAGGAGGAATAGGCTTTGGGGGTGACCAGTGAAATATACCTGCTGGAGTGTGTGCTACGGGTGGGTGCTGCTTTGGTGACCAGTGAGTTGAGATAAGACAGGGCTTTACCTAGCAAAGACTTATAGATGACCTGGAGCCAGTGGGTTTGGCGACGAATATGAAGTGAGGGCCAGCCAACGAGAGCATACAGGTTGCAGTGGTGGGTAGCTTATGGGGCTTTGGTGACAAAACGGTGGCACAGTGATAGACTGCATCCAATTTGCTGAGTAGAGTTTTGGAGGCTATTTTATAAATTAAATTGCCGAAGTCAAGGATTGGTAGGATAGTCAGTTTTACGAGGGTATGTTTGGCAGCATGAGTGAAGGATGCTTTGTTGTGAAATAGGAAGCTGATTCTAGATTTAATTTTGGATTGGAGATGCTTAATGTGAGTCTGGAAGGAGAGTTTACAGTCTAACCAGACACCTAGGTATTTGTTATTGTCCACATATTCTAAATCAGAACCGTCCAGAGTAGTGATGCTGGACGGCCAGGCAGGTGGGTGCAGCGATCGGTTGAAGAGCATGCATTTAGTTTTACGTGCCTTTAAGAGCAGTTGGAGGCCACGGAAGGAGAGTTGTATGGCATTGAAGCTCGTCTGGAGGTTAGTTAACAGTGTCCAAAGAAGGGACAGATGTATACAGAATGGTGTCGTTTGCGTAGAGGTGGATCAGAGACTCACCAGCAGCAAGAGCGACATCATTGATGTATACAGACAAAAGAGTCGGCCCTAGAATTGAGCCCTGTGGCACCCCCATAGAGACTGCCAGAGGCCCGGACAACAGGCCCTCCAGTTTGACAGACTGAACTCTGTCTGAGAAGTAGTTGGTGAACCAGGCGAGTCAGTCATTTGAGAAACCAAGGCTGTTGAGTCTGCCGATAAGAATGTGGTGATTGACAGAGCGAAAGCCTTGGCCAAGTCGATGAATACGGCTGCACAGTATTGTATTTTATCGATGGAGGTTATGATATCGTTTAGGACCTTGAGCGTGGCTGAGGTGCACCCATGACCAGCTCGGAAACCAGATTGCATAGCGGAGAAGGTACGGTGGGATTCGAAATGGTCGGTGATCTGTTTGTTAACTTGGCTTTCCTTAGAAAGGCAGGGTAGGGTAAATATAGGTCTGTAACAGTTTGGGTATAGAGTGTCTCCCCCTTTGAAGAGGAGGATGACCGCAGCAGATTTCCAATCATTGGGGATCTCAGACGATACGAAAGAGAGGTTGAAAGGCTAGTAATAGGGGTTGCAACAATTGCGGAGGATAATTTTAGAAACAGAGGGTCCAGATTGTCTAGCCCAACTGATTTGATTTTGCAACTCTTTCAGAACATCAGCTATCTGGATTTGGGTGAAGGATAAATGGGGGAGGTTTGGGCAAGTTGCTGTGGGGGGTGCAGGGTTGTTGACTGGGGTAGGGGTAGCCAAGTGGAAAGCATGGCCAGCCGTAGAAAAATGCTTATTGAAATTCTCAATTATTGTGGATTTATCGGTGGTGACATTGTTTCTTAGCCTCAGTGCAGTGGACAGCTAGGAGGAGGTGCTCTTATTCTCCATGGACTTTACAGTGTCCCAGAATTTTTTGGAGTTTGTGCTACAGGATGCAAATTTCTGATTGAAAAATCTAGCCTTTGCTTTCCTAACCGCCTGTGTATATTGGTTCCTAACTTCCCTGAAAAGTTGCATATCACGGGGGCTATTCGATGCTAATGCAGTACGCCACAGGATGTTTTCGTGCTGGTCAATGTGCAGTCAGGTCAGGAGTCCACCAAGTGGACCATCTGTTCTTGGTTCCAAATTTTTTGAATGGGGCATGCTTATTTAATATGGCGAGGAAAGCACTTTTAAAGAATAAGCAGACATCCTTTACTGATGTAGTGATGTCAATATCCTTCCTGGATACCCAGGTTTTAGGGAGCGTTTGACAGTGATGAGGGGTGGTTGTTTGACCGCAGGCCCATTACGGACGCAGGCAATGAGTCTGTGATCACTGATATCCTGGTTGAAGACAGCAGAGGTGTATTTAGAGGGCAGGTTGGTCAGGATGATATCTATGAGTGTTTACAGATTTGGGGTTGTACCTGGTAGGTTCATTGATAATTTGTGTGAGATTGAGGGCATCTAGCTTAGATTGTAGGACGGCCAGGGTGTTAAGCATCTCCCAGTTAAGGTCACCTAACCGTACGAGCTCTGAAGATAGATGGGGGCAATCAATTCACATATGGTGTCCAGGACATAGCTGGGGGCAGAAGGTGGTCTATAACAAGTGGCAACAGTGAGAGACTTGTTTCGGGAAAGGTGTATTTTTAGAAGTAGAAGCTCAAATTGTTTGGGCACAGACCAGGATAGCATGACTGTCTCTGCAGTAGATTGCAACTCCGCCCCCTTTGGCAGTTCTATCTTCTCGGAAAATGTTATAGTTAGGGATGGAAATGTCAGGATTTCTGGTGGCCTTCCTAAGCCAGGATTCAGACACGGCTAGGACATCCTGGTTGGCAGTGTGTGCTAAAGCAGTGAGTAAAAAAAACTTAGGGAGGAGGCTTCTAATGATAACATGCATGAAACCAAGGCTTTTACGGTGACAACAAATCAACAAATGAGAGCGCCTGGGGAATGGGAGTGGAGCTAGGTGCTGCAGGGCCTGAATTACCCTCTGCATCACCAGAGGAACAGAGGAGGAGTAGGATAAGGGTACAGCTAAAGGCTATAAGAACTGGTTGTCTAGTGTGTTCGGAACAGAGAGTAAAAGAAACACGTTTCTGGGCGTGGAAGAATAGATTCAAGGCATAATGTACAGACAAGGGTATGGTAGGATGTGAATACAGTGGAGGTAAACCTAGGCATTGATTGACGATGAGAGAGGTTTTGTCTCTAGAGACCAGGTGAGGTCACCGCATGTGTGGGAGGTGAAACAAAAGGGCTAGCTAAGACATATTGAGCAGGGCTGTCTTCTTTCACAGTCTCTACAGTGAAATAAGACAATTATCACTAACCAAAACAGTAATGGACTAGACATATTGACATTAGGGAGAGGCATGCGTAGCCGAGGGATCATAGGGACCAGTGGGAGGCTAGGCAAGCTGGAGACACGGCGATTCAGATAGCTAGCGGGCCGGGGATAGCAGGCTAGCAGAAGGGCCTTAGGGGAGACATTGCGTAGGAAGAAGTCTGTTGTAGCCCTCTCGGACGGTTACGTCAGCAGACCAGTCGCGTTGGATTGGCAGGGCTCCGTGTAGGCAGTAAAAGGGTCCAGGCAAATTGGCAAAATAGGTATTGTAGCCCAAGAAATTGGCCGATGGTCCTCTTCAGCTAGCAGTCCGATATGCGCTCAACAGCTAGCGGGCCGCTGCTAGCAGGCTAGCAGATGGGCCTTCAGGGGACGCTGCCACAGAGGACCCTGTTGACACCCCTAGGGCAGATTATGTCGGTAGACGAGTCGTGCTGGAATCAGCAGGGCTCCATGTCGGCAGTAAAAGGGGTCCAGGCCAATTGGCAAAATATGTATTTGAGCCCAAGGAGTGGCTGATGGACCTCTTCAGCTAGCCGGGGGATGGGCCTAGCTCGAGGCTAGTTCCCAGGCTCACTGCTGCTTGCTTTGGGACAGAGACATTAGCCAGGGGGTAGCCACTCGGATAGCAGCTAGCTAGCTGCGATGATCCAGGTGAAAAAGTTCAGAGCTTGCGGTAGGAAACCGGAGATGTGGAAATAGAGCAGCCCGGTAAGCTCTGGGTTGAAAAGCGCTGTGCAGACTGGCAGGAGTTGATCAGGCTAAGGTTAGCTGATGACTGCTAGCCATGGCTAACTGACTATTAGCTAGTAGCTAGTTAGCTGGCTAGCTTCTGTTGGTGGTTCCGGTTCTAAAGTATAGAAAATAGCAGATCCATACCACATTAGGTGAGTCAGGTTCCAGGATATTATGTTGAAACGGTGGTTAAAAATATTTAAAAAATATATACGAAGTTAAAAACAGATATATACACGGGACACGACAAGACGAAAACAAAGACGTCTGAACTTCTACGCCATCTTGGAATCGAGAGGAAGCAAGAGGAACCTGTGTTGGCGCCATAAATATAACGTGTCTACAATTTGGCCTACACGATTGCTGTATTTCCGTCTGACCCTCGTTGATTTATACTGTGTGTAACTGCTAAATATTTGGGTTTTCCGGAGAAGGCCAAGAAGTACAGTGCCTTGCGAAAGTATTCGGCCCCCTTGAACTTTGCGACCTTTTGCCACATTTCAGGCTTCAAACATAAAGATATAAAACTGTATTTTTTTGTGAAGAATCAACAACAAGTGGGACACAATCATGAAGTGGAACGACATTTATTGGATATTTCAAACTTTTTTAACAAATCAAAAACTGAAAAATTGGGCGTGCAAAATTAATCAGCCCTCTTAAGTTAATACTTTGTAGCGCCACCTTTTGCTGCGATTACAGCTGTAAGTCGCTTGGGGTATGTCTATCAGTTTTGCACATCGAGAGACTGAAATTTTTTCCCATTCCTCCTTGCAAAACAGCTCGAGCTCAGTGAGGTTGGATGGAGAGCATTTGTGAACAGCAGTTTTCAGTTCTTTCCACAGATTCTCGATTGGATTCAGGTCTGGACTTTGACTTGGCCATTCTAACACCTGGATATGTTTATTTTTGAACCATTCCATTGTAGATTTTGCTTTATGTTTTGGATCATTGTCTTGTTGGAAGACAAATCTCCGTCCCAGTCTCAGGTCTTTTGCAGACTCCATCAGGTTTTCTTCCAGAATGGTCCTGTATTTGGCTCCATCCATCTTCCCATCAATTTGAACCATCTTCCCTGTCACTGCTGAAGAAAAGCAGGCCCAAACCATGATGCTGCCACCACCATGTTTGACAGTGGGGATGGTGTGTTCAGGGTGATGAGCTGTGTTGCTTTTACGCCAAACATAACGTCTTGCATTGTTGCCAAAACAATGGTTTGGTTTCATCTGACCAGAGCACCTTCTTCCACATGTTTGGTGTGTCTCCCAGGTGGCTTGTGGCAAACTTTAAACAACACTTTTTATGGATATCTTTAAGAAATGGCTTTCTTCTTGCCACTCGTCCATAAAGGCCAGATTTGTGCAATATACGACTGATTGTTATCCTATGGACAGAGTCTCCCACCTCAGCTGTAGATCTCTGCAGTTCATCCAGAGTGATCATGGGCCTCTTGGCTGCATCTCTGATCAGTCTTCTCCTTGTATGAGCTGAAAGTTTAGAGGGACGGCCAGGTCTTGGTAGATTTGCAGTGGTCTGATACTCCTTCCATTTCAATATTATCGCTTGCACAGTGCTCCTTGGGATGTTTAAAGCTTGGGAAATATTTTTGTATCCAAATCCGGCTTTAAACTTCTTCACAACAGTATCTCGGACCTGCCTGGTGTGTTCCTTGTTCTTCATGATGCTCTCTGCGCTTTTAACGGACCTCTGAGACTATCACAGTGCAGGTGCATTTATACGGAGACTTGATTACACACAGGTGGATTGTATTTATCATCATTAGTCATTTAGGTCAACATTGGATCATTCAGAGATCCTCACTGAACTTCTGGAGAGAGTTTGCTGCACTGAAAGTAAAGGGGCTGAATAATTTTGCACGCCCAATTTTTCAGTTTTTGATTTGTTAAACAAGTTTGAAATATCCAATAAATGTCGTTCCACTTCATGATTGTGTCCCACTTGTTGTTGATTCTTCACAAAAAAATACAGTTTTATATCTTTATGTTTGAAGCCTGTAATGTGGCAAAAGTTCGCAAAGTTCAAGGGGGCCGAATACTTTCGCAAGGCACTGTATAGGCCATAACTTTTAGTATATTAAAGGTTTATAAAATAGTGGTACAGTCTGCGGCCTTTTAGTAAGATGGCTGCCATGGCTCCCATGGGCCAAATCTGTGGTGGCTCCATATCTAAATCTTTTTAGGGTACTTAAATTGACCTCTGTGCCAAATTTGGTGTGTTTATAAAAAAAGGCCTTCAGAAATGTACCATTTTGTAAGATGGCTGCCATGGCTCTAATGGGCTAAATCTGTGATGTTTCCAGGCTACATAAATATAGCTCTGTAACACATTTGGTGTGTTTGTCACAAAAAATATTCTGAACTAATAAATAGTGCTGCCACAGCCCCCAGGGGCCAAATGGTTTCTCTATCTTTTCAGGGTACATAAATCAAGCTTTGTGACATATTTGGTGCCACTACCTCAAAGCAGTCTCTCTGACGTGAAATAGGGGCCAAATATGTGGTGGCTCCATATGTAATTATTTTAAGGGTACATTAAACAGCATCTCTGCCAAATTTGGTGCTTTTATCAAAAAGTGAATGATTTATCAGCTTAACTGCCCCACTAGAGGTGATAAGTGAACTAAACATAAGCTTGTTTAGTTATGTTAAAATGGACAGAGGTTTGTATAGCAGCTGAAAATAGTCATACTGTAACTGTGTGTTATTCAAATATGCATTCGGAAATAAACCTTAACAACAGTAGATAATATGATGACCCCTAACATACTGGGCTCAATCATGGCAAAAATAAAATGTATGTCAAAATGTTACCTTAATTCATAATGCCCAGGCACTATGATGTCTCTTACAGACTATCTTCCAATAGGGAAGTGTTTAAAATGTATTACTGATTTGACCCACAGTTGTTGCCTTTTAGAGTATTTGTTTTTCCTCTGCCTTTATGGCTGCAAGAGGACTTTAGAGAGGCACTGTGGTCGAATAACCTGAAAAGTGTGCCTCCCACATGTTAGGGCACGGCTTTATCAAACATTATCACATTGTGTAAACATAAAACACCATGTCTGACAATTTATGGAAAGGCATGTATGGCTACTGTGCAGAGTAGACATACTGATTCCCCATAAAATAACACTTCACTTGCCCTTAGGGCATCACACTAACCAAAGCGAGTAAATCGTGTCTGAGAATTAGCCTGTGATATTTGCCTCCAAGTCTCCAGAAATGAGAGAGTCAAAGCATCATAGCCACAATGCACGACACTGCCCCTGTACTAGAGGCTTGTAGAGTATGTTTCTATTAAAGGGGCAGTGCAGTGTTTTGATGACATTATCACACTATGTGGTCGAAATAATACTCTCAAAATGTGAATATTATGATAATGCCCTTTTAGTGTAAGAGCTTTAAAAAATAAATACAAATGACTGGAATTTCAGCCTGTTCAGGTGGGATTTTGGCCCACAGCATGACATCACAATCTGATCTCATTATTCTGACCAATGACCAGTCATCTTTAATTTGCTTATGTATCCTCCTACTTTCAAGGGGTAAGCGGGGTAGGCTCTAGTCTAGAGTCTAGACAATCCTATCAGCCAATCCGGGCTGTGTACTGTATGTAAATATATTTCAATTTTGTATCAACATGCCCACACGATCAGACTGAGCACTTCAATGGCAAAAGGAGGCTCAGGGAAATAAATGATACAAATATATTTGTAGTTATTTTCATGAAATAAATACACACTGTGATTTATTAGACACAGAGTGATGATTTAAAAATAACATAAAACACACAGCATTCCATTCCAGTTGAAAAATAAATCACTCCAACATCCAGCGGTGCTCTATCAATCTCGATTGCTACTCTCGTTATCTGTGAGAAAATGTTCTTGCTGTCTGCTCTAATGGATTGGATCTGCCAGCTTGTTTTAATTTCAGCCTTGTCATGACAGGATGTGTAAGGGGGCAACAGGAAAATGACGGTGCATGGGAAATGGTTAATGCACTTATTTTAGACTGGAGTGTTTGCTGGTGTGAAGCGGACACTCGAAACGCTTCCCATGGAGAATTTAGAACCCATGTTTTGCAAAACCATGACTGGTGATTTTGCCACAATCAAAATATTAGGGTATTTGTTTTGACTTTGTAATTGACTCTGAGGTCACATCAATAATGTTTTACTGATGATGAAAGATAGGCTTGAAAACACATTCAAGCTGTTCTCAGCCAAACCTAAATAAGCTGATAATCAGAATAAGATATGAACATAGATCTTCTTTCTCAAACAAACTCCAGTTATGTTTAAATTCCATTCTTTGCCATCTGTGAATGTCAACCATCAGAGTATAAAAAGGAGGAACACTGGTAGTATGCAACATTCCATCCCGACCCGTCTCTTTGTTTGACCTGTTTAGCAGAAGTACGATTATCCATGCAAAGAGATCCCTTACACTAATCAAAAGGCCACAGGGCATGGGTAAAAGTGGAAGCGGAGCTGGTGAACTTAATTGTATTCATTGAGGTGTCTGTGTGTTTGTGCGTGTGTGCGTGTGTGCGTGTGCGAGAGAGAGAGATAGTTAGAGGAGAAAGTAATTCAGTCTGGCTCGGTCTATGTCTAGCAAGACACACAGATGTTGACCAGAAGGAAGCGTTTGTGAAACTGTCCAATCTTCTGTTTGTCCAGCATTCTCATGGGAGTGTGTGTGTGTGTGTGTGTGGGGGGGGGGGGTTCATAAAGTGTAAACAACTTCCTCTCATGCTTGTCTTCCTCTCCTATACATATCAACTTTTCCACAGTGAAGTTTATGAAATGATGGCCTTATAACTTTCAGGGACAGAAAAAAAAACGAAGCCCCAGGGCCTATGATTTCTTAATCCTACCCTTCATGCGCAAATGACAGACCACTAAGTATTTACCATTTGGGTGCACCTCAAAGTGGAGGTATTACTCATGGAGCAACACATTTATTTATTTTTACTAACGAAACACCTGCAACTGGACATAGACATTTTAGAAGATATATGTTTGGCCGAATCGAAAACAAAGATAGTATCACCAAGTTAAGGTTGGTTTAAAATTCTCTGTGCTACCCCAAACAGTACCTATCCTGTAACGGGCTAATGGAGCATCGCATTAGCCCGTTACAATCTCCTAGCTACCCTCCCCCACAACTACACACATAGCTCCAATGAAGATGTTCTGCACTCAATGGAAGCAGAAATGCCTCTTTTTCCTTTTTTTCATCGTTCAATAAAGGGTGTGTCCAAACAAATGTCACACAAGGAAGTGTAGGGAAATATGACAAAGACAAAAGGAGTGGCAGAGAAAGGTTGGTTTGTTTAGAGTAGGGATAGGCAACACCAGCCACCGGCCAGTCGTGTAACACGATATTGGTGACCTTATTTGACCTTTTCTGTCGTG
Source organism: Oncorhynchus mykiss (assembly GCF_057628025.1). Classification (NCBI taxonomy): domain Eukaryota; kingdom Metazoa; phylum Chordata; class Actinopteri; order Salmoniformes; family Salmonidae; genus Oncorhynchus; species Oncorhynchus mykiss. The sequence goes on along the minus strand of NC_143027.1, from coordinate 57,708,705 downwards.
TTTTGAGACATGGTTCAATCCCACCAAGGACACATGAATTACAGGAGGAGGGACCCAACTATGATTAACTAGTTTTACAGAAGAGGAGTGGACCCACTGTGATTAACTGAGTGCCTCTTTAGAGCAAGGCATATATATCCTGTGAGATGTAAAGAAAAAAAATCTAGAGTTAAACACACTTTCAATATTCTACCTTGGCAGTTACATGCTTCATGATCAACACCTATTTATTCATTTCTTCATGCAACAAACCTAGATAGTTGTTTTATGTCTGTTTAGTGTAAACGGTTTGATATGGGAATGTAAATACATAGCTTTTTATTTTCTTAAAAATGGCACTCCTTTACACCTCATGTAACACCTGATTTACTTAACAAGAGGCACATCTCAATAGGTGTTCCAGGTAAGTCATGACATAACAAAAGTGGGGGCTTTCCTCTTTTGTTCCCTATTGTTCCTCAAGCAAGATTAAATCACAAATTCCCATCAGACCAACACCTTGAATGACTGAAACGTTCTGTCTAAAAAAACATTATTTTGTTAAAAATGTATTTTGTAACCTGTGTACTTTACTGTATTTATAGTTGGGATGTTTGCTCAAAAGTAAAACTTCAGACATTGCTGGAGGACATCTTGCATTTGGAGGACGTTGCATTTGTCATTGTAATGCATATATAAAGACAACATGAAAAAACAAGAGAAGATTTGCTGTACGTTGAGGTTTAATTTAACGAAATCATACTTGAGTAAAAGTAAAGTTACCTTAATAGAAAATGACTCCGTAAAAGTGAGTTATCCAGTAAAATACTACATGAGTAAAAGTCTAAAAGTATTTGGTTTTAAATACACTTAAGTATCAAAAGTAAATGTAATTGCTAAAATATACTTAAGTATCAAAAGTAAAAGTATAAATAATTTCAAATTCCTTATTTTAAGCAAACCAGACAACACAATGTGTTTTTTTTCTCAAATTTACAGACAGCTAGGGGCACACTCCAACACTCAGACATCATTTACATAGGAAGAATTTGTGTTTAGTGAGTCCGCCAGATCAGAGGCAGTAGAGATTCTCCTGATAAGTGCATTAATTGGACCATTTTCCTTTCCTGCTAAGCATTCAAAATGTAATGAGTACTTTTGGGTGCCTGGGAAAATGTATATATTTTTTAGGAATGTAGTGAAGTAAAAGTAAAAGTTGTCAAAAATATAATTAGTAAAGAGACACCCCCCCAAAAATACTTAAGTAGTACTTTAAAGTATTTTTACCTAAGTACTATACAGCCCTGATAATACTGTATATCCAGTGATATCCAGCAATTTATGTACAGTAGAGTAAAGTAGAGTAAGTACCTGGGAAATAAATACAAATCAAACAAACCACTTCCATCAATGGACATTTTCAGCTCCTATTTATTTCAGTCACTCTCCCTTCCCCACCATCTATCTCTACTTGTCAGTCTCATAAAAGGCAGACTGTTGGCGCATCCGCCAATGCCCTGTATCAGGTACAGAGAAAAAACTTTGGCTAGGCAGTAGATATTTTCCTGCCACTCAAGGAAAGCCAGTATGTGTGTGATGGCTGTTGGAGCCTTGTTTCAGCGACTGGTGGCAGAACCTGTACAGATGTAGAGAGAGGTGTTGCGCTAAGGATTTTCTTTTTCCTCAGTTTACTCCTTCCTCACTGCCTCCCTCTGCTTCGAGGCCTCCAGCTCCCACTGAAAGAAGGCAGCGGCAGCAAAATACTGAAATGGCATCCTTGAATTGGGTGAGGCTTTCTGCTGTGTAAGTGCAGGTTGTAGGGGACGTGACCGGGACATTGACCATTTTACTCTGCAGTAAAATAATGCCACAGCTGTGTGTCTCTAGGAGCTTCTCTGGGCTGGTGTTGAGAGCAAAGCAAATCTACCAGGATCTCTTCCTCCCCATGGTGTTTGGCCAGTAGGACATCACTGGCAGCTTTAATGGGCTCTGTCCATCGGTCGTGGTCCAAAATGAAGAGGCAACCTCATCTCTTGATGGGTCCAGTGGAGAAGCTGTCAATGGCAGTGGTGATGTGGCTGGCAGAGGTGTACTTGGAAGATCTGAACGAGGCACAACATTATCATGTATAGTCTTTACTATACATGAACCTAAATCAAGTGTGTGTGTGTGTGTGACGGAATGAGTTAGTGCCTGCGCACACAAGTATGTGTGTCATATCATTCAAATGACCTGTATCCAGCAGGAACTCTTTAAAGGAATCCTCTTTTGTAGTGGCAGGAGCTGGTGCCAAAGGGGAGCGGAGCAGGACAGCCTGTAGAGAAGACCACTGTTAGAGCTGGGCCTGTTCTGCTGGGGCCTGAGCAGAGAGGAGAGCCAGAAGGTCATGTATGTCATGCCTCTCCTGAAATAGAGATCCAATTATCTTAAATGAGAATAATCATAAAGCTAAACTATGTGAGTAAGTGAGTGCATGAGTGAGTCTGTGATTGAGAGGCAAAGAGCGAACTGTGTGATCATGTCGCTGTGCTGTTTCTTTTTTGTTGCATTCAGTCACAAAATGCACAATATTAGCTTTTCCAGACTGCTCAGTGTACCCTCCCTGGCAATCCCTGGTCAGATCTGTATTGACATAGGCTTAATCATGTGAAGTTACAAATCTTCTTGGGCTTAGTCATCACTCAAGTTTAACAACGGATGTCGATTACAGTGTGTACGCACTTCTCGACCGTTGTGGTATGCATTAATTGGCACAATTAATTGGCACAACAAATGCATTAAATATCCGTTTTTCCACCTGAGTGTAAACTAAGGCTGGTCATGATCCAATTCTTGTCAGTTACTCTAAATCTAAATATGAACATGAGTGATCTTAATTTTACTCAATACTAAGTCATAACTCCTAAGCCCCTTTTACAATGACATGCCAAAATCTAACTTCCTGTAGCTCAGGCCCTGAAGCAAGGATATGCATATTATTGGTACCATTTGAAAGGAAACACTTTGAAGTTTGTGGAAATGTGAAAGGAATGTAGGAGAATATAACACATTAGACCTGGTAAAATATAATACAATGAAAAGAACAACTTTTTTTTTGTACCATCATCTTTGAAATGCAAGAGAAAGGCCATAATGTATTATTCCAGCCCAGGTGCAATTGAGATTTTGCCACTAGATGGCCGCAGTGATTGTGCAAAGTTTTAGACTGATCCAATGAACCATTGCATTTCTGTTCAAAATGTTGTAACAAGACTTCCCAAATGTACCTAATTTGTTTATTAATAACTTTTCATGTTCGAAACTGTGCACTCTCCTCAAACAATAGCATGGTATTTTTTCACTATAATAGATACTGTAACTTGGACCGTGCAGTTAGATTAACAAGAATTTAAGCTTTCTGCCAATATCAGATATGTCTATGTCCTGGGAAATGTTCTTGTTACTGAGTACCTCATGCTAATCGCTATAGCCTATGTTAGCTCAACCATCCCGCAGGGGACCCACCAATCCTGAAGAAGTTTTAATTAAGCCAACACTTTTCTCTGGTCCTTCCTGCTAGGATCAGGCGGCTTCATGTTTGGAAATGGAGGACCTAGTGTAATGGAATATTAACATGAACTATGCATAACTTAGGTAGGCCTAATAACTCAGTAGGCCTAATAACCACACATATTTAACTGCCAATTTACTGTTAGTTTCCTTCAGTTGGTATAGATGAGAGAGAGGAGAGAAGTGTCCTCCCTGTCTCCTGGGACAGCAGCAAGCCCAACTCTAGAAAGCAGATGCACCCCTCCTCCACTTTGGGGGAGTCTGTCTTCTGCCCGAGAAGTTGCAGGGCCGGACACTGTATGAGCTGTGCCCTGCTCCTCTCTGCCGCTGGGGACAGACCCTTTAGGTCGGCTGCAGCGAAGGACCGCTTGCCCAGGACTGCGTCGGTGGGGTCTGGAGCCCCTGGAGCCCCTAGGCTTTTAGACATAACAGGGCTCTGTGCCCCTTGGCAAGGGGACATAGAGTGATATATTTCTGGAGGTGGTGACTGATATTTACCAGTCCAGCATCTGCTTGAATTTAAATCGGTACAGAGGGGACAACTTTAGCTTGGAAGACACTTGTGACCAGAACAACCGTCTTTTAGCCCAGTGAGTAGTTGTGAGTAGTTGTAAAAACTAGCCTTGACGTGGTAGCTGGCTTGGTTTTAGAGTCTCTTGGACCATAGTACCGTGTAAGTGGGACCATTTAAGTAAGCAAGGACAACTGACAGAAAGTAGGTAAACTATATTTAAGAGAGCTAAGCTAGCCGTGTGCTAGCTAAACGAGGGGAGAAGTAACGCTATAAAGTGTAGGTAGAAATAGCTAGCACAAAGAGTGAGCTCTAATCATGTGCTGTCTGACATTAGCTGTGGAGCTAGTCCAGGCGTCAGCTAGCTAGAATTCACCCCTTGGGCTAATATCCTAGCTATTGCGAGCACATTGCTAGCTGGAGAGAAAGCTTGTTCTTCACGATCTAGATAGGTTAGCTTTTCCCTGCAGCTTAATCTCAAAAATGATATTTTCTCTCTTCCACAATGGTGTGAAAAAGCAGCACGAAGCGGGAAGCTAAGTGGGCTAGAGGGGGGAAGGCTGTGGTGCTAGCTTCGACAGGTACGTGTGCTCAATCCTCATGAAGAGCTTGCCTTCTCCGCAAGGAAGAAAACTAATATTGAATTGGAGGATGGAAGTGTGGCGCTTTATAAGGAGTGGGGTTCTCTGACAGATGTTGTGTGATTGGAGCTTCCTGTGACTCTGCCTAGAAGGGTGTGTCCCCATAGTGAGAGATCAAAATTAGTATTTGAAAGAGGTCCCACTTCCACCATACCAAACTGTTAGTTGAAATAAAAACACATATGGGTTGTTTCACAGTTGTAACTTACAAGTGAAAGAAGAAGAATGCCTGAGTAGTTGGCCACTCGCACGGATACAGCCATTGGGATTGTGGTTCGTCAGGTGAGAGTTTAGCCTAGCTCAGGTTACCAATGAACTGACATCATGAAAAGGCTCCAGAAAACTCATCAAATTAACAATAGAATGAAACCAATGCTTGGATAAATTTGAAGGGAAATTATTTTTGGCACCATCCAGAATGACACCCTATTATTATATTTTCCACTTGTGGATTAAACTGATGTGTTTAATGTTAGTGGTTATCAATTGAGATAGGCCTGTAGGCTATGCACCAGCATTTGTCAAGAGCACTGCAGGAAACATTTTACATATGTAAAGTCACTGTTGTTGCAGAAGCCTTTAGTAGGAAAATATATTCACATCGTCACTCGTTGAAACTTGGAGACACAAGCCATATGGGTATACCATAGAGCATGATAGAGAGTGCTTCCCTATAAACTTCCCACTATGGTGTCTGTGAGGGCAATGGCAGTGCCATTGAGGTAATCTCCATTTTGAAGTCATCATTTTTCTTTTTCACGATTGGCTAATCCCTCCTGATGATGTAGTTGACAACATTAAAATGGTGGAAGCTCTCTGTGGCGCTGCCATTGCTAAAATGGCCTTGAGGCTACTAAAGGCCTCTATCATTCTCTATTTGGTGCAGGTACTGAAGATGCAAAGCATTGCGGCAAGTTTGACCTTTGGGCACTCTCCAAAGTTTCAATTACATACGCTGACTTTCTCTGTTTCCTATTTCTATCAGAATCAAACGTCAGTAGGCCTAATAAGCACACATATTTAACTGCCAATTTGCCATTAGTTCCCTTCAGTTGGTATAGCTTTCCATTTAAATCTTTGTTTCTTTACCTTAATTTGCTTCCTCTGTAAACGACGTCACAGCCGTTTGGTTGTTACTGAGAATCTCTAACAGTTGAAAATATTTAATGTAAAGTAAAAAAATAAATCTAACCTACCGAGTGGTGCAGCAGTCTAAGGCACTGCATGCAGTGGTTGAGGCGTCACTACAGACCTGGGTTCGATCCCAGGTTGTGTCACAGCCAGCCATGACCGTGGGCGACCCATGAGGCAGCGCACATTTGACGCAGCGTCGTCCGGGTTAGAATAGGGTTTGGCCGGCCGGGATTTCCTTGTCCCATCGCGCTCTAGCGACTCCTTGTGGCAGGCCGGGCGCCTGCAAGCTGACTCCGGTCGCCAGCTGGACGGTGTTTCCTCCGACACATTGGTGCGGCTGGCTTCCAGGTTAAGCGAGTAGTGTGTCAAGAAGCAGTGCAGCTTGGCAGGGTTGTGTTTCGGAGGATGCATGGCTCTTGACCTTCGCTCTCCCGAGTCCAGAGGGGAGTTGCAGCCATGGGACAAGATTGTAACCACCAATTTGATATCATGGAAAGCGATAAAAGTACAACAACAACAAAAATATACGTAGGTTAATTAAATTATTATGGAGTGGAGCACAGACCAAGCAGTTTGAATGTGGCGCATAGCGCAATACTTGACGTGTCATCACAGTTCCGTGGACAACAGACCAGTTTATTGCACACCATTCTCCCTATTATAATTCCATGTACAATCTTCCAACATTACCTTGGGTTAAAGAACTTAATTAATCAAACCCCCCCCTTTTCTTGGCGTAAAGGTTCTCCAACCTATTTTTCCATGAGTGTCTAGGGATCATGAAAACTTCCCTAAAACGACATATTGTGAAATATCTGATTGTTTTTAAATCTACACATGTGTTCTGAAACAGAGATATCCAATTGCGATCTTGTTTCATTGCTGCAACTCGCCAATGGGCTCGGGAGAGGCAACGGTCGAGTCATGCGTCCTCCGAAACAGGACCTGCCAAGTCGCGCTTCTTAACACCCGCCCACTTAATCCGGAAGCCAGCTGCACCAATGTGAAGGAGGAAAGACCGTTCAACTGACAACCATCAGCTTGCAGATGCCCGGCCCGCCACAAGGAGTCGCTAGAGTGCGATGAGCCAAGTAAAGCCCACCCGGCCAAACCCTCGAACCCCAGGCTGTAGTGATGCCGCAGTGCCTTAGACCGCTGCCCCACTTGGGAGGCTATATGCCTATGTTTTGATGACTATCTTCCATTGAGCTCTAGTTGTACCTTATGAGATCTAGAAAATTTTGCCATTTATAAAATTGTTCTTGAGTAATTCAAAAAAGTCAGGTATACTTTGACCATTGGGGGTTGAAATGTAATGCTTCCCAAGCTGAAGGTGTGCGCTGAGTATAGGCACTGTGCAGGAACCTTGTAGTCAGAATTCTAAACCAGGGCTGGCCACTGGGCACAGACGTCCATTCAACATCTATTCCAAGTCTATTCCATGTTGTTTCAACGTAATTTAATTGAAATTATGTGGAAGCAATGTTGATTCAACCAGTGTGTGCCAGTAGATGGGCACCTCTATTCCTCGGGGGTCTGATTGGTGACATCATTTTGCCCCAGAACCTGCTAACACATCTACTGTAACTCCAATAAATTGAAGACCACTAATCATGGTCTTCCATTTGGAATGCAATTACTTTTATCCGGTGTGTTAGCTATTAGGGATGGGGAAAACAGTGTGACACCAATCAGTCCCCCGAGGGCTGGAGTTGCTTATCCCTGCATTAAACAAATCAAACTTTGCCACTCCTTTGGTCTCTGTCGTATTTCCCTACACATCCTTGTGTGATGTTTTTCTTGACACACCCTTTATCGAATAATATATATATTTAAACAGGCGTTTCTGCTTCCATTGAGTGCAGAACATTTTCCTGGGGCTGTGTGTGTAGTTGTGGGGGAGGGTAGCTAGCAGACTAACGGGCTAATGTGATGTGTCAATAGCTGTTATAGGATAGGTACTGTTTGGGGTAGAGCAGAGAATTTTAGACCAATCTTAACTTGGCAATACTATCTTCGCTCTCGATTCGGCCAAACATATATCTTCTAAAATGTTTGTGTTCAGATGCAGGTGTTACGTTATTAAAATAAATACTTGTTTTGCTCCATGAAGTAATAGAACAACATCTTATCTATTTTAAATATTCTCTCAGTGATCGAAACACCCCACTTAGGTACCAAGGACGCCAGTTCAACGTCTAGTTTTGATTTTCATTTGGTTGAGTTGTCAACTAACGTGAATTCAACTAGAAATGAACAAACAATGTCACCATGTCATTGGATTTAGGTTAAAAGTTGGGTGAAGATGACGTTTTTCAAATCCAATGAGTTTTCCATTTTGATTCAAGAACTGCAACACTGCTCGGTTTTTCACGCTCAAGTTTCCCCTGTGTATCAAGAATGGTCCACCTCCCAAAGGCCAACTTGACACAACTGTGGGAAGCATTGGAGTCAACATGGACCAGTATCCCTGTGGCACGCTTTCGACACCTTGTTGAGTTCATGCCCCTACAAACTGAGGCTGTTCAAAGGGGGAAGGGAGGGTGGAACTCAATATTAGGAAGGTGTTCCTAATGTTTGGTATACTCAGTGTATATATCTTCTTTTTTTGCAGGATGTAAAAAGGATAATTCAAACTTCTGAAAGATGCATTAAAGGTTTTGTTATATTTCAGCCGGTAGATTTGGAAGTAGTGCTCACGAGCCAAAATAGGTCCCCAAAAATTGTGCACAACTGTGTACAACGTCATCCATCTCGTATGTTGTACACAGTTGTGCACAATGTTTGGGGACCCATTTTGGCTTGTGAGCGCTACTTTCAAATCTACCGTCTGAAATTATACAAAACCTTTTACGCATCTTTACGAAGGTTGAATTGTACCCTGACAATGGACACCTAATAGCTGTAGTTTAAGGTTGCTTGTGTGACCCTGGTTCTCTGATAATATGATTGAGATCTCTCACTATGGGGACACGCCCTTCTAGGCAGAGTCACAGGAAGCTCCAACCACACAACATCTGTCAGATACAGAGTGGGGAACCCCATTCATTATAAGGTGCCACGGTCCCATCCTCTAATTCATTATCAAGCTACGGCGATATAGCCCCCCGAAGCTAGGTAGTCGTGACAGAACCATCTCTCAGAGGCCCTGAACTAAGAGACATATGCGCCGAGCAGGGGCAAAGACATCTATTCTGTAGAAGCTTAAAAACAAATGAGGGGTAACCAACGTACCGGATAATAAGTCTCTATACAGATGTGCTGCAAGCGATGCCCTTGAGTGGTCCTGAACATGGTAGCAAAGAAACCCTCAAGACTCACCAGGGTAGCCTACCAGTGCAAACTAAATGGAGGAGAGAGAGGCGTCCTGCCCTTTAGGGCGACACCTAGGAGACAGGGAGAGCAGTTCACGTGTCAATTCCAACTCTAGAAAGCAGATGCACCCATCCTCCGCTTTGGGGGTGGTCTGTCTTCTGCCTGAGAAGGGGCAGGGCCATACACTAAGAAAAGTGCCCTGCTCCTCGCCGCCGCTGGGGATGGACCCCTAGGTCAGGACTTCGAAGAGGCTGCAGTGAAGGACCGCTTGCCCCAGGACTGCGTGGGTGGGATCTGGAGTCCCTGGATGCTGAGACCTGTCCACAAGCCTGATGACTCACACACACCAGAGGTAGGATTTTTATAGACATAACAAGACTGTGCCCCTTGGCAAAGGAACATTAAGTTATATATTTCTGGAGACAGGGCGCTGTAAGCATGGAGTGGAGACCGTGCTAGGTGGCAACTGATATTTAGCCGTCTAGCCTCGGCTTGAATTTAAAGCGGTACCGAGGGGTGAGCTTTAGCTTGGAGAGCACTTGTGACCAGAACGACCATGTTTTAGCCCAGCTTTGGCTAGAGGTTGTAAAAAATAGCCTTGACACAGTAGCTGTCTTGGTTTTAGAGTCTCTCGGACCGGAGGACTGCGTAGGTGTGATCAGTTAAGTAAGCAAGGACGACCTACAGAAAGTAGGTAAACTGTGCAGGAGAGCTAAGCTAGCCACGTGCTAGCTGAGGTACGCCATGTGAGAGTTTAACCTAGCTCAATTTAGCAGTGGTAACACTAGCCTTGCCAGGTTAGCTAGCCTGTTTAATGCTGTCTTGTGGACTAAATCACTGAGTAGTTGGACCGCTTCAAAAAGTAAGCACAAGCAACTGGGTGCTAGGTGAACTATATACGAGAGTTAGGCTAGCAATTTGCCAGACGGTAGCTAATACTCAGCAGGAATTCGCCGCAAGTGCTAGTATGTTTATGTTTTATGTTTTGGATTATTGTCTTGTTGGAAGACAAATCTCCGTCCCAGTCTCAGGTCTTTTGCAGACTCCATCATGTTTTCTTCCAGAATGGTCCTGTATTTGGCTCCATCCATCTTCCCATCAATTTGAACCATCTTCCCTGTCCCTGCTGAAGAAAAGCAGGCCCAAACCATGATGCTGCCACCACCATGTTTGACAGTGGGGATGGTGTGTTCAGCTGTGTTGCTTTTACGCCAAACATAACGTTTTGCATTGTTGCCAAAAAGTTCAATTTTGGTTTCATCTGACCAGAGCACCTTCTTCCACATGTTTGGTGTGTCTCCCAGGTGTCTTGTGGCAAACTTTAAATGACACTTTTTATGGATATCTTTAAGAAATGGCTTTCTTCTTGCCACTCTTCCATAAAGGCCAGATTGTTGTCCTATGGACAGAGTCTCCCACCTCAGCTGTAGATCTCTGCAGTTCATCCAGAGTGATCATGGGCCTCTTGGCTGCATCTCTGATCAGTCTTCTCCTTGTATGAGCTGAAAGTTTAGAGGGACGGCCAGGTCTTGGTAGATTTGCAGTGGTCTGATACTCCTTCCATTTCAATATTATCGCTTGCACAGTGCTCCTTGGGATGTTTAAAGCTTGGGAAATCTTTTTGTATCCAAATCCGGCTTTAAACTTCTTCACAACAGTATCTCGGACCTGCCTGGTGTGTTCCTTGTTCTTCATGATGCTCTCTACGCTTTTAACGGACCTCTGAGACTATCACAGTGCAGGTGCATTTATACGGAGACTTGATTACACACAGGTGGATTGTATTTATCATCATTAGTCATTTAGGTCAACATTGGATCATTCAGAGATCCTCACTGAACTTCTGGAGAGAGTTTGCTGCACTGAAAGTAAAGGGGCTGAATAATTTTGCACGCCCAATTTTTCAGTTTTTGATTTGTTAAAAAAGTTTGAAATATCCAATAAATGTCGTTCCACTTCATGATTGTGTCCCACTTGTTGTTGATTCTTCACAAAAAAAATACAGTTTTATATCTTTATGTTTGAATCCTGAAATGTGGCAAAAGGTCGCAAAGTTCAAGGGGGCCGAATACTTTTGCAAGGCACTGTACATATGAGATGAGTATGTAAACAAAGTGGCATAGTTTAAAGTGGCTAGTGATACATGTATTACATAAAGATGTTGTAGATGATAGAGTACAGTATATACGTATACATATGAGATAATATAATGTTTACATACCCTACATTATTTAAGTAGCATTGTTTAAAGTGGCTAGTGATATATTTTACATCAATTCCCATTATTAAAGTGGCTGGAGTTGAGTCAGTGTGTTGGCAGCAGCCACTCAATGTCAGTGGTGGCTGTTTAACAGTCTGATGGCCTTGAGATAGAAGCTGTTTTTCAGTCTCTCGGTCCCAGCTTTGATGCACCTGTACTGACCTTGCCTTCTGGATGATAGCGGGGTGAACAGGCAGTGGCTCGGGTGGTTGTTGTCCTTGAGGATCTTTATGGCCTTCCTGTGACATCGGGTGGTGTAGGTGTCCTGGAGGGCAGGTAGTTTGCCCCCGGTGATGCGTTGTGCAGACCTCACTACCCTCTGGAGAGCCTTACGGTTGTGGGCGGAACAGTTGCCGTACCAGGCGGTGATACAGCCCGACAGGATGCTCTCGATTGTGCATCTGTAGAAGTTTGTGAGTGCTTTTGGTGACAAGTCAAATTTCTTCAGCCTCCTGAGGTTGAAGAGGCTACTCCACTACTGTTCCATCGATGTGGATAGAGGGGTGTTCCCTCTGCTGTTTCCTGAAGTCCACAATCATCTCCTTAGTTTTGTTGACGTTGAGTGTGAGGTTATTTTCCTGACACCACACTCCGAGGGCCCTCACCTCCTCCCTGTAGGCCGTCTCGTCGTTGTTGGTAATCAAGCCTACCACTGTTGTGTCGTCCGCAAACTTGATGATTGAGTTGGAGGCGTGCGTGGCCACGCAGTCGTGGGTGAACAGGGAGTACAGGAGAGGACTCAGAACGCACCCTTGTGGGGTTGTGTTGAGGATCAGCGGGGTGGAGATGTTGTTACCTAGCCTCACCACCTGGGGGCGGCCCGTCAGGAAGTCCAGTACCCAGTTGCACAGGGCGGGGTCGAGACCCAGGGTCTCGAGGTTGATGACGCGTTTGGAGGGTACTATGGTGTTATATGCTGAGCTGTAGTCGATGAACAGCATTCTCACATAGGTATTCCTCTTGTCCAGATGGGTTAGGGCAGTGTGCAGTGTGGTTGAGATTTCATCGTCTGTGGACCTATTTGGGCGGTAAGCAAATTGGAGTGGGTCTAGGGTGTCAGGTAGGGTGGAGGTGATATGGTCCTTGACTAGTCTCTCAAAGCACTTCATGATGACGGAAGTGAGTGCTACGGAGCGGTAGTTGTTTAGCTCAGTTACCTTAGCTTTCTTGGGAACAGGAACAATGGTGGCCCTCTTGAAGCATGTGGGAACAGCAGACTGGGATAGGGATTGATTGAATATGTCCGTAACACACCAGCCAGTTGGTCTGCGCATGCTCTGAGGGCGCGGCTGGGGATGCCGTCTGGGCCTGCAGCCTTGCGAGGGTTAACACGTTTAAATGTTTTACTCACCTCGGCTGCAGTGAAGGAGAGTCCGCATGTTTTGGTTGCGGGCCGTGTCAGTGGCACTGTATTGTCCTCAAAGCGGGCAAAAAAGTTATTTAGTCTGCATGGGAGCAAGGCATCCTGGTCCGTGACTGGGCTGGTTTTCTTTTTGTAATCCGTGATTGACTGTAGACCCTGCCACATACTTCTTGTGTCTGAGCCGTTGAATTGCGATTCTACTTTGTCTCTATACTGACGCTTAGCTTGTTTGATTGCCTTGCGGAGGGAATAGTTACACTGTTTGTATTCGGTCATGTTTCCGGTCACCTTGCCCTGATTAAAAGCAGTGGTTCGCGCTTTCAGTTTCAAGCGAATGCTGCCATCAATCCACGGTTTCTGGTTTGGGAATGTTTTAATCATTGCTATGGGAACGACATCTTCAACGCACGTTCTAATGAACTCGCTCAACGAATCAGCGTATTCGCCAATGTTGTTGTGTGACGCGATACGAAGCATATCCCAGTCCACGTGATGGAAGCAGTCTTGGAGCGTGGAATCAGATTGGTCGGACCAGCGTTGAACAGACCTCAGCGTGGGAGCTTCTTGTTTTAGCTTCTGTCTGTAGGCAGGGAGCAACAAAATGGAGTCGTGGTCAGCTTTTCCGAAAGGAAGGCGGGGGAGGGCCTTATATGCATCGCAGAAGTTAGAATAGCAATGATCCAAGGTTTTACCAGCCCTGGTTGCGCAATCGATATGCTGATACAATTTAGGGAATCTTGTTTTCAGATTAGCCTTGTTAAAATCCCCAGCTACAATGAATGCAGCCTCAGGATGTGTGGATTCCAGTTTGCAAAGAGTCAAATAAAGTTTGTTCAGAGCCATCGATGTGTCTGCTTGGGGGGGAATATATACGGCTGTGATTATAATCGAAGAGAATTCCCTTGGTAGATAATGCGGTCGACATTTGATTGGGAGGAATTCTAAATCAGGTGAACAGAAGGACTTGAGTTACTGTATGTTGTTGTGACCACACCACGTCTCGTTAACCATAAAGCATACGCCCCCGCCCCTCTTCTTACCAGATCATTAATCATTAAGTAGAGGATGGGTGCTGGGGTGCCTTATAAGTAGTTGGGTTCTCTGACAGACGTTGTATAATTGGAGCTTCCTGTGACTTTGCCTAAAATGGTGTGGCCCCACAGTGAGAGACCAAAATTAGTATTTGAAAGAAGACCACCATACCAAAATGCTAGCTGAAGGCAAAACACACATTGATTGTTACACAGTTGATTACTACTTAAAGTGAATGAAGAAGAATTCCTGAGTAGTTGCACGCCGTGCATGGATACATTCATTGGGATTGTGGTTTGAGAAGACCACAGCCTCTACCAAAGGACTGACATCATGAAAAGGCTCCAGACAACTCATCAAATTAACAATATAAGGATACAAATGCTTGGATAAATTTGAAGGAGAAATTATTTTTGTTACCGCCCAGAATAACATACGTATTTGTCCAGAGGACTGTAGGAAACATTTTACATATGTAAAGTCACTATTGTTGCAAAAGCATTTGGTAGGAAAATGTATTCAGATGGCTTTTCATTGTCCAATGATTATTTGCATTAAAAAAGTCCATCAACTGAATATGATTATTTATTTTTAACCTAATTACATCCATCCCCTCAACAGGTATTTCTATTCCATTTCCCATCTGTGTTTTCAACATTTTAAACAAGACTGTATGCACAGACACAGGCTACTTTTTAAAGATGTGACAGAACAGGTAGTTGAATCCAGATGTGAATGATGCACAATATAATAGTTTTTATGCATGTACTGTCACTTTCCTACTGCATTTAGAAGTCTCAGGTTGTCTGGCTCTGATCTGAAAACAGCTGAGAGTGCCATCCTGTTGGACCTTATTCCCTGCTGCATACCAGTCCCCACACGCCCAGGCTGGAATGTGTGTGCAGAGATTTTGAAAGCATTCCTAATGTGTTGAATTGCATTTCCTATTGTCATCCTAGGCTTACCTGATAATGATATATTATTATTCTGATTCACAGACTTGAAAGACTATTTGTAAACTTCAATGGTAATCCAATGCCAAACTCTGTAGGCTATTGTTTGTGGCACTAAGGTGACGACAACAATACATTTTTCCTGATTCATCCTCGAGGAGGGAGTAGTAGCAGGGAGGTCGTTGAGCAGGTAGACACAGGCAGAGAGGAAGAAGCGAAGGGACAGGCTTTACTCTTCCCAAAATCTGTCAATGTGAGATGAGACATTTTTTGAATGGAGGTCTATAAGAGAGTGTCGAATTAAGTAAGGCATATTTCATCAAATATAAGTTCCATAATGTTTCGGCTGTTACAAATGTACTGACATAAGTGGAAGCAAATGGCATACCGGTAACTTTGAGAAAAACGACTTCGTTGTTTCACTGTTGTTTTGCCCTCTCATTGGCTAGAATGGTCCCACCTGATCTTGTTTGACCCTAAACATTGAGGACACGTATTTCTAGTCGGCTATCTTGTCATTATAACATACAATCTTCGACACAGGTGAGTCGCAAAAAAAGGTGAGACTGGAACCATGTTGGAAAGTGCAGTTTAAAAAAAAATAATTTTAAACTTGTGTGTGTCTGGACATTATTGTTTTATTGTGCTGAACTAAAGTAAGCCTAATTGCTGTCTTTCAGTAATTTCAGTAAATATTGTTTCGTTTTACCAAGTTAATTCAAAGCCCAGGTGCGTTTCGTTGTCGCGGTGGTGGTTTCCCTGGTGTTTCTCTGTGGCATCCCGGTAACCCAATCGTAAAGAGTATATTTTCCAGAATGTTTCGAAAAATAGATTATCCACATGTAAATATGGGCCTATGAAATATTTCTACATATAAAAACACGTTTTTAAATAATTTGTTATGGAGAGTTAGATTTTGTACTATGATCATGCTCCTGACAAATGTAAGCATCGTACAGAACGAAGTCGTTCCCACGCCGGCTACGTAAAATTCAAATTCCGCAGGTATCCAGAATGTCCCCCATAAAAGTTAGATATAGTGTGCGACTGGGCATCTAAATTTTACATTCTGTATATGTTCTAGGGTACTTCTGACCTTTTTCTTGATCGCTTCATCTGTGACTGTCCCTTTTGGTTCGGACTGTCGCCTCCAGGTATTGACTTGGTGAAATGCCCTCATTCGAACTACTATATAATGTTTGTTTTTTTTCATTGAAAAAGTAAATCCATTGATTAAGTTAATTTCCTCATTTTTTGGGTTCACCAAATCCGCAATCAATAATTTGATACGGGTATGAAAAGCCGAGTGCATGACAGTGCAGGTCAAATCATTATATTATTAGAAATCATAGAACCATATGTAATATGTTGCCGCGTTGCTCAGTCAAATGAGTATCGTAATGCATGAAACATCTGATTTTGACGGATACCCTCACACCTACCCATGTTGGAGGATCGTGGCGTGGGCGGCACCAGCTGTCTTTTGCTGGTGCTCTCGCCACCACTTTTACCATCCTAGTGATGAACTGCATTGAAATATATTACAGCTATTTTGCGCGACGTATTGTGGGAGGGCACATTATATAGTTCGTAACGCGTATGGATTAGATGTCTTGTTTAGAGAGAGCGAGCCTCTGTAGTAGGCTAGCCTTCGCGGGGAAGCAGTGGGACGTTTGTGGGAAACCCAAGGTTTCCTTGCCACACCATGGGCGCAGTGAAGGCATCGTCTAGATAGATGTTTTTCAGAGCGTGGAGGACAGAGAGAGGAAATATGTTGTGATCACCGGTTTTAATAGTCTGTTCAAATGGAGAGGCATGGTGAAAATGATCCGATGCAAACCATAAACAATCATGATACAGTATCTGGTAAGTTAATGGTGTTTGAATAATGGTTAATTTGAATTTATTTTCTAAATGTAGGCTATAAACTCCAATAAAAAGCGCACCACAGGTAGTCTATGGTTGGATAAAGTAGAGCTTTATTTGATGGATATGAATATGCAGCAGATTAGCGGTTAAGAGCGTTGGCCAGTAACTGAAAGGTTGCTGGTTAGAATCCCCGACCCGAGTAGGCGAACAAATGTCCATGTGACCTTTAGCAAGACACTTAACCCTAATTGATCATCTAAGTCGCTCTTGATAAGTGTCTGCTCAATGACTAAAGTAAATGTAAAGTGTAGGAAGGCAGGCAGGCTGTAGCCTTTAATTAACTATATATAAGCCCACCCGATTTAGTTTTAACACATTATTTGTGCATGTTTATATTTTAGGCATTTTGGGGGGTTTGAAACGATTTATTACACATTTGTCATCATGACCATTCACTATAATGTAGCTTTGAGAGGTTTGTCTACCTGGATGTCAGTATTCTGAGACAAGTGTTCATTGTGGAACCAGTTGGACTACGCTAGGCTACAGTAGCAGATAAAGAGATACGCACAGACAGATATATTTACGTAAGCACGACTCTATTCAAACATGCCTTATACTATCATTCAAACCATTCCAGCTTGAATTCGTAAAAACAAATATGTTAAGAAATATGTTTCTGACAGCTTTTGGTATATACAGTATCTATCTACGACTGCTATTGAATTATTCTAATGTTGAATGGGATGAGGAATGGAATTAGCATAGAAAGGTGTTTTTTCTGATAAGCATGAAGGCTGGTTCATAGTTGGCTGGTTCATAGTTGGGAAATGTCCATCGAATTGGTGTAATTTCATTTTGTATTAGCTACTCCATCACATCATATTCCTTCACCTCTCAATAACTTGTTTCATGTTGATATAGCAAATCAAGCTTCTAAATCAGAATAGATTCACTTGACTATTTGACCATTTATAGCATCTTTATGGAGAGATACAAAATTAATTTTGTATCACTACTGAATTGTAAATTCCAACACAGAATTTTGCAGTGCAAGACATCAGGTCACAGATTTTGATTTGAATGGAGCTGTCAGTGTAATTATATCATGTAATTCTTAAGCCTATTATGGTCCATATCAGGCTCCTCCAAATTTCATCACACACTCCTTTTTTTCCCCTAAAGAGCACCCAAGGCCCCTTATCTGTGAAAGGTTATTACAATGATTTGACTTACAGTATATAGGAGTCTTTGACTGTCAGAAGCTGTCCCTAGCATTGCCTAGGGTAGGGGAATCCTTGTGAGTCATTGCCCAAGAAAAGGCAGATACTTGGTGGGGTTCCATTTTATTCCCTCTAGAAGATTTTCTCAATGTACTGTAAAAGGCATCTCAAGGATTCCTAATCAAAGACCAGATCTGTACGTTGTCTAGGTATGCTCAGATGTTAAAATATTTATAGAAATATTGTCATACAGGCATGTGGGGGTGACAAATGAACAAAAGACTAAGCGGTAAACCGAAACAACATTAGCCTTTAGGCCATGAGAGATTCATGGACGTGCTTACACAAACCAGTGCTTTTACATTAGAGCTTTGAAAAAAACCTTTTTGCTCAACATTCACACAACATGCACGTAGATGTTGAGTGCGATTTCAACTACGGTCAGATTCTCAGTGATTATAGTCAGCCATATGGGTACTTCCTCATCCACATTGTTGGTTTACCCTAGAAATGAATACCCAAAGCATGTTGGTTATTTTATTTTGTGGCTGTCAAGAACCTCATCAGACAGTACACAATGGTGGGATGCTTCTCATGCCATTGAGCTGGACAGTACCCTCTTAGCACCATTTGACCTGAAAGCTCATCCCAGAGTATCAAATACTTACAGTATATTGTGCCATACTAATCATATCTCTTTCCTCCTACACAGGTACAACTTTCCTAGTACACGGCCTCTCTGGTAGTCTTCTCCCTGAGTTGGAAGAGCAAGGCACCATGAGGAGGAATGACTATTATATCCCTGTATCTGGCGAAGAGAATGCAGCTGACTTTGGGAACACTAAGGATGGTGGCGTTAGCAAATATAGCAAGTATGACTCCATCGTAAGTGGTCTTCTCTACATTGGGAATGTGTATTTATTAGGGATCCCCATTAGTTTTGTCAAGGCAGCAGTAAACCACTACAAATCTACAATACAACATGTATAATAACACCATACAACAAGATTACAATGTACGTGTGTGTAGAGTGCGTGTGTATGTGCGTGTCTGTACAGTACCTGTGTGTATGTATGTCTTCAGTCTCCGCTGTTCCATAAGGTGTATTTGTATATATTTTTTTATCTGATTCTACTGCTTGCATCAGTTACCTGATGTGGAATAGAGTTCCACGTACTCATGCCTCTATGCGCTATTGTGCACCTCCCATAGTCTGTTCTTCACTTGGGAATTGTGAAGAGACCTCTGATGGCATGTCTTGTGGGATATAATTCAAAATAATTTGACTTTTTTTCGCCCTCAAGATCAAAGCATTTAATAAAGTGTATAAACAGTTGATGGGCATACAGTTGAAGTCGGATGTTTACATACACCTTAGCCAAATGCATTTAATCTCAATTTTTCACAATTCCTGACATTTAATCATAGTAAAGATTCCCTGTCTTAGGTCAGTTAGGATCACCACTTTATTTTAATAATGTGAAATGTCAGTATAATAGTAGAGAGAGTGATTTTTGTCAGCTTTTATTACTTTCATCACATTCCCAGTTGGTCAGAAGTTTTCATACACTCAATTAGTACTTGGTAGCATTGTCTTTAAATTGTTTAACTTGGGTCAAATATTTTGGGTAGCATTCCACAAGCTTCCCACAATAATTTTAGTGAATTTTGGCCTTTTCCTCCTGACAGAGCTGGTGTAACTGAGTCAGGTTTGTAGGCCTCCTTGCTTGCACACGCTTTTTCAGTTCTGCCCACAAATTTTATATGGGATTGAGGTCAGGGCTTTATGATGGCTACTCCAATACCTTGACTTTGTTGTCCTTGAGCCATTTTGCCACAACTTTGGATGTATGCTTGGGGTCATTGTCCATACGGAAGACCCATTTGTGACCAAGCTTTAACTGATGTCTTGAGATGTTGCTACAATATATACACATCATTTTCCATCCTCATGATGCCATCTATTTTGTGAAGTGCACCAGTCCCTCCTGCAGCAAAGCACCCCAACAACTTGATGCTGCCACCCCGGTGCTTCACAGTTGGGATGGTGTTCTTTGGCTTGCAAGCCTCCCCCTTTTTCCTCCAAACATAACAATGATCATTCTGGCCGAACAGTTCTATTTTTATTTCATCAGACCAGAGGACATTTCTCCATATAGTACGATCTTTGTCCCCACGTGCAGTTGCAAACCGTAGTCTGTATTTTTTACAGCGGTTTTGGAGCAGTGGCTTCTTCCTTGCTGAGCAGCCTTTCAGGTTATGTCGATATAGGCCTTGTTTTACTGTGGATATAGATACTTTGGTACCCGTTTCCTCCGGCATCTTCACAAGGTCCTTTGCTGTTGTTCTGGGAAAGATTTGCACTTTTCGCAAACAAAGTACATTCATCTCTAGGAAACAGAACGCATCTTATTCCTAAGCGGTATGACGGCTGCGTGGTCCCATGGTGTTTATACTTGCGTACTATTGTTTGTACAGATGAACGTGGTACCTTCAGGTGTTTTGGAAATTGCTCCCAAGGATGAACCAGACTTGTGGAAGTCTACAATTTTCTTTCTGATGTCTTGGCTGATTTCTTTTGATTTTCCCATGATGTCAAGCAAAGAGGCACTGAGTTTGAAGGTAGGCCTTGAAATACATCCACAGGTACACCTCCAATTGAATCAAATGATGTCAATTAGCCCATCAGAAGCTTCTAGATCCATGACATCATTTTCTGGAAATTTCCAGGATGTTTAAAGGCACGGTCAACTTAGCGTACGTAATCTTCTGACCCACTGGAATTGTGATACAGTGAATTATAAGTGAAATAATCTGTCTGTAAACAATTGTTGGAAAAATGACTTGTGTCATGCGCAAAGTAGATGTCCTAACCGACTTGCCAAAACTATAGAACAATAAATTTGTGGAGTGGTTGAAAAGGGAGTTTTAATGATTCCAACCTAAGTGTATGTAAACTTTCGACTTCAACTGTATCTAATCCTGGGTGGAATCTTTGTTTTGATCCTCAGTCATCATTTTTACCACACTAAGATGAACTTCTGTGTATAATTATTGTATGTTTTAATAACCTAAAACCGTTCAAAATCTCTTCAGCACTGTTCAACTGGCTTTTAAAGAAAGAAATGGTGCAAATAATGAATGCTTATAGGAAGTCGCCCTCATGTACTGCCCTGTGTTAGCGGTGTAGAAGGTTAAAAAGTCAGAGTTGGTGTTCCTCTCTTGATGAGGACTACTGCCCCATCACTGTGAAGACTGCATTAGGTCAAACTTGTGGACCTTCCATTGGGTCAGAGGGTCATTTGGACAGTAATTGCGGTCTTGGACTATCTAATCACAGACACACTGGAATGATTAAGCAAGCTAATGTATGCACCTAAAGCAGTTAAGGTCAAGTACATTGCTCGAAAACACTGAGTCAATTAAATCAGTGCGGAATGTGGATGTATTGTTATGTATCAAGTGACTACTTAAACAGACACTGATGGATTTTTCTTGTTATGAGGACCTATTTCCAGAATTAATTTATGTATTCATTATGATATTAAAATGATGCAGTATTGTTGTTCATCTATCCTATAGTGACCCTACAGATGTTATGTTCAACCCTCTCCCACAGGACTTAGCTGATAGTGAATGGGCATGATAATTAGGTGGCTTAGCTTCAGTAGCCATACACCTGGAAAGGTTGATATGCAAATGTGTCAGAAGTTATGCATGCCTCTCTAGATTAGGGGGGCCCGTGGCTGAGTAATAACACGATTGATATGCATGCTGGTTTTGCTCACAGCACAGGAGCTAGGAGGTGGGTGGCTGAAGGAAGGTTACTGGTTCTCTCCGTTCCTTTATCTGCAACATGCCGTAACCACATCCTTATATTCCCTGTGAGGAGTGACCTTTGCTGTGACTTCCTGTTCTGAGGGGGCTGAGGCTTGTCGTCCAGTGGGATGCTTGGACTGAGATGTTTCTCCCACAACTATAGCTATTTTGTCTCTCGATTTATCAAATAGGTTTGTTTTCCATAAGAAAGCGACTGTTTGTTTTCAACAAAAGCGATGAATTTCTAACAGATGATTGCAGAGCAAATATTGTGTTTGGGTGTGCCGTACCAGTAGAGAGAACATACAGGTGAGGCCATTCAAACTAGATCTACACACATTTAGTTTGTATTAATGCGTACAATCAATTTTGAATGAGTTATTTTAAGGTAAAAATACCTATATCCCTATTATACATCAATGTGTGTCACTATACCTAACAGTTATTTTGCAGTAACACATCTATATATCACAAGGGGAACATATTTGTGCTTAATATATAAATGTGTAAACACGATTGTATTCAGGAACCCTTCCCCGCAGAGTAGGATTATTTCAGAGTCAAAGTTGTGGTGTTTGTTTATAACATGCTATATGGCACAAGTGTAGCTTTTCACATATAAGCTGTTATCAGATGCAGTAAATTTAGTTTGACAAGGTCATGAGTTCAATGCGGACAAGAGCAGTCCATTTTTGAAAGATGAAATTCAATCCATGTTTCATTACACAATCCTCATCTGTAAAAACAAACATCTTTTTGATTTTGTCAATGGGGACAATTTGAACTACAACATTCATCCTTTAGTATCCCGTTGGGCCAGGGATGGGGGCCTCGCCTGGCCGGTGGCTCGAGGTGGGAGGGGAACCTGGATCTGCCCTGTTTGTTTGCATTTTTAGATATAGTTTTAGATGTATGTTTTGTGTTTTGATGCTCGTTTTTATTTGTGATGTGTATATATATATTTTTTTTTTAAACAACATTTAACTTAAAGCCTTACTTCAATTTGCTGCCAAGTCCCATTTCACACTACAGCAAATCATGTATTTAAGGATAATGGAGCAAAAACGTTTTTAGGTCACAGGCGAAGATAAACACCAGAGTCACTTTGTTACCATATCTTCCTCTATGAGTCGTACTGTCAAATAGCGTTTAATTGATTTGGTCATTGGTCTTCCGGGACAGTATGTCCTTATGAGTTGGATTAGGACATGAAGTATTATGAGAAAGTCTAACGTAATGTGTTGAAGGGTGCAAAGATTATTTTGTCATCTTTTGCGGGGCATAATTTTAATCTGTACAGAATGATTTAAATCCCCCCTCCTTGAAGAAGGCAGTAGCAGAGATGGGGTTGAATGCACTGATTTATCATGGTGGAGAGGGGCGATTTTACTATCCACAGGGCTTAAGCTTTTGCAATTTGAAAAGATGAACAAATGTTCATACGACACAACTCTCACAGGCTAGAATACACATGCCTTCTCCTCGTGATCTGCCAACATGTCTCCATTTGAAACTACAATCCCCCTTTCTCTCTCTTCTCAGCCATTGAACTCCCTCAAGTCAGATGAGGCAGCCTCAGGCCCAAAGCAGGGGCCTACATTCCAGGATGGCCAGCGGCGGGTGGACTATGTTCTCACATATCATGTCCAGAAACCCCAGAGTGTTCGCCGCAAGACATCCCGGTTTGCAGATTACCGCATCCTCAGGAGCCTGCGCCGCAGTCTGAGCACGATGAGAAGTGGGGGCACGCCACCATCCAAAGAAGACCCTGAGATTGCTGCCCACAAGCATCGACTTGACTACCATGAGGATGACAAGCGCTTCCGCCAGACTGAGTTTGAGGATAACCTTCGAGAGGTGGGACTGGAGCTAGAGAAGGACGAGGGGGTGAGTTAGTGGCCTTGGACTGTATGTTTTCCCCACACGTTGGAAAACCTCAACAGTAGAACATCTCAAGAGGTCTTTTTGGAATAACCTAGCAATTAGACTCCCTTAACCTAACTGATACAAAAATGTTGATCAAACTATTCTGTAGTAGACTCTGGGGTAATATTCAAGCCCTGGTGTGTTGGTGCATTTAGCCTAAATGCTAGCTTGTAGCTGCATTCTTTCACATCTTGGCAATCAATGTTCAGATGTTGTCTTTGAGGTCAGGTTGTTCTATTGAACACAACTTAATTCTCCATTCCTCCTTACTGGTTGACATTTGTCCATCTATTTTTCATGTAGCGATTGTATCATGTATCTTTTTCAATACTGGAACAAGGCGTTGAGTGTTTACTGTGATCCATTATGATTTTTCAAATATATAATAGACCTGCATTCGTCACGTTATTGATCTGTATCAAATGATCAGCTTTTACCAAATATATATCTGATAAGAAAGGACAGCATTTTGTGGTGGCTCATTTCTGTACTATCAAATGAGGAGAGACTTAGCCAAAAGTTTTAACTACAAACAAAACCTGATAATGATAAGTCCACTGTACTCCCTCAAATCATTAATCATTAGTTTCAAACTTCCTC
Source organism: Oncorhynchus mykiss (assembly GCF_057628025.1). NCBI lineage: Eukaryota > Metazoa > Chordata > Actinopteri > Salmoniformes > Salmonidae > Oncorhynchus > Oncorhynchus mykiss. The sequence goes on along the minus strand of NC_143027.1, from coordinate 57,684,531 downwards.
AGTTGTGATGTGCTTCATTTAGCATGCGCTGCCCTTAGATACAATTATCCTGTATCGTTACTAGACCAATGTCCAACAAATATGTGATAGCTGTTTCTCCTTAGATTGTTCCTGTTACCCCTGTAAATGTAAAAAAATAAATAAATATGTTGCAAACGTAGTACTTTTCTCAGCGTAAGGAATCGGTGATATTTAATTCCAGGCATTTAATAAAATGTTGTTTGAGACGTGTTCTCCTATGTCTCCTTTAACCTACGTACTTTGGATGACGTCCATCAGTCCCGGAAGGAGGAATCCTACTCAAACCAGATCAGATAATACAGTGTTTCATTAAGTGAAATTGACACCTACAATAAACAATAACCCCTTTCCAGTAATCTAATCATTTCAAACTGTTGCATACATTTAGTAAAAACAAACCTGTTGTTTAACAAATCTAAAATGTAAAAAAAAAAAAAAAAAAACAGTCTGCATGTTCCTCACAAAGAGGACAACTGATGCCACTGAGCCAGATGTTTATGTGTCAGGGGAAAAGCTCCAGGTGGTATCCGATTTTAAGTACCTTGGCATCATACTTGATTCCAACCTCTCTTTTAAAAAGAAAATGAAAAAGGTAACTCAAATAATCAAATTCAACCGAGCTAATTTCCAAAACACATGAAATTGTTTGACTACAGAGGTAACAAAACTGTACTTAAAATCTATGATACTCCCCAACTTAACATTATACTTGACTAGTTGGGCCCAAGCTTGCTCTACAACATTAAAACCCATTCAGTCTGTCTGCAAACAGGCTTTCAACGTGCTTGATAGGAAGACCAATAGCTATCATCACTGTTACATTCTCAGAAAGCATGAGCTCCTGAGTTGGAAAAATCTTGTGCAGTACACTGACGCATGTCTTGTATTCAAGATTCTAAATGGCCAGGCTCCCCCTGCACTCAGTACTTTTGTTAAACAGAAAACCCAAACCATCATGGCAGCCATCATGGCAGCAGATCCACAAGGTCCGCCACGAGAGGTGACTGTATAGTTCCCTTAAGGAAAAGCACCTTTAGTCAATCTGCTTACTCTGTGAGAGCTTCCCATGTCTGGAATACCCTGCCATTAGATACACACAACTGTGATTAATGTGCACTGTCCCTGTAAATATAAAGTCAAACTCAAACGGCAATCCACTTTAATGACCTAACATTGTTCTTCGTAATGGAAACAGATTATAATGTTGGTGTTACCTAAACTATAAAACCAAGCAACAATAATCAGAAACTGTCACAAAACGTTTCCGATTCAACTATTCAGACCTGAATCCCTTACAGCCCAATATAGCCCAGCGAGCACAACCAACTCTCCTATTCTTACCAGTAGGAAAAAAATGTAACCCATTCTCAAACAACGTTCTGCCTTACCTCTATCGTAAGATTAAAAACAAACTTTACAACTTTCTCTTCTCTTTCGGCTTCACACTTATGAAATGTCCAAGACTTTAAAAATAACATGTAATGCGCCAAATGTATAAAATACATCAGTCGATCCATTAGAATAAAAAACACATTTCGGTGGGCACAACTCTATCGCAATTACCTATCCGCTATTATTAGAATTCATTAGATTTAGGTAACTGTCTCTTCTTTGATTCAGTTATTTAAATACGACTCCCTTCTCAATATGTTATTCCAGCAGACCATTTAGGAAACAGACAACGTATTACATTGAAATCGCCTCGCTATTTATGTTGAATGAATTTGTCTTTCAATTTGAACTAAGCAAGCTGTTAAAACGTTCAGTATATATCTTAAACAAACACTAGCAACCGTATCTTTCCAGGCAAAACATACCAATAGTTGAATTACAATCAGAAACCCAGATTTGAGTCAATACCATATACCCAATGCTATGAAATGACGATGCTATTGAAACCCCGCAAATAACCCAATTTATAATTGTCTGTAGTCATAAAATCAGGCACATACTAACGACTAAATTCCCAGAAAATAACCTTTAATTAAAGGTCCACGCGTTTCTCCGGCGATGATTCTCACATGCCAAGTGAATAGATTAGCAGTCAGAGTTAAATTGACATTCATTGACTAGGAAACAGATCTTGCACTTTTTAATAAAACTAGATTATGTTTTCTCATGCAACGTATTTCAATTACTTTACTACATCACAATAATCACGCAATGATAATTAGTTTGATGGATACCCTAGGCTTCGTACGACGTTATAAATTAGGTCGAGATTCCATCTTAAATCGCTCTAACTTTATGGAAAAAGGTTTATTCAATAAATCCAGCAACTCCTCATACTGGGAAGAAAAAAAATAAAACAAATTTTCAGGCCTTAAGGGCAGTTTTATTTCAAATGTTGTACCCAGATGGAGAAAATCCAATAAGCGTTTATTACTTACATCATTAAGGTAAGTTAACCAAAAGTGGACATACTCCAATCAGTTTTTAGACAATTGCCCAGACTTTGTAGACAGTTTAATAATGCTTAAACCTCATCTTTATCAAATGATCCATTAAAGATACCAACTCAAAACATATGTACAGTACGTCTACGAATGGGTGGTTTAAATCGTATCTAATTATGTTCCCAGTATTACTTTATTAAATCTCTAGTAATCTTTTATACACACATACAATTTATCATATTTTCATACATTCACAGAATCCATATAAAACGTAAGAAATTCGTAGGTACTCAGGACAACCATTCCATTTGCTTTTTCAAGGACTTTCCACAGCTACGAAGCAGAACCCCAAAAATCTACTTTTGTTTCCCGGACAATGACCATGGGATCCTCAACGGTTCTCTAACCTCCCAGAGACCACGGCAAAAATCAAGCCTCTCAGGAACTGCTTTCTAAAATATCATCACTCTCAATACCACCCCGTGATATTCTATGATGGGCAGTGAAGGAACAGAGCCCCAAGATAACGTTATATCAAAGCTTAAATTCAACATTTCAATAATCTGATTAAGCATATGTTACTATCCAAGCATCAGATTAAGACTAATTTCCACATTCACACAACTCTCGTATCACAGTCACACAATGCTATTCTCAAACATACCTAATCAATTAGTTATTTTTCAACAATATTTTAACCTGCAAGAATAGTTCCTAGGATAATGCAACTCATACATTTACATCTTTCAATACTTATAAAATGGGGTACAGGTTTAAAATAATTACAGGTTTAAAACAAGTACAGGTTCACATTACTAGGTCGCCCGCAACTGACCAATGATAGGTGTCTTTGAGTCGACGAACTCTCAGATCATCTTCCACTGACTCTGCCCTGTTTACACCTGCAAGGTGCCCCCCTCACACAGGAATACACACTCAGGGCCTACGTAACAGAGGCTTTTCTTAAAAACTCAACTTCGCATGCTGTTCGCTCACCTCTTTTTTTTTTTTCTTAAAAAAAAAAAAATATGTTCGAGATGTAGTATCAGATCAACAGTGGGGTCCATCTGCTTCATTCCTGTAGTGTGGTCTCCCTGAGATCCCAAATTTGAGGGATCCCTCGTGCACGATTTACCCATGTCATTAGGAGCGGTCACCAAGTGAAGATTCACATCCCATCCTCGTTGCCAAATGTGGTGGTTAATTTCTGTACTGTTAATTTCTGTTAATTAATTCTGTTAATTTCTGTATCAAATGAGGAGAGACAAACTTATTACACAAGTTAGAGTTATACTTAAACTGAATCTTTATTAGTGAGAGCTTTGCAATAGCGATGGCTGGTTGACGAATCGACGTCTTTGATGATTCGTTGAGAGCCCCGAGACAAAAGTACAAAGGTCTTTTATAGCCAAGATACACCCCTTTCAACCTACATGACGAACAGCAGATATATAGAATGGGTCACAAGGCTAAGATTTGTATGAAAGATACCTATAATACATAGCAGACAGTATCTGCTGTGTCAACATAATTAATTGTAAAGACCCGTGTCTGGCCCTCCGACTCCAAACTGGAGCCATCTCTCCCTGGTACTGTATAGAACAGAAACATTAACTCATGCTCTGGAATGCTCTTTAGGTTTTATCATCCAAACAACATGGTAAATCTCCTGTCAGTGTTATCTCCCAGAGGCCCAACACACACACAATTGTTAAGAATACTCTATTCTGTTGCATAAAACAACCATTTGATGCAATACAAGTATTATAACATAATCTTGCAATTTTGCCACCATAATGAGCAATAGATTTTATCTAAAATGGGAGTCATTATTTTCAGCCTTACAAGCAAAAAGAGGCCTATTGTCATAGGTAATTACATACTGTACACCCTAGAGAGTGGCTATTGACCCATTAATCATTATTCAGTCATCATAAATCATTGCATTGATCAAGACACAAGATACATTGTGTGTCCCATTCAGATTGAAATACGTTTCCAGCGTAAAACATATTTGGTATTTAAAATCCATGGCCTAGGTCCTAACCACTCCATTTTGCAGACCACCACTGAAACCACGTAAGAAAAGATTTGACATGTGTTTACTGTTCTATCTTTTATCGTTGATATGTGTTTCGTAATGTCTGTTACGCGACATTTCGCAGAAAAATGGTGGGAGGCATGTGGTTCTGTGGGAGTTGGTTTCCCATTGCATGAATGAAGAGGTCTCTTACCATTTAGTGAGTGTTGCTCACAAGGGAGAAGTTTTTTGTTTTGAGTGATATTAAGGCAAATTCAAAATGATTTCATACTTGTTGACAACATCCTTATGCTTTGTTGAACATAGTTTATTCAACCCTCCTTGTTTTCTTTTATTAACTTACTTTGTCCATGAATGAGGGTTGTTTGTGGATAATCGAACCAGAGCCCCAAAATAGAATTGGCAGGATCTTTTCTGCTTGATATTGCTGTGGAAAGTGTAGTTTGACACGGTGTTCTCAACAGACAGGGCCAGGATCCTGAAGTGGGCTGACAACAACAACCATTGTTGTTTTTTTATAGAGGAGATTGTGGAGAGAGAACTTTTGTCCGGTATATATTCGACTATCCAACATTTGTTTTCTATTCAAGTGGACACAGCCTTTGGCTGACACTAACCAACGTCAATCCTTGCTATTGTAGCATTGCGACTTCTTTTCAGTTGCAATGCCACAGTAGCATTTCTGTGCTTTACCTTGGAAAGACTTACTGTAGTCCCTTAGTGACGTGGCGGTAGCTTTATTCTAGGTATGCATATATCACGCAGATAAAACAGGGGAAACATATTTCAACACACATAAAATATCCATGAAAACCTTTTGCCTGATTTTATTATTTTATTCAACATCACATTCTCTGTTTTCCAGAACAAAATCCCAGGAATTGGCTTCCTGAAGATCCATGCTCCCTGGAATGTGCTCTGTCGGGAGGCAGAATTCATGAAGCTCAAGATGCCCACCAAAAAGGTATGGCTTGCCTTTAGATGGATCACTGGTTAGTTTCTATGGGAGGGCAATACCCGCTCAGCCCAGTTGAAGCTCTTCTCTCTCTTAGCACCCCAATGGTGGAACAAGCTTCCCCTTAAAGTCAGGACAGCGAAGTCCCTGCAGATACTAATTTCTCAACATGTCTTCTTCCTGTTTTCCCTTTCCCTTCAGGTGTACGAGGTCAAACAGGGAAGTAATGTGGTGGAGAGGATCAATCTGTTCATCCACAAAGTGACTGCGCCACTTCATCCTAAAGTGGAGCCAAATAGACCCCAAAATGTGAAGCATCTTTCCCACCCATTCTCCCGGGAAAAGCAGCACCTGTGAGTATAGTAGTAGCACTGAGACCTGTGGCATGGGTTCAGGGGTTCAGGGGTTTAGGCTCATCATTGAACATTAAGCACGTTCTGACAAGGGATCAAGGATGCAGAGCTCAAAAGGTTAATGGGTCTACTTCCAGTACCATGCATGTGAGAAATTCAAAGCGGCCTGAAATGTTTGTAATGCGATAGGAAAGAAATGTATTTGCAATTCAAGACATGGGTACAATGCAAGAGTATAGCTATTGAAATTATTACAGTACTGGTTGTGGCGTTTTTAACACTATAACCGCTAAAGCAGTCATTCTGACTGCTCATGAGTTTAAAACAATTATTACTCTGCCATTTTTAAAGTTTTGCCACCTCAGTCCTTGACTTATTCCTAAATAAGTATATATAACACACTGCCGTTGTTAGAATCTCAATAGGACAAACAGAACTGGAGTTATAGCCATGAGGACATGCCATTTAAAAAATATATAATAATAATAATAATAATGATGATAATAATAATAATAATAATGATGATAATAATAATAATAATAATAATAATAATAATAATAATAGGGGGGGGCACACAGTGAGAGCGTGCGTAATTTACAATGGCAAGACGACCAAGATGAATGGATGCACATGTTGCGTTAGCGACGCTGCAAGATCCGATTGAAAACAACTCGGATGGCGGGAAGAAATGAATCATGACATCTCTGATGATTACTGTTCTGATTCTGAGCCTCAGCCTGAATAATAACCGACGCCTTCTAGAGTTAAGAGCAAACAAAGCCAGAATGGTGGGCACTGCGTAGGTCGTCCCCCCCCCCCCCCTTCTATTACCAAATGTAACAGTGAGACAGGAGAGCGGAAAGAATGGCACCATTTAGATAGAACAAGCCGATGACATTTGCTACATGACGATGATCAACTGAAAATGTCATTACGGGGTAAGGAGACACTGCCTGGGATCTGTCTGTTGAGCCGAAAGCGTTCATTTTAATCCTGTATGTCCATGGAGCAGTCGGTGGACAGAGCGTGTATATGGAGAGCTTCTGGTCAGACTTGTATGGGATACTTTTATTTGGATAAAACATGTCACGGGATCACTTCAGATTTTGCTAACGAAGTAGCAAACACATTTGACATGGTATCCAACGTATAAATAATGGACTAATTTTCGCTGCTGTCATATCGACACTTCTTATAATGCCATTATTGCTTATGTGCTGATTTTCACTATTTATTAAGCACATTTGGGCTTATAATGATGTTTAGGCTACTGATGTTTTCATCATTAGACTGCACGTCTTGCTGACTGCGCGTTTTGCTGACTGCGCGCCTTGGTGGTTGGGTTATTATTATTATTATTATTTTTTTTTGGGGGGGGGGTCATTTATTAAAAAAAAGCTGTTAGCGTGTTCAATGGACATACTGTATGCTTTCTGTTTCATAGCTGTAACAAAGGCACTCCACTAATAAAATTGATTGAACACTTACATTTGTGTTTTTATTTTATAATTTTCTTTACATACGGTATAGCCTATAGTAACATAATCTAATGAAAAAGCAATTGTTATTTGAAATAAAATAAAGAGTATTCTGTTACGTTAGACCTTCATAAGCACAATCTAATTGTAATTTTTGGCGATCGCATATATGAAATATATTAATTACACTGTTAGTGTTGCAGTAAAAATGACTGCTCATTTAGCTTCCCACAAGGCCCAGTGGTTTTAATGTTAAAAGATTTTAATTAGTGAGCTGGATGCTTTATGTGTAGAAGATGTGATTATGTATGAATGATACAGGCTGCTACCTGTAATTATTCATCTCAGTAGGTGCATTTCCCCATAATGTGATCTGGCTGAGCTGAAATAAATGGAATTGAAATGGTTCTTCTACCCCCGCAGTCTTCACCAGTCATGAGCTCTTTGTCATTTTTGACATGGCTAATGGCCCCACTGTGCCTTGACAGTAATAATTTAGAGGTGCAATCAACAGGCACAAAATCACCAGGCACAAAACCAACGGATACAAAATCAACAGAAACAAAATCTGAACCGAGATGTTGTTTGGAAGACATCCACACTGCTATTCAATATTATTTTTAATCCGAGATTTATCCTCTGATTTTCTGGGAATAGTTAATCTGCGTTTGGATGTTAGAATATTATGTATTGTAAAAAGCACAATATTTGAATGTGTTTTGAGTGAGGCTAGTCAACAAGCTCGGTTTTATTCAAGAGAGTGGGCATAGAGGTTACAGGCTATTTTGAGCTCCTGACTCTCAATGAACACTGTGTAGGCCAGGCGTCTGACTAACACTAGCTACCAAGACATGTTGCAACCAGTATTATCCCTGTAGCCACCCTGTATTGTATGTTTGGTCTAAATAATGACAATGTGTGTGACATCTTGGCCACACACACACACAAACATTCCTCTCCACGTACCTAGAAAACTAACATTCTTTCTCCTGGTTGAGTACATGGCTCTGTTAAATAAACCGCTGACAGAAGGCTCCTCTGTATTAACAGGTTTGATCTCTCAGACAGAGCGTCTTTCTTCGACAGCAAAACCAGGGCCTCAATAGTAAGTACTATAGATCTGCTGGAATGATGGGCAAGTCAATGAAAAGCCCTTCGCACCACAAGTAAATGTATGATTTTGCTAATGTAATTTACTTTTCATTGGATTCTTTCTCAGTCAGCGTATGTTGCTCGCAGTGGAGATGGTGTAGAACTTTACTGCTCAACAGAAACATCACTACTGAGCTAAAATGACTTTTGGAAGATTGCTGTGAAGTTTGAAAACAACTTGTCCATCAATGCATTTAGAGTTGTTCATTAATGGCCAGGAGCTGAGGTCCATTTCTTAACAAATTCATGGCACAAGACACGGTTTCTGCCCTATTTGGATGGGATTCTCACCGGAGATCATCTTCATACATTGCAGAAGTATTTTTGTATTTATTTTCATGTTTTTTTTTTACCCATTTAGGTATATGAAGTGTTGAAACGTACAAGATGCACGAAAGCCAAATACACCATGGGTAAGCCAAGCCATGTCCCCTATCTCTTAGGGATATTACAATGAATTTGGATCCTTTAGGGGTGTAAATGACATCTGTCTTATCTTTCTAGACTGCACTACATGTAGTATGCTGTGGTAGAACATGATTGCTATTGTGTGCCTTCTGCTTGATAGTAAATTTGATCTCTTGAAAATGACGTTTACAGGAATCACCAGTCTCCTTGGCAACGGTGTTTACACTGCTGCGTACCCTCTTCACGATGTGAGTATATTACCACACATATCAATACCCATGCGAAGCCAGGCACTCTGACCAGATATAATTCTGTCATTACTTGCCTTGCAGGGGGATGTTGACGGCATGGGGGCGGAGGCCAATGACAGAAAGGTGAGGCGAGCAAATCATTGGTCAATAAGCAATCAATGAAACCACAAACACATCCATTATTTGTGTCGCTGTTAGCGATTATCATAAACCAGGAAAGGACAGGAAAGTCTTGTCGCTGGCGTCGGAGCATATCGAAAAGGTTAAAGCACAGAATTCAAAACGCCTTCTAAACACAAGCCGTCAGCAACGTTGGAGAGGAAAAGCCCCCTTTGGCTTAGATAATAATTATACTGTATGTATTGAAAGTGTCACCACGGCAACAGGCTTAATCCCTTTTCACCATCCTCAAGCATTGTACGACAACGAGTCTGGTCGAATCTAAGCGATTTAAGCCCAGAGCAAAGAAAATCTAAAGCCTCAGAGAAATACTCAATTCCCAAGCTGCGATATGGCAGTGGTATTCCCCCCCCCCCCCCCCCCATCTGGTGTAGTCCGTGCACAGAGCAAATTGAGTGCTCTGTCACAGAAATGACTTATGTCCTTGAGATGACGGCATGATTACATTTCAGAGGCTATGTCGTTATGAGTTGTTCCGTGGTTTGTTGTTTTTCCAGTCGTGTGTTCTGTTACGCTAGACTGGTCTATGATGAGTCACAAGCATCACTAATTTGTCTTGCAAAGTGGGAGCTCTGTTTGGGAACAGACGGGGCCATTTGGCTGGAGGATAGTAACCTACCAAAGCTCTGTTTGGTGCTGTGCCATTGGGACTACTGTTCAGTAAAAAAAAAAATATTTGTGAGGCTCTGATGGCATGACCCTTGGGTGCCCATTTCCCTGCCTGACAGTGATGGCACTTCATTAGTGAAACCTCATGTATGACAGGCAGAGGAGTGCAACATGAGACCAACAGTGAAATTCACTTATATTGTTTAATGCAGATACACTCTAGGAACGACCGAGGGGCAATCTAAGTGTAATCTAAATAACGTTTGATGCTCGAGGATGACCTTGACCTGTCAGACGACACAGACCACAGCACCCTGTCCCTACATGCTGATCCTGGGCCCAGTTGCATAAAACATCTTAAGTGTTTCCCTTAAGTACGAAAGTCCAGAGAGGACATATGAATAAAAATAATTCCCTCGTTATCGAGATCACAACTTATTTATCCCATTGTAGCGGTATTTATTAGAGAGGGGTAAAGAAAGATTTTGTTCGGGCACCAGGCAGGTATTAACCATGCCGAAAGGAAAAAAAGAGTAGAATAGAGAGAGTACCACTACCAGACCCACACACATCAGCAGAAGAGACTGCCTAGAGGGTAGCCTGTTTACCAGATAGCCAGTGGAGAGAAAAAAGAATACACACCATATAAAACCCACATCACAGCACAGGGGTAACCCAAACAAGAATACCTCATACAATAATACTAATACTAATAATGGCAGAGCAATTCAACAGCAACTTCATACAAGAACGAACCCAGTCATCAACATAGGATTTGCAATAATCTGTATTATTTTCTAGTGGATGAGTGCAAAGGGTATGAATGTGGGGGGTGTTCATCGACACAACAAAGGCCTTAAAAATGTCCACAGTCTTCTCGGCCACATGTCATTAGTACACCTCAATACAGTTCACATAATACACAACTTGCAAGCAACCTCCCTTTTAACTAAAATGTCCAAATACTTCTGGCAGGGCAATAATAGTCCAGCTCTAATGAACTTCAATGGGAAGTGCATTGGAAAAATAGAGAGTCTGTTGCAGGGTAAAGCACTGGAACGATAGAGGGAAGAGAAAAAGAGAAAGAGAACAAGAGAGATCTTAGCTGTGGTCTTCAGGCGTGCAGGTGTACTGTCTGACTGTCCGATGGTTTGTTGGTTTGTATGTTAAAGCTTCGCAACAATGTTGCTACTAATCCATGCGATCCATAACGGACGCGGTCCCAAACGAAAACAACCACGACCTAGAGCGATTACACCGACGATTGAGTTAAACACTCTATAAACTACACACGCTGAAAACAAACAAAACTTCTGCAGCACACACAATCAAACTGTCGCGCCACCAAAGAGCCCCTTCCCAAAGAGCTGAACGAGCTCTCTTTATTTCCTCCTTCCTTACTGCTCATGCGCTCTTAAAGTGGCAGCGCACGGTGAAGGCTCCGAGCAGATTTCGCCACACCATGATCGCGACATAACAAAAGTTGTTTTGTCGAGATCACGAGAAACTCTATAAATAGGAGTGGACGTAATGATGAGAGATTGTCAGTATGGCTGGGCGGCAGAATCCACAGTGGATCGGCGCATATGTTTTTATTGATTGCTACACTAAGGGATGGTACATTTCATGCTAACATCATGCTTTCGTTTGTGTTTGGCGCTCATGATCAGTTTATAAGTTAGAACGTTAGCAAGCTAAATGTTCCTTACCTTGACCTAAGAGCTTCTGAGCTCGTGGGGTATTTAAGCCCTGAATGATGCCTGACAAGCAGCCCTGTCTCCCAGGCCGAGTGCCACCCCAAAGACCACAGCCAATCGCATGCAAGCAACAACGCAGATAACTTGGCTAGTCTTGTGAGGTGGTGAGCTACCTAGGTAGTCTTGTTAGCTAGCTAGTATCTCGGGCTTTGTAGTAGTCATTATTATGATTCTTTTTTTTTTTAATTACCCCCTTTTCTCTCCCCGATTTTGTCTCATCGCTGTAACTCACCCAACGGGCTTGTGAGGCGAAGGTCGAGTCATGCGTCCTCCCGCCAAACTGAGCTTCTTAACACCCACCCACTTAACCCGGAAGCCAGCTGCACCAATGTGTCAGAGGAAACACTGTTCAACTGGCGACCGAGGTCAGGCTCCCGGCCCGCCTCAAGGAGTCGCTAGAGCATGATGAGCCAAGTAAAGCCCCCCCGGTCACACCCTCCCCTAACCCGGACGACACTGGGCCAATTGTGTGCCTCCCTATGGGGCTTCCGATCACGACCGTTTGTGACAGCCCGGGATCGAACCCGGGTCCCCTAGGGAGGCCCAGTAACATTATTTCTGACACCTTTATCGGAATCCCACAGTTCTTACCTTTCTACGTAATGAGGGTAGTATACAAGATTATGCATAATTTAGAAAATGCCACCAGAGGGGGTCAGAGTTTAACAGGTTAAGGGGGTTTTGTGGTAGTTTGAAGGTATGTACTGCAGAAATAGTATCTGGTTACCATGGAGACGGGCTGATTCACTAACTGAACATCTCATCAAAGAGCTGACATTTATTTTGTGAGCTAGCAAAATAGAACTTCTACAATCAAGACAGGATAGCCAAATTGCTTCAGAAGATAATGAACCACGTTTCTTGTAGTAACTTCTTTCTCAAATTGTTTCTATTCGTTTCTACTAGCTGTATAGCTATGGATTGTGCATATTCCATTGTTTAGCTAGGTAGTTTAGCAGGTTGATGTTCTCCTATTGTAACCAGGGCAGATAAATGCAACATTCACCTTCACAAATGCTGTTTACATTGATATCCACACTGAAGGAAGCAGTTAAGGGGCTTCATAGGCACCTTTAACTTTTTTACTTAATTTAAGGGGGAATTCACCTTAAAATGTGTTCTGCACCTGATTCAAGTTAAGGAAACTTTAAGGGAAAATATCAGGGAAAAATAAACTTAAGGGGTTTTATGCAACCGACCCCTGGGCCTTAATGGCACTGATTTCTTTGGCAAAACTCAGGCAGCAAATATAGCATTGTGATGTCACGTGTGCTCCCTCTCCGGCCTCTAGGTCACCAGGCTGCTCGTTATGGCGCACACCTGTCACCATCGTTATGCGCACCTGCGTGTCATCAGACTCACCTGGACTCCATCACTTCCCTGAATACCTTCCCTATACATGTCACTCCCTTTGGTTCCTTCCCCAGGCGTCATTGTTTCTGTTTCATGTCTGTGCTTCTTGTTTTTGTATTATGTCCCGTTTATTTTATTAAAACACTCAGTCTCTGAATTTGCTTCCCGACTCTCAGCGCACATCATTACAATTGAGATCACAGCATAGCTGTGACTAGTAACGGGCTATGCAATATTTCATAAGGGCTTTGTAATGGGACTTACCTTTTCCTGTCAGCATTGTTTAAATGAATAATTTGCATGATGGATTTCAATCATTTATGAGGCCAAACTGACTTTTCCTCTGTTCTATAATGAGAATTAAGATAAGAAGATATATTAAATGTAGTCTTCCATCATGGTTTTGCCTCTAAGTATTGTTTAATTTAAGATGTTGTTTTACCCGTTATTGTCTCATCAGATCTTGTATGAAGAATGGGCAAGCTACAGTGTCTTCTACAAGTACCAACCAATTGGGTTAATCAGGTGAGAGAATCCTGCTCTAAACTCTGATAATGCAGAGACTATATGCTATACTGTATTGTAGCAATCAAAAAGACAAAGTATTATATCATTGTCTTGGCTTGAGTTAATCCCCATATCTGAACTGATTCCTGACGTATGTACTCCGTGCTGCTTTCCTTCCTCTCCTGCAGGAAGTACTTTGGGGAGAAGATTGGCCTGTACTTTGCCTGGCTGGGGGTTTACACCCAGATGCTGATCCCTGCTGCCATAGTGGGGGTCATAGTGTTCCTGTACGGTTGTGCCACTGTGGACAATGACATTCCCAGGTACAATGGCATCTTACAACTACACCCACAACTACAGTTAAATCCACAACTACACTTGCATGGTTCGATTTCTAACGGCATGGAAGAACAAGTGATGGTTTATCAATAACCCAAGAGATGCTGAACACATTACTGTACAGACATGCTGTGATTTGTTATTTGCTTTTCATTTTGAGTCTGTGCGTTCTTGGTGGGTTTTCTCTCTCCCATGTACAGTGCCTTGCGAAAGTATTCGGCCCCCTTGAACTTTGCGACCTTTTGCCACATTTCAGGCTTCAAACATAAAGATATAAAACTGTATTTTTTGTGAAGAATCAACAACAAGTGGGACACAATCATGAAGTGGAACGACATTTATTGGATATTTCAAACTTTTTTAACAAATCAAAAACTGAAAAATTGGGCGTGCAAAATTATTCAGCCCCTTTACTTTCAGTGCAGCAAACTCTCTCCAGAAGTTCAGTGAGGATCTCTGAATGATCCAATGTTGACCTAAATGACTAATGATGATAAATACAATCCACCTGTGTGTAATCAAGTCTCCGTATAAATGCACATGCACTGTGATAGACTGAGAGGTCCGTTAAAAGCGCAGAGAGCATCATGAAGAACAAGGAACACACCAGGCAGGTCCGAGATACTGTTGTGAAGAAGTTTAAAGCCGGATTTGGATACAAAAATATTTCCCAAGCTTTAAACATCCCAAGGAGCACTGTGCAAGCGATAATATTGAAATGGAAGGAGTATCAGACCACTGCAAATCTACCAAGACCTGGCCGTCCCTCTAACCTTTCAGCTCATACAAGGAGAAGACTGATCAGAGATGCAGCCAAGAGGCCCATGATCACTCTGGATGAACTGCAGAGATCTACAGCTGAGGTGGGAGACTCTGTCCATAGGACAACAATCAGTTGTACAACAGTCGTATATTGCACAAATCTGGCCTTTATGGAAGAGTGGCAAGAAGAAAGCCATTTCTTAAAGATATCCATAAAAAGTGTTGTTTAAAGTTTGCCACAAGCCACCTGGGAGACACACCAAACATGTGGAAGAAGGTGCTCTGGTCAGATGAAACCAAAATTGAACTTTTTGGCAACAATGCAAAACGTTATGTTTGGCGTAAAAGCAACACAGCTGAACACACCATCCCCACTGTCAAACATGGTGGTGGCAGCATCATGGTTTGGGCCTGCTTTTCTTCAGCAGGGACAGGGAAGATGGTTCAAATTGATGGGAAGATGGATGGAGCCAAATACAGGACCATTCTGGAAGAAAACCTGATGGAGTCTGCAAAAGACCTGAGACTGGGACGGAGATTTGTCTTCCAACAAGACAATGATCCAAAACATAAAGCAAAATCTACAATGGAATGGTTCAAAAGTAAACATATCCAGGTGTTAGAATGGCCAAGTCAAAGTCCAGACCTGAATCCAATCAAGAATCTGTGGAAAGAACTGAAAACTGCTGTTCACAAATGCTCTCCATCCAACCTCACTGAGCTCGAGCTGTTTTGCAAGGAGGAATGGGAAAAAAATTCAGTCTCTCGATGTGCAAAACTGATAGACATACCCCAAGCGACTTACAGCTGTAATCGCAGCAAAAGGTGGCGCTACAAAGTATTAACTTAAGGGGGCTGAATAATTTTGCACGCCCAATTTTTCAGTTTTTGATTTGTTAAAAAAGTTTGAAATATCCAATAAATGTTGTTCCACTTCATGATTGTGTCCCACTTGTTATTGATTCTTCACAAAAAAAATACAGTTTTATATCTTTATGTTTGAAGCCTGAAATGTGGCAAAAGGTCGCAAAGTTCAAGGGGGCCGAATACTTTCGCAAGGCACTGTATGTATCTATAAGCGACCCTACCTGTGTAGCGCCTTCTAACAGTCTGTTGGTCTGAGTGAAGAGACTCTGCCAGTTAGGACAGTATGTCACCTTGGCCATAAACCAATGCTCCTGTGGACCTTGTCACCACACAGTCTACCTAGAGCAGAACGATTGGGCGGCAGACCCACTTTCTGATCACGTATCCTCCTGTAGGTTTTTGCTCCAACCCCAGTTGTAACAAACCTGATTCAGCTTAATCAACCAGCAAACTATTAGAATCAGGTGAGCTAGATTCGGGCTAAACCTGCAGTACGGTAGCTCTCCAGCGGCCTCGTATGTCAACCATGCACACATTTCTCACTAGATGTCTGTGGACATTCTAGGATTTGCGTGCTCAACAAACTGTTGCATGCGACATATACACGTTTTCATTGATAATTCAGACCCATACTTGTATTTCTGCGCTCGTTAACGAGCGTTACAACCCCGCCTAGAAAACTCCCTCTATTCACCTTTTATGGTGGTAAAAAAACACCCTAATTTGCTGTATGATTTGGAGATGTTGAATCTGGACCATGACAGTTTATAAAAGAGAGAGCAATGGCAAAGTTGATCACATTTCTGTAAAGGTGTGGGCAGAATGTTTTTGAAGTAGTTTATTTTTTTTTAAACAAAAAGAATTCATGCTGCCTATACCTGGTGCCAAACACTGGCCGCACAATCTACAAGATTGATTGTCTATTGAACAGTTTAAAAGTAAATGCTGCCTACAGCCAACACTTCTAATCAAAATACGAATTGCCGTTCAATGTTTTGTTCATCAGTACATGATTGTGTTTCTGTCTCCTACCTTGGTATCGACTCTGAGATTTAAACAGGCCATTATGTTGCGCTCCTTATTGCACAGCAATACTGTAGCCTACCCATACTGTCATAGGCTACCGGTCTATTTACTTTCGAGCATGGTTGGCTATTAAATGAGCGATGGAATGGTAGCCTAATATTTGTTGTGTATCAGTAAATAAATGCTGCTATGCCATCTTCTTACCAATGGCAAATGCATCCGTTTTGTCACTAGACCTATGTTTTTATTAGCCTACTAGAATTACTGTTCATCGACCACCTCCATTTCCCAAAATGACAGCGTTTGCTTGCAATACAGTTGATCAACCACTAGAAGTTGTGCGTACGAGATTTGCGGAGATACCCACACTTTCCCGTCAAGTTCAACATTTGATAAATACCAACCTTTTGCGGGAACTGGCGCCTGCAACGTTTAGTCTTTTTTTTTTATTTTTTACATTCTTTCATTCCTGGGTTCTTTTGGACTCTATAGCCTCTCAAGCTGGTAATTTAGTTTATGCTGACCATTCTGGTTAGACCTCTTTTTACTGAGGCTTTCCACTAACGTTCTTCTCCCACACGCAGCATGGAGATTTGTGATCCGAGAAACAACATCACCATGTGCCCACTGTGTGACCGCGCTTGCAGCTACTGGAAGCTGAAGACCGCATGCGGCACGGCCAGGGCCAGCCATCTTTTTGACAACCCGGCCACCGTCTTCTTCTCCATCTTCATGGCCCTCTGGGGTGAGCCGTCCCTCCCGTGTTCTCTCCCTCATCTTCTGCCAATAAAACAATGCCATCTGCTACAGACCACAGGACCAGGCCTGTAGAGCAACCTGGTCTCAGAGTCACCCTACTTTTGTTTATGACTTAAATAACCATCTGTCTTATGTAACCATACCAAACATAACATGTCATACTAATTTGAGTGTCCCGGATTTCCATTTACTATGTTACGTCTAGTCTATGAGACCAGGAAGTGCAGAAGCCACAGGAGACCAGTGTCAGTTGCCATTAGAAGACAGTCCTTTTGAGTTAAAATAATGATAATGGTTTGGATTGTAGGTTCCTATATTTGGAGGAGATAAGATGTTACCTCTACCTGTTTGAGTTTCAGAGATGTTGATCTTTTTGACTATATTTATAAAGTATAAACCCTGGTCCCTAGTTCTTTTTCATACTGTAGTCATTAAGCAGGGGTGGCTATAAAAAATATTGTGGCAATTCTGATACTGTTCATTGAAAAATGCTATGATTTTGTCCAATTTGTCACATACGCTGAGGGAAAAAGTTTGACATGTGGCTTGATTGAGCCATATTATGCGGTAAATGTGCCGTGATTGTTTGAAATTGTGAGTCCCCTTTGTTATGCGGTGATCGGTCAGTTTTAATGACACATTACTGCAATGAGTTGACTGTTTTAAGTGGTAATAGTGCAGTAATTGGTCAAATTTGCAAGCCCTTGCATAATAGTTTTGAAAACCAAACCTTAGGCAGTAACTAGACCTAGGGTCTGATTTCAATGTTGGACTCTTTTGGCAGAGCAGGGGCATTCAACCAGGGGTCCGTGGGGGTACTGCAGGGATCCGCATTTTTTCCAAATGTATTGCTAGCACCAACTGAATAAAGGAATTTTGAATTACATACCTATAGTCGAAAATAGGACAATATCTTATATCTAATGCTGTCAACTTGATTTCTCAACTCCTAATGTTGAGCAAATAACACTCATTGGATCCAATTACACTAACTGGAGTATCTGACAGACTTTAAAAAATCATCTGTGAATAGACTACAGTGTGGCTGCTGGTAAGCTTTCTTGACTTGGATATACATTGTTGCCAACCATGGCTAACCTTTGTCTCAACAGCTGCTCTTAGGAGTTCTGAGTTACCTTTCTAGCTTATGGGCTATGTTAGTTTACACCTTCACTTCCAATTATGTTGGGAGATCAAAATAATGAATAACTGTCTACCAAATCTATACATTTTAATATATTGATTTTTTTTTTACTCCTTGCCATATTATTATTATTATTATTATTATTTTTTGCTAACGTATGATGGGGGTACCTGGGCCTCCGGTTTGCCTGGGAGGGAATCCCTGGACAAGAAAAGGTTGAATACTCCGGCATAGAGGAACTTCAACATTGCCGACGTCCGTCAGTACACTTTAATAAAATACAAAATAGTAGCTAGCAAGATGGAGATCAGAGGTTATTTTTAATGAGTGCATTTCACAAGTGGCTAGTTTTACATCAATTACCTTTCTAAAACCACTGCAAAGGTTTTGCCTTCAAACTTTTGGTTTGAATCGCGACGTCCTGGCATGTCTGCCTCGTGATATGTTGGTCGAATATTCTGTCTGAATAGGACCCACCCTGGATAGAGTAGTGATGTAGGCAGAGATGTAGTTCCTCTATGCCAAAAGAGTCCATCGTTGGAGCCAGACCCTGGTCACTGTTGCCTAGTGTCTGGTTTTCGAGACTATGCACAATATGCTGGCTATTGTTGATTTTGCAAAAACTAATTTTGATCGCAAAATCCTGGAGGGACTGATTTTAAGGATGGGTTGTGTTTTGTTTCCCAGCTACCATGTTCATGGAGCACTGGAAGAGAAGGCAAATGAGACTCAATTACATCTGGGATTTGACTGGCTTTGAAGAGGAAGAGGTGAGCCTATGCCTTTGTTTTGGACCTGTTTGGCCAATTTGGACATGCACGTCTAATACAATGAGATATTATTTAATCATGTTTTTTTCTTAATCGTGTTTTTTATGTTTTATATTATGGTGGTTCCTGACGCAGGCACACAAGGTTTGAAATTGATTTTATTTATTAACTTAATTTTCTTGCAGCTTTCTCTACAGCTGCTGTTACTCAATACTAACCAACTTCCCCCGACAAGGTTTATATCACTCTCCCTCACTCTGACATTCTTATCTATGTCAGACAGAATTCATGGTATGTTACTTGTAAACAATGCCTTATTTTAGATTTTTTTTTACATGACCCCTTTCAAACAGTCCCTTATTTGCCACTTTGAGGGGTGAGGGGTGGGAGTAGCCTAGTGGCGATCTGGCCATCATTTCAAGTTTCAAAGTTTATTCACCACATCCACAGGATGCAACGGATGTAAAACAGTACAGTGGCATGCTTAGTTGTGAGCTCTTTCCCAACAGTGTAGTGATATGAAATAACAAATAAAAACACAAGAAATATGAGATAAGATCAAGACAATACCTCAACAACGACTAGGTCTTGAGACGGAATGTAATGTACCACGTTTTAGCCCCACCCCTTTTTAAATATAAAGAAGAGGCAGTGTAAAGAAGGTGTCTTTTTGTCTAGATATGGAAGGAATATCTGTTCTCTCTCTTTTTGTCTCGCTCTCTCACTAAGGTGCTTCTTGATATCCCCTGTCCTTTAAAAAAAAAAAAATTGAGTCACTAGGCAGCACCTACTGATGTTAGCAGAGTTGACAGTTGTTTCCCCTCATACCTGCCTTACCACCAGGGTGTCTGGTAAACTGTGCTTCGTGACTGCCTGCCCCGGTTCTCCCTCGGCTCTTTGCATGTCAGAGATGGTTAAAAGACACTTGCTTAGCCTTCTCCGTTTCTGTCTGCTCGCACAGTTATGGGCTTGTTTCTGTTTAATATCAAATGACTGCAATGACTGTTTATGTTTACCGGTAGATGGGCTAAGGTTCTTAAGTAGACTGGCAAGATAATGAATAGAACCCGTAAAGGTATTCTAGTAGGGTGTCCTTATCAAAATGAGGGTGAAGTAAACATTTCCAAATGCATGAATGCCAAACTCATTTTTGAAAGCCTGCATCCCCTCTTACAGATACTGTACTCCTAACATTGTTCTGTCACACATTTCATCCTGTATGCTAGAAATGTTGGTGGTGTACCCCACCGCACTGAGCTGAAACACTTAGCAGATGACCAAGTTTTTTTTTTGTGTGGGTGTTGCTATGTTCTTGACAACTGGTAAAAACGCCATTTGACCTGTTAGTTCCTCCGTTTTGAGTAAAAATGTGTTGATACCGCTAAGGTGATACCGCTAAGGTGATACCGCTAAGGTGATACCGCTGGACGAGCGTGTATATTAATGTGCATCTGTCCCCTCTAGGACCACCATAGGGCTGAGTATGAGATCCAAGTCATGCAGAAGACCCTGAAGAAACAGGATATGTCTCCCAAGGTAGGCCTTTTCCCTATCACTCATGTGCCTCTTGGTGGGCTGTCAAACAACACACCATAAATATTATTGCATTATTTATTTCATTCTATGTATGCATCCATGCATAGAATAAATTAATTGTTGAAGATTATTTATGGTGTTCAGTGTTTCTCTCTCTGTTATTTTGCTGCATCAAGTGTCTGTTGCGCTGGTGCTCTTGACTTATAGTGTCCGAGATGGGGACTGGGACCATCCTAATGGAAGCACCACAGACTGCTTCTCCCCTCTCTCTTGTCTCTGGGCGACATTTCCTATTCGCGAACACATATGCGCTATGAGTAAAGGCACTGTTACGTAACACATGGCGTTTGTCGCCTCCCACTTTTTGTTCTCTCGTGAACTCCACCGTTGTAAAGTTATCGACGTAGTCGCAGTCCAGAATTGTATTCAATGTCACCGATGAATGCCAATCTAAAGTTGGACTCCTATATAGATGACCTCAATTCTACTGCCACTGTCTCCACATATGCACGTCTCGTCTTCTCCTAGGCTCTAAAATATAATGTATCCTGGAGGTTGTCCACAACCCATAACACCACCCTCAGGTGCTCCTATCAGCTATTTTATTAGTCTTAGATGCTCTGCAGTCTATAGTAAGCTGAACAACCTTCACTGTGTCTGTTTATTGCTGCACAACAATAGTTAGCACATGTTGGATGTCAACACATGCCAGGGTGGTTGTTTATGTCTGGCTTCCTCTGAACTGCAGCTCGTGCATGTCAGCTCCTTTCTCATCAGACCACGAAGGGGTCATTCCATTCCCTTGCTCATCTGGAACCACGGTCTGAAGTCGCTGACCCTCTTATTTATTTTTGTATTATTATTATTTTTTTTTAGACACGTTGAGATGCGGTTTGACTGCACAGTTTCGTGTCCAGGAGCTCAGATTATGTGTGCTTGGCTGGATCGGCATCAGTCCGCTCGGGGCGAGAGTCGCTCTGACTTGTTTGGAAATGGCTGTCAGCATTAAGCAATCACGGCTGAGGACACATTGCTGTCCGGTAGTTGTTTAGGTTTGCTCCTATTTCTCACCCGGTTGTGTGTTAATTACTCTGTTTCAGGATACAAAAGTGAAACTGACATGTACAGACCGTGCACCAGCATATATGATGGGACTTTTCATAATGCTTTTTATGGTAAGTTGATGTGCCCAGGGCCCACACAGCATGTTTGTCTGTGGTATTAGATCCAGGGACGTCACTAGGATCAGGCTTTCAGGGATTTAGCCTTGAATGATTTTGGGTTAGCCCCAAGGCTTTTGCGCTGCTGCGACAGTGTTACATTTTGGTTGTTGTTTTAAGGTGAACTGAATGCATCGCTTAGTTCGTAGAGCCGGGGGTTACGTGAATATTCCCAAAGTCGTCCAAGCGTTATAATAAAACGGAAAGCAATTGCCGTGTGTGGTCAACTAGATGGTCATTTCAGCACCATTGAGACAAGCACAGGAACTCGTCTTGATCAATCAATGTCTGATTTTTTGTTTTCACTGAATCTTCATTTGTATATTTGGTGACACAATTAGGCCGGGAAACTTTAGCTAAGTTAAAGTGAGTGCTCTTGATCATTAGTCTAGCAGTTGAAAGCGATGCAGATCTTTTGGACACACACACACACACACACAATTAGGCCTATAGGTAACTGCCAAAATAATGGAAACACTTGAGTAAATGAGGGATACAAAGTATTTTGAAAGCAGCTGTGGACAAGTCCGGTCCTGGAGTGTCCTGACAAAAGGAAACAAAAATATTTAGGTTGACTTCACCCAGTGTCCAGAAAAATTAATTTGCATGGCATGCTAATATGTGCATGTTTACTTAGAGATATCCCAATTTGCATATTTCAGAAACATTTTAATACAAAAAGTATTTAATTTGTGTTTACATTCAACTGGTAAAAGTTGATTTGTGATACGATCAAGATAAAAAAAATAGATATACCTTTTTATTAGGGCGTGGTGTCTGGCCTTAAACAGCTCATGAAGTCAAAGGTTTTCTTCTCTCGTTCCTCTGCAGATTGGTGTGACCTTTGCTGTAGTGTTCGGGGTCATCCTGTACAGAATCTCCATCAGGGCTGCCTTACACATGAGCTCCAATCCCACGGCTCGCTCCAACATCCGGGCAACTGTCAAGGGCACCGCTGCTGTCATCAACCTGGTGATTATCATCATCATGGATGAGGTCTACGGTGCCGTAGCTCGCTGGCTCACTCTTCTTGGTTAGTCGCTCAAATATGAAAAGGATGCTGTGATCTCACAACTGTACCATATTAGCAAAGCTCTCCCTGTATTAGACCCTACAGTCTATCTGGGAGTGCTACCTGTGTCCAATGTATTTACCACGTTTTTTAAAACTACATTTTTAACTACTTTTTGGTGTTGTCAACAAAAGCTACAGCTCTGGATGATAACCCCCTTGACCACTGAAACCTCTTCAGTTCTTCATCAGTCAAGTGATATAAACTCATTGTGTTTTTATTCTCAGAGGTGCCCAAGACTGACAAGAGTTTTGAAGAGAGGCTGATAATCAAGACCTTTGTTCTGAAGTTTGCCAATGCATTCTCCCCCATCGTCTACCTCGCCTTCTTCAGGGGCAGGTTGAACTCTCCTCTACTCTATTTGACTAATAAGCTTCTCCACAACTCAAACATCTTAACAGATATTCGACCATAGATACACTTTCACCATGAAACCTGATTTTTGTGATTAATCACTTGTTTTGTAGTGTGATTTACGCCTCATAAGGATGGTGGCCAATGAACATGAACTTTTTTTCAATCTGTATGTCCACAGAATGGTTGGGCGTCCTGGGGACTATGTGTATGTTATCGGGTCATACAGGATGGAGGAGGTAATCAACTGTGTTCATCTTTGTTTATCTTTAAACATTGACCAGAATGCCTTTTTAAATGTTGACCAAAATAAGTTCTAATGATTCAATGCTGGATAATTAATGGAAATATTACCATATGCTGTAATGGTTATAACCCTCCCTTATTTACGATGTAACAGGGGCAAGATCCGCTGTAGGTATCCCAGGGCAGTTGTATAGGTTCCAGGCCGGGTGCCCTTGAGCCCTATCCTAAAGACAGGTTGCTTTGTAGATCAAATCAAAGCTAGCCAACCTTCAAACCTGTTAGATTGAGATTACCTCTTATCTGTGTGTCTGACGGGGTTGACTGCTGTCTCGTCTGCACACCAGTGTGCCCACGCAGGTTGCCTGATGGAGCTGTGTATTCAGCTCTGCATCACCATGCTTGGCAAACAGCTCATCCAGAACAACCTGTTTGAAATCGGCATCCCGTAAGTACAGTACAGAGCAGGCGCCATTCTGTCTGGATGAAACTAGGACATAATCACACACCCACTCTCTCACACATGCAGGCACACACACACACACACCCAAGCACTAAAAGAAAGATGCTCAGGGCTAAACTCATATTACTACCATTTCTTTTCTCTGCTCAAAACAGTAAAATAAAGAAGCTGATCAGGCGTCGGAAGTCTGACATGGACTCTCAGCAGCAGGAGGACTATAACATGACCCTACAGCGTCATGAGAAGGACCACTTCCTGGGTCCCTTTGTGGGCCTCAGCCCAGAGTACATGGAGATGAGTGAGTCATATGTCAGTATGTCCAGTAAAGCTCCTGACAGCTTACTGAGGATCAGCCGCCCTCAGCCCACCCTATACCAAATGTTCGTTATCACACGAGACAGTAGGGAAATGAACTACTGCAGTGTGCCGTGAGTAGAGATTTGGAGCAAAGGAACATAGAGATCATAGATATACTATTTAATTCTAGGGGGTGTGATAAGCATGTCTGATTGGATTTTCCCTTTTAAGGTCAACCAATTACTGCCGATGAATTACTTCTAATGTACTGTGCACTACATACATAATTGGTCAACTAAATGTACATTAGTTGACCAATTGTTTTAAGCTTTAAAGCTCTTGCTATTGAGGTCAGGTCTTTGTGTGTGTTTATGCAGGGACGACACAACCATGTTTGTATGAAATTGGCAACTTCTATAAATGTCACTGATTACGGCGTAAAGAGCGGTGTTACCGAGGATAACATTTTCTTGCTTGCTAATTCCAGTAATCACTTTATCGACGGCATAGCTTGACATTTGATTTAATGATGAGAAATGTTGCTTCCTGCCGCTCACGGTATTAGAGCCTGATTAGTTGTAAAACCTCCGATGTGGAACCCTTTCTAAAAATGCATATTCTCTGCTTGAGATAATCTTTAGTGGAGAAGCAGAGAACTGTTTTGTTTATGATGCCCACGTAATCAACGCAAGTGGATTTAGTTGACCTGATTTTACTTTAGTCCTTAGTAGATGTCTTTATCAGTGGCTTCTTTCATAATTGCAGCATCCGACTGAATAACTGGACAATCTCAAAAGCATGTTCATTGAAAAGACACATTGTGTAAGATGGAGATGAGGGGGGGAAACCTCTAGCGTCCGTACATCTGTGCCATAACATACTGATACTACTATATTACTTACTGTATACCAGGAGCGTTGGGCCAGTAACCGAAAGGTTGCTGGATCGAATCCCCGAGCTGACAAGGGAAACATTTGTTGTTCTGCCCCAGTTATTAACCCACTGTTCCCCAGGCGCCGATGACGTGGATGTCGATTTAAGGCAAGCCCCCCCCCCCCCCCCCCCCCCCCCCGCACCTCTCAGATTCAGGGGGGTTAAATACGGAAGACACATTTCAGTTGAATGCATTCCGTTGTACAACTGAATGGGGTATCCCACTTTCCCTTCTTTTTCCCACACCATAAGAAATCTTACTGCTCACTATCCGTGCCGTGGATAAACCTTGAATAATTACTCTATGGAATTCATTCACAGTATTTTGAACTAAAGTGTTTATATTTGCAGTTCCATACCCTGATACACAGAAGCCATAAAGAAGGATTATGGTAATGAATCCAGGGTTAGTTCAATATGTCTAGTTATTAGTTATACTGTACAACTTTATCAACTAGAAATAGTTCATCTCTGGGAAGCAACTATAGAAGCACAGTCATATTGTTGTAGCATAGCAGTCCTATATACACTGACTCAAAGATTCAGTCCATCTTTAGGTTGGTAGGCATGCCTGTTTTTAAGTGGCTTTTTCCAAGGGTACTCGACTGAAAACCAGCTAGGTTTAATATATGGATGCAGCAGACATGAAACCTGCACACAGGCACAAAAGGCCAGAGTGTTTGTACCCATTCAGAATGTGAAGTGGGCAATTTTTGTATATATTTTGTTGCTTTGATCTCTGGAAGTTTTACCCAGTACATTTCAGTAAAGTTTCTGACTGGCGACCCGGAAAGCGAGTGCCAAAACATGGCGTGTCCTCACTCCACCATCTCATTCATGTTCATCTCTCATATGTTCTCCTTGTAGTTTAATACTGTGTATTTTAAATGTAAACGCATATCTAGTGTAGTCTGGAATTAAGAGCAGACTATTATAGGCTTGTGCTCCTCTTTCCACTTCCCTCTATACTCGTGCTCCAGTTATCTAATCTACCCAGCATGCTTTGTGTTGATTTCCTTGTGGTTATGTCCATTTGAATATCTTTTTTTTTATTTTATTTTTTTAACTTGCAGTCATCCAGTTTGGAATGGTGACCCTGTTTGTGGCCTCCTTTCCCTTGGCACCACTCTTTGCTCTGCTCAACAACATCATCGAGATCCGTCTGGATGCTAAGAAGTTTGTCACAGAGGTCAGGCGGCCCATCGCAGCCAGAGCAAAAGACATTGGTACAGTAGGTTTCCATCTCCACACTTTAACAGCACTGGTCTATTGATGCTCTAATAAAAGGAACATTGTTACTTAATTGGAGAGTCCTAGACTTTACCCTACACAATAGATACCAAATTGACTTAGATTGCAGGAGTTTCCCATCTGAAAACACAGGTCCCTCACAAATGTTTTGGTCTTGTTTGTGTGATTACATAATTGAGTCAGTCTCTGACTTTGACCAAATACTGTGGCTATTTGGTTTGAATGCAGCACATTTTTAGCCTACAATAATGCAGTAAAATCTAATGATCCTTAAAAGCCCTTATTATATCCATTCAGTATATCAGTGAGATATACATTTTATGTTAATGTTTTTCTGGTGGTGCACATTTATGGTGTGACCATTATACATTTTTTTTAACCAATGAATCGACCATTGCGTCTACCATTTTTTAAATGAAAATCGGTACATGTTATGAAGCCTGCTTGTCTATTGGTGTTTCGGGCATATCTCTATATCTTATTTGTTCTCTCAGGCATCTGGTATAATCTTCTGAGAGGGCTCAGCAAAGTAGCAGTCATTGTAAATGTAAGTGCATACCTTCACATGAATAAAAAACATCTTAACGTGTTCATTATTTCCAGATCTGTTATACAATGCTGACATTTTGTCATTTGCATTAGTGGACATTTGAAAATAATTTTGGTCATCACCACTCCCCTCTTGTCTGTCTGCTCTCTCCAGGCGTTTGTGATTTCCTTCACGTCAGACTTCATCCCTCGACTAGTCTACCAGTACATGTACAGCCCTGATGGCTCCATGCACGGCTTTGTCAACCACACTCTGTCCTACTTCAACGTCAGTGACTTCCAGCCTGGCACTGCCCCTCTGCAGCCTATGCACCTGGGGTATGAAGTGCAGATATGCAGGTAAGACAGTTAAAATATTATTGCCCCCCACGATGAAATCGGGAAGTGGACTATGAATCTGTCTCCGTGTGTGTGTGTGTACGTCACCACTGGCCCGATTTTTGACTTGGGAGAATGATATCTTGCCATAGAGGTCTGGCATTTACAAAATTACACTGATTGGCCAGATGATGGTGGTGCTATAACAAGCGATAGAAAATGACAACTTTGAAAGGTCACGCTCCTCACTCTGTTTGACATAATGTCATAAAATTCGCTTGCATAGGTCCCTCTCCTCACAAGGAACAAGTTTGCCTCAGCGACCCATAAGATCCACCATGATGGATTTTCCGCCATTTTGAATGTTGTGAAAAACACTAAAAACGCTACTCTGGTACCGAATTATCCATCTGCACGAAAGGTCTCAGTGCAATATTTTCCAGACTAGTAATTAAAACAACATGGCCGCTATTGACCAAAGCTAATGGTAATTTACCATAGTAACCGGAGTCTTCGACTTGACCCTACACAATAGATACCAAATTGAATTAGAGTGCAGGAGTTTCCCATCTGAAAACACAGGTCCCTCACAAATGTGTTGGTCTTTGTTTGTGTGATTACATAATTGAGTCACAGAATCTATGGTAACTTTTGTCATTTATACCTAAATAACTTTTATTTGTTATCTGTGTCCATGAGTTTATATTAGATAGATCATATGGTTCAAGAGAAAAATAGCCTAATTCAATGAAAAAAGCATCTAATCAACAATGGCATTATTTTCAATAAACTCTGCAACTCTTCCAACTATTGACTTTCTTCACAACTTCCACCAGTTTGACGACAAAACATTGACAACAAATACACTACAAGACCAAAATGTCAAACGTTTAATTCCAAGATCATGGGCATTAATATGGAGTTGATCCCCCCTTTGCTGCTATAACAGCCGTGCTTCTACACCTGCATTGCTTGCTGTTTGGGGTTTTAGGCTGGGTTTCTGTGCAGCACTTTGAGATATCAGCTGATGTACGAAGGGCTATATAAATAAATTTGATTTGATGTTGGAAAATTGCTGGAGGCACTTGCTTCCATTCAGCCACAAGAGCATTAGTGAGGTCGGGCACTGGTGTTGGGCGATTAGGCCTGGCTCGCAGTTGGCGTTGCAATTCATCCCAAAGGTGTTCGATGGCATTGGGGTCAGGGCTCTGTGCAGGCCAGTCAATTTCTTCCATACCGATCTCGACAAACCATTTCTGTATGGACCTCGCTTGTGAACGAACTTGTCAAGCTGAAACAGGAAAGGGGATTCCCCAAACTGTTGCCACAAAGTTGGAAGCACAGAATCATCTACAATGTCATTGTATGCTGTAGCGTTAAGATTTCCCTTCACTAGAACTGAGGAAACTATCCCGAACCATGGAAAACAGCCCGAGTCCATTATACAGTTGGTACTATGCATTCTGACAGGTAGCGTTCTCCTGGCATCTGCCAAACCCAGATTTGTTTGTCAGACTGCCAAACCCAGATTTGTTTGTCAGACTGCCAAACCCAGATTTGTTTGTCAGACTGCCAAACCCAGATTTGTTTGTCAGACTGCCAAACCCAGATTTGTTTGTCAGACTGCCAGATGGTGAAGCGTGATTCATCACTCCAGAGAAGTGTTTCCACTGCTCCAGAGTTCAATGACTGTGAGCTTTACACCACTCCAGCTGATGCTTGGCATTGCACATGGTGATCTTAGGCTTGTCGGCAATGGAACCCCATTTAATGAAGCTCTGACAAACAGTTATTCTGCTGACATTGCTTACAGAGGCAGTTTGGAATTCAGTAGTGAGTGTTTCAACTGAGGACAAGCAACTTTTACGCATTACGAACTTCGGCGGTCCCGTTCTGTGAGCTTGAGTGGCCTACCACTTTGCGGCTGAGCCGTTGTTGCTCCTAGACGTTTCCACTTCACAATAACACCACTTACAATTGACCGGGGCCGCTCTAGCAGGGCATACATTTGACGAAATGACTTGTTGGAAAGGTGGCATCTTATGATGGTGCCACATTGCATGTCACTGAGCTCTTCAGTAAGGCCATTCTACTGCCAATGTTTGTCTATGGAGATTGGATGGCTATGTGCTCGATTTTATACACCTGTTAGCAATGGGTGTGGCTGAAATAGCCGAATCCACTAATTTGAAGCGGGGTCCACCTACATACCAATGGTATTCACAAAGTTGATGGTTTAGGATGTTTTACAGCTTTGTCATTCTATATTATTTCATATATTTTACATGTGATAAGGCCACACAGTGGGCCAAAGATAATTACAGACACCTGTAATAATCTGTCTTGTGATAGATTACATAAACTCCTTGAAAGAAACCAAAATTCTGGTTGTTTAGTTGTAAACTTCACAAGTTTCCAGTAATATATCGTCCCTTTGCAACCATTCTCAAGACTCAACATATGCAATCACATTCATATCGACCACACAATGGCACTATAACGGGCACATGTTTTGTTACTTTCAGTATAGTCTAGGTTGAATTGGGAGAGGATATATGGACATGCCTGCTTCCCAATACTGATGACTTATGTCATGCAGGGAGAGTTGAATGGGGACAAATGGATTGGGTTCAGTCAGTTCCATCAGTCATCCTAATGAGCCTTCTCCAACTAGCTAGTTTATTCTTGTGGCTAGAAGATTCAGTGAGGATTTAAAACTTGTCTGCCTTAGTAGGGACTTGGGATAGTGTTCAGAATCATTCTGTTTTTAGCAGAGTAATAGTTTTTTTTTTCTCCCAAAATATAGATGTTAATGCCGTAGTTGTACATTGTGGGTGAAAATCACTCCAATGAATGTGTTTTAGCTGTCACACTGGCGTGATGATATTAACTACACTATCGAGCTACTTCCCCCAGCAGTGCTCTGCAAGCGGGAGCGAAGGAAACGCTGCCCAATGATTTATATACACCGAACAAAAATATAAATGCAACATGTAAACTGTTGGTCCCATGTTTTATGAGCTGAAATAAAAGATCCCAGAAATGTTCCTTAATTATGCACAAAAAGCTTATTTCGCTCAAATGTTGCAAAAATGTGTTTACATCCCTGTTAGTGAGCATTTCTCCTTTGCCAAGATAATCCATCCACCTGACAGGTCTGGCATATGAAGAAGCTGATTAAACACCATGGTCATTACACAAGTGCACCTTGTGCTGGGGACAATAAAAGGCAGTAAAATTTGCAGTTTTGTCACAACACAATGCCGCAGATGTCTCAAGTTTTGAAGGAGCGTGCAATTGGCATGCTGACTGCAGGAATGTCCACCAGAGCTGTTGCCTGATATTTCAATGTTCATTTCTCTACCATAAGCTGTTGTTTTAGATAATTTGTCAGTGTGTCCAACTGGCCTCACAACCACACACCATGTGTAACCGCACTAGCCCAGAACATCCACATCCAGCTTCTTCACCTGCAGGATTATCTGAGACCAGCTACCTGGACAGCTGACGAAACTGTGGGTTCACACCACTGAATAATTTCTGCACAAACTGTCAGAAACCGTCTCAGGGAAGTTCATTTGCATACTTGGAGTCCTCGCCAGGGTTTTGACTTGACTGCAGTTTGGCGTCGTAGCCGACTTCAGTGGGCAAATGATGAATCACAGTTTCAACAGTAGCAGATGGCAGACAAGTGTGTATGGTGTTGTGTTGGCGAGCGGTTTGCTGATGTCAACGTTGTGAACAGAGTGCCCAATGGTGGCAGTGGGGTTATTGTATGGGCAGGCATAAGCTACGGACAACGAACACAATTGCATTTTTATCGATGGGATTTTGAATGCACAGAGATACCGTGACGAGATCCTGAGGCCCTTTGTTGTGCCATTCAGCCATCACCTCATGTTTCAGCATGATAATATACAGCCCGATGTCGTAAGGATCTGTACACAATTCCTGGAAGCTGAAAATGTCCCAGTTCTTCCATGGCCTGCATACTCATCAGACGTGTCACCCATTGAGTATGTTTGGGATGCTCTGGACCGAGGTTTACGACAGCGTGTTCCAGTTCCCGCCAATATCCAGCAACTTCACACAGCCATTGAAGAGAAGTGGGACAACATTCCACAGGCCACAATCAACAGCCTGATCAACTCTATGCGAAGGAGATGTGTCGCGCTGCATGAGGCACACCAGATACTGTCTGGTTTTCTGATCCATGCCCCTACTTTTTTTTTTTTTTTTAAGGTATATTTGACCAACAGATGCATATTTGTATTCCCAGTTGTGGAATCCATAGATTAGGGCCTAATGAATTTATTTCATTTTCCTTATGAACTGTAACTCAGTAAAATCTTTGAAATTGTTGCATGTTGCGTTTAATTTTTTTGTTCATTGCGTACACTAGATGACTGACAGAGTGCGCTGTTTTGAAGCCACTGAACATTCGTCCGTCTTGGCGCTAACCCACCATTTGTAAAAATAAAATAAAAAATTTAAAAAATGCATTGATTAATGTGTACATTTAGTTTTTTCCATGTTTATGACATGACACCTTAATGCATACTTTTAAATTGTATTATGTGAGCTAAACAAAGTAGCTAACATAGCTACCGCCAGCGACATGTGATACAGCTGCCCGGTGAAGCAACTGCTGCCCAATGGGAAGCAACATTGGTAACTGGGAATCACTCTCGATACTAACGTTACACTGTTGCACTTGTCATTCACACCGACTTGTCATTGCGATAGCTTGTTGCCATGTCACGGTGACATCCAGAGGGTGACCAATACTACAAGTTATTTCTCCCTCGCCCATTGAAATAATCACTTTATTTTACAAGTTTTAACTAGAGCCATGCTGCTGCTGTTGCCAGCTATCTAGCAATTAACTAGCTAGCTGGG
This sequence comes from Oncorhynchus mykiss, assembly GCF_057628025.1. Taxonomy (NCBI): domain Eukaryota; kingdom Metazoa; phylum Chordata; class Actinopteri; order Salmoniformes; family Salmonidae; genus Oncorhynchus; species Oncorhynchus mykiss. The sequence continues at coordinate 57,652,268 of NC_143027.1, read as the reverse complement.
AAGGGCTCATCAGGACGACTGATTAAACCGAATCCGTTCGTCTCCACTCGACTCTCAATTTGTGCACCAGGCGTGTCCGGATAGCCTCTCCCGTTTTTGAATTGTTGCCACTAATTGTCCCAAGTGGGGGGGCTGCATCATTTGTGCGGGGCCGACATGTTTACTGTGCCTTGTTTTCAAATAGGTATTGCATTCATGAGAATGTGCGTGAAGTCTATCATACTCGTTGGATGCGTTGTCATTTTATAGTAAATAATTTTGCCAATTCTACCCTCTCTCCAGATACAAAGACTACAGAGAGACACTATGGTCCAATACCCCCTATGACCTCTCCAAGGAGTTCTGGGCTATACTGGCTTGCCGGCTGGCCTTTGTCATTGTTTTTCAGGTCAGATGCCTACACAAAAACAAACCCAAGAGTCATTTGAGGGTTCAATCTTTTTATGCTGAAAGTGTTTTATCATATCCTTTTGAATGACTGTTTTTGGAATTGTATTGAAGGAATTGTGAAAGAAATGCCTCGCTCCATACCGTCTGTTTTCCCTTCTAGAATGTGGTGATGCTGATGAGCGACTTTGTTGACTGGCTGATCCCAGACATCCCCAAGGACATCAGTCTGCAGATCCACAAGGAGAAGATCCTCATGGTGGAGCTCTTCATGAAGGAGGAAGAGGGCAAGAAGCTCCTCCGAGACAACCACACCAACCAAAGTCCTTTTCAGCCCCGCTCTCGCCCTGCCTCGCATGCACCTTCTAAATGCTAGTGCCCTAGGGGGCGGCTCCATCTGTCCATTAATCTAGTCTGTTCAAAAACCTTCAGCCCCTCTGTCTGGACTTGCACACTTCACACACACACACAGCAGCCTACTCAAGAAACGAGGGAGGCATTTATTGGCAGGCTTCTGCATCTGCACCCCTTCTGACTTGTAGCAAGTCATTGCCCATCTTTTTGGTGAACCAGGTATCAGGCAGAGGGCTCAGAGTGTTTTTTTATAGTACAATGCAGGAAAACATGTAGATCTTTTTTGAATATGCAATTTTGCTAGCTAATGTTTTTATTTTGTAACTTTTGCCTTTTTAAGACGCTGAGATCAGGTAAAGGAGCTTGCCATTCTGCCTGTTTACCATGCCAATTTGCCCTTATGTCATGTTTTTTTATGTCCTGTTTGTTATAATACTAATTCATAACTATCATGGGCTGTGTTTCCATCCAATTGGACAGACTTTCATGCAAATTTTCCCACCAGAGATGTTTCCATCAAATTGACATGTTGCAGATAAAAGTATGTCCATGATGACGTAGTACACATAAAAATACCGTTTGCAGTTAAATTACAACTTACCTAATAAAAAAAATTGCCTACAAGTTAAAGGTTTCCATCACATTTTCAAATTTACTGATGGTTTTCTCACAAAAAATGTTACGTTATATAGCGAGTCCGCCCACTCTGGTATTGGCAAGTGCGCTCTAGCCAATGTTTCTGCGCGCTGTTGGCTAGAGTGCGCATATAGCCTACATGATGATGACATTATGGACAAAAAAGCAAGATTATTTTAATTTGTCAAATAGCAGCCAAGCATCGACGATCATTTTACCAGAATAAGATCCTCGATATTTATTGGCAAGCAGCATCAAACTCATCACCTATCACTTTCACTACCATGTGAAGTTCATCATAATGGATAGAAACTGCTTGCTTTTCCGACGATTCGTAGTGGCAGGACCACACGTCATCGCGTCACTCCCAAATCAACTTCGATATGATGGTTATTCCACCGATATCTCGCATAATTAATTTTACCTACACAAAAATAACCCACCTTGTCGATATTTGCAAGGTTTACTAAACATTTTACTGTTTCCATCAGACCTGTCACATTTTTTACACTGACATGTGCTTTACTAGCATAAAAAGGTTGGCTGGAAACCTGGTTACAGAAAATGTATAATAGCCATGTTGTGAATAAAATTCTAGCAATGCTCTGTCAAACATTTAGAAGGGGGCAATGGCCTCCATTTTTGTTTCATAAGCACAAATTATTTTTGAGTTTTTATTTTCTGATTAAAAAAAAAATGGAATGGATCCCATGCACAGACAACTATTTCAAGGAGAGGAAGAATGTATTTTGTCAGCTCATTTTGTATATTGTTTGTAAGTAAACTATACTTTTTAATGCATATCCAATACACAGTCAATATTGAATCCTATTAATATACAGTCTACAAAACATTAGGAACACTGTCCTAATATTGAGTCGCACCCTCTTTATCCCTTAGAACAGCCTCAATTAATCAGGGTATGGATTCTACAAAGTGTTGAAAGCATTCCACAGGGTTGCTGGCCCATGTTGACTCCAATGCTTCCCACTGTTGTGTCAAAAAGGCTGGATGTCCTTTGGGTGGTGGACCATTCTTAATTCACATAGGAAACTGTTGTGTAAAAAAAAAAAACGTCAGTGTTGCAGTTCTTGACACTCAAACCAGTGCGCCTGGCACTTATTACCATACCCCGTTCAAAGGTACTTTAAATCTATTGTTTTGCTCGTTCACCTTCTGAATGGCACACATAAACAATCCATGTTTCAAGGATTAAAAATTATTCTTTAACCTGTCTACTCCCATTCATCTACACTGATTTAAGTGGATTTAACAGGTGACATCAATAAGGGATCATAGCTTTCACCCGGTTTCACCTGGTCAGTCTGTGGAAAAAGCAGGTGTTCCTAATGTTTTGTAAACTCAATGTATATCATTTGTAAAACAGGATCAACTTTCATAAAAAAAAAAAAATCTTAACACAGGTAAAACATTAAAAGCCTTTTTAAAACCGCATGATCAAATGAAGCACAAAAACAAACGAGAAGATTAAAAAAAACTTATATCCTTTGTGGTACCATGTCCCTGTTCCCTGTTTTGCTTGTTTGTGACCACTGTTTTTTTTATACAGTATGATCTGTAAATCTGTGTTTAGGAATGTGACTGACCTTTGATTTAATCCCTTTTTTTGTGCCATAAGACTTCTGATCAAAGAGGTGTTTTAAAAAATAAAATTAAAATGTACTTCACTTCAATGGAATGACATGGAACCTGCCCCCCCCCCCCCAGACTGTTGGAATGAGTTACATTATTCACAATTATATTTTATTTTCAATTATCTGTACAATATTTAACTGTCTTAAACTTCTGTTTTGTGTGTCTGCGGTATTGAAATGTATCAACATCGACCTCTGGCAATAGAATATGTTTGGAATATTACATTACGCCAGGTGTTTGATACTGATTTATATAAGATGTCTTTCATTTTGCTTATAGAAAGAACTCTGACCATTAACATAGTCTAAAATGTATTTGTTAGGACACTGCAGAATATTGCATTACCTCATATTGTAATTTCTGATGCAAGGACATCTTTTTTTTTTTATTTTTTTTTTTAACTTCTAATCGACTTAATATGGTTTGTTCACTGTACGACTTATAGGCCGACGCTGAATGGCAGCCGCAATACCTTGTTTTAGATTCGAGTGGCATCTTATTCCCAACTGATCCTTAGGTATTTCAGTCCTTGATATTCCTCTTGCTATAGATTTAACTGGAGCAGTAGAGAACAACTTGGTGTATTACATATTTACCTGAATTGTACAGCAACATTACAACTATATTTGATTAGGATAGTACTACATTTATTTCAGTTGTGATTCTTTTTTTTTTTTTTTGACAGCAGGGCTTATATTTACACTAGAGGACTGTCAGCCTAAAGTTAACATTTGTTGATGTTTGAATTCCAATAAAAGAATACAAGTTATGAGAAGTGTACAGTATAAGTATGTGTGCGTGTCATGTTTTCTTTATATAATTGATGCCTCATGTTAGCAATACAATGTTTTCACCCTGAACATGGAACAAAAGCGCCACTAGTGTTCATCAAAAGCGAAACATTGGCAAGGGCTGTCGTGTGTGTGTAGCGAGGAGGGGGTAAGCAGAGGGCCTATGGGGACGTGACAGGCCAGAAGAGAATGGGGTGGGGACGTGAGAAGGTGTGAGGAGAGATATAGAGAGAATCAGTTTTATTTGTATTTAAGAATATATACAGATAGTTCAAAGGATCCAGTGAGTGGAAGGGTGGGGGCTTGGGTATATATATCCCAGATTTTAATGTTGGAGTATGAAAGCGGTTAACTGATTGTGTCAGTGGATACGGTAGAGATGATGGCCATGATTGTAGGTTTGAGATGGGTGGAGGAGGTGAAACCACACAGTGGTGGTCCACTCTGATTCAGCTGCAGTGTTGGGTAGTGTGAAGAAGTGCAAGTTGAATTTGGGAGACTTGTTTGTGGAGATGGTGCTGTCAATGGGAGTGACGGTCATCTTTTGTTGTGTTCCCAGCCATGTGGGGGTGGGAGTAATGAGAAGGCCGATGTGGTGGCTAAGAGTGCTGTGAGGAGAGGGGGTAGATATTCAGGTCCCGCAGGGCCCCGCAGAGAAATCAAGTCCTTGATCCGGGAAAAAGGGATTGATCTTTGTCAAAGGGAGTGCGATGCTAGTAGTAGAGGGAGGCAATTTTATGACATGCATTGGTCGGTAAAGGAAGAGGTGGGGAGTATGGGATGGAGGAGAGATGAAGTTGTGTGGAGTAGACTACGGTTTGGGCACACAGGTTTGAATGCCACCTTGTGGATGATAGGGAGACATGAAACGGGTGTGTGTGATGAGTGTTTACCGGAATGAGGTAGACAGAGAGGTTGTGTGACAGGGTTAGAGAGGCATGTTCGGGTGGTGTAGTGGGGGGAGACGAGAGGAGCGAAGTGGTGTCTAGGGGTCTATTTCACTTTCTTAGAGGAACGGGACTAATGAAGAAAATGTAATGTAGTTTGGCCGTGCCTGGCCTTCCAATCCAGTACAGTAGGTGGCGATGTATACGCCTTGAAAGTTGAATGCGATCCGCCAACCCAATCCCAAAGAAGACGGGCTGTCGTGTGTGAGGAAGTTACTTGTTCCACTACAGCCAAGATGAGCGCATTTAACAGCTTTTTGCTGAAGATTTCAGGTGAACTTGTTGGTGATCAATTGGAGAAAATGAAGTTCCTTTGTATTAAAGAAATAGGGAAAAATCGTCTCGAGAAGATGACCAGTGGTTTACAACTTTTCACGAGTTTAATGGAAAGAAATAAACTTGGACCTGACAACACGGTATTTCTAGTTTCGCTTTTGAAAGACATAGGTCGCCTAGATCTTGCAGACAAAATTGCCAACTGTGAAAGTCAATATGCTGGATCACCGAATGATCTTCCTAACGATGAGGAGCAAGGTAAAATAAGTGGTTATCCCCACTCCCGAATATTGATGGCAAAATGTTGACAAAGCATAGGCCATTTTTTTCTTGGGCTGCGACGCCTGTTTCAATAGATAAAAGGGAGGTGTTGCTTAGTCATTCTACAGAGGGAAGTGCCCTATATATTGTTGAATGCAAGAATATTTCAGAGAACATGACTTCATGTTATTTGGGGAACCCTGTCACAATTACTATGAAAGATATTAGGCTACATTGTCATTATCTTTCTGACATGATCTCCCATACAGTAAATGTTTGCCAGTGTAAATATAATATTTCCTCTGAGGGCAAATATAAAATGCAACTGTATGCCTCAGATAATGTATAGCCTACTGTATATAGTGCAGTGTGTTGGAAATATGACTTTTGTAGGAGACTTATTTACATTGCATGGCATCTTCTCTCTTCCCAGCAAAACTTGACATTGCAACCAAAGTGATCACTGACAACCTTGGAAGGAGGTGGCGAGCATATGGCCGTAAACTTGGTCTGCCAGAGGCCAAACTGGATCATATCGCACAGAAGCACCCTAATGACCTGGAGGAGCAAGTGGTGGAGCTTTTGAAGGAATGGCGGAAAATGCAGAAATCTGAGGCCAAAACAGACACTTTGATTAAGGCCCTTCGCTCCTGTGATCAGAACTACACTGCTGATCTGATACAGACAGAACTTGAAAAAACTTAAAGCCAATGGTAGACAGTGAAAGTGTGACAAACATTCATCTCTTCTCAGGCCTCTTATTTTGTTATTTACTCAATGGATTATATATTCATTGCTTTCCCAGTGATGTTGGTACGTTTATAAGATTCAGTAAATCACCACAATTTGTTTGCAATATTGGTATACCAGTATTCTCATGGACCAGTATAGTTTTATACATAGTAGCAAGTGCACTCTGGGTACATACGTTCCTGCTACGTACTGTAAGGGAATTTGGGAGAAACTTGATTGAACTATGGATATTATGAAATTGTATAGATAATGTGCATTCAAATTTGATATTGATGTATCCACTGTTGAGATTAGTACAATTTTGTTGAAAGAAGTCTTTCCCTCAAGCTGGTAAAAAATAATTGTCTACTTATGTAATACTTGTTTAAAGCATTAGAATACTTATATTTGGAGAACTGTATTGAAAGGAAGGATCAATACAGATTAAGCTTTTGATTTCAGTTGATCAGATGTTTATTGTGATTTATTAGAGGTTGCAGTCTTGATGTTTTGAGGCAAATTACATTCTAACAGTTCTACCACTAGAGGTCACTCTTACTCCTTCAGCGGAATGATCTTGAGTCCATCGGACATGAGACCACAGGTATCCAACTGTTTCTGTTGGGGGGAAATTATAATTTTGTTGATTATTTAATCATACACATAAAGCTATGTCCATTGTAATATATCCTCCCACCATCAATGTCACAATTCTCACAGTTATTAAGCTCTAGATATATTCAAGCTATATTAGCTCTGGGGAAGAGGCATCCAGGAGGTTGTAACGAGGATTTATGATCCATTCCAGCAGCCTTGGCCTAGATTGAATCATCCAAACCCAAGTACAGTAAGTTGTTCAGTGTGACAGTACTCACAGCAGCCATACAGCCTGTTCAGCCTGTCGATGTCGTTCTTGCTCATCTGAGTGGCCTCGCCGAAAGACACGTTGCTGTCGGGGATGGGCTCCATGGTGGGGCGGTTGTTCTTGGAGAAGGCGTACCTGTAACCACACCAAATCACAATGCAGCACAATTTAGGCCTACTCAACAATGTCACTGCTGAAGGTGCAATATAGCTTGGGCTGAATGAAAGCTCACAGGGATGGATGGTGTATTAGCACTTGCAATACAATAGGTGTCCACTCCAGACATATTTGTAATGATTATAAAGACATCATAGCTGACCTGTGGTACTGCATGACAGAGTTGTAGTCATAGGAAGTTCCCTGGTTCAGGGTGGCAATCTTTTCGAATGCGTACTTATACTCTGGAAAAACACAAGACAAAATGTTCACAGAGTTGGTAGGCTGCGTTTCAATCTACTTCATGAGCAAGGTCAGTAAGGGGATTTGATTAAGATGGCCCTGGTGCCCAGGTCTAAAGTGATTGCATTCATTTTGGAAACGGGCTGCCTCTACTCTGGCCAATGGCGTTTTGGGCTCAAATCAAAAGTGAAGCATGTTAAGCACGTGGAGTAATGTAGGATTCTGTGTTTTAACATGCAAATGTGATTGCTTTTAGTAAAAACGTTTTGGGCTCTATTCAGACCGTATTGCGGAAGTTCAGCATTACAGCATAATTTAAATGTAAAGGCAATATTCCTGTGTTAGCGGAGACTGGATTCACATATGTCGGCTCAATCGGAAATTACCATGACATTTCTAGCAATCAATCTATTATGCGTCAGCTACACAGATTGAATAGAGGCCAAGATCTGCCTTCCCAATGAAAACTAGTTTGACAAGTCAAACATATATTTTATGGAAAAGAGACCTAGGCCTATGTTTCTGAACGATGCATCATGCTGCCTTGTTGACAATAAGTCAAGAGGCTCAGATTATGGTTAGATTTCAGCAGGTCACGCCTCCCCACCGATTATCCATTATATTGACCAGATAGGCTACTCCATTGGCCACTCTTAACTCTAGCTACGCTAGGGATTTGAAGTTAGGGTTAAGGCTAAATTCAGGAGTTAGATTAAAGGGTTAAGGTTAGGAAAGGGGTTAGCTAAAAGGGTTAAGGTTAGGGGACGGGGGACCCTAACATGCTAAGAAGTTGCAAATTAGCTAAATATTAGTAAGTAGTTGAAATGTTGCTAAAATGCTAAAGTTGTCCGTGAGGAGATTCAAACACACCCACCCCATCCACCCGACCAAACACCCTCTTTTCGTATTTGCATTAAGTACCTTCTATCTTATGTAACCATACCAAACACAACATATCATAACTTGAGTGTCCCTGATTTGCATTTACTATGTTACGCCTAGTCTATGAGACCAGGCTGCCATTCTAGCCAATGAGAAGGCAGATACAAGTGTGACAACAGAGACAACTCTGATATAAAGTGTTTTTTCTCAAAATTGCCAGGATGTCATGTGTCCTACGTATATCATTACACTAATAACAACCTAAACATTACACAACTTCTACTTGATAAAATAAGCCACGCATAGCAAATAAGAAATTACATTTTTTGTTAACCAAATTCGACACTCTCATTGACCTCCATACAAGAACTTGCCACATGCAGGAGAAGACTCTTCTCTTCCTCTCTGGCCTCCCCGACCGGCTTCATCCAGTAACGTGACTGGCCATAGCCTGGTGCAACCTGGGCTAGCTTAATTGAATCCCCTCATTTGTTGAAAAGGCCATTCCTTTCAGCCTATCAGCATGTCTGAATGGAAATTTGGACTCTGACCCATCCCACTGTAGGTCAGAGTGGTTATCTTGTCAGCAGATAAAGAGGGAAGTGGCAAAAAGGATCAAAGTTGTTGATGAAGATAAGTAGTCTAATAATCCCTCGTTTCTTTTTGGAGTATGTTTCATCAGCATTGAAGTGTTTTTCGGAGCTCCAGCCACCCTAGTCATAGACTGTTCTCTTTGCTACCGCACGGTAAGCAGTACAGAAACGCCAAGTCGAGGTCCAAAAGGCTTCTGAACAGCTTCTACCCCCAAGCAATAAGACTGCTGAACAGCCAATTAAATGTCTACCTGGACTATTTGCATTGACCCCCCTCCCCCCCCACACACACACACATTTTGTTTTTACAATGCTGCTACTTACTCACTGTTCATTATCTATTATGCATGCATAGTCACTTTACCTACATGTACAGTACCAGTAAAATGATTGGACACAACTACTCATTCAAGGGTTTTTCTTTATTTTTACTATTTTATACATTGTAGAATAATAGTGAAGACATCAACACTATGAAATAAAACATATGGAAACATGTAGTGACCCCAAAAAGTGTTAAACAAATCAAAATACATGTTATATTTTAGATTCTTCAAAGTAGCCACCCTTTGCCTTGATGACAGCTTTGCACGCTCTTTGCATTAATCTCAACCAGCTTCATGATAACCACCAGCTCCATCACACCACCTCCTCCATGTTTGACGGTGGGAACCACACATGCAGAGATTATCCGTTCACCTACTCTGCGTCTCACAAAGACACAGCGGTTGGAACCAAACATCTCAAATTTGGACTCATCAGACCAAAGGACAGATTTCCACCGGTCTAATGTCCATTACTCGTGTGTGATGACCCAAGCAAGTCTCTTCTTCTTATTGGTGTCCTTTAGTAGTGGTTTCTTTGCAGCAATTCGACCATGAAGGTCTGATTCAAGCAATATTCTCTGAACAGTTGATGTTGAGATGTGTCTGTTACTTGAACTCTGTGAGGCATTTATTTGGGCTGCAATTTCTGAGGCTGGTAACTTCAAATCAAATCACAGTTTATTTGTCACCTGTGCCGAATACAACAGATGTAGACTTTACAGTGAAATGCTTACTTACAGGCTCTAACCAATAGTGCAAAAAATGTATTAGGTGAACAATAGGTAAGTAAAGAAATAAAAACAACAGTAAAAAGACAGTAGCGACAGTAAAAAGACAGAAAAACAGTAGCGAGGCTATAAAAGTACATACAGAGACCGGTTATTCAGGCTGATTGAGGTAGTATGTACATGTAGATATGGTTAAAGTGACTATGCATATATGATGAACAGAGAGTAGCAGTAGTGTAAAGAGGAGTTGGCGGGTGGTGGGTGGCGGGACACAATGCAGATAGCCTGATTAGCCAATGTGCGGGAGCACTGGTTAGTTGGGCCAATTGAGGTAGGGTGTACATATGTACATGAATGTATAGTTAAACTGACTGTGCATATATGATAAACAGAGTAGCAGCAGCGTAAAAGAGGGGTTGGGGGGGCACACAATGCAAATAGTCTGGGTAGCCATTTGATTACCTGTTCAGGAGTCTAATGGCTTGGGGGTAAAAACTGTTGAGAAGCCTTTTTTTCCTAGACTTGGCACTCTGGTACCGCTTCCCATGAGGTAGTAGAGAGAACAGTCTATGACTGGGGTGGCTGGGGTAAATTTTTAGGGCTTCTTCTGACACCACCAGTGTGGAGGTCCTGGATGGTAGGCAGCTTAGCCCCAGTGATGTACTCGGTCCTCCTTTTCCTGTAGACCACAATCATCTCCTTAGTCTTGGTTACGTTGAGGGATAGGTTGTTATTCTGGCACCACACGGCCAGGTCTCTAACCTCCTCCCTATAGGCTGTCTCGTCGTTGTAGGTGATCAGGCCTACTGTTGTGTCGTCTGCAAACTTAATGATGGTGTTGGAGTCGTGCCTGGCCATGCAGTCGTGGGTGAACATGGAGTACAGGAGGGGACGCACACATCAAACTTATATATTGCAGTAGAGGTAACTTCCTTTCCTGTGGCGGTCCTCATGAGAGATTGTTTCATGGCGCTTAATGGTTTTTGTGTCTGCACTTGAAGAAACTTTCAAAGTTCTTGAAATTTTCCCGGATTGACTGACCTTGATGTCTTAAAGTAATGATGGACTGATGTTTGTCTTTGCTTATTTGAGCTGTTCTTGCCATAATATGGACTTGGTCTTTTACCAAATAGGGCTACCTTCTGTATACCACCCATACCTTTTCACAACACAACTGATTGGCTCAAATGCATCAAGAAGGAAAGAAATTCCACAACTGAACTTTTAACAAGGCACACCTGTTAATTGAAATGCATTCCAGGTGACTACCTCATGAAACTGGTTGAGAGAATGCCAAGAGTGTACAAAGCTGTCATCAACACAAAGGGCGGCTACTTTGAAGAATCTAAAATCTAAAATATATTTAGATTTGTTTAACACTTTTTTAGTTACAAAATAATTTTGTATGTGTTATTTCATAGTTTTGATGTCTTCACTTATATTCTACAATGTATAAAATAATGAAATAAAGAAAAACCCTTGAATGAGTAGGTGTGTCCAAACTTTTGACTGGTACTGTGATTGATTCCTCAACTCCTTGACTCCCATTTCTGAGTGTCAAGATTCGATTCTGCTAGGAATCGACTCTTGAGATTCAGCATTTTTGAAAGGGAGGAGACTGATTAGTTGCAGTACTTCTGAGGGGTACACTATAGGCTGGTTGGTAACCAGGCAGACAGTCAGAACCGTTCACTAGGCCTATCTATCATCAATAAAAAGCTGTATCTCGCAATGGAATGCTGTATGTTGCAATTTCTTGGCTTGCAACTTCTCGCAACTTCAATAAAGCAGGGCCTATCATCAATGAATAGGCTAGGATATTCTACATGCAACAGACTGAAGACTGAACACACGCCCCCATCATTAGCAAAGAGAAAGAGCAGGTGAACCAGCGTGAGGGAGAACGGAAGGGGGCAAGCAGAAAGAACCATGCGCATGTCTTGGTAATTTTTATCTCGCAATGTCTTGTCTTGAATGCCTCGTAAATTCACCAAAGTACCCTTAAGTTCATGTCTTTCTTTGCGGTTGAGATTGGGAACCTATCTGGGATAGCTGAAGCCAAATTGCTAGGTGGCTAGTAGTATTACGGCGAAACAATAACAAAGAAAATGATTGAAGACATTACCATTATTATTTACAAAAGGCCAAATCTGAGCTTCAGTGGCCTGCCCACCATTATCCAATGAGGTTGCAGGGCTGCACAACAGCTCAGTGGACACAAGGGGGGTGAGAGAGAGAGAGATATGACGTGGTACACATATCTGCACATATGTGACATAGGATGCAATTTTCGGGTCCCACTTTTGGCTCCTAAGTGCTACTTTAAGAACTGAACTCTTAGAAAAAAGGGTTCTTCCGCTATCCCCATTGAAGAACCCTTTTTGGTTCCAGATAGAACACTTTTTGTTCCCGGTAGAACTCTTTTGGGTTCCATGTAGAACCCTCTGTGGAAAGTGTTCTACGTGGAACTCAAAAGGGTTCTGCCTGGAACCAAAAAAGGTTCTTCAAAGGGTTCTCCTATGGGGACAGCCGAAGAACCCTTTTAGATTCTAGATTGCACCTTTTTTCCTAAGAGTGTACTGGCTAAAAACTATACAATAGTACCTTCATCAATAAGTGCATTGATGATGTCATCCCCACAGTGACTGTACGTACCCCAACCAGAAGCCATGCATTACAGGCAACATTCGCACTGAGCTAATGGGTAGACCTGCCACTTTCAAGATGCGGACACTAATAGGAAATCCCGCAATGCCCTCCGACAAACCATCAAACAGGCAAAGCTTCAATACAGGACTAAGATTGAATCCTACAACACCAGCTCTGACGCTCGTCAGATGTGGCAGGGCTTGCAAACCATTACGGACTACTAAGGGAAGCCCAGCCGCGAGATACCCAGTTGAGCTAAATTACTTCTATGCGTGCTTTGAGGCAAGTAACACTGAAGCATGCATGAGAGTACCAGCTGTTCCAGATGACTGTGTGATCACGCTCTCCATAGCCGATATGAGTAAGAGCTTTAAACAGGTCAACATTCACAAGGTTGCGGTGCCAGAGGGATAACCAGGACGTGTACTCGGAGCATGCGCTGACCAACTGGCAAGTGTCTTCACTGACATTTTCTGTAATACCTACATGTTTCAAACAGACCAGCATAGTCCCTCTGCCCAAGAACACCAAGATAACCTGCCTAAATGACTACCGACCCATATCACTCACGTCTGTAGCCATGAAGTGCTTTGAAAGGCTGGTCATGGGAAAGGCCTGATCACAGACAGCGAAAGACTGTTCATTTGAAAGGCTTGATCACAGATAATGATGAGACAGCCTATAAGGAGAAGGTCAGAGACCTGGCAGTGTGGTGACACGGCTTTAGCAGCTACCTGTGTACTAAACAGAAATGAACAACAACTGTAATATCATCTATAGGCCTCAAATTTGGAGTCTATAGATTACACTAATGTTACAGCTGGACAAACAAAAAGTAAAAGTAGGCATACTGACAAGTCATGTGCAACCCCAATGAAGTCACACATTGAAATCCCCGGTGTCTATTGTTAGACTTATCAGTGAGATAGAGGCACTCCATTTATTATCATTAGAAATGAATGTCAGTGAAAGGGAAACAGAATAAAGGCATGAAATCAAACCATCAATGATGTTCTCCCAGACGACACGGATGTGGTTGTCACGGTCGCTGCGGGTCTGCTCATGGTTAAAGCCCAGGGCGTGGAGGAGCTCATGCTGGACGGTGCTGTGGTACAGGCAGCCCTGACGGGCCAGGGACACAGTCTGGGCATTACCCCGACGGCCAACATAAGAGTAGCACCTGGGAAGAAGAGCAGAGGAGGGTCAAGGTGCCCAAATCCAATGCCAGAAATAGGGCCTTCCCTAATCATCTAGTTTATTGTAAAGGTTTTAGGAAACCTCAGGGTAATGGGTTCATAAGAGATGAATGGTGGTGGGGATCACCTGACAGTGCAGGTTTGCAAAACCAATAATTGTATGGATTATGATCTTCAAAGGGAAATTTCATGAACTATGTGTTGATGTGACGTTATAATTGTTTAAGGATGTTATTGAAATTCTAGGCAGAAATTCTAGGATCAAGGCAGACCATTAAATCCAATGTCAGAAAATATCCTAATTATGTATGTAGTCAGTTCAGTAATGCTGCGTTCATAAGCAAGTGGGAGGTGGGAATTTACCAGTTGTGAGGTCATGAATACCAGTTGGATGCATTTACAGGCTTTGAACTCGTTGAGAAACCCTGATTGGCTAATGGCCAACAACTTGTGTAAACCATAAACTAAAAGTGCAGCTATCGTGCTTGTAAACTAATTATAGTGTTCAAAAACCATATTCATAGATTGCTTTTTATAAATAAGGTTTTGTCGTCTCCACTTCCCACTTGGTTATGAACGCAGCATAACGTTCAGAAAACTTCAGGCTAATGAAAGATAAAGGTAAATCATGAAGGATAAAGGAAACGGGCATGTTTGCAAAAACAATTATTGTATGGATGATCCTCAAAGGGAAATTCAATGAATAATGTGATGATTTAATATTCTAATTGTTTAACGATGTTATTTAAATTCAGGCTCACCCGCTGCGATTCTCAATGCTGAGGTAGTCCCTCTCATTCTGGCGCTGGAAGAAGCGGATGCAGGTGGTTTCGGCGAAGGAGTCCAGACCCCGCAGGATGATGGCTACTTCGCGAGATGCTGTTGTAGAGATCAAATGAACAACAACCGATAGTGAAAGTGTTGCATCGCTTGTGCAATATCTCAACATATGAAATGAAATGTACACGAAAGTGAACACTTACAGAAGTGGTTGGCAATGACGTAGGGCACCCAGATGTTTCCGTCACTGTACTTTTGCCACAGACATCCGCGGGCGGTGCAGGGGTCAGCGTTCTTCTCCGAGGGCATGGCAATGTCTCCCATCAGAGTAGGCTCATCGGCTTCGGGGGCTTGAGAATAGAACACGTAGAACAGGTTACTCTGAGGGTTAGTAAAAAAAAAAGCTCTTTAATCCATGAGCATTGAACATAGTGCCAACTTACTGAGATCCCTGTTGGCTCTGACCAGCAGCTCACCAACAGAGAGGTCAGCCGACGTGTCTTCCTCAGCAACATTCTCTGTAAAATGAACATCGGATCCGTTAAGTCTGCTAAATCATGACATGACATTGTTAATATTTGTCATATGGTTGGAAATGTGGGCTGGTGCCAAAATAGTTTTAGTTCATCTCACCTTTAGACTTCGGGGGAACAACATGAAATAAGACAGACAATGACAAAGTAGAATACAAATGAAATGAATGTAAAGTGTATGAACTTTATAAAGAACACACAGCATGAATATATTTATTGTGTGAAGTTTTTTTTAAGGTCACCGCAGGGATGGACAAAAATGACAGAATACAATTACAAAATACCCTAAAGACCAACCAAATAAATTACAACAAACGTTTGCATCATTTTAGCAAGTAGCCCCTTAATGGTTCCAGAAATGTTTTACTTGCTATGACTGTGATTGTGTTTTTTTTATCTGCCTTAGTTCAATCCACTACCTGTAAGTCGCTCTGCATAAGAGTGTCCGCTAAATAATTCAAATGTAAATGTACAAATGAACAACTGAAAAGCAAACCGTATTTGTATTGGCCTTGTTTCAGGGCAACGCTCATAAGAATAACACTAGGTATGCTTTGCAAGTGTTCATTTCTACGTCAACATGAACATTTTGGCCATTTAACAGACATCTCACAATATAGTGCCATCCAAGCAAACCAAAACTCACTCTGTGCAAGTTCTCATAACGCAAAAACTGTCCAGTTGTGCTGATAATTATAGAATGTTTGTATAAATCACTCACCTGAGGTTGCCAGAACGTTCCTAGAATGCATTTTGTCTGTTGTGTAAAGGTTCCCAGAATGTTTTATTAGGTTGTGGGTACAGTCTGGTGAGAAGATTTTTGGAACATCACAAAAGATATGTTCTTTTGCAGCTGTGCTGACATTCAGATCATGTTCATATCAGGGTGCACAAAACATTCCTTTGATGTTGCAAGAATGTTAACAGGACAGCCTTTCTGAGCTCTTTAAAGGTTGCCTGAACATTTAATCAGGTTGTGGGAACAGTGTGGGTACATTACAAAATATACTCAGTTGTGATGATATTCATGCAATGTTTAAGTTAGATTGCACAAGACATTCCTATAAGGTTGTACGAATGTTGACAGAACACCTGTTCTTTAAATGTTCTTAGAATATTTAATTAAGTTATGGGAGTTGTCTGGGATGTTTACTTTAAGCATTCAGTCTTTATACGTTCCGACCAGCAAAATAAAGTTAGGAAACCGTTTGAACCCCAAAAATATAATGGTTTATATGATTAGTTTCTGTTCCTTTTCAAACCTCTGAAGTATGTATAGTTTTACATTTAGCTCAACATTATATTTCTCCACCAATCAGTGCGGTTAGAGCAGCTTGCTGGAGTGGGCAAGCTATAGTTGTTTACATGCATTGGACAGACAAGTGTAGGGTGTGAGATGCGGCTGCAATTTTGCAGGTTGGGAGAGAGCAAGAGAGGGTGGAGGAGGTGTGAAACATGATAACGATAGTATCCTTAACTAGCATTAAAAACGTAAATCCATTCTTCTCTAATTAAATATCTCTCTCCCTAATTTCTGAATCACACTTGTAATGTCAGTAGGCTACAGTAGCCTATGCTTCAGAGGGGGAGGGGAAGGTAGCCTACACACACACCCACTGGCAAAGATTTTCAGCTGGTAGGCAGACAATGGAATATGTTTTTGAGTGACAAGAGTAAGGGCTTTGCATGGAAGCTTTGTTGTGTTTTTTGTGAGACTGGAAAAAATAGATTTTAATAACACTATTAACTGTTTTCCATGCTTTTAAAATAATGGTGTTGTTCCAAAACAGTATACAGTTGTGGCCAAAAGTTTTGAGAATGACACAAATATTAATTTTCACAAAGTCTGCTGCCTCAGTTTGTATGATGGCAATTTGCATATACTCCAGAATGTTATGAAGAGTGATCAGATGAATTGCAATTCATTGCAAAGTCCCTCTTTGCCATGCAAATGAACTGAATCTCCCAAAAACATTTCCACAGCATTTCAGCCCTGCCACAAAAGGACCCGCTGACATCATGTCAGTGATTCTCTCGTTAACACAGGTCTAAGTGTTGACGATGACAAGGTTTAAGATCAATTTCATGCTGATTGAGTTCGAATAACAGACTGGAAGCTTCAAAAAGAAGGTGGTGCTTGGAATCATTGTTCTTCCTCTGTCATCCATGGTTACCTGCAAGGAAACATGTGCAGTCATCATTGCTTTGCACAAAAAGGGCTTCACAGGCAAGGATATTGCTGCCAGTAAGATTGCACCTAAATCAGCCATTTATCGTATCATCAAGAAATTCAAGGAGAGCGGTTCAATTGTTGTGAAGAAGGCTTCATGGTTCCTTAGAAATTCCAGGAAGCGCCAGGACCGTCTCCTAAAGTTGATTCAGCTGCGGGATCGGGGCACCACCAGTACAGAGCTTGCTCAGGAATGGCAGCAAGCAAGTGTGGGTGCATCTGAACGCACAGTGAAGTGAAGACTTTTGGAGGATGGCCTGGTGTCAAGAAGGGCAGCAAAGAAGCCACTTCTCTCCAGGAAAAACATCAGGGACAGACTGATATTCTGCAAAAGGTACAGGGATTGGACTGCTGAAGACTCTAGTAAAGTCATTTTCTCTGATGAATCCCCGTTCTGATTGTTTGGGGCATCCGGAAAAAAGCTTGTTTGGAGAAGACAAGGTGAGCGCTACCATCAGTCCTGTGTCATGTCAACAGTAAAGCATCCTGAGACCATTCATGTGTGGGGTTGCTTCTCAGCCAAGGGAGTGGGCTCACTCACAATTTTGCCTAAGAACACAGCCATGAATAAAGAATGGTACCAACACATCCTCCGAGAGCAACTTCTCCCAACCAGCCAGGAACAGTTTGGTGACGAACAATGTCTTTTCCAGCATGATGGAGCACCTTGCCATAAGGTAAAAGTGATAACTAAGTAGCTCAGGGAACAAAACATCAATATTTTGGGTCCATGGCCAGGAAACTCCCCAGACCTTAATCCCATTGAGAACTTGTGGTCAATCCTCAGGAGGCAGGTGGACAAACAAAACTCCACAAATTCTGACAAACTCCAAGTATTGATTATGCAAGAATGGGCTGCCATCAAGTGGCCTAGAAGTTAATTGACAGCATGCCAGGGCGGATTGCAGAGGTCTTGAAAAAGAAGGGTCAACAATGCAAATATTGACTCTTTGCATCAACTTCATGTAATTGTCAATAAAAGCCTTTGACACTTATGAAATGCTTGTAATTATACTTCAATATTCCATAGTAAAAAATATCTAAAGACACTGAAGCAGCAAACTTTGTGGAAATGAATATTTGTGTCATTCTCAAAACTTTTGGTCACAACTGTAGATCACTTGCATTCCAGGTTGTGATTCTGTTCCTCTGAAAATGTCTTTCTGTTACGGTTTTCTGTTCTGTTCCCTGAACCGGTTCCAACCCCTGGTTGGAAGGTTAGTGTACATAGAATTATAATAGGGATAATAGTGTACAATAAAAGGCTATACCCTTGTCTATTGCCTACACTAACCATGGTACTGTGTGATGACAAGGGCAAGTATTGCACCATGAGTAGGGTTCAAACTGTTACGGCTTGGTCTGCGCTCTGCTCGAAAATGATTTCATTAGACAACATGCCTTTTTTTATATTATCAACTGTTATAATGGTCCTCAGCAATGAAACAAATCAAGTTAAACCAAACAATGTAATTCAATTGAATGATAATGTGGGCAATACAGCAGAAGGGAACTAACAGTAAATTGGCAGTTGAATATGCGTGGTTAGGCCTACAGAGAATCGATATTGACAGTGGCTAATATTTAATATGATAGAAATATGAAACAAAGGAACTCAGGGTAGCCTATAAATAAGACATTCGAGAGTGCTCATCCCTACAAGTTAAAAGGTAATTCAATAAAAATTCTGCATAATGGCACAGCATTTAAAAAAATGTACTGTGGGAAAGTTGATATGTTGATATGTATCAGTTCTACATTTCTCTGGTAGAATCAGGAAGTTACGATTTCTTCTGTATCTTCTGCTCATTGTGTACCACACAGTCTAGCATTCATAGTGAATGCAGATACCACCTGCTAGATGGGGGTGCCCACAAACGTGGATAATTGTTTACTTCGAACGACCAACACAATAATCTCAGAACTTCTCTTGGCAATATTATTTTTTTAATGTTTATATTCCACTAACGTTTGTCATCATGCCCGTGTGGTGTTCTGTGTCTGGCAGTGCTAATTACCAGAGGTGTGGACTCGAGTCACATGACTTGGACTTGGACGTGACATGACTTGCATCTCGACTTTGACTTTAACACCAATGACTCGTGACTTAACTTGGACTTGAGCCTTTTGACTCGACCTGACTTGATACCCTCCCCAAGCCCAAATATTATAAATAATGCTATTTTTAAAAAGTGTGCAGCGCATCAACTCTTAACGGGTTACAGTTTGAATCGGACAGCAGCCAATCAAATTGTGCCAGCTGAGAAAAAGTTGCGTGTGGCAGTGCAGAGGAACGTCGGCGGGTGAATTCAGATGGAGCCCTTGGAAAGATGATACCCCAAATTATTATTTTTGGATATAAAGACGACGCTGTATCAACAACAAAACGGATTGCACCTTGCAAAACATGCGGGAAGAAAATTACAGATGGAGGCCAACAATTTCCAACTTTGTTTGACATTTGAAGCTGCACAAAGAACGGTAAGTCGTAGCTAATATAGCCGACAGCTGTATAATTTATAACTTTACTAGTGTAGCATGTAGGCTAATGAAAAAAACAATGAGCCTCCACACAGTCAGCCAGTGCGGGAACATGATCATTGCACCCAAGATTGAGCTACAACTGGCTAGGCAGTTGGCAGCCTGCCAGTGGCTTGAGGCTGACCACCAATCCAAACTCATCTTTCGGCATGTCCAGCCCAGCTATTATCTCAGCCAATCATGACTAGCGGGAAGGTTCCAGTCTTTTTCCGGAGCTGAAACTAACTAGGCTCGTAATTTAACAATTTTATTCTTATTTACAGATGGCATACAAGTTTGCCAAAAAATGCATTTTGATTAAAAAAGAAAATATATATATTAAGTTCAAATGCCTCTCCTGTGAAGTAGTTACACGCGACATACACATAGTTTCCTGAAACGGGTCACATATTGCCATGGCTATATACTGAAAAAGAAGATGTAAGAGACCTTCCCTGGTGGTGAAGAGGCTGAAAGACCTGGCTTGGGAAAGAAACCTCACATGTGTAGATTGTCAACATATGTGCAAAAAATATGATTGTGTTTGTATGATGTAAAAAATGTATATATAGGCAAGTCAGTTGAGACAAATTCTTATTTACAATGACGGCCTACCCCAGACGACACTGGGCCGATTGTCTGCCTTCCTATGGGACTCCCAATCACAGCCGGATGTGATACAACCTGGATTTGAATCTGGGACTGTAGTGGCACATCTTGCACTGAGATGCTGTGATGTTCAAGTTTTTATATTTACGGATAGCCAAGGGCACAGTTCAACACTCAGACATAATTTACCAACAAAGCATTTGTGTTTAATGAGTAGGGAGGCAGTAGGCATGACTATGTGTGTTTTCTTTATATATGAATTCCTGCCCTGCTAAGCATTCAAAATGTAACAAGTACTTTTGGGTGTCAGGGAAAATGTAAGGAGTAAAAAGTACGTTATTTTCTTTGGGAATGTATTCGAGTAAATGTAAAAGTTGTCAAAAAATATAAATAGTCAAGTGATGTATAGATGCCCCAAAAAACTACTTAAGTAGTACTTTAAAGTATTTTTACTTAAGTACTTTACACCACTGATATTCCAACATGCTTTAAGGAGCTACAAATTTGAATGCTGAGAATGCAGTGGTAAATATAACATTTTCTAAATGTTCAAAGTAAAGTGTATATTGCGTGAACATCAATAGAATATTATGTTAAACCTAAAACAAATATGCTATGAACATCATAAAAACGGCATGACTTGTTTGAAAATTGTGGAACAATGTGGTAATGTTCGTGCAACCTTCGTGAATAGCACAATCATATTTTTGCAACATCCCAGACAAGTCCCATAACTTAATTAAATCTTCTGCAAACTTTTAAATAACTTAGACCAAGTGTTCTGTTAACAGTTTTACAACATTAGCGTAATATCCTAGGCAAAATAACTTCTACATTGTATGAATGTCATCACAACTGAGCATATTTTGTGTTTTGGGAACCTATCTCTTGTCATAGCTACACATGATTTGTTCTGGGAACGTTCTTGTAACATCAGGTGAATGTTTTTTTGCACCCTTTAAAAAAAAAGTTACCTTTATTTAACCAGGAAAAGCCCATTGAGACCCAGAGTCTCTTTTTCAAGAGAGACCTGGCCAAGGAGGCAGCAATAATCAATACATTACATAATTAAAACATACAACAACATGATCCAGCCTAAAAAAAAGCATTTACACTCCTCCGTTACAGCGTCTCCCTAAAACAAACATTGTATAATCCTCCACACAACTGAACAGTTTTTGTATTTTGGGTGCATATATTTTGTGATGTTCCCATAATGTTCCGACCAGACTGTTCCCACAACCTAAAGATATATTCTGGAAACCTTTAAAGAACAGACTAAATGTCTTCCGGGAACATTCTTGTAACATCAGGGGAATGTTTTTTGCAATAAAATGAACATTGTAGAATGACTCGCACAACTAGACAGTTTTTGTGATTTGGGAACCTATCTCCTGTCACAACTTCACATTATTCCCACAACCTAAAGAGATATGTTTAGGATTTCTTTTGTCAATTTTTTTATATTTTTACCCCCTTTTTCTATTTTGTCTCATCGCTGCAACTCTCCAACGGCTCGGGAGGCGAAGGTTGAGTCATGGTTCCTCTGAAACATGACTCAACTAACCGTGCTTCTCAACTAACCGTGCTTCTTCCGCTTAACCCGGAAGGCAGCCGCATCAATGTGTAGGAGGATACACCGTTCAACTGACGACCTGGGTCAGCCTGCAGGCGCCTGGCCGGCCACAATGAGTCACTAGAGCACGATGAGCCAAGTAAATTGTGTTCTATTGTGTTATTGACTGTACGCTTGTTTATTCCATGTGTAAAAATGGAAATTGGAAATTAAAAATTGGTGGAGTGCTGCAGAGATGGTTGTCCTTCTGGATGGTTCTCCCATCTTCACAGAGAAACTCTAAAGCTCTGTCAGAGTGACCATCGGGTTCTTGGTCACCTCCCTGATCAAGCCCCTTCTTCCCTGATTGCTCAGTTTGGCCGGGCGTGGGCAACTCTAGGAAGAATCTTGGTGGTTACAAACTTCTTACATTTAATAATGATGGAGGCCACTGTGTTCTTTGGGACCTTCAATGCTGCAGAACGTTTTTGGTACCCTTCCCCAGATCTGTGCCTCAACACAATCGTGTCTTGGAGCTCTACGGACAATTCCTTCGACTTCATGGATTGGTTTTTGCTCTGACATGCACTGTCAACTTTGGAACCTGAGACGGGTGTGTGCATTTCCAAATCATGTCCAATCAATTGAATTTACCACAGGTGGACTCCAATCAAGTTGTAGAAACATCTCAAGGATGATCAATGGAAACAGAATGCAGCTGAGCTCAATTTCGAGTCTCATAGCAAAGGGAATGTTTATGTAAATAAGGTATTTCTGTTCTTTATTTTGAATACATTTCCCAAAATTTCTAAAAACCTGTTTTCGCTTTGTCATTATGGGGTATTGTTTGTAGATTGCTGAGAAAATAGTATTTAATAAATTTTAGAATAAGGCTGTAACGTAATAAAAAGGGAAAAAAGTAATTGGGTCTGAATACTTTCCGAAGACACTGTATATTACAAAATACTCAAAGGTAATGGAAATACTGTACGTATTTCAAATGCATTTAACAGAAATACTGCCATTCTCTGGGTCCCAGTAGGTCTGTGTTCCTTGGGTCCCAGTAGGTCCCAGTGTTGCTTTGGATATGCATTGACTGTTCGATCGTTTAGCAAAGCAGTCATTCTTATGGCATGATAGCTTCGTATCCTGTGTCACTTACCTCAGTCAGTTCCTCAGCCCAAGCAGAGGACACCAACATCAGAGCCAGGAGACCCACAGTGAACTTGAACACAAACATGGCAGCAAAAGGACTGTAGGATAAATACAACCACATAGGGAAAATCATTAAAACAAAGACACAATGTTAGTCATTGAAGCTCACTCACACAATACATAACACATTGCTTACCTCAGAGCTCCGAGAAAGTATGAGTGAAATAGCAGTAGTTAGGGTTGTTTTTTTATACTTTGTCCTCAGGCATATATACACGTAGATAACGGACCCCCAGATAAGGGAATATGAGCACAAAAATAGGCTGACAGTTGAGGACATTAGGTGGGAATTCTGCAGGAAATCCTTGAAACCGGTGTGAAACGTGACATGTGTGAGGTGTGGATGTCAACTTTTTTGTGTTCCTATGTTCGACCTTGAGGACTTCAAACCAGGTGCCTTTTTTCATATTCCGAAATAGTAGTTATACTTTGAGGTGTACGATTGTTTTTTTTTCTCAAAAAGTTGTTGGATCTTTTTCGTAATTTTCTCATTGAACAGAATACAACTTCTATTTAAATACACAACATGTTGGCAATCTCCAAAAGGCTGCTCCAATAACGCACTGTGAAGTCCTCTGATGTAATATCTGCTGCTGTGAAAGCCTTTGTTGGCAGCCCACGCGCTCCATTAGGTGTCAGCGTGTTCTCTCATTCAACATAGATGTTACATTACTCTTGTGCACATAGCGTAATCAAATGTTGTCTCTTATACGGTAGGCCTATGGATGGGGCTAGAAGTAGCTTGCTACATCCTTATTGTTGGGTTTGTTAAACTTTATTTCTCTCGAAGGTGGCCTGGTTTAGTCATTTGAATGTGTGCAAGAACACACTGGATAAGATTGTAACGGTTTCCAGCAAGGTCATAGAAGGGCAACCGACACAATCATAAGAGGTTTTTCACAAATAGACTTAAGTAGTTGGGAAAACAAATAGGCTACCATCCTTGACTGTACAGTGATTGTAACCTCCTCCCCTCATGTCATTGCTTCAGTCTTCCAAAATGCAAAAGTAACAGAACAATGGTTCATTTCCTTTATCCTGCGTAATAAAGGATTTTCTGTCTGTGGGTGTGGGAGTTGCTATAATGGAACCCTTTCACAACCACTATGAGAGATAATCTTTCCTTTTGATCTCACATACAGTAAATGTTTGCCCGTGTAAATAAAGCACCTGTAAAATAAAAGAAAACACAAAGATGGAACATATAATTGTATTAATTTATGAAGAATGTCTCTGAAATATTTTTTTTTTGTGGTGGTGATACACAGTACATTTACATTGTTGGTATCTTCTCTTTTTTCTAGAAAAACTTTGCAACATTGCAACCAAAGTAATCACTGACAACCTTAAAGAAGGTGGCAAGCATGGCCGTAAACTTGGCCTGCCAGAGGCCAAACTGGACCATATCGCACAGAAGCACCCTAATGACCCGGAGGAGCAAGTGTTGGAGCTTTTGAAGGATTGGCGAAAAATGCAGAAAGCTGAGGCCAAAACAGACACTTTGATAAAGGCCCTTCGCTCCTGTGATCAGAACTACACTGCTGATCTGATACAGACAGAACTGGAAAAACTTTATTTTGTTGTTTACTCTTTGGGTTAGGCTTGACCTGGGTTGGTTTTCTCAGGGGTTGGTTTTCTCAGTGGTTGGTTGTCATAGTCCTAATTACTCCCAAACTAAATGTCACCGTGTAATAATTTTAAGGGTGAAATGTGTGAATTCTTTGAAAGAACTATTTCAACTGGTCAATTAATGTCAGCATGACAAAACATAGAGGGTGAGGGGAATTAATGTGTTTTTTATAGGTACTTTCTTTGTAATATATGCATTTTGGGAGTATCCATCAGCAATTATGTTTATTAAAAAGAGGAAATGGAGAGCTATAATTCAAAACTATTTCTGGGGTGTTGTCACATGGAATGTGGGGTTGGTTGTCACAACTCCATTCTAACAATTGTAGGGGTTGGTTATGGGCAATTCCACAGTAATATAATGTTGGTAACAGAATGACATCATGGGTCCCCGATACATAAATGCATAATTATGAATGTCATTCTCTTCATGGTGATGTATCCTGCAAAGGTACACAAAGTAGAATATTTTTGAATTTTCCTTTGCATGTTTGGGTATTATTCTACAATGGCTAATATGTTCATGAGCTCCGTCCCCAAACAAGACCACATTTGGTTGGCCCCGACCGGAACAAATCTTTACCAATCATAGATGTCTATGTTTCACAGGTTTGGACATCCATGTAGTGCACAGTAAATCACAGTGGAGCGCAGCACATCACAGCACAATAGAGTAGATTACAGAAAAGTACAGTACAGTACAATATAGTGAATTATACTGTAATCTACTCTAGTGTGCTGTACTGTACTGAACTATAGTCTACTGTACTGTACTTTTCTATACTGTATTGAACTATACTCTACCGTTTTCTAAGACCAGAAATCAAAGCCTTACCTTTTTCCTTGAAAACGGTATGTACAGTACGCCTTAATTGAAAAAAAATATATAGCCTAGACTTAGTTTTCATTTGACACTAAATTGGAGACATAAAACGCAGAATTTTGTTAGAATGATATTCCTATCAAAGAAAGGCTATTTCTAAGACTATACTATATTGCTTAATTTCCTGTTACAAAAGGCAATGGGGCTGGTTGTCACAGGTGGACAGAGTGTGTTTTAATGGCTTATAACTCCATGTTGGAATAAGATATGAGGATAAACAATGATCCCCATTTCAACACAAGACCTTGGCCTTTCTCCTAATATTGAAAATAGTCTTGTAAGATATACTGGTGAGAAGAAATACAGAGAAGAGTAAAACGTGTGACAACCAACCCTGGTCTCCGCTATTCATTCATTGCCCTCACAATGAGTTTAGTGCTTTATTTATATAATGGTGACATTGTGTTGCTGCTTCAAAACCCCATGCCATCAATCCAACCGCTGCTCAAAACTGTAGAGATGTTTTCAGTTATTTCTGGATGGAATAAATAATGGCATAAATACAAGGCAATGCCCGTCACTACTAAATCAGATTAAGTCAGAGTGCTAACCTCCTTGCTGTATTCCCCGGGCAACGGCTCCAGCGATGACCCCAGCAATGACCCTAGTATTCCATACCACATCCAGGAGGAGCTACTGCTGGCTAATAGCACCTGCACCGCCCTCGCAGGGCGAAATATAAATGAATGGGGAGGTTGTGCACTGGGCTAGCAACCCACCACAGGAAAAGACATTGCCACAAAACCTTGACAAAAATGTAGTTCTACTCAGACTGACCCTGATGACTTGACCCTGGACCACCTTGACCATAAGAATAATGGACCCACACTCAACATTGCAACCTGGAATGTCATATCTATGAAAAAAAGATGTCTCAGCTTGTAGCCAAAGAACTGTTGCGCATGAACATTGCCATTGCTATGCTAACTGAGGTGCTCTGGCCAGGCTCTGGCGCCTGCACCTCCAACGGCATGACCTCTCTCTGGTCAGGCAGAGAATTACATCGTCAAGGTGTGAACCTAGCTTACTCAGCCGCTGCAAATCGGTCCCTCGTATCCTGGAGAACAACACACAACCAATTCCTACTAACCTGACTATGATATAACGCGGCAAGTTGACAGTTATAGTGTGTTATGATCCAACAGATGTGGCCTCAGAAGATGAAAATGACTTATTTTACACACAGCTGGAAAGCCTAACCAATTGAACTACTGGCTCGGACAGCAATGGCTTTGATAGCGCACTAGGACAACCATGCCTCTTGCATCCGAAAAGACAATGGTAACGGACTCCTGGAATTTTTAACCAGCCACAGTCTAAGGACTGAACAATCCATCTACTCTCATAAATACATACATTCCAGATTAGTAATGATGGCCGCAAAATCAAATAAATAGATAGCATACAGGTCAAATATTCACTAACCCCCGCGAACACATATCACGCAGGCTTCTATCCATGACCCTCCATCTTCACCTAAAACGCAACGCATCCTCCTCCAATCAACCCAGGTTTGATGCTGCTAAACTACAGTTCCCTGTGGTAAAACACAGGGCTTAAAAGCCGCACAACCGCTTCTCTGTTCCCGCCCACAATATCCCAGCCAATCCAGAGGGGGGATCTTCAAGAACGAAATCACTGAAGCAGCATGCAAAGATATTTGGTCACAAAATAACAAAGGAGTACCTCATCTCAGGAAACTCTGAGTACAAGTGAGGCCAGAAGTGTACAGAAGTACAGAAGGCGGGACTCCTTGTGCAGCCAGACGTGGCATGACACCCTTGCTGATGAAGCCAAGGCTGCCTCTAAGGCAAGCAACCCCCCCCCCCCCCCCCCCCCCATGGCATCAGTGAAGGCGCTCGATGGGTCTGAAGTAAACACTTCCCCACAGTCCTCAATCTCCCTCTCAACTACTAGATGGGCTTTCCTTCTCCACAGTGGAAGACTACACAGCCAAGTCAGAGCCACCTTCTGAAGAAGAGGTTGAGAAGGCCCTAGGAAAACTGAAGCTAGGCTGAGCAGCAAGCGCAGACAACATCCCCCCCCAGCCTTATCAACTCCATCTGGCAGACAATGACAATCCCCAAAGACTGGCTCCTGGGAGTCATTCTACCTTTGACCCAAGGACCAGTGCCGCAATTACAGAGGAATCACACTCCTCAGCATCCCACAAAAAAATACTGTGAACAAAGCAGCAAGCCCTCTGGGAAGCCTTTTGCATCCTTTAGGATCCTAGGAAGTTCTAGGGAAGCTGACAAGCCTGCTGTCCCTGCTATACAGGAGTACCCTCTCCTGTGTCCTCGTCAACAGCCAAACCCCTCACACATTTAATATCAACAGTGGCTTGAGGCAGGGCTGTATTTTAGCACCTAACATCTTCAACACAGCCATCGACTTTGTCATGGGAAGGACTGTCACCTAAAGTATGTGTGGTACCAGATATGGGAATCTCAGCTTCCCTGACCTGGACTATGCACGTTGCAATTCTGGCTAAACTCATTGACATGTTACATCTTGCCCTTGAAATCATGGATGAGGAGACCCGCTCAGGCACATGATCAGCCTGGACAAAACAAAAATCTAGTTCTTATAGATGCACTCCGGGATCTTAAGCACAACACATTTGTGGAATATCCCATGAAATGGATGACATAGTACACAATTGGATGACATAATCCACAAAAAAATGGGGACCACTTCTGGCTCGTGAACACCACTTTCAAAACCATTGGCTGAAATTATACAAAAGTTTGAGAGTGTGACTTTGAACCCCCCTCCAACAAGCCTGCTATTGATACCCACCATCTTGGTGTTGTTCCTAAGTTCTGCTACCTTGGAAGCACCCTAACAACTAACTGAAGGAGCAACACCGACATCTACCTACAGTACTCATTGGCCGGGCATCCTCAACCATGACCAGCCACGACAACATCTGGAAACAACGGACCCTCTCTCTAAAAACAAAACTCTGCATTTACAATAGCATGGTCATCTGCATCCTGGTGTATGGATCAGTCATGGACTCTCACCTTGGACCTCACATGTCACCTGGACGCCTTTGACTGCAAGGGCCTTCGCAGAGTACTGGGTAGTACATGGCGCGACCACATCCCAAACTCTATAATACTCCAAAAGACCAACCCAACCATCTGTCTCCACCCTGGTTAGATTCTCACGTCTCCGACTGTTTGGTCACCTGGCCAATCTAACCCACCTTAGGAGCCTGCCCTTATCCTCAAGGAGCCATGCCCCAACTGGCCACACCAAAGACGAAGACCAAGAGCCAGAGATGGTCCTACCAGTTGGATGATGACCTACACCACCTCGGACTCAGCACCAGATCAGCCTGGGACCTGGCCCAGAATAGGATGGTGTGGAGATCCATATGTTGAGGCGTCACACTCCAAGGAGCGAGCAAAGACGAGTTAGTGAGTATGCCATTTTCTACAATATGGCATCGGCCATGGTTACTTACCCCTTTTAATTTAAAGTCGATTCAATCCGGTATGAGGTATCTTGAGATTCTATTGACATCAGAGTTAAATAAGATAGAATAGAACAACTTTATTTTTCCCGCAAGGGAACTTCTTTTTGGTGTGGTTCAGAAAATAAATAAATAACATTAACATAGTACCTAGGTTAGGCTACACACAGTACCTAGCTACTAGGCATAACTTGCTTGCAAAAATAACAGAGGATAGGACGACAATAACACAACATAAAAACAAACTAAAACAAACAGTGCTTATGCCTCTCGCCATGGTGCTGGCTGGTATTGGCATACTAAATACAGCAAAAAAAGAAACGGCTCTTTTTCAGGACCCTGTCTTTCAAAGACAATAAGTAAAAATCCAAATAACTTCACAGATCTTTATTGCAAAGGGTTTAAACACTGTTTCCCATGCCTGTTAAATGAACCATAAACAATGAATGAACATGCACCTGTGGAAGGGTCGTTAAGACACTAACAGCTTACAGATGGTAGGCAATTAAGGTCACAGTTATGAAAAGTTAGGACACTAAAGAGGCCTTTCTACTGACGCTGAAAAACACCCCAAAAAATATGCCCAGGGTCCCTGCTCATCTGTGTGAACGTGCCCTAGGCATGCTGCAAGGAGAAATGAGGACTGCAGATGTGGCCGGGGCAATAAATTGCAATGTCCGTACTGTGAGACGCCTAAGACAGTGCTACTGGGAGACACGACAGACAGCTGATCATCCTCACAGTGGCAGACCACGTGTAACAACATCTGCACAGGATCAGTACATCCGAACGTCACACCTGCGGGACAGGTACAGGATGGCAACAACAACTGCCCGAGTTCCACCAGGAACGCACAATCCCTCCATCAGTACTCAGACTATCCGCATGAGGCTAGACTGAGGGAGGCTGGACATCACCGGCAACAAAGTCGCCTATGGACACAAACCCACCATCGCTGGATTAGACAGGACTGGCAAAAAGTGCTCTTCACTGACAAGTCGTGGTTTTGTCTCACCAGGGGTGATGGTCAGATTCACGTTTATCGTCGAAGGAATGAGCGTTACACAGAGGCCTGTACTCTGGAGTGGGATCAATTTGGAGGTGGAGGGTCCGTCATGGTCTGGAGCGGTGTGTCACAGCATCATCGGACTGAGCTTGTTGTCATTGCAGGCAATCTCAATGCTGTGCATTACAGGGAAGATATCCTCCTCCCTCACGTGGTACCCTTCCTGCAGGCTCATCCTGACATGACCCTCCAGCATGACAATGCCACCAGCCATACTGCTCATTCTGTGCACGATTTCCTGCAATACAGGAATGTCAGTGTTCTGCCATGGACATCGAAGAGCCCGGATGTCAATCCCATTGAGCATGTCTGGGACCTGCTGGATCGGAGGGTGAGGTCTAGGGCCATTCCACCCAGACAAGTCAGAAAACGTGCAGGTGCCTTGGTGGAAGAGTGGGGTAACATCTCACAGCAAGAATTGTCAAATCTGGTGCAGTCCATGAGGAGGAGATGCATTGCAGTTCTTAATGCAGCTGGTGGCCACACCAGATACTGACTGTTACTTTTGATTTTGACCCCCCCTTTGTTCAGGGACACATTATTTCCATTTCTGTTTGTCACATGTTTGTGGAACTTGTTCAGTTTATGTCTCAGTTGTTGAATCTTGTAATGTTCATACAAATAGTTACACATGTTAAGTTTGCTGAAAGTAAACGCAGTTGACAGTGAGAGGTTTCTTTTTTTGCTGAGTTTTTAGATGGTATGTAGCTGGCTGAGGTTATATACTGTGTTAAAAGCCTTTGTGAAGCCTAGAATTAGCCATTCATGTGAATAGTGTTTGCTAATTCCTGTTGATTACTACTCGTTATACAAAGGATTACTATTTGGTTTTGGAGGATGCCATGATCTATTCTAAGGAAAACTGTGGAGATATTCTCCAACAGGCCGGATTTCCCTCAACAATAATTCCACAATAATGAGGAAAAGTACGCACTTGAATGGCTAATTCTAGGCTGCACAAAAGTTAGCACAATATAACCCCAACCAGGTACACACCAACTAGGTGGGGCAGTAATGTCAAAAGACAACAATGTTTTAGAAGAAAAAAAATCCCACTGCCATCGCTGTACAATCAGCTCCCTTATGTTACGAAATGCTTTTAAAAGTTAGTAATGACACGTGAAAATGTGAGAATTGTATGGCAAAGTGAGATAGATAGATGTGAGATAGATGCGACGTCCAATAATTGGACAAAATGTCAGAGAAGCCAAGGGAAAAGGTATTCAGCTGAAAGTTATTCATAAATTAGATTTGACTCTCTCTCCTTAGGTTACAACAGGATGGGTTTGTCACAAGACGATGTGTGTTGGCAATGTAAGGTAGGAAAAGGAAGGATTTATTTTACTAGGCAGTTAAGAACAAATTCTTATTTTCAATGACGGCCTAGGACAGATGGTAGGCAATTAAGGTCACAGTTATGAAAAGTGGGTTTACTGCCTGTTCAATCAAGGGCAGAACGACAGATTTGTACCTTATCAGTTCGGGGGTTTGAACTTGCAACCTTCTGGTTACTAGTCCAACGCTCTAACCACTAGGCTACCCTGCCGCCCCAAATCGGTGCTGCAGCGCAATATAATAATCAAAAGTCAATTTTCCCGAGTTTGCGGAGACTACATTACTTTCACATTTCAATAATGCACATTTCAATCGTATTATAACCTGCGACTTCTGCAATACGTATTGAGTTGAACCCCTAGACTGTCTGTTGAGTGACACGTCCGAAGTAAGAGGGATTAACCAGACAGAATTTAAGAAACACAATTTAAGAAACACATACAACAAGTTTGTAGTCATAAGCTTGATGTATTCATTGCATGCTAGGAATATGAGCCCAAATACTGAACTTGACTAAATTGAATACGGGGGCACTAGATACGTAAAGTGCTTTAATTTCTAAACAGTAAAACAGATATGAATGAAAATACCCTTAAATAAAATTAGAATTTCGGTATTGTCGCCTCATATTAAACATTGATCTCAAATCCAAAATGCTGGAGTATAGAGCCAAATGAAACATAATAGCTTCACTGTCTAAATACCAACTATGTAGTATAAGGGAATTAGGGAAAACTAAACTATGACTATTGTACACTTTTATAGATGATATTGTGCATTCAAATTTTATATTGATGTTTTCTCTGTTGAGATGAGGTAGATGTTGTGAGGGAGAAGACACTTTTTATGTTTTCCTCAAACTGGTTATAATACTTTTCTTACATAGAAGTAAACACAAAATACTTTTATGATTGTATTTGTTATTCAACACAGTCCACAATTGTTTCTGTTTAGGGTTCCCGTGAAGATGTTCCATAGCTGTAATACGTGTTCAAAGCATTATAATACTTCTGCTGAGTAAAGCATGTATGGACACATATTTGGAGAACTGTATTGAAATGGAAGGATCAACACCGATTAGCTTTTGATTTCAGTTGATCATATGTTTATTGTGATTATTAGAGATGGCACAGCCTTGATGTTTTGAGGCAAATTGAATTCTAATAGTTCTACCACTAGAGGTGACTCTACTCCTTCAGCGGAATGATCTTGAGTCCATCGGAAGTGAGACCACAGGTTTCTATTGGGGGGAAAGGAGAAAACAATAGTGGTTATTTAATCATACACATAAAGCCATGTCCATTGTAATATATCCTCCCACCCTCAATGTCACAATTCTCACAGTTATTAAGCTCTAGATATATTCAAGCTATATTAGCTCTGGGGAAGAGGCATCCAGGAGGTTGTAACGAGAATTTATGATCCATTCCAGCAGCCTTGGCCTAGATTGAATCATCCAAACCCAAGTACAGTAAATTGTTCAGTGTGACAGTACTCACAGCAGCCATACAGCCTGTTCAGCCTGTCGATGTCGTTCTTGCTCATCTGAGTGGCCTCGCCGAAAGACACGTTGTTGTTGGGGATGGGCTCCATGGTGGGGCGGTTGTTCTTGGAGAAGGCGTACCTGTAACCACACCAAATCACAATGCAACACAATTTAGGCCTACTCAACAATGTCACTGCTGAAGCTACAGTATATATTGGCCTGAATGAAAGGACACTGTGGAAGGGATGGAACATTACGTATAATTGAGGTCCATTCCAGAAATATTTGTAATTTTTCGAAAGACATCACATAGCTGACCTCTCGTACTGCATGACAGAGTTGTAGTCATAGGGAGTTCCTTGGTTCAGGGTGGCGATCTTGTCGAAGTTGTACTTCATGTCTGAGATAAACAGATTAAAGACAAAATGTTCATAGAGCTGATAGGCTGCATTTCAGTGAGTGAGCAAGATCACTCAGTTACAATATTAAACAGAAATGAACAACTATGGAACTATAGATGACACTACAGCTTGAAAAACAAAAAGCAGGCATGCTGACAAGTACAGCATTATGCAGCCCCCAAAATATTGTCTTTTGTTAGAAGTAGCAGTTAGAGATAGAGGCTGTATCTTATCATGTAAAGTGAAAGTAAGTTCAAGGGAAACAGGATAAATGAATGGTATCGACCATCAATTATGTTCTCCCAGTAGACATGGATGTGGTTGTCACGGTCGCTGCGGGTCTGCTCGTGGTTAAAGCCCAGGGCATGAAGGAGCTCATGCTGGACGGTGCTGTGGTACAGGCAGCCCTGACGGGCCAAAGACACAGTCTGGGCATTACCCTGACGGCCAACATAGGAGTAACATCTGGGAAGAAGAGCAGAGGAGAGTCAAGGTGCACCAATCCAATGCCAGAAATAAGGCCTAACCTAATCATCTAGTTCATTGTAAGGGTTTTTCGGAAATCTCGGGGTAATGGGTTCATAAGAGATACATGGTTGTGGGGATCAACAACTATTATTGTATGGATTATAATCTTCAAAGGGAAATTCAGTTACATATGTATTGATGTGACTTTCCTAGTTAAATGAAGGTTACAATAAATGTTTCATTTGTTTAATAATGTTGTTTAAATTCAGGCTCACCCGCTGCGAGACTCAATGCTGAGGTAGTCCCTCTCATTCTGGCGCTGGAAGAAGCGGATGCAGGTGGTTTCGGCGAAGGAGTCCAGACCCCGCAGGATGATGGCTACTTCGCGAGATGCTGTTGTAGAGATCAAATGAACAACAACCGATAGTGAAAGTGTTGCATCG
The DNA here is from genome assembly GCF_057628025.1 of Oncorhynchus mykiss. Lineage (NCBI taxonomy): Eukaryota > Metazoa > Chordata > Actinopteri > Salmoniformes > Salmonidae > Oncorhynchus > Oncorhynchus mykiss. The sequence continues at coordinate 57,617,953 of NC_143027.1, read as the reverse complement.
CTTGTGCAATATCTCAACATATGAAATGAAATGTACACGAAAGTGAACACTTACAGAAGTGGTTGGCAATGACGTAGGGCACCCAGATGTTTCCGTCACTGTACTTTTGCCACAGACACCCGGTGGCGGTGCAGGGGTCGGCGTTCTTCACCGAGGGCATGGCAATGTCTCCCATCAGAGTAGGCTCATCGGCTTCGGGGGCTTGAGAATAGAACATGGAGAACAGGTTACTCTGGGGGCTAGTCCAAAATAATTAATCTGCATCCTCTTTATTCCTTGAGCATTGAACCAACTTACTGAGGTCCCTGTTGGCTCTGGTCAGCAGCTCACCAACAGAGAGCTCAGCAGAGGTGTCTTCTTCCACAACATTCTCTGTAAGAAAGAACATTGGATCCATTAAGTATGCTAAATCATGACATTGTTTTTATTATTTATATGCTTGGTAATGTGAGAGAGTGCCAAAACTGTTTTTTTTCTCACCTTCAAACTTTGTATGACAATGTGAAAAAAGACAACGACGACGGAGAATACATATAAAATCAATATAGAGAATATGAATTCATGAAGAACAAAATACATGAAAATACATCGAGCTCCAAAAGTATTGGAACTGTGACACATTTGTTGTTGTTTTGGCTTTGTACTCCAGCATTTTGTATTTGAAATTACACAATGACTATGAGGTTAAAGTGCAAACTGTCCGCTTTAATTTGAGGGTATTTTCATCCATATCACAAATGTTATACCCTCAAGGCATGCTATCTACTCACCATTACAATAACAGAAGGTTAGCATTTTCTGGGGGGTATGATATTCATGCATCTGTAACTTTCTCACTAATCATTATTTTATTTTTATTTGTATTTCACCTTTATTTAACCAGGTAGGCAAGTTGAGAACAAGTTCTCATTTACAACTGCGACCTGGCCAAGATAAAGTAAAGCAGTTCGACACATACAACAACACAGAGTTAAACATGGAGTAAACAAACAAACAGTCAATATTACAGTATAAAAACAAGTCTATATACAATGTGTGCAAATGAATAAATAGGCAATAAATAGGCCATGGTGGTGAAGTAGATACAAAATAGCAATTAAACCCTGGAATGGTAGATGTGCAGTAGATGAATGTGCAAAGTAGAAATACTGGGGTGCAAAGGAGCAAGATAAATAAATAAATACAGTAGGGGATGAGGTGGTTGTTTTGCCTATTTACAGATGGGCTATGTACAGGTGCAGTGATCTGTGAGCTGCTCTGACAGCTGGTGCTTAAAGCTAGTGAGGGAGATAAGTGTCTCCAGTTTCAGTGATTTTTGTAGTTCGTTCCAGTCATTGGCAGCAGAGAACTGGAAGGAGAGGCAGCCAAAGGAGGGAATTTGCTTTGGGGGTGACCAGTGAGATATACCTGCTGAAGTGCGTGCTACGGGTGGGTGCTGGTATGGTGACCAGCGAGCTGAGATAAGGCGGGGCTTTACCTAGCAGGGTCTTGTAGATGACCTGGAGCCAGTGGGTTTGGCGATGAGTATGAAGCGAGGGCCAGCCAACGAGAGCGTACAGGTCGCAGTGGTGGGTAGTATATGGGGCTTTGGTGACAAAACGGATGGCACTGTGATAGACTGCATCCAATTTGTTGAGTAGTGTTGGGGGCTATTTTGTAAATTACATCGCTGAAGTCGAGGATCGGTAGGATGGTCAGTTTTACGATGTTTGGCTGCATGAGTGAAGGATGCTTTGTTGCGAAATAGGAAGCCAATTCTAGATTTAATTTTGGATTGGAGATGTTTGATGTGAGTCTGGAAGGAGAGATAACAGTCTCACCAGACACCAGAGTGGTAATGATGGACTGGCGGGCAGGTGCGAGCAGCGATTGGTTGAAGAGCATGCATTTAGTTTTACTTGTATTTAAGAGCAGTTGGAGGCCATGGAAGGAGAGTTGTATGACATTGAAGCTCGTCTGGAGGGTAGATAACACAGTGTCCAAAGAAGGGCCAGAAGTATACAGAATGGTGTCTATTGCGTAGAGGTGGATCAGAGACTCACCAGCAGCAAGAGCGACATCATTGATGTATACAGAGAAGAGAGTCGGCCCAAGAATTGAACCCTGTGGCACCCCTATAGAGACTGCCAGAGGCCCGGAGAACAGGCCCTCCGATTTGACACACTGAACTCTATCGGAGAAGTAGTTGGTGAACCAGGCGAGGCAATCATTTGAGAAACCAAGAATGTTGAGTCTGCCGATAAGGATGTGGTGATTGACAGAGTCGAAGGCTTTGGCCAGGTCGATGAATACGGCTGCACAGTATTGCTTCTTATCGATGTCGGTTATGATATCGTTTAGGACCTTAAGCGTGGCTGAGGTGCACCCATGACCAGCTCTGAAACCAGATTGCATAGCGGAGAAGGTACGGTGGGATTCGAAATGGACGGTAATCTGTTTGTTAACTTGGCACTCGAAGACCTTAGAAAGGCAGGGTAGGATAGATATACTGTAGGTCTGTAGCAGTTTGGGTCAAGAGTGTCCCCCTCTTTGAAGAGGGGGATGACCGCAGCTGCTTTCCAATCTTTGGGAATCTCAGACGACACAAAAGAGAGGTTGAACAGGCTAGTAATAGGGGTTGCAACAATTTCGGCAGATCATTTTAGAAAGAAAGGGTCCAGATTGTCTAGCCCGGCTGATTTGTAGGGGTCCATATTTTGCAGCTCTTTCAGAACATCAGCTAACTAGATATGGGAGAAGGAGAAATGTGGGAGGCTTGGGTGAGTTGCTGTGGGGGGTGCAGGGCTGTTAACCGGGGTAGGGGTAGCCAGGTGGAAAGCATGGCCAGCTGTAGAAAAATGCTTATTGAAATTCTCAATTATAGTGGATTTATCGGTGGTGACAGAGTTTCCTATCCTCAGTGCAGTGGGCAGCTGGGAGGAGGTGCCCATATTCTCCATGGACTTTACAGTGTCCAATAACTTTTTTTGAGTTTGTGTTGCAGGAAGCAAATTTCTGCTTGAAAAAGCTAGCCTTGGCTTTCCTAACTACCTTTCCTAACTGCCTTATTCACGATTCATGCAGGATTATCCGTAATCATGGTAGCATCTACATTAATGTAGAAGTGTTTACAAACATATTATATTCCTATTTCCAATAAAAGTAACTCCAAAATGACAGAATATATTATTTACCATTAATTTCTATTGGGCACAAAATAATCTGAAACACAACCAAAACAAACAGCAAATGCATCCAACAAATTTGTAGTCACAAGCTTTATGTGGTCATTGTGTGCTAGGAATATGGAACCAAATACTTAACATTTTACTACTTTAATACACATAATACATGTTTGTTCCCCTAAAATGGGGTGACTATGTACAAAAAGTGCTGCCATTTCTAAACGGTTCCCCCGATATGGATGAAAATACCCTAAACTTTTTGCTGACAGTCTGCATGCTAATCTCATAGTCATTGTATAATTTCAAATCCAAAATGCTGGAGTACAAAGCCAAAACAACAACAAATGTGTCACTGTTCCAATACTTTTGGAACTCACTGTATTTATTGTGTGAAGTATTTTTAAGGTCCCAGTGTTACTTTGAATGTGCAGACTGTTTGACTGAGTTTAGCAAAGCAGCAATCTTATGGCATGGTAGCTCCGTATCCTGTGTCACTTACCTCAGTCAGTTCCTCAACCCAGGCAGAGGACACCAGCATCAGGGTCAGGAGACCCACAGTTAACTTCAACACAAACATAGCAGCAAAAGAACTGTAGGATAAATACAAACACAAAAGGGAAAATCATTAAAACCAGACATAGTGTTAGACATTGCAGCTCACACACAGACAGTACGAATACTGAGCACAGCACTTACCTTAGAGCTTCGAGAAGGTATGGGTGAAACAGCAGTAGTTAGGGTCGTTTTTTATACTCTTTCCTTAGGCAAATAAACGTAGATAACGGACCACCAAATAAGGGAATATGGGCACAAAAATATGCTGACAGGTAAGGATATTTTATCTTGAGTCGAGGTTGCTGAAAGTCAGGTGGGAATTCTGTAGGGAATCCTTGAAACGTGTGTGAAACATGACATGTGTGAGGTGTGCATGTAAACATTTTGTACCATGACATCATATCATGGCTAAATATGTTTGACCTTGAGGATTTCCAAACAGGTGTGCCCTTCTCTGTGTGTCATTCTTCCTTTTCAAGATGCATATATGTAATTCAATTAATGAAGCCTCTTAATTAAAGTTAGATTTTTTTTCTGCTTTCATTCATTGCATTTTTTCATATTCAGAAATAGTAGCTGTGCATTGAGGTGTGACAGGTTTGTTACTTGTGTTAACATTTATTGATTCATTTTTTGTGATTTATCATTGAACAGAACAAAAATATATATATATATACGTGTTCACAATCTTCCAAAGGCCCCTCAAATAAAATGTTTACATTTGAGTAATTTAGCAGATGCTCTTATCCAAAGCAAGTTACAGTAATGAGTGCATACCTTTTTGTTCACACAGGTCCCCCGTGGGAATTGAACCCACAACCCTGGCATTGAAAATGCCTCTAAAACCAACTGAGCCACAAGGGACCACAATAACACATTGTGAAATCTTCTGATGTAATCTCTGCTGTTAGGAAATCTTTGTTAGTAGCCCACACACTCCATCACGTGTCAGTGGGTTCTCTCATTCGCCTTCATTTCAAGAGAGTTTCATAGATGGGCAGCTCTCACAAATTTGGGGTAATTTCTCCTAAATATTACTCTTACATTACTCTTGTGCATTATGAAAGAGGCACATGTTGTGCAGTTTATAATAGGGCTTATAAAGTATGGATGGGGACTGAAAGTAGCTATTCCTGTTTGGCCCTGTCGGGGGGTGTCCTCGGATGGGGCCACAGTGTCTCCTGACCCATCCTGTCTCAGCCTCCAGTATTTATGCTGCAGTAGTTTATGTGTCGGGGGGCTAGGGTCAGTTTGTTATATCTGGAGTACTTCTCCTGTCTAATTCGGTGTCCTGTGTGAATCTAAGTGTGCGTTCTCTAATTCTCTCCTTCTCTCTTTCTTTCTCTCTCTCGGAGGACCTGAGCCCTAGGACCATGCCCCAGGACTACCTGACATGATGACTCCTTGCTGTCCCCAGTCCACCTGGCCGTGCTGCTGCTCCAGTTTCAACTGTTCTGCCTTATTATTATTCGACCATGCTGGTCATTTATGAAGATTTGAACATCTTGGCCATGTTCTGTTATAATCTCCACCCGGCACAGCCAGAAGAGGACTGGCCACCCCACATAGCCTGGTTCCTCTCTAGGTTTCTTCCTAGGTTTTGGCCTTTCTAGGGAGTTTTTCCTAGCCACCGTGCTTCTACACCTGCATTGCTTGCTGGCTGGGGTTTTAGGCTGGGTTTCTGTACAGCACTTTGAGATATCAGCTGATGTACGAAGGGCTATATAAAATAAAAAAATAAATTTGATTTGATTTGATATTTCTCCTTACTGTTGTGTTTATATACTCAGTCTTTCTCTATGGTGGCCTGGTTCAGTCATTTGAATGTGTGCAACAAGAACAGACTGGATAAGATTGTGATGGTTTCCAGCAAGGTCAACCGATACTATTATCAGAGCTTTTTAAGAAATAGACCTAAGTAGTGAGAAAGAATCGCTACACTTTACAATAAGATTCAATTTTAAAAGGGATTATAAAGGGTTTGTAATTATGTCATTAACAGTTATTTAATAATTTATATTATATAAATTATATAAATTGGTTATAATTGGTCAAAATAGTGTGAAAGCCAGTCAGAGCTTGCCAAATAGTGAGTCACTATTTACCTCCAGCTATTCATCATTTATAAATACACTTACAAATGCGTATAATATTGAACCCTTATGTATCCTCATGCAACCTTATTTTTCTATGGTTGCACAGTTTTTCTCTCTTTTGTGTGTGATGAATTGTTGCTGTCATAGGAACAGAAATGGATGGTTTTTAGACCAATGGTCAACTCCAATGATGTGTTTTGCCCCACGTGAAACTCTGATAATGCATTGGTACCCTTACTTATTCCAGGAACGAAGGCTTCATCTGAAGATTTCAAGGCATATTATTGGTGTGGTTTGCTGGATTAGGAGAAATTACCCCGAATTTGTGAGATCTGCCCATCTATGAAAAAATCTTGAAATTCATTCTTTAAACCTGAAATGTGCCCGAATGTTGTGTTGACACTGACATCGTGTGACAGTGTGTTGTGAAAGGATGGAGAGAAGTGTGCAAAGGCCAGACAGAAGAGTTGTGGGATAGAAACTACCTAGCTAGCTAGCTCGGAAAAGTTAGCTAGCTAGCATTAAGTAAAACCAGAAACGTTTTTTTGAATATAGAAATTCTGCTAGACGATTTAGCATGATATAATCTTTGGCATGATACAGTTAGCAAGCTAAGTAGATAACGTTTTCTGGCTAGGTAACTTCGCTAACTAACGTCAACATGACAGTATTTCCATGCAATTTGTTTATCCAACTTTTTTGGATTAGCACGCTAGCTAGCTAAATTATCTAACCTGTGAACTCAGATACTGTCTAGCTAGGTAGCTGGTAAATGAGTTAGCTTGCATCATTTTCAGCACAGTAGTGCTGAGCGATGAGTGCCTTTTGATGTCGGTTTGGTTTCAGTTATGATTATTAAAAAAATCAGGTTTTTGATTTAGGTTTCAATTATTTTTTTAGACATTAAATGCACTATGCATTATGTGGTTTGAATGCTGTAAGAACATTGAATAAAACAATAAAAATCTCATGATGGTAGTGACTGTCCATTACCACTTATCACTTATTAACTATCATTTATTCACATTACTTGCTTAACCATCAAACTTATTTGATGACTTTATGATTTCATTTCTTTGTCGTCTCATCTCTATAGAGCTGCTGCCTAGTTCTTCGGAGTAAATAAGGCATATATATATATATATAATTTATAAAACATTTAAATCAGAAATATCTTATTTCCATAAGTATTCAGACCCTTTGCCATGTGACTCGAAATTGAGCTCAGGTGCATCCTGTTTCCATTGATTATCCTTGAGATGTTTCTACAACCTGATTGGAGTTCACCTGTGGTAAATTCAATTGATTGGACATGATTTGGAAAGGCACACACCTGTCTATATAAGGTCCCAATGTTGACAGGGTATGTCAGAGCAAAAAACCAAGCCATGAGATTGAAGGAATTGTCCGTAGAGCTCCTAGACAGGATTGTGTCGAGACCTGGAGATGGGTACCAAAATATTTCTGCAATATTGAAGGTCCCTAAGAACACAGTGACCTCCATCATTCTAAAATAGAAGAAGTTTGTAACCACCAAGACTTCCTAGAGCTGGCCGCCTAGCCAAACTGAGCAATCTGGGGAGAAGGGCCTTGGTCAGGGAGGTGACCAAGAACCCGATGGTCACTCTGACAAAGCTCTAGAGTTCCTCTGTGGAGATGGGAGAACCTTCCAGAAGGACAACAATCTCTGCAGCACTCCACCAATCAGGCCTTTATGGTGACCAGACGGGAGCCATTCCTCAGTAAAAGGCACTTGACAACCCACTTGGAGTTTGCCATAAGGCACCTAAAGAATCTCAGACCATGAGAAACAAGATTCTGTGGTCCGATGAAACCAAGATTGAACTCTTTGGCCTGAATGCCAAGCATCACGTCTGGAGGAAACCTGGCACCATCCCTACAATGAAGCGTGGTTGTGGCAGAATCATGTTGAGGGGATGTTTTTCAGCAGCAGGGACTGTGAGACTAGTTAGGATTGAGGCAAAGATGAACGTAGCAAAATACAGAGAGATCCTTGATGGAAACCTGCTCCAGAGCTCTCAGGACCTCAGACTGCAGCGAAGGTTTACCTTCCAACAGGACGATGACCCTAAGCACACAGCGAAGACAACGCAGGACTGGCTTCGGGACAAGTCTCTGAATGATCAGCCAGAGCCCAGACTTAAACCTGATCGAACATCCCTGGAGATGTGCAGCAACGCTCGCCATCCAACCTGACAGAGCTTGAGAGGACCTGCAGAGAAGAATGGGAGAAACTCCCCAAGTACAAGTGTGTCAAGCTTGTAGAGTTATACCCAAGAAGACTCGAGGCTGTAATCGCTGCCAAAGGTGCTTCAACAAAGTATGAGTAAAGCATCCAAATATTTATGTAAATGTGTAATTTACTGAAATGTACGTAAATTTCAGTTTTTACTTTGTCATTATGGGGTATTGTGTGTAGATTGATGAGGGGAAAAAACGATGTAATCATTTTTCAAATAAGGCTGTAACCTAATGTAATACTTTTTCAAATAAGGCTGTAACCTAATGTAATCTTTTTTTCTCCCTTATTTTACCAGCTAAGTTGACTGAGAACACATTCTCATTTACAGCAACAACCTGGGGAATAGTTACAGGCGAGAGGAGGGGGGATGAATGAGACAATTGTAAGCTGGGGTTGAATAGGTGACCATGATGATATGAGATCCAGATTGGGAATTTATTCAGGACACCAGAGTTAACACCCCTACAATAAGTGCCATGGGATCTTTAGTGACCACAGAGAGTCAGGACACTCATTTAAAATCCCATCCAAAAGACAGCACCCTACACCGGTCAATCATTGCCCAGGGGATTGAGATATATTTTTTAGACCAGAGGAAAGGGTGCCTCCTTCTGGCCTTCCAACACCACATCCAGCAGGATCTGGTCTCCCATCCTGCTAAGCTTCAGAAGGAAGTCAGCATTTGGATGCAGGGTGGTATGCTGCTGACTAACAAAATATAGAAAAGGTCAAGGGGTCTGAATACCTTGTGAAAGCACTGTATATGACTGCTGAATACCAACTATCAATCACATAGATCAGGCATTTTCAGGCTCAGGAAGCAACTGCTTTCTATCCCTCTCGATCACCTGTTCTTTCTTCTCTCTGTCTCCGTGTCTGCTCCGCAAAGACAGGACCAGTTTAAATGGGAGCGCAATGGATTATGATCATTGTAGTTAATTACTACGTTTTCTGTGCTAAACTATGTATAATATTGGCCTGTTGGAAACAACAACATCGTGTAACAGTATAGCTTCCGTCCCTCTCCTCGCCCCTACCTGGGCTCGAAACAGGGACCCTCTGCACACATCAACAACTGCCTCCCACGAAGCATCATTACCCATCTCTCCACAAAAGCTGCGGCACTTGCAGAGCAAGTACTTCAAGGTCTCAGAGCGAGTGACGTCACCGATTAAAACGCTATTGGCGCGCACCCTGCAAAATAGCTAGCCATTTCACATTGGTTACAAACGCACAGTTCAGACTTCATCTGATATATCTCTACAGAAACTGCACATCAAGCTCACAGAAAACAACATAACCTACTTTAGTCAATTAGTTGTTGAAAAAACAAAAAATAACCAACCTTTAATCTGTGGTAGCTAGATATTAGTCTTAGAAAGTAATGTTAAACACCAGATAGATATTATTATTATTATTATTAGCTAGCAGTAGATAACATAACTAGCTAAGCCTAAGTTGTATAAATCATGATAATGAAGATAGAGTTATGTGTATAGTACATAGATAGTGTCTATGCTAAATTGTCATATATTCCTCTTCTCTCTCACATATCCCATAAAGTCTCACACTCCTGGATGAGAAAATGCTTCACAAGAAAGAAACAAATGAAGACAGAATGGGACCATGAGACAGGGACCAAGGTTGGCATGGTGATGGAGGACGTCTTCCTGGCTAACGGCTGTGCACATGCTGATATACCCTCCATGCTGTCCAGGGACATTCACAATGGCACCGTGGCCAATAATGTTCCTTCCGTGTCCCCTTCTTTTGGCTAGGTTGAAGCCAGCCTCATAAATGTAAATATAAACCAAGACTCTCTGAAACAGACAACAAGACAATATAGACCTAGAGCAGTCAATATGGTGAGGCACAATACACTGGATTACAGTACTGTAATGTGTCTATACAGTGCTGATATGATAGTAAATGCACAGTATAGTACTTGCACATATTCATAGCGCTGTTCTTTAGCCCTCTCTGAGTTTCACTCAAATGGCACCCTGTAGACCCTGTTTCATCCGGATTCGGGTGAGCTGTAATACATGGACCAATATAGACAAGCCCACCTGGTGAATGTTATTGAATATTGTGTTTTCTGCAATTATGTGGTTCAGGATTTCTTGTAGTCTAATGGTGTTGTTTGCCACCACCATGTTCACAATAGCGGTCCCCTGTTCTGGTGTGAACAGCCAGTGTCTTTCACCATGGTCTGGCCGTCTCTCAGTTCTGCAGGAGATCCACAAATATAATATGATTGGTTACAGTAAGCTAAACTAATCTATTTTCTTTCCATATGAAATGGCATTACTGTAGCATTGGCCAACAATCACTGAGGAACATAGGCCTACTGATATGCCGGACTGCAGTATACTACAGTATACATACATAAAGAGCATAGTGTAGATGGTAGGTAACTTACCGGTTGTCATTTCTAAATGTACAGATGATAGATGTAACCGTGTGGCGGCTCAAGGTTAGCCTCCCTCATACTCAATTCATAAGTGAACAATTCAGCAACTAGTGTTCACACCTGTGAGGAGTGGGTGTTGCCAACTGGTGTATAGAGCTTGGCATTGTGATTGGCGTTGCTTTCCAAAGGGGCTAAAGAAATATTCATTTTGAATGTTGTGCCTAATGTACAGAACTGTGTCTAGTGTTAATCAAAACATGTGATATGGAATTGAAAACTGAGTGTAAAGCATGAATTGTGCTTGCAATTTTGCAGACTTGGTTTAGGGATTTGGTACATGAGTTTCAGGTTTCGGTGATTGCATCTCAAGTTCCAATTTTAGTGTGTAAACAATTGGGAAAAACTGTAAAATTGCTTACCAATGTATCCTTCTACTAATTAAATTACGTTTTGTTCTTACTATGTATTGCATGATTGAGGAGATGATATGATGTTATAAATATTTGCAACTCATTAACAAATGGTCAGTAGGTTTCCACTTTCTTGAAAGGTTTCTTTTCAGCAGTTTTAAATGTTGGTAACTCATTTGTTAATAGTCAGTGGATTGTCACTTTACAATATGGTACAATTTTGCAGTTATACATGTTAATAACTGTCATACATGTTTGTAGGTCGTTCACTTTAAAATAAGGTATACTTTTAGCAGTTATATACAGTGGGGAGAACAAGTATTTGAGATACTGCCGATTTTGCAGGTTTTCCTACTTACAAAGCATGTAGAGGTCTGTCATTTTAATCATAGGTACAGTTCAACTGTGAGAGACGGAATCTAAAACAACAATCCTGAAAATCACATTGTATGATTTTTAAGTAATTAATTAGCATTTTATTGCATGACATAAATATTTATGGGAGAAGGTCATGTGGTCTGATGAGACAAAAATAGAGCTATTTGGTCTAAACTCCACTCGCCGTGTTTGGAGGAAGAAGAAGGATGAGTACAACCCCAAGAACACCATCCCAACCGTGAAGCATGGAGGTGGAAACATCATTCTTTGGGGATGCTTTTCTGCAAAGGGGACAGGACGACTGCATCGTATTGAGGGGAGGATGGATGGGGCCATGTATCGCGAGATCTTGGCCAACAACCTCCTTCCCTCAGTAAGTGCATTGAAGACGGGTCATGTCTGGGTCTTCCAGCATGACAACGACCCGAAACACACAGCCAGGGCAACTAAGGAGTGGCTCCATAAGAAGCATCTCAAGGTCCTGGAGTGGCCTAGCCAGTCTCCAGTCCTGAACCCAATAGAAAATCTTTGGAGGGAGCTGAAAGTCCGTATTGCCCAGCGACAGCCCCGAAACCTGAAGGATCTGGAGAAGGTCTGTATGGAGGAGTGGGCCAAAATCCCTGCTTTAGTGTGTGCAAACCTGGTCAAGAACTACAGGAAACGTATGATCTCTGTAATTGCAAACAAAGGTTTCTGTACCAAATATTAAGTTCTGCTTTTCTGATGTATCAAATACTTATGTCATGCAATAAAATGTATCTGTCATTTTGGAGCTACTTTTATTTTAAATAAGAGTAGAATAGGTTTCTAAAAACTTCTACATTAATGTGGAGGCTACCGTGATTACGGATAATCCTGCATGAATCAGGCATAATGATGAGTGAGAAAGTTACAGATATCATACACCCCCCCAATAATGCTAACCTCACGTTATTGCAATGGTGAGACGTTAGCATGTCTTAGGGGTATAATATTTGTGATATGGATGAAAAAACCCTCAGATTAAAGCTGTCAGTCTGCACTTGAACCTCATAGTCGTATAATTTCAAATCTAAAATGCTGGAGTACAGAGCCAAAACAACAACAAATGTGTCACTGTCACAATACTTTTGGAGCTCACCATTTATTGTTTGAAGTATTTTCAAGGTCCCACTGTTACTGGTGTCCCAGTAGGTCCCTATGTTACTTTGAAAATGCATTGACTCTTTGATTGAGTTTAGCATAGCAGCGATCTTATGGCACGGTTGCTCCGTATCCAGTGTCACTCACCTCAGTCAGTTCCTCAACCCAGGCAGAGGACACCAGCATCAGAGCCAGGAGACCCACAGTGACCTTGAACACAAACATGGCAGCAAAAGGACTGTAGGATAAATACAAACACACAGGGAAAATCTTTAAAACCAGCCATAGTGTTAGTCATTACAGCTCACACACAAGCAGTATGAATACTGAGCACAGCGCTTACCTCAGAGCTCTGACAAGGAATGGGTGAAATGGCAGCAGCTAGGCTTGTTTGTTATACTCTTTCATCAGGCATATACAAGTAGATAACGGACCCCCAGATAAGTGAATATGGGCACAAAAAAATATGCTGACAGGTCAGGACATTTTGACTTGAGTCGAGGTTTCTGCAAATCATTTGGGAGTTCTATAGAAAATCCTTGAAACATGAGTGAAACATGCAATGTGTGTATGTTAACATTTTGTACCATGACATCATATCATGGCTAAATATGTTTGACCTTGAGGATTTCCAAACAAGTGTCCCCTTCTGTGTGTCATTCTTCCTTTTCAGGATTCATATAAGTAATACAATTAATGAAGCCTCATATTTAATGTTAGATTTTCCTTCTGGTTTTATTTATTGCATTTGTTCATGTTCAGAAATAATAGGTATACACTGAGGTGTGACAGTTGTGTTATTAGTGTAAAAATGTACTGATGGAGTTTGGATTTTGTAATCAAATTCACGTTGGCAGTCTCCAAAAGTCCCCTCAAATAACATTTTAGTATCAGTACTTAGGATAAGACCCAGACGCAGACAGTTCGAATTGCAGATGTTTATTGACAAAACAGGGGACAGTCAAATGACAGGTCAAGGGCAGGCAGAGGTCAGTAATCCAGAGCAGAGTCAGTAAGGTACAGAACAGTAGGCAGGCCCAGGGTGAGGGCAGGCAGAATGGTCAAAACCAGAAGACCCTAGAAAACAGGGACTGGAGAGAACAGGATTACGTGAAAAAAAACACGCTGGTAGGCCAGACGAGACAAGACGAATTGGCAACAGACAAACAGAAAACACATGTATAAATGTACAGGGGATAATGGGGAAAATGGAGGGGGTGGAGACAAGCACAAGACAGGTGAAACATATCAGGGTGTGACATTTAATAATTTAGCAGAAGCTCTTATCCAGAGCGACTTAGTGCAAACATTTTCGTTCGCACTCGTCCCCCGTGGGAATTAAACGCCTCAACCCTTGCGTTTCAGGTGCAAGCTACACCAATTGAGCTGCAAGGGACCACAATAACACCTTGTGAAAACTTCTGATGTAATATCGGCTGCTGTGAACTCTTTGATGGCAGCCCAAACACTCCATCACGTGTCAGTGGGTTCTCTCATTCAACATAGATATTACATTTACCTGAACACATAGCGTAATGAAATAGTCAAATGTTGTGCAGATCATAATAGGGATTACATAGTATGGATGGGGGTTAAAAGTAGCTATATCTCCTTACTGTTGTGTTTATATACTCACTCTTTCTCTATGGTGGCCTGGTTTAGTCATCTGAATGTGTGCAACAAGAACAGACTGGAGAAGATTCTTAAGGTTTCCAGCAAGGTTATGTGCTGTCTGACAAAATCACTATTAGCAGTTCTTCAAAGTAAATAAATCATTCTTACAGTGTCTGTGGAAGGTATTCAGACCCCTTGACTTTTTCAACATTTTGTTACGTTACAGCCTTATTCTAAAATGCATTAAAAATATATATTAGCAGTATACACACAATAACCCAAAATGACAACGCAAAAGCTGGTTAAAAACAGAAATACCTTATTTCCATAAGTATTCAGACCATTTGCTATGAGACTCGAAATTGAGCACAGGTGCAGCCTGTTTCCATCGATCATCTTTGAGTTGTTTCTACAACGTGATTGGAGTCCACCTGTTGTAAATTCAATTGATTGGACATGATTTGGAAAGGCACACACCTGTCTACAGTATATAAGATCCCACAGTTGACAGTGCATGTCAGAGCAAAAACCAAGCCATGAGGTTAAATCGTTTTGGGTGTGATGCATTGGTGTTCTGTTCCATGAACAGAGGAGGATGGTTTTAATGTGTCTTGACCCACTTTTGAAACCCTGATGCCCTGGTCAAATGTATATTATTCAATCATTCCTAATACATGACCTCTTACCAGATCATGTAAACACAGGTAATACCTTTGGTTGGTGAAACAGTGGAGGAGGTATCCTCTCACAACGTTGAATATTTTCTGTCATCACACCCACCGTGCACTGACTGAATATGTTTAACAAAGTGTTGAATCTTCTCTCATGTGTCGTGATGATTACCCAATACTGCCTATAAGTACAGTATGTCTAAGCTCTATTACAGAGAGAAAAATAGGCTATTATCCTTGACTATACTGGACACTCACTCTACAATGAATTTAAGCTCATGTCATTGCTTCAGACTTCCAAACTGCAAAAGTAACAGAATGTTAAATTTGCTGTTTCCTGTATAATACATGATATTCTGTGAGTGTGGGAGTTGGGACATGTGTTATTACTGTAGGCTTTGGTGAGATTGCCTTGTTAACTCCCCTAAAAAAATAAATACAAAAAGGTTGTAGTTTTACCCACTAATCCACTTGCACTCCTGTGCACGTTATATGACAAAAAAACATCAATGTACCCTTTGCAATCAGAAACATGAACCAGAACAAACGTAGAACGGGCTATCAAATACACGTTGCTACACATGTTTATTGTGATAATGTTTCAGTAGACTACTGTACTTTGCCACACCAATGTTCTATCAATGATAAGCCATAACAGATCTGATACACGGACGTAAAGATATACTTGAACAAAAAAAATGGTTATCTGCATCTCAATTCATTGAGTGTGATCCATCGCACTTCTCAAATCAGTTCAGCTGCTTTCCTAATAAAAGAGAACGGAAAAATAAAATATCATTAGAATTGACATGCTGTATTTCTGCCTTTTTGAGTTGATGGCTTTAAAAAATAACCTGTACACCCATTTATAACAGTGTAAAAACAGAATATCACTCAATTCATTTCAAATACTATATTCCCAAATATCTCAAATTGATGGAGCAACGGTATCGTGAAGATTACAGGCGGGTAAAATAATCACAACTCTTATTCTTTGCAGTTGTGATAAACAGGTCTTCTTAAAATGGCACTTACTGCAGTTGTAGAGACGATTGATCCGCAGAATATCAATGGGGCTCATCTGAGTTGCCCTGCCAATAACTGCATTATTGTCAGGGATTGGAAGAATGGCGGGCTGTTCGTTCCTGGAGAAGGCAAACCTGGAACCAGACAACATATGGCAGAAAGCTCTCACGCAATCAATTGAAATTAGAGAATGACATGAGTAGACTATGAAAGGGGAAATGTTAGCCATGTCATTTTGCAGCTGTTATAGTAGTAGAAAACCTTTATATTAATTTCCTCAATTTACCTTGAGTATTGCATGACAGAATTATAGTCATATGGAGTCCCCAAGTTTATCGTGTTGATCTTTTCGACATTGTTTTCCATTCCTATGATGGAAAAAGTATGATAAATCATTTTCTTACACAGTATAATAACTTTCATGAATTTGTCGCGCTTATAAATAAATGCTTTACAGACTATTATGAATGTTATAAGTGCGTATTAATTGAAAAGCTTATCATGCTCATAAATCCATGTCAGTGTTTCATATGCCATATGTTTACAAATAATGAAATACTAATGTATCATTATAATCAGATGGAAGTACACTAAAGTTTACATTCAAGTTATTAAAGTTTTACTAATATGTCTTACTCAAAATGGTCAGGACAAATATTTACATATCTTGTAAACAATAGTATTTATTATTTACCTACGAAATTATTTAAAAATATATATTATAAATTCAGCATCTATGGATGTAGAAAGCACTAACCAGGCAAAATGTGCCGAGTCAGGGTTTGAACATGGCTGTCACCGTCACTGCGCGAATGCTCGTGGTTGAAGCCCAAGGCGTGCAGCAGTTCATGCTGCACCACAGACAGATGGACACATCCGTTCCTATGCAGAGACACCACCTGGCCATTTCGCTGGCGTCCAATATACGAGAAACAGCTACAAACAAGAGTGTATACGGAAGACATAAAGGTAATTTCTAAAAGCAATAAAGTATTATTTTTTTGTAGCAATAACAGTGAAGTAAATTGTCATGTAAACACCAATTAATTAAGAGTGGCAGAAGACAAGTATACCAGGTCTCGTAATGTAATGTGCAGTGGTCATACCCTGCCTGAGACTGGATGTCCACAAAGTCCTTCTGATTGGTTCGGGGAAGGAATCGGACGCAGGTTGATGCAGAAATGGTTTGCAGCCCACCTTCAATAACGGACCTCTCCCGGTCCGCTGCTCAATGGAGCAATAAGAAAGTCAGAAACTCAATACACATACACACACACACTCTCTCTATATAGTATCGTAAAACCAAACCATTAGGCTCAGAATAAAAATATTTACAGTATGGGTTAGAGATCACATAGGGCACGTAAACGTTCCCATCAGAGGACTTCAGCCATTTGCAGGTGCGAGCTGTGCAGGGTTCAGCGTTAATCAACCCAGTATTTACTGCAATGTCCCCAAAAATGACTCGTGTCTCGCCAAGTCTTTCCCCTAGAAAACAACACCAAGTGAAGGTTATTATCTGTGTTTCATTCTCGGTGTCATTAATGCAGAGTAGGAATATACAGGCTGCCGTACCAAGGTTTCTGTTGGCCTTCTCAATGAGCGTTGAAGCAGAAAAATCCTCCTCCTCAACGCTGTTCGTGCTGGTTCTGTCTGCAGAATGGGATCAAAACAATTGCTTAGATGCAACTGTGTCCCTAATAACTAATATTACAATAGGATAATATATTGTACCCGTCAAACGTTTGGGCACAGCTACTCATTCAAGCGTTTTTCTTTATTTTTACTATTTTCTACATTGTAAAATTGTCACGCACTGACCTTAGTATTCTTTGTTTTCTTTATTGTTTTGGTTAGGTCAGGGTGTGACATGGGTGATGTATGTGTTTTTGGACTGTCTAGGGGTTTTGTATGTTTATGGGGTTGTTAACTATCTAGATGTTTATGTATTTCTATGGTTGCCTAGATTGGTTCTCAATTATAGGCAGCTGTTTATCGTTGTCTCTGATTGGGAACCATATTTAGGCAGCCATCTTCTTTGGGTATTTCGTGGGTTATTGTCTATGTCTAGTTGCCTGTGTCTGCACATTTATAGTATAGCGTCACGTTCATTTTGTATAGTTTGTTTAGTGTCCGTCTTTATTAAAAGTAACATGTATTCATATCACGCTGCGCCTTGGTCTCCTCCATTCAACGAACGTGACAAAAATAATAGTGACAACATCAAAAATAAAGAAAAACCCTTGAAAGAGTAGGTGTGTCCAAACTTTTGACTGGTACTGTATGTCTTATACATTCTAACAATGAATGATTAACAAAACCAGGTTTAATTTGATACAATGTCAACAACTCAATTTTTTTATAAAGACAGGATGAACATACCAAGTTCCACGTCCTCTTCACTCTTTTCAAATGAAGCTTTCTGTATGACAACGGCAGGAGGAAATATGCAACAAAAGGTTCAAATGTATTTCAAACTCATATAATTCATCATGCACAGGGTTTTCCCAATATTCTCCGATAGACCCTTACCCCTGTAGATCGGCCCTGAACTGAGCAGAGAACAGCGATGAAAATGGTCAGCGCAAAGACGGGTGCCATGGTAAATGACTGCAGGATGCCTAGGATCAGTCTGTTGTGAACATGATAGATGTGCAGTTTATATACTGTAGGCTGACAGATGCTGTTGTTCCTCAAACTATTGGTCAATTGCAAAAAAGAAGCAGATGTTGACCAAGTCAACCAAAGTCTTGCTTCAAAAACAAACAAATTCTCAAACATATGGGAGTGTGGTTTTCTGATGTACAGTGGGTGATAATATTTATTGCATACGCCTACATGTCATTGGTAATTAATAAGAAATACTATCCAACTGTACAATAACGTAAGGATGCCATTGAACTCAAATATTGAAAACGAAATAAGTGCACTCAGGTCACACAGTAATGAGATGTGTATTTTATTTATTTTTACTTGTAAGAGGACAGAATAGTAACCTACTTGATTTCTCAGGTGGGCATTCCATATGCCCCATGTCTGATATTTGGACTTGGACAGAAGAAACAGAGTTCTTGAGGATGCTGAGTTTTGATGCAGTGAAGTTGGTCATTGTACGTGATTTTGATCCTGTTTTACTGGCAGCTATATACATTTTCAAAAACAAATAATGGGGTCTCATTATATAGTCACTTAAGAACTTGGTCATTAACATCATATACAAACTCTATTGCAGTCCAGTTTGCAGGTTACGTAGGTATCAGTGAACGTTAAGCAGACATGACAGATGGCCTTTGGCAGGTTGAGACCTATGCAAACTCCCAAAAGGTGGTTTATGTTAGGACATACTACCCTTGATGTTTTGCTTTGTTCTTGTATTGTTTTCATGGAAACTGTGGCATAATGCTAGCAGGTTGTTTTACGCTTGAAAACGCATGTTATTTGACCATGGGAGTTTGTTAACACAGAATGGAAAAAAAGCACATTATGTTGTCATCACATCAAACCTCTACCATGTGAGAGACAACCAATTTTTTTTTTTACAAAATGTAAGTGAATGTCTTCAGTTATTTGCACAATGTTGTGGTGTCATTGCACACCCCCATGAAGAAACTCTTCCTTCGAAAAAGGTACATCAAAGATCAAATAAAATATAGACGATGCATTAAAGATCACATGAAATCTAAATTAAAACAGTTTGTTAAGCCGAGACCCAGGTGTAACGTGCGTTGTTTGAAGGAGACCATGGCACAGCGTAATTTGTGGTCATCATATTTAATCACTGAGATCCAGCAGTAAAATAACAACGTGAAGCTGTACAAAAACAAGATCCCACAACATAAGTGGGGTAAAAGGCTACCTAAGTATGATTCCCAATCAGAGACAACGATAGACAGCTGTCTCTGATTGGGAACCACACTCGGCCAAACACAAAGAAATACAAAACATAGAATGCCCACCCCACATCACACCCTGACCTAACCAAATAGAGAAATAAAACGGCTCTCTAAGGTCAGGGCGTGACACCAGGAGGCATATGGTTGGAGTCTTACAATGTTTATTACAGTTATTTCCAACTGCTTACACACAAAATCTTTTCATGTCACACAATTTTTGAAACCTCTCACTCAAAGTGCAAAACTACACACCAAATATCCAAAACCATGAGCTATATCTCAGCCTTTGACTCAGTTGTCAATTGCATAAAACACTTTTTTCAAAACACTACACAGAATTCTCTACCTAAAACACAAAAATCTAACAGGATGTGACTTGCTTTCCTTTTCCAAACACAACCAATCAAAATGCTACACTTATTCACCAGGTCACACACACACTCCTCACATGTGCAAACACTAATAGCTTATCTGATCACAAACCAATCACTGCTTTACTGTAGTAAAGCCTATAAATAGGTCAAAGGTCAGATACCTGTTTTGAACAATGGATGCCAACAATGGACAGAGAGCAAGAGGAGTAGGAGGGAGAGAAAGAGGAAGAAGAGGACGTGGGCAAAGAAGAAGGAAGGAGAGCCATTTCTGATGAGATTAGGGCAACACTTGTTGATCATGTGTCTTGAGTCGATTGACAGTGGCTTCCATAATTCAAACCTTCAGAAATGAGAACAGGTATGCAACTATCTAATGACTATTTTAGCATTACAGTAATGTACTGTAAAATACGTATGACTGCATAGTATTGCATAAACATTTGTAACTCTAAGCCATCCATTTACTGCACTGCATTGAATGAATGAGGTTGGTTATCATGCTGTACTACATTTTTTTTTGTACATTGTTTACAGTTCCTATGCTGAACACATACTGTGTTTGAATTCTGTACAGAGTGGAAAGGCAAAGACATCATGGAGGTCGAGGACGCTTGTTTACAGATGTACAAGAGACTGCAATTATAAATATGGTTTTAGCAAACAATGCAATTAGGATTTGAGAGATAAGGCATGTCAACCATACAACGCATCCTCCAACGGCACCGAGTGACGATGAAACAACTTCACAAGGTGCCATTTGAGAGAAACTCTGACAGTCAAGAATATGCGACATGACTTTGTAGAGGTATGTATGCAACACTACTTCCAGTACTTCAGACATACCATATTTACTCATCTGTATATCCTTTTGTCTGTTACAGAGAGTGTTGGAGCTGGATGCCCATGCCCACCATCAATTTATTTATGTGGATGAGGTTGGCTTCAACCTCACCAAAACCAGGCGCCGCGGAAGAAATGTAATAGGACAGAGGGCAATTACCAATGTCCCTGGACAGCGTGGGGGTAATATACAGTGGGCCAAAAAGGTATTCAGTCAGTCACCAATTGTGCAAGTTCTCCCACTTAAAAATGAGAGAGGCCTGTACTTTTCATCATAGGTACACTTCAACTATGACAGACAAAATGAGAAAGAAAATCCAGAAAATCACATTGTAGGATTTTTAATGAATGTATTTGCAAATTATGGTGGAAAATAAGTATTTGGTCAATAACAAAAGTTTATCTCAATACTTTGTTATATACCCTTTGTTGGCAATGAGAGGTCAAACGTTTTCTGTAAGTCTTCACAAGGTTTTCACACACTGTTGCTGGTATTTTGGCCCATTCCTCCATGCAGATCTCCTCTAGAGCAGTGATGTTTTGGGGCTGTTGCTGGGCAACAGACTTTCAACTCCCTCCAAAGATTTTCTATGGGGTTGAGATCTGGAGACTGGCTAGGCCACTCCAGGACCTTGAAATGCTTCTTACGAAGCCCCTCCTTCGTTGCCCGGGCGGTGTGTTTGGGATTAGTGTCATGCTGAAAGACCCAGCCACGTTTCATCTTCAATGCCCTTGCTGATGGAAGGAGGTTTTCACTCAAAATCTCACGATACATGGCCCCATTCTTTCCTTTGCACGGATCAGTCGTCCTGGTCCCTTTGCAGAAAAACAGCCCCTAAGCATGATGTTTCCACCCCCATGCTTCACAGTAGGTATGGTGTTCTTTGGATGCAACTCAGCATTCTTTTTACCAAAAAGTTATATTTTGGTTTCATCTGACCATATGACATTCTCCCAATCTTCTGGATCATCCAAATGCTCTCTAGCAAACTTCAGACGGGCCTGGACATGTACTGGCTTAAGCAGGGGGACACGTCTGGCACTGCAGGATTTGAGTCCTTGGCGGCGTAGTGTGTTACTGATGGTAGTCTTTGTTACTTTGGTCCCAGCTCTCTGCAGGTTATTCACTAGGTCCCCCTGTGTGGTTCTGGGATTTTTGCTCACCGTTCTTGTGATCATTTTGACCCCACGGGGTGAGATCTTGCGTGGAGCCCCAGATCTAGGGAGATTATCAGTGGTCTTGTATGTCTTCCATTCCCTAATAATTGCTCCCACAGTTGATTTCTTCAAACCAAGCTGCTTACCTATTACAAATTCAGTCTTCCCAGCCTGGTGCAGGTCTACAATTTTGTTTCTGGTGTCCTTTGACAGCTCTTTGGTCTTGGTCATAGTGGAGTTTGGAGTGTGACTGTTTGAGGTTGTGGACAGGTGTCTTTTATACTGATAACAAGTTCAAACAGGTGCCATTAATACAGGTAACGAGTGGAGGACAGAGGAGCCTCTTAAAGAAGAAGTTACAGGTCTGTGAGAGCCAGAAATCTTGCTTGTTTGTAGGTGACCAAATACTTATTTTCCACCATAATTTGCAAATAAATTCATAAAGTCCTACAATGTGATTTTCTGGATTTTTTTTTTCTTTTTTTGTCTGTCATAGTTGAAGTGTATCTATGATGAAAATTACAGGCCTCATCTTTTTAAGTGGGAGAACTTGCACAATTGGTGGCTGACTAAATACTTTTTTGCCCCACTAACTGTGCTGACATCACTCAAAACGGGGTCCTCCATCACAATGCCACACTGGGTCAGTCTTCCCCCATATTCACCTTTTCTAAATCCCATAGAGGAATTCTTCTCAGCCTAGCGCGGGAAAGTGTATGATCGCCAACCCTATGCCCGCATGCCGCTTCTCCAGGCAATGGAGGACGCATGTGGGGACATAGAGGTTGCCTCTGTACAAGGTTGGATACGCCACGCTAGGAGATACTCCCCTCGATGTTTGGCAAGAGAAAACCTTGTGATGTGGACGAAGTATTGTGGCCAGACCCAGGCCGGAGAAGAGATGATGCGTAGCTTAGCACTGGTGACTGCCCTCCCCCCTACCAATTCCTGGACTGCCCCCCCGGGACCCCACACACACGATTGTGTTCTTTACAGTATTCTAAAGAATATACTTTTGGTTTACATACGTTTATGGTTTTGTTGTATGCTACTGTATACAACAGTAATGTTTGGCCTAATAAATATTCTGGTGTCTAGAGTGTACTTGTTACTCCTCTCAGCAGATTACTTTCACTGTAGAACATTGTATTGAAATGTAGATATAAGCCTATGAAAGACCAAAGAGCTTTAGATTTAGAACAGTGTGTACATGGTATATCCAAAAATGTACTATTATGAAAGCAGTGTTTGCCATTCGATGCAAATGCTTCATTCTGACATGTGTTTATGGCGTTTTGAATGCAGCGTTACATTTTGAAGGAGATGAGGCATTTTGTGTGTGCAGCTTTGGGAATTGTGTGTAGAGTTTTGGGAAAAAAAGGAGACAGTTTTGAAAACTTGTGTAAGCAGTTGGAAAAAACAGTATTAGAAAAAAAACACAAGGAAATATGAAATACACTAAGTAAGCAAGTATATTATATACAGGAAGTATTTAAAGTCAGTTCCCTTACCAAATTTAAATGTGCAGGGATACTGGAGTGATGGAGTTAGATACAGTATGTATGGGGGTTAGAGGACTAGGCAACCAGATTTAAGATAAAGAGTGGAAGCAGCTTGATAGTGAATGGGTGTGCGGGTCTGTAGAGTCAGTATATATTGTATGTGCATGTTGTGTGAGTGAGCAAGTGATGGAGTGAGTGTTTGTGTATGTGTTGGTGTGACGGTGTGTGTGAGTATGTAGAGCCTAATGAGTGTGCATAAAGACAGTGCAAATATTTAAATAAAATATAAATAAAGATACAATTCCGCGTAGCAATTTTGTTTGCTATTTATTAGTCGTATTGCTTGGGGATAGAAGCCGTTCAAGAGCCTGTTGGTGTAGAAATTGATGCACCTGTACCTGTTGCCGTGCTGTAGCAGGGAACACAGTCTACGGCTTGGGTGGTTGGTCAACTCCCATGATGTGCCATGCCCCACGTTTGAAGCTCTGATGTTGCATTGGTACACTTATTTATCCCAAGAATGAAGGCTTCATCTGAAGATGTCAAGCCATATTATTAGTATTTGCTGATTTCCCCTGAATTTGTGAGATCTGCCCATCTGTGAAACACTCTTGACAAAATGACGGCCTGGAACGTGCCGAGAATTTTGTTGACGCTGACATGTGGCAGTGTGTCGTAAAAGGATGAACAGAAGTGTGTAAAGGTCAGACAGAAGAGATTGTGCAAAAGAAACTACCTAGCTAGCTAGGAATCGTGTAGTGGTTAATTTCTTTACTATCAAATGAGGAGAGACAAACTTATCACACAAGCCAAATCAAATGTATTTATAAAGCCCTTCTTACATCAGCTGATATCTCAAAGTGCTTTACAGAAACCCAGCCTAAAACCCCAAACAGCAAGCAATCCAGGTGTAGAACCAGTCCTCTTCTGGCTGTGCCGGGTGGAGATTATAACAGAACATGGCCAAGATGTTCAAATGTTCATAGGTGACCAGCAGGGTCAAATAATAATAATCACTGTGGATGTCGAGGGTGCAACAGGTCAGCACCTCAGGAGTAAATGTCAGTTGGCTTTTCATAGCCTATCATTCAGAGTATCTCTACCCCTGCTGTCTCTAGAGAGTTGAAAACAGCAGGTCTGGGACAGGTAGCACGTCCGGTGAACAGGTCAGGATTCCATAGCCGCAGGCAGAACAGTTGAAGCTGGAGCAGCAGCACGGCCAGGTGGACTGTTGACAGCAAGGAATCATCAGGCCAGATAGTCCTTAGGCATGGTCCTAGGGCTCAGGTCCTCCGAGAGCGTGCTTTCCCGTTTTCTTGTTTCTCAAATGTTGGTCTCCTAGTTTTCCCGGTTCTGACCTTTTCTGACTGCCCTGAACCCGAGCCTGGCTGCCGTTCTGTCCCTGCCTGACTCTGACCTGATTACGAACATCTGCCTGCCCTGACTCCGAGCCTGCCTGCCATCCTGTACCTGCCTGACTCTGACCTGATTTCGAACCTCTGCCTGTCCTCGACCTGCCCTTTGCTCCGTGCATTAATAAATTATTGAGAACTGTACATCCACCTCCCGTGTCTGCATCGGGGTCACATCCTGAGTCGTGATAGTAAAAGGCACATGACAACCTGCTTGGAGTTTGCCAAAAGGCACCTAAAGGACTCTCAGACCAATGGAAACAAGATTCTCTGGACTGGTGAAAGCAAGATTGAACTCTTTAGCCTGAATGCCAAGCATCAATGTCTGGGGGAAACCTGGCACCATCCCTACAGTGAAGCATGGTGGTGGCAGCATCATGCTGAGGGGATGTTTTCAGTGGTAGGGATTGAGAGACTAGTCAGGATCGAGGCAAAGATAATCGGAACAAAGTACAGAGAGATCCTTGATGAAAACCTGATCCAGAGAGCTCAGGACCTCAGACTGGGGCAAAGGTTTGCCTTCCAACAGGACAATGACACTAAGCACACAGCCAAAACAACGAAAAAGTGTCTTCGGGATAAGTCTCCGAATGTCCCTGAGTGGCCCATTCAGAGCCCAAAATTTAACACGATCGAACATCTCTGTAGAGACCTGAAAACAGCTGTTGAGCAACGCTCCTTGTACAAACTGACAGAGCTTGAGAGGATCTACAGAAAAGAATGGGAGAAACTCCCCAAATACAGGTTTGCCAAGCTTGACGCGCCATATCCAACAAGACTTGAGGCTATAATCGCTGCCAAAGGTGCTTCAACAAAGTACTGACAAACGGGTCTCAATACTTATGTAAAAGTGATATTTCTTAATTTGTATTTTTATACATTTGCAACAATTTCTAAAAAACTGTTTTTGCTTTGTCATTATGGGGTATTGTGTGGAGATTGATGAGGAACCAAAACATAATATTTTTTAGAATAAGTCTGTAACATAACAAAATGTGGGAAAAGTCAAGGGGTCTGAATACTTTCTGAATGCACTGTTTGTCCAAATACATTTTGGTCGTCTGAAATGGGGGTCCCGCTGTTACTAGGGTCCCAGTAGGTCCCAGTGTTACTTTGAAAATGCATTGACTGTTCGATTGACTTTAGCAAAGCGTCAATCTTATGGCATGGTTGCTCCGTATCCTGTGTCACCTACCTAAGTCAGTTCCTCAACCTAGACAAAGGAGTTCACAAGTATCAGGGCCAGGAGACCCACAGTGAACTTGAAATATGGCAGCAAAAGGACTGTAGGATGAATACAAACATATATAGGGAAAACCATTAAAAACAGCCATGGTGTTATTCAATGAAGCTCACACACAGTAGGAATACTATGGTGGAAATTACAAGATTATGTTATAATATTTTTATTGCATTAAATGGTTGTTTTATGCAACGTAATAGATAGAAGGTTCATATATATTGTGTCTGTGTGAACTGAAAGTGGGTTTTTGGGAGATAACACTGACAGGAGATTTACTATGTATTTTGGGTGATAAAACCTAAAGAGACCGCATTCCAGAGCATGAGTTAATGTTTCTGTTCTATATGGTACCAGGGAGAGATGACCCCAGGAACAGACCTTGGTCTCTACACAAAAATAACTGTTTTTAAAGCAGATACTGGCTGCTGTGAATTATAAGTATCTTTCATACAAATCTTAACCTTCTGACCCATTCCATACATCTGTTGTCCGTCTTGTAGGTTGAAAGGGGTGTATCTTGGCTATAAAAGACCTTTGTACTTTTGTCTTGGGGCTCTCAATGAATCATCTGAGGGTGATTCATTGACCAGCCATCATAATCGTAGAGCACTCAATCGATTCACTTTATATGTGTGCGTTGTATTGACCTGCTGCCCTATTAATAAGTGAATAAAGATTTAGTTTAAGTATGTAACTCTGTGGTTGTTTCTCCTCATTTGATAATAAAGAAATGAACCACCACAATACTGAGCACATCGCTTACCTCAGAGCTCCAAGAAGTAATGGCTGAAATGGCAGTAGTTGGGGTCGTTTTTGATTCTGTTTCCTCGGGCATTACGCGTAGATAACGGACCCCCAAATAAGGGGATATGGGCACACGAATATGCTGAAAGATAAGGACATTTTATCTTGAGTCGAGGTTGCTGCACATCAGGTGGGATCAGCTGCACATTCTGCAGGAAATCCTTGAAACGTGTGTGAAACATGACATGGTGTGAGGTGTGTAAACATTTTGTACATGACATTTTGTTCCAATGTTAACACTACCTTACTAGCTAGTGTATTTGCCAAAGTTGTGATAACTAGCGAACACCTTTAATCTGTGGTTGCTAGATATTAGTCTTAGCAAGTAATGTTAAACACCAGATAGATAGATATTATTATTATTATTATTATTAGCTAGCAGTAGATAACATAACTAGCTAAGCCTAAGTTGTATAAATCATGATAATGAGGATAGAGTTATGTGTATAGTACATAGAGTGTCTATGATAAATTGTTATATATCCTCTTCTCTCTCACAGATTCCCATAAAGTCTCACACTCCAGGATGGGAAAATGCTAACAAGAAAGAAACAGATGAAAACACTGAAGGGGATCTTGAGACACCATGTTCATTTTGTATTTTTAAATACAATAAATTCCAATTTCTATTCTGACTTGGAATGTTAAAAAGGGACAAAAGACACCCCCTGTTTTTCTGAATTAGCTCAGCTACTCACTATACCAATGATAGGCTACAGATTTTGAGGCATAAAAAAATAAAATAAAAATGAAATAAAAATTGGTTTCCCAATGTATCCTTCTATTAACTTTAAAAACATCTTACTATGTATTGCATGTTTGAGGATATTATATGCTGTTATAAATATTTATATTGGTAGGCATAACTCATGAATAAATTGTCAGTAGGTTTCCACTTTCTTCAAATATATATTTTCAGCTGTTAATATAATAAGATAAGATAGAATATAAGATAGAAGATACATTGAGGATAAAATAAAAAATATCTATTAATAACAGTTAAGCTTAATTTCGTTTAGTTAGTTAAATAATGCTGAAACCTAAAGTGTTGAATATAAAATGTAAAAAAAAACTAAAACAGAACTGTACTTTAAGTAATAGTCAACAAAAATGCATATTTGAAGCTATTTTTCTATCTTCATTACTTGCTTGTCTTTGTGTTGGAAATGTAACTGCACAACTACACACATTCGGCTTGGCAATTATCCTGTTTGCTCCTAACAATAATTCCCTAAAGGAATTAAAACATCAATATAATAATCGACCCACAGGTAGGGCTTATATTCATTGTTTCCAATAAAAAATCCACTGGAAGTACATAGTTTTACACTTTTCAAATGGATGGGCAGTGTTCCTCTTCAACCCCTTTACAAAATCCCTCCCAATCGTCAACCTACATTCTCCAAACACTCAGGTGACCATCTAAAAAAAACAATTTAATTGTGAGCGGTTCTTTTCGAGTATCTGAGCAAAACAATAAGAAAGTTGTTACCTACCGGCTTTATTTTATATTTAACCAGGCAAGTCAGTTAAGAACAAATTATTATTTACAATGACAGCCTACACCAGCCAAACCCGGACAACGCTGTACCAATTGTGCACCGCCCTACGAGACTCCCAATCACAGCCGGTTGTGATACAGCCTGGATTCGAACCATGGTGTCTGTAGTGACACCTCTAGCACTGAAATGCAGTGCCTTAGAACAGTGTGCCACTCGGGAGCTTGTTGATGTCTAACTAACACACTCCATGTGTCTTCACTACTGTCTTGTGTTTCTGAGCCATTTAGTCATGTTTCATTTAAATCCATAAGCTTATCAAAGCCACAATTACATAATGTCTGAGTTATCTTCCATTACGCAAAGTGAAGTAGATAAGTATGTGAATGATGGCACTGTGGTTAAAATAACCATTTCCATTTGAATGCCCTTCGGCTAAATTGTTGTATCACATTTTTTTATGTGATTTATTAGAATCAACCATTTGCAGACGCCAATGGCAACCGCTAGTCTTACTGAGGTACGACATAACAAACAATACATTACAGACAAAAGACTTTACAATTTACATACACTTAAAAACATTAACATGTAGTGTGTGGGCATCTATCAGTTACACATACTACATGTCAGTACATACACAAAACAGGTAGGTCATATGGGGGAGAGGCGTCGTGCCATGAGGTGTTGCTTTATTTGTTTTTATGAAACCAGGTTTGCTGTCTGTATAATTGATACTTGATACTTCCAAGATCGCATAGCAGTTCAGACGTCTTTTGTCCTCGTCTTGTCGTGTCCTGTATATATATATATTTACAACTTTTTTCACATACATTTTATTTTTATTTTCCATCAACTCATCTTCTAAACACTCTCCTGCAACCAGCCTCACCAATTTATATTTATAAAAAAGTATTATTTACCTCAGATCTGCAATCCTTCAGGAAGCTAGCCAGAAACTCCAGGAGGCTGGCCAGAAACTAGCCAGAAGCTAGCCAGGAGCTAGCCCTGAAGCTAATCAGAAGCTAACCACGGTTTGTGGTCATCGGCTGTCCTTTATTTCTAAAATCTATCGAAAATCTATCGCCAGTTTTGTACGGCGCAGCGCGGCTCGGAACGGAACATACCGGACCAATTTTTCTCTCCATGTCCCTGGATTTCAACTGCTCTCTGGACATTCATACCCGGATCTCACAGCTAGCTAGCTGCTATCCGTGTGACAGTCGGCTTTCGTCGATTCCGGAGCAAACATCGATTGTTCCGGTGCTAGCCAGCTCCGTCAATCACGCCTGAGTTCCATCATTCACTCCTGGGCTGCAGTCACCTATCCGGACCCGTTTCACTGCCTACGCGGAGCCCCACCGGGCCTTCACAACCGGACTGCCGACGCTATCTACCTGAAGGAGATCCGGCTGGCTCCTCTGTCGCGACGTTACCGGAACGCCCATCTGCGGCCCGCTAACCGTTAGCTGTCTTTCCGGCTGCTATCTGAATAGACAATCGGACAATTTATTTATTTGAATTATTATGTTTTCTTCTCGGGCCTCTATAACTATATCTATTGTTCTTATTTTTGTTGTTGTGTGATTTGGATTAATCCCCTCTACCACACGGAACCCCACTAATCTACTGACCGAACGCAAGAGGTGGCTAACAACAGACTCCATCCTATGCTAGCTTGCTACCGGTTGGCTTGGCTAGCTGTCTAAATCGCCGTGACCCTAAACCAACCTCTCCACTCACTGGACCCTTTTGATCACTCGACTAAGCATGCCTCTCCTTAATGTCAATATGTCTTGTCCATTGCTGTTCTGGTTAGTGTTTATTGGCTTATTTCACTGTAGAGCCTCTAGTCCTGCTCACTATACCTTATCCAACCTATTAGTTCCACCACCCACACATGCAATGACATCTCCTGGTTTCAATGATGTTTCTAGAGACAATATCTCTCTCTTCATCACTCAATACCTAGGTTTACCTCCACTGTATTCACATCCTACCTTACCTTTGTCTGTACATTATACCTTGATGCTATTTTATCGCCCCCAGAAACCTCCTTTTACTCTCTGTTCCAGACGTTCTAGACGACCAATTCTTATTGCTTTTAGTCGCACCCTTATTCTACTCCTCCTATGTTCCTCTGGCGATGTAGAGGTGAATCCAGGCCCTGCAGTGCCTAGCTCCACTCCTATTCCCCAGGCGCTCTCTTTTGACGACTTCTGTAACCGTAATAGCCTTGGTTTCATGCATGTTAACATTAGAAGCCTCCTCCCTAAGTTTGTTCTATTCACTGCTTTAGCACACTCTGCCAACCCGGATGTTCTAGCTGTGTCTGAATCCTGGCTTAGGAAGACCACCAAAAATTCAGACATTTTAATTCCAAACTACAACATTTTCAGACAAGATAGAACTGCCAAAGGGGG
This sequence comes from Oncorhynchus mykiss, assembly GCF_057628025.1. Lineage (NCBI taxonomy): Eukaryota > Metazoa > Chordata > Actinopteri > Salmoniformes > Salmonidae > Oncorhynchus > Oncorhynchus mykiss. Next base: position 57,587,093 of record NC_143027.1, on the reverse strand, counting down.
CGGTGTTGCAATTTACTGCAAAGATAGCCTGCAGAGTTCTGTCCTACTATCCAGGTCTGTACCCAAACAATTTGAACTTCTACTTTTAAAAATCCACCTTTCTAAAAACAAGTCTCTCACCGTTGCCGCCTGCTATAGACCACCCTCTGCCCCCAGCTGTGCTCTGGACACCATATGTGAACTGATTGCCCCCCATCTATCTTCAGAGCTCGTGCTGCTAGGCGACCTAAACTGGAACATGCTTAACACCCCAGCCATCCTACAATCTAAACTTGATGCCCTCAATCTCACACAAATTATCAATGAACCTACCAGGTACCTCCCCAAAGCCTTAAACACGGGCACCCTCATAGATATCATCCTAACCAACTTCCCCTCTAAATACACCTCTGCTGTCTTCAACCAAGATCTCAGCGATCACTGCCTCATTGCCTGCATCCGTAATGGGTCAGCGGTCAAACGACCTCCTCTCATCACTGTAAAACGCTCCCTGAAACACTTCAGCGAGCAGGCCTTTCTAATCGACCTGGCCGGGGTATCCTGGAAGGATATTGACCTCATCCCGTCAGTAGAGGATGCCTGGATATTTTTTAAAAATGCCTTCCTAACCATCTTAAATAAACATGCCCCATTCAAGAAATTTAGAACCAGGAACAGATATAGCCCTTGGTTCTCCCCAGACCTGACTGCCCTTAATCAACACAAAAACGTCTTATGGCGTTCTGCATTAGCATCGAACAGCCCCCGTGATATGCAGCTGTTCAGGGAAGCTAGAAACCATTATACACAGGCAGTTAGAAAAGCCAAGGCTAGCTTTTTCAAGCAGAAATTTGCTTCTTGCAACACTAACTCAAAAAAGTTCTGGGACACTGTAAAGTCCATGGAGAATAAGAACACCTCCTCCCAGCTGCCCACTGCACTGAAGATAGGAAACACTGTCACCACTGATAAATCCACCATAATTGAAAATTTCAATAAGCATTTTTCTACTGCTGGCCATGCTTTCCACCTGGCTACTCCTACCCCTGTCAACAGCACTGCACCCCCAACAGCAACTCGCCCAAGCCTTCCCCATTTCTCCTTCTCCCAAATCCATTCAGCTGATGTTCTGAAAGAGCTGCAAAATCTGGACCCCTACAAATCAGCCGGGCTAGACAATCTGGACCCTTTCTTTCTAAAATTATCTGCCGAAATTGTTGCCACCCCTATTACTAGCCTGTTCAACCTCTCTTTCGTGTCGTCTGAGATTCCCAAAGATTGGAAAGCAGCTGCGGTCATCCCCCTCTTCAAAGGGGGGGACACTCTTGACCCAAACTGCTACAGACCTATATCTATCCTACCATGCCTTTCTAAGGTCTTCGAAAGCCAAGTCAACAAACAGATTACCGACCATTTTGAATCTCACCATACCTTCTCTGCTATGCAATCTGGTTTCAGAGCTGGTCATGGGTGCACCTCAGCCACGCTCAAGGTCCTAAACGATATCTTAACCGCCATCGATAAGAAACATTACTGTGCAGCCGTATTCATTGATCTGGCCAAGGCTTTCGACTCTGTCAATCACCACATCCTCATCGGCAGACTCAACAGCCTTGGTTTCTCAAATGATTGCCTCGCCTGGTTCACCAACTACTTCTCTGATAGAGTTCAGTGTGTCAAATCTGAGGGTCTGTTGTCCGGACCTCTGGCAGTCTCTATGGGGGTGCCACAGGGTTCAATTCTTGGACCGACTCTCTTCTCTGTATACATCAATGAGGTCGCTCTTGCTGCTGGTGAGTCTCTGATCCACCTCTACGCAGACGACACCATTCTGTATACTTCCGGCCCTTCTTTGGACACTGTGTTAACAACCCTCCAGGCAAGCTTCAATGCCATACAACTCTCCTTCCGTGGCCTCCAACTGCTCTTAAATACAAGTAAAACTAAATGCATGCTCTTCAACCGATCACTACCTGCACCTACCCGCCTGTCCAACATCACTACTCTGGACGGCTCTGACTTAGAATACGTGGACAACTACAAATACTTAGGTGTCTGGTTAGACTGTAAACTCTCCTTCCAGACCCATATCAAACATCTCCAATCCAAAGTTAAATCTAGAATTGGCTTCCTATTTCGCAACAAAGCATCCTTCACTCATGCTGCCAAACATACCCTTGTAAAACTGACCATCCTACCAATCCTCGACTTTGGCGATGTAATTTACAAAATAGCCTCCAATACCCTACTCAACAAACTGGATGCAGTCTATCACAGTGCAATCCGTTTTGTCACCAAAGCCCCATACACTACCCACCATTGCGACCTGTACGCTCTCGTTGGCTGGCCCTCGCTTCATACTCGTCGCCAAACCCACTGGCTCCATGTCATCTACAAGACCCTGCTAGGTAAAGTCCCCCCTTATCTCAGCTCGCTGGTCACCATAGCATCTCCCACCTGTAGCACACGCTCCAGCAGGTATATCTCTCTAGTCACCCCCAAAACCAATTCTTTCTTTGGCCGCCTCTCTTTCCAGTTCTCTGCTGCCAATGACTGGAACGAACTACAAAAATCTCTGAAACTGGAAACACTTATCTCCCTCACTAGCTTTAAGCACCAACTGTCAGAGCAGCTCACAGATTACTGCACCTGTACATAGCCCACATATAATTTAGCCCTATCAACTACCTCTTTCCCAACTGTATTTAATTTATTTATTTATTCTGCTCCTTTGCACCCCATTATTTTTATTTCTACTTTGCACATTCTTCCATTGCAAAACTACCATTCCAGTGTTTTACTTGCTATATTGTATTTACCTTGCCACCAAGGCCTTTTTTGCCTTTACCTCCCTTCTCACCTCATTTGCTCACATTGTATATAGAGTTGTTTATACTTTATTATTGACTGTATGTTTGTTTTACTCCATGTGTAACTCTGTGTTGTTGTATCTGTCGAACTGCTTTGCTTTATCTTGGCCAGGTCGCAATTGTAAATGAGAACTTGTTCTCAACTTGCCTACCTGGTTAAATAAAGGTAAAATAAATAAATAAATAAAATAATACTGTACGTTTCCTTGAATTTGTTCTGGACCTGGGGACTGTGAAAAGACCCCTGGTGGCATGTCTGCTGGGGTAAGTGTGTGTGTCAGCGCTGTGTGTAATTTGACTATGGAAACAATTTGGAATTTCCAACACATGAATGTTTCTCATAAAAACAAGAAGTGACGCAGTCAGTCTTTCCTCAACTCTTAGCCAAAAGAGACTGGCATGCATAGTATTAATATTAGCCCTCTTCACTACTGTCAGACTTGTCGCTCTACTCTGGGCCAGCTGCAGCTTAACTAGGCCTTTTTTTGCAGCACTTGACCATATGACTGGACAATAATCAAGATAAGATAAAACTAGAGCCTGCAGGACTTGACCATATGACTGGACAATAATCAAGATAAGATAAAACTAGAGCCTGCAGGACTTGACCATATGACTGGACAATAATCAAGATAAGATAAAACTAGAGCCTGCAGGACTTGACCATATGACTGGACAATAATCAAGATAAGATAAAACTAGAGCCTGCAGGACTTGACCATATGACTGGACAATAATCAAGATAAGATAAAACTAGAGCCTGCAGGACTTGACCATATGACTGGACAATAATCAAGATAAGATAAAACTAGAGCCTGCAGGACTTGACCATATGACTGGACAATAATCAAGATAAGATAAAACTAGAGCCTGCAGGACTTGACCATATGACTGGACAATAATCAAGATAAGATAAAACTAGAGCCTGCAGGACTTGACCATATGACTGGACAATAATCAAGATAAGATAAAACTAGAGCCTGCAGGACTTGACCATATGACTGGACAATAATCAAGATAAGATAAAACTAGAGCCTGCAGGACTTGACCATATGATTGGACAATAATCAAGATAAGATAAAACTAGAGTCTGCAGGACTTGACCATATGATTGGACAATAATCAAGATAAGATAAAACTAGAGCCTGCAGGACTTGGTTTGTGAAGTGTGATGTCAAAAAAGCAGAGCGTCTCTTTATTACGGACAGACCTCTCCCCATCTTTACATCCATTGAATCTATGTTTTGACCATGACAGTTTACAATCTAAGGTAACACCAAGTATTTTAGTCTCCTCAACTTGTTCTGTTATTTAAGTGTTTACAGTGCTTGCTGATGCTGCTGTCCGGATTGGATTATGGAACATAAAATGTGTAGTCATTGTAGCCTATAAATTAAATATAGCCTACAGTGTAGAGTAGCAGAAAATCTAGAATAGAGCACAGTATAATAATAACTATTGAGGGTTATGAAAAAATCTCCATAAAGAAAATCCTGTCTCCCAAATGGGGATCCCACCCTTAGATTTATGATCAAACCTTGTCATCACAGTTAGGTCCAACACTACCACCTATTGGATAAACGGGGATACTGAATTTTTCCAATAACGAAGCAATATTCTGCAGCAGGCGGCCCAACATAATTTTATTGCTTTTGCACTTTACTCTCATCTGCGGAGATGGCCCTCAAATATCATTAACCCAATGTTTCCCATATTCATCTCAAACATCCCAGTCACATTTTCTTCCGCAATGGGCCCCTTAACTGTAAACCATATTAGGGACTATACCGTATGAAAGTGGCGCATGGTTTTCCAGGAAGTAGCCTTGTAGTTTTTAAACTTTTGACGTTTTTTTGAATGGTATTCAATGGGTAAAAACGTAGCACAATGGTTTTCAGCGCAATTTTTTTTATAAAAGGCATCTGGTAGAGGTAAATTCAGGCACAACCACGAATTTATACTGAACCAAGATATAAACGCAACATGCAACAATTTCAATGATTTTACTAAGATACAGTTCATATATCGAAATCAGTCAATTGAAATAAACTCCTTAGGCCCTAATTTATGGATTTCACATGACTGGGAATTCAGATATGCATCTATTATTCACAGATACCTTAAAAAAGAAAGTAGCGGCGTCGATCAGAAAACCAGTCAGTATCTGTTGTGACCACCACTCCTTCGCATAGAGTTGATTGTGGCCTGTGGAATATTGTTTTAATGTCACATGCACAAGTACAGTGAAATGCTTTTCTTGCAAACTCATAACCCAACAATGCAATAATCAATAACAACGTGTTACTACCAAAAAAAACACACGACAAATAAGAATAGGAAATATGAAATACAATAAAAAGAAAGTAAGCAAGCATACTATAATATAGGAAGTATTTAAAAAGTCAGTTCCAATACGAAGTTGACATGTGCCGGGATACTGGAGTAATGGAGGTAGATACAGTATGTACAGTATAGAGGTAGGGGGACTAGGCAACAGGATTTAAGATAAACAGAGTAGCAGAAGTGGGTGTGCGGGTGTGTAGAGTGAGTATAAATTGTATGTGCATATTATGTGTGAGTGAGCAAATGATGGAGTGAGTGTTTGTATGTGTGATGGAGTGACAGTGTGTGTGAGTCTGTGAGTTTGCACAGAAACAGTGCAAATATTGAAATAAAAGTTCAATAAAGATACAAGGTAAACTCAGTCTGTGTAGATATTTTGTTAGCTATTTATCAGTCGTATTGCTTAGGGATAGAAGCTGTTCAAGAGCCTGTGGGTGTCAGACTTGATGCACCGGTACCTCTTGACATGCGGCAGCAGAGAAAATCCAATCTAATTTCATTTCTCACATAAACGTGTTTAGCAGATGTTATTGGGGGTGTAGCGAAATGCTTGTGTTTCTAGCTCCAACAGTGCAGTAATATCTAACAAAAAACATTAACAATTTCACAATAATACACACAAATCTAAAGTAAAGGAATGGAATTTAGAATGTATAAATATTTGGGTGAGCAATGTCAGAGCGGCATAGAATAAGATACAGTAGAATAGGATAGAATACAGTATATACAGTACATATAAGATGAGTAATGCAAAATATGTAAACATTATTCAAGTGACTGGCGTTCCATTATTAAAGTGGCCAGTGATGATTTCAAGTCTATAGAGGGCAACAGCCTCTAATGTGCTAGTGATGGCACACGTGTGGTTGGGGTCTTTGACGATTTTCAGGGATTTCTTTTCAAACACCTGATATAGAGGTCCTGGATGGCAGGGAGCTCAGTCCCAGTGATGTACTGGGCTGTCCGCACAACCCTCTGTAGGTCCACGCTATTACCATACCAAGCAGTACCAAGCAGTGTTGCAGCCAGTCAAAATGCTCTCAATTGTACAGCTGTAGAACCTTTTCAGGATTTGAGGGCCCATGCCAAACTTTTTCAAACTCCTGAGGGGGAAGAGGCTCTGTCGCGCATTCCTCACGACTGTGCGTGTGTGTTTGGACCATTTTTGGTGATCGTGCTCGACCCCCCATTTCCTATAGTCCACGATCAGCTCCTTGGTCTTGCTGACTTTGAGGGAGAGGTTGTTGCTCTGGCACCACACTGCCAGGTCAGTGACCTCCTCTCTGTAGGCTGACTCATCATTGCTGGTGATCAGGCCTACCACTGTCGCGTTGTCAGAGAACTTGATAATGGTGTTGGAGACGTGTGTAGCCACACAGTCGAGGGTGAACAGGGAGTACAGGAGGAGACTAAGCAAACCCCTGTGTTAAGGGTCAGCATGTTGGACGTGATGTTGCCTACCCTCACCACCTGGGGTCGGCCGGTCTGGAAGTGCAGGATCCAGTTGCAGAGAGAGGTGTTCAGACACAGTGTCTTAAGCTTGGTGACAAGCTTGGAGGGGACAATGGTGTTGAACGCTGAGCTGTAGTCAATGAACAGCATTCTCACATAGCTATCCCTCTTATCTAGGTGGGTGTGCGCAGTGTGGAGAGCAATTGTGATTGTGTCGTCTATGAATCTGTTGGGGCGGCATGAAAATTGGATTGGGTCTAGGGTGGCTGGGATGGTGGGAGTTAACATGTGCCATAATCAGCCTCTCAAAGCACTTCATGATTAAAGTGCTTCATGATCGGGAAAACGGCGCCACATGGGATGGCTGACGTTTTACGGGCTCCTAACCAACTGTGCCACTTTGTTGGTTTTTTCGCATTGTTTGTACAAGTACATAAAGTTGCTGCTACTGACTCTTATGACCGAAAATAGCTACTGGACATCAGAACAGCGATTACTCACCTCGAAGTAGACAAATATTTTTTTCTTTAATGAGTCCGACGCGAAGGATACAGTGCCTTGCAAAAGTATTCGGCCCCCTTGAACTTTGCGACCTTTTGCCACATTTCAGGCTTCAAACATAAAGATATAAAATTGTATTTTTTTGTGAAGAATCAACAACAAGTGGGACACAATCATGAAGTGGAACGACATTTATTGGATATTTCAAACTTTTTTAACAAATCAAAAACTGAAAAATTGGGCGTGCAAAATTATTCAGCCCCTTTACTTTCAGTGCAGCAAACTCTCTCCAGAAGTTCAGTGAGGATCTCTGAATGATCCAATGTTGACCTAAATGACTAATGATGATAAATACAATCCACCTGTGTGTAATCAAGTCTCCGTATAAATGCACCTGCACTGTGATAGTCTCAGAGGTCCGTTAAAAGCGCAGAGAGCATCATGAAGAACAAGGAACACACCAGGCAGGTCAGAGATACTGTTGTGAAGAAGTTTAAAGCCGGATTTGGATACAAAAAGATTTCCCAAGCTTTAAACATCCCAAGGAGCACTGTGCAAGCGATAATATTGAAATGGAAGGAGTATCAGACCACTGCAAATCTACCAAGACCTGGCCGTCCCTCTAAACTTTCAGCTCATACAAGGAGAAGACTGATCAGAGATGCAGCCAAGAGGCCCATGATCACTCTGGATGAACTGCAGAGATCTACAGCTGAGGTGGGAGACTGTCCATAGGACAACAATCAGTCGTATATTGCACAAATCTGGCCTTTATGGAAGAGTGGCAAGAAGAAAGCCATTTCTTAAAGATATCCATAAAAAGTGTTGTTTAAAGTTTGCCACAAGCCACCTGGGAGACACACCAAACATGTGGAAGAAGGTGCTCTGGTCAGATGAAACCAAAATTGAACTTTTTGGCAGCAATGCAAAACGTTATGTTTGGCGTAAAAGCAACACAGCTGAACACACCATCCCCACTGTCAAACATGATGGTGGCAGCATCATGGTTTGGGCCTGCTTTTCTTCAGCAGGGACAGGGAATATGGTTAAAATTGATGGGAAGATGGATGGAGCCAAATACAGGACCATTCTGGAAGAAAACCTGATGGAGTCTGCAAAAGACCTGAGACTGGGACGGAGATTTGTCTTCCAACAAGACAATGATCCAAAACATAAAGCAAAATCTACAATGGAATGGTTCAAAAATAAACATATCCAGGTGTTAGAATGGCCAAGTCAAAGTCCAGACCTGAATCCAATCGAGAATCTGTGGAAAGAACTGAAAACTGCTATTCACAAATGCTCTCCATCCAACCTCACTGAGCTCGAGCTGTTTTGCAAGGAGGAATGGGAAAAAATGTCAGTCTCTCGATGTGCAAAACTGATAGAGACATACCCCAAGCGACTTACAGCTGTAATCGCAGGAAAAGGTGGCGCTACAAAGTATTAACTTAAGGGGGCTGAATAATTTTGCACGCCGAATTTTTCAGTTTTTGATTTGTTAAAAAAGTTTGAAATATCCAATAAATGTCGTTCCACTTCATGATTGTGTCCCACTTGTTGTTGATTCTTCACAAAAAAATACAGTTTTATATCTTTATGTTTGAAGCCTGAAATGTGGCAAAAGGTCGCAAAGTTCAAGGGGGCCGAATACTTTCGCAAGGCACTGTATACAGTTGAAGTCGGAAGTTTACATACAACTTAGCCAAATACATTTAAACTCAGTTTTTCACAATTCCTGACATTTAATCCAAGTAAATATTCTCTATCTTAGGTCAGTTAGGATCACCACTTTATTTTAAGAATGTGAAATGTCAAAATAATAGGAGAGAGAATGATTTATTTCAGCTTTTATTTCTTTCATCACATTCCCAGTGGGTCAGAAGTTTACATACACTCAATTAGTATTTGGTAGCATTGCCTTTAAATTGTTTAACTTGGGTCAAATGTTTCAGGTAGCCTTCCACAAGCTTCCCACAATAAGTTGGGTGAATTTTGCCCCATCCCTCCTGACAGAGCAGGTGAAACTGAGTCAGGTTTGTAGGCCTCCTTGCTCGCACACACTTTTTCAGTTCTGCCCACAAATTCTCCATAGGATTGAGGTCAGGGCTTTGTGATGGCCACTCCAGTACCTTGACTTTGTTGTCCTTAAGCCATTTTGCCACAACTTTGGAAGTATGCTTGGGGTCATTGTCCATTTGGAAGACCCATTTGCGACCAAGATACCGAGGGAGAAGGTTGGGATGCCTTGTTAGATGCGCAGGCGAGTGAGTAAATCACCATTACCATCGGTTCTATTGGCCAACGTGCAATCACTGGAAAACAAACTTGATGATCTACACTCCAGACTATCCTACCGACAGGACATTAAAAACTTTAATATCTTATGTTCACCAAGTCGTAGCTGAACGACGACACGGATAATATAGAGCTGGCTGGTTTTTCTGTGTATCGCCCGGACAGAGTAGCTTCGTCTGGTAAGACGAGGGGTGGGGGTGTGTGTCTATTTGTCATTAACTGCTGGTGCGCGATGTCTAATATTAAAGAAGTCCGGTTATCATCTATGCCTAGTCAATCTCACTCCATACTGCCTTTTCCCACCTAGACAAAAGGAACACATATGTGAGAATGCTGTTCATTAACTGGATCCTGGACATCCTGACGGGCCGCCCTCAGGTGGTAAGGGTAGGTAACAACACATCTGCCACGCTGATCCTCAACACCGGTTCCCCTCAGGGGAGCATCCTGTACTGCCTGTTCACCTACAACTGCGTGGCCAAGCATGACTCCAACACCAACATTAAGTTTGCTGATGACACAACAGTGGTAGGCCTGATCATCGGCAACAATGAGACAGCCTGTAGGGAGGAAGTCAAAGACCTGTCAGTGTGGTGCCAGGACAACAACCTCTCCCTCAATGTGAGCAAGACAAAGGAGATGATCATGGACTACAGGAAAAGGAGGGCTTAACAGGCCCCCATTTACATCGACAGGGCTGAAGTGGAGCGGGTTGAGAGTTTCAAGTTCCTCAGTGTCCACATCACCAACAAACTATCATGGTCCAAACACACGACAACACCTTTTCCCCCTCAGGAGTCTGAAAAGATTTGGCATGGGTCTCCAGATCCTCAAAAGGTTCAACAGCTGCACCATCGAGAGCATCCACACTGATTGCATCATCGCCTAGTATGCAACTGCTCGGTATCCAACCGTAAGGTGCTACCGAGGGTAGTGCGTACGCCCAAATAGATCACTGGGGCCAAGCTTCCTGCCATCCAGGATCTCTATACCAGGCGGTGTCAGAGGAAGGCCCAAAAAATTGTCAAAGACTCCAGTGATCCAAGTCATAGACTGTTCTCTCTGCTACAGCACGGCAAGTGGTACTGGAGTGTCAAGTCAAGGTCCAAAAGGTTATTTAACAGCTTCTACACCCAAGCTATAAGACTGCTGAACAATTAATCAAATGGTCACCCAAACTATTTACATTGCCCTCTCTCTTATAAAGAAGACACCTCTTTGAAATGTGTGACTGAGACAGAACTCTGCAGGGGAGTGTGAGAGATAATACACTAATCAGACATTCCACAATAAATCAGCTTTGGGGAGTGGACGTTTACTGCTAAGTTTAAGATAACACTAAAAGCCATTGTTTATATAGGGTTTTGGTCTCAGGAGTAAAAAAGTAATGACGTAGGTCGTGACATCACCAGGATAGACTGAGGGTGTAACAAAACAACTGGAGACTTTTTGTTTGATGCAGAATTTACTCGGAAACATGAGTGCTATGTTCCTGATTGTCAACGTCTGTCTGCAATTGCATTAATAAAGGTTTTTGAATGATTTCATTAAATATATTGTCATAATGCTAATTTCACCAATGAGCCAATGATGATTGACAAGGACGAAGGAAACAAACCTTAACATTTGGCGAGCTTGCCAGGAGTGAGTGTTACCCGGTTGGCGGAGATTCCACACCACGTTGCCAGAGCTCAAAATTAAATAAGGTAAGCAGACACCCGTTTAATCTAAATCTGTAATTAAATGGCATTCACTGGTGTGGTTTCCCTCTAACAAGGAAGTGGCACCTCACTCAATCTAATTTATAGACATACACTTTGAATATGATATAGTCGGACCTTAGTTTGGAGAAAGTACCTAACGGACTATTGGTGAAATGCATGTTGTCAATATAGAATGAATGAAATGAATGATTGTTGATTTTAATTTTGGGTAATAATGCAGGTGACCATTATTGAATACTAGTTTTTAATTTGAGAGGTGATTCAGTACTGATCATCTATTTCATTTTGGGTGTGTAATACGGGTCACTATTACCATTACTAGTTCTTTCGGTTTTGAAGAGGTGATTCAGCATTGCTCTTCCATTATATTGGGAGTAATGCAGCGACTATTACTCATCTCGGCGGGAGTTATTGGGGAATGACCCGAAAGTGGAATACAAAGTTAGGAGTAGGACAGAAGTTATTCTAATAAAAGATTGAACGTATTTGTTAGTGACAACTTCCTACCATAAGACAGTCTTGGAAATGTACAAACCCTTAGTATATCAGTAAGATAATTATAAAGACTTTCTATAGACAATTAAAATAAAATAAAAAAGTTATTTTGTGATCCTACACCAGGTGGTCCTGGTGTATAATATATAACTATTACTCTACACTCTTGAGATAAAACATTCGAAATTTAAGTTTACCATGCAGGTTTCTTTGTGAGGCCCGTGTGTGAAATATATTTGAGTTTAGTAGAACCAACTCCTATAGCCTGGATTAAGTGAGAATAGAATTAGGATTGCAGTATCAACCACTGTTATATAACACACACTGAAATGAGATAGAGAGGAATTTATATAGGTATATTCATACATATTACACCCGCTTTAGGATAAGCATATAGAGGTTAGAGGACACATTACACGCAGACTATCTAAATAAAAAAACGGAGCATCATGGCACAGTCAAGCGAGAATGATTAGATAGGAGCAATGAAGCCTGTCACGCCTGTTGAATATATGCAAAACAAGTTTCCTGCTGTGGAATTTACAGTCATTTTTAAGAAATGGCATGTATGGACTGAGATGGCAGGAGAAAGTAGATATCCAATAGCTGGTTCATTCAACAAGACTAGGTTGGATTTGGTCAAGGAGATAATTCAGACAAGAAAAATGGACAAACAGAAGGAGATGACGAGTGCCCTTGTCTCAGAAACTGTGATGGGAATGATGGTGCTGGGAGAAAAAGGAGGCACAGTTCCTGCAGGGAGTTTCCCTCGTCACCCCAACTCACTCTACAAAAAGGAACAGACTGGAAGACGCAAGACATCTGCTCAATTTGTTCCCACAGGCTCCCTACAACCACGACTTGCAGCACCCCCACAGTCACATCTGGTACCCGTGAACCTGGTGCCTGCAGGGTCTGTGTCTTTCCCCATTCAGCCTTATGGTGACACAAAAACATGGTATGGCAGAGGATATGGGCCCGCCAGACCTCCTCGTGACTGGAACAACACTCAATGCTGGACCTGTGGGAAGTTGGGGTGTTAAGGCTGTGTAAGGGAGGCGAAGTCAGGTGCAGGAGAGCAGAGTAAACAGGCACACTTTCATTCCGTTCAACAATAGGAACAAAAAATGACATAAGTGCCCAAAAACTCGGAACATAAACTATAAAAGCATCACGTGTGAACATACACAGTTAACAATGAACAATTACACACAAAGACATGATGGGGAACAGAGGACTAAATACATGTAGATTGATTGGGGAATGAAAACCAGGTGTGTATGGAACAAGACAAAACAAATGGACATGTGAAAAATGCAGCGATGGCTAGAAAGCCGGTGACGTCGATCGCCGAATGCCACCCGAACAAGGAAAGGAGCTGACTTCGGCGGAAGTCGTGACATGGGCCATATAAGTTCACAGTGTTGGGGAAATGGAAGAGGAATAGGTTATAGCAGAGGCAAAGGAAAATGTTACCCTGGAAATGGAAGAGGACACTTTGCTAATGACAGAGGACAGCCATGGCCAATGGAAAATCAGAACACCAACAGTTCTCATTTCCCTCAGAATCAACAATGAAGGTGCCTGACTCCCCTACTCCAGTATGAATTCAATGATGGAAGAGAAGAGCCAATGGATACTCTTACTGTTAAGGACATGGCCAATCATTTATAATAGACATCAAAGCTCACTGTTCCTGTTTAGGCAAACCTGGACAAGGTTGTTGGAGAGCTTCCCTGAGCAAATCATCAGTAACAATAACAGGGACATCTGGACAGCCCAGGAATGTGTACTGGACAAAAACTTGTTTGTTGAACCTCTGATTGACTCTGACATGTTGCTGTTCGTTGATGGATCTGCCTACATAGATCAAAGCACAGGGTAGAAACATGTAGGATTAGCTGTAGTAGATTTGGGAGGTAATATTGAGGTTATACGGCCCCTACCAGACCATTTATCAGCGCAACAGATGTATTAGCTCTGACCACAGCTTGTGAATTGGGGGAAGGGAAGGCCTTTACTGGCTACTCTGACTCAGCATATGTTATTGGGGTTTGTTTGTCATGGTGTAGGATTTGGAGAGCAAGAGAGTTTACTAATACCAAAGACACACCTATTAAAAACAGACCTTTTGTTGAACAGTTATTTGAAGCTGTGTGAAAACCTAACACACTGGCTATTGTTAAGGTTGAGGCATACACGGGCTGGTGTGATAATGCTAGAATTGGTAACGGCATAGCTGATGAGGCGGCCAAATTGGCTGTTTCCCTTTGTCACACACATGCATTTGATATTTTTTTGTCGTTTGTATCATTTGAAACTACTGATCTTGAGAAACAGCAGCAGTCTGATATTCTCAATCACCAGGTGTGGAGGGAGAGAGGGTGTGCTCTCTGTCCTAGGTCTGGTTTATGGCTACATCTTTTGTCTGGCATGCCCTGTTTACCATCAACCAATGATCTTTAATATTTGCCAATTGGCTCATGAAGTGAGCCATTCGTCAAAGGGGGATATGAGAGGAGAATGGAGGAGGAGGAGAATGTTTGAAAATTTCAATTTGACCCAAAATTTGAATCAGCACGTAAAACAGTTAATATATCCACTGCAACCAGGGAAGCCCCCCACTCCAAAAGGATATTTTGTCCACATAGCTATGGATTTTATAGACACGATAGAGCGAAAAGAAAGAGATACTGCCTGGTGATAATTGACAGGTTTACCAGGTGGGTGGAACCATCCAACTGTGTTGCGCGAACAGTTGCTAGTTAGGAAAATTATACTCAGGTTCGGAGTGCCTGAGGTTTGTCTGCAGACAATGGGACCCATCTCATAGGAGATAGGGTTACCCAAATGTCCAAAATGATGGGTGTTGACGAGAAGTTTGTGTCCATCTATCAACCGCGGAGTAACAAGATTTACTGAGGGCTAATAAGAACATGTTATTCTCCCTTGTCAAACTATGCCATTCCACAGGAATGACATAGGTAGAGGGATTACCTCGTGTCCTCATGAAAATGCGCAGCAGCCTTAACAAAGGTATTGGGTGTACACCTTATGAAATGTTAACAAGACGACCAATGAACACCCCAAGTGTGAGACCTACGACTGACCGATAGATAGACATAACTGAGATATAGTGTAACCATCTTGAGTACATAAAGGAACTAACTTCTGTTGTAAGTTTTCTCCACTCTCACACTAGGAAAGCAACAGAACCAATCCCAGGTGAAGACCCTGACGAGCTACCCATGAACGTTGGAGAGTGGGTGAAACTCAGGGTCCAAAAGCGAAAATGGAACCAACCACGATGGATGGGTCTGTTCCAGGTAACCATGGTAACACCACCAGCCCTGCGGGTAGAGGAGAGGTCAGGCTGGCATCATCTCTCCCACTGCAAGCATCTCCCAGAGTGGAAGCCATGGATGAGCGACTGGAGGGAGGGAGAGCAGGGCCCCGAGAACATCTGAAGGAGGAAAAAGTCAGAGCCAAAGGACAGGAGCAGAAGGAAGAGACCAAAGGCCAGACGAACCAACAGAGGGTTCAGCCACAGAACCTGAAGAGTCATCAGATGTCGAGGAAACCGTCATACACACACTCTATGGTTGTGAAACAAGAAAATCGCAATCATGGAAAAACACATGCAGGGTATTTGTTGCTCTCCAAATCTACCCGTTCCCTTTGTGGACAGGGATGTGGAGAATAATAAATGGGTGAAAACAGTGACATACATAGGATTACAGGGGAGGGGGAACACATCTGGCACACGGGTAATGATTTTCCAGAAACCCACCTCCACAGATTTTCTGTGGGGAGCCCAGGCAGTACCAATTAGAAATGATGATTTTGGATGTAGATTACTCCATTTTATGAAAAGGAACAAAACTAGGGCTCAAACAAAGAAAAACAATTATACTATTCTGATGTTGGTCAAAGGGGGAAGGAAGCAACATGGGAAGTTATAGTAATGGGTAAATGGATTAATAATTTGACATACTCCATGCAGGTCCTTACTAATTTGATAAAACAGGGTTTTACTCAGTTGTCACTAAATGTGCCGAATTTGAAGGCAGTAGTGACCAGAGACGAAATGGCACATATTGGCTAAAGACAGGTCCCTGGGAATAAAATATGAGGATTACTGTGTCATGTTGCTTCCTGACTCCTCTGACAACATGACAGCTATTATTAATTACCTGGCTAAATTAGGAGGTACTCTGTGAAAAGCTGACAACACCATCTTTAACCAAATTGGACACTGGTTTAATGGTGTATTTGGAAACCGTGATGGGTAAGGTAATGATGTCCAGGACTGCCATGATTGTTCCGCTCCTGGTAGGACTACTGTGTTTTGCTTTTGATTTATGTATAATAAAGTGCTTGGCTAGAAAGACTGTTGAACATTTGGGGGTTATGGGACACATGTATGTTGGGGTGGTCACAAGGGAGCAAACTTACCTAATGTGGTAGAGGGAAGATATGAGAGATACTAGAGCTTGTCATGAACTGAGAGAAGAGTATAATGATAGGATAAACTATGATAAAGGCGATTGTAGTGTGTTAGACTTACAGCAACAGGTGACAGGTGTAAACATTTCCAGGATAGAGGAAGGCATGGGAGCACTTTTTGAATGAATGTGAGTATGCAGTGATAAGGAGTATCTCACTTTACCTCCCGGATGGGGGGATGTTGTTATTTGGGAAGAACAGAAATGTACATGTTAAAGATGCCGGTCACCAATCTTCGGTTGTCACTTTAAAACCAACTCTTGGGTATTGAAGCGTGCCAAACGACTCATCCCAGACAATCAGGAAGCCTGTGGTCATGTCCTACACCCGGGTGAGATTTTTGGTATGTCAATCATACCCTCCTGGGGTGTGGCAGTCCTAGGAAAGTGGGTTAACAATTTAACCTACTCTTTACAGGCCCATATGAATTTATGAAGAAAGCAGTAGTTAGCCGCCTTGAGTTGGCTTTAGATGATCTTTTGGCGAAGTAAGGAGGACACTGTAACGTACTAGGTATTATTGATCCTGAAAATGGTGTTATGCTCCTCCCTGACTCCTCTAAGAATATGACTGAAATAATTGATAAGATTGCTGATTTTAGTAAAACTCTCAAAATCTGAAAAATCGGTTTTTGACAAAATTGGTGACAGGTTTAATGCTAAATTTGGAAATGTGATGGGAAAAGTTGTTGACTCTGTTTTCGTTGTTTATTCCTATACTGGTGGGAGGTTTGATGATTTTGGTTACTGTTTATATTTGTAAGAAAATGACTGTAACTGCTCTTGAACATGCTGGAATGATGGTGTTGGTGGAAGCTCATACGAGTCGTGCTGAAAGTGATTCTGGTGCCTTTCTGGTTTCTCTTAATCCCACTGTTCATTTAACTCGTGTGGTTCTACCAAGGAATGGGAGTAAGGAGAGACTCACCCACCCCTAATATCAAACTACAGAACTAAGCCAACTTCAGCGTGAGCTTAAAGTATGCAACTTGGTATGAACTTTGAAATCTTATTCACTAAAGCAGTGATAACTCCTAGCCGTTCAGTGAGCAGCAGCAGCTGTAAACGTGGGCTAGGGAAGGATGGACAAAGTATCTCTTCTACCAAACACACAACGGTACTACAACGCATCCGTTCTACCACACATTCTTCAAAGGACAGAAAGATCTCTGTTGGGCAACACTGTCACATTCTGACCTTAGTTCCTTTGTTTTGTCTTTTGTTTTAGTATGGCCAGGGCATGAGTTGGGTGGGTTGTCTATGTTAGTTTTTCTATGATTTTCTATTTCTGTGTTTGGCCTGATATGGTTCTCAATCAGAGGCAGCTGTCTATCGTTGTCCCTGATTGAGAACCATATTTAGGAAGCCTGTTTTCAATTGTGGTTTGTGGGTGGTTGTTTTCAGTCTTTGTGTGTCTGCACCAGATAGAACTGTTTCGGTTGTCGTTTTGTTGTTTTGTATTTTTTGAAGTGTTCAGTTTTATTAAAAAGAACTGCGCTTTGGTCCTCCGCTCCTTCCACCGACGACAGCCGTTACAAACACGGCCTTCCATCTATGACCAACCTATTGAATCATAGCTCAGAGTAAATATTCCTTGCATTTTCCTTTTCCAAACGGCGGTTATTTAGAATGCATACGATTCGGTATTTACGATAGCATAGCTTTACAAGGTCCGATCAGAGCCCTTATTCCTTTGTTCCTCAGTCTTCCCACAATTTCCTTCAAAACCCAACCCCCTTTCTTTGTGTAACCAGCCATCATATCTGTTCCGTCCACTAGGGACGTTTTCTTTTATGACATAATTAGTAATCAATGTATAACCCATCCTGGGCATGTG
Source organism: Oncorhynchus mykiss (assembly GCF_057628025.1). Lineage (NCBI taxonomy): Eukaryota > Metazoa > Chordata > Actinopteri > Salmoniformes > Salmonidae > Oncorhynchus > Oncorhynchus mykiss. Next base: position 57,569,089 of record NC_143027.1, on the reverse strand, counting down.
TAATTCTGTGTGATTGTTTAGGTATTTAGTAAATAAATAATTAAACCAAATGTTCTATTGCTGATTCAACTTGTTAGCCAGGGTTCGCGAAAATAACCAAGAATTCTACGACTTCAGATGAGACTGAATAAGGTGACGATTAAGAATTGACTGCTATTGATGTAAAAGATTACCAGGTCTTTAAGAGTTTATTCGGAAGATAACAGCTCTATAAACATTATTTCGTGGTGCCCCGACTTTCTAGTTAATTACATTTACATGATTAGTTTAATCAGGTAATATTAATTACGGAGAAATTATTTTATAGAATAGCATGTCATAGCACTTAATCCGGCATAGCAAAGACACAACATATTCTACTGTGTAACTTTTTATTTTATTTAGTAAATATTTTCTTTACTCTATTTCTTGAACTGCACGGGCTGCACATTACGGGCTTGTAAGTTAGCATTTCACGGTAAGGTCTACACCTGTTGTATTCTGCGCATGTGACAAATACAATATGATTTGATTTGATGATTACAGAAGTGAGTGCTACAGGGCGGTAATCATTATGGCATGAAGCCTTAGAGTTCTTAAGAATAGGGATGATTGTGGTAATCTTAAAACGTGGGGATTACAGACTGGGACAAGGAGAGGTTGAAAATTAGAGTGAATATGCCTGCCAGCTGTTCTGTGTATGCTCTGAGAACGCACCCTGGAATACCGTCAGGGGCCGCAGAATTGCGGGTGTTGACCTGATTAAAGACCCTTCTCACATCGGCCTGGAGCATGCTGTTGCACATGTCGATCAAGAGCATCCCAAACATGCTCAATGGGTGACATGTCTGGTGAGTATGCAGGTCATGGAAGAACTGGGACATTTTCAGCTTCCAGGATTTGTGCACCGATCCTTGCGACATGGGGCTGTGCATTATCATGTTGAAACATGAGGTGATGGCGGTGAATGAATGGCACGACAATGAGCCTCAGGATCTTGTCACGGTATCTCTGTACATTCAAATTGCCATCGATAAAATGCAATTGTGTTTGATGTCCGTAGCTTATGCCTGCCCATACCATAACCCCATCAGCAAACTGCTCGCCCACACGAAGCCTTCTGCCGGTACAGTTGAAACCGGGATTCACCTGTAAAGAGCACACTTCTCCAGCGTTTCAGTGGCCATCGAAGGTGAGTATTTGCCCACTGAAGTCGGTTAAGACTAGGGTTGCAAAGGGTCGGAAACTTTCTGGAGGTTAAGCCCAGGAATTGTGCTTAAATTCATCAAAACAGTTAGCTTATAACAGTGAACCTTTTTTCTGGGATACACATAAGGCAATTCTAGGTCTTGTGGCATATTTTGGTTAAACTATCCCCAATTCAATGGAATTTCAACCCTCTGCATTCACAGTGCACTCTTCCATCACATGTACAGCTGATTCTCAAGATCTTGCACACTAATGATATGCTATTGAGCCACACTACTACACTCTCTGAGCCAAGGACTACATGCTTACTGGTAAGTTTTGATTACAATACTGGGTGGGGTGAATATATTTGATATGACATAAATTATTTTTTTGTTAACTCGTAAATAGTAGCCTACAGCAAAGTGTGTTTAAATCATTTCTAACTTGTTAGCAATTTCTGCTAGGTAGTTTTTGCTACCATGCAGGTTTTAGCTTGCTTGAGCCTGCTAACTGTGGAGTGTTAATTCACCTGTTTCCATACGTTTCATTTTAAAACTTTTTAAATGGAACATGATTAAACAAATTATTTGTTTAATCTAACTGCTTAACTATTTATCTGCGCTCACAAAAAGCAACCTTTGACAAAAGTCCCTCTTCTTCTATTCGAGGTGAAAATTATGAATCAGACACCTTATCGATAGCAACAGATTATGGTCCTCCTGGAACCAGAAGTTTTTTTGACTCAATGGAGGAATGTAGTCAGAGAAATACTGATAAATATCTTGCTCGAGCTGGGTATGCAACTGGTTCACCTCTGATGCTCACAGGCAATGTGTATTGGAAGAGACTTCTGAATGTTCTCCGCCCAGCATATACCCCTCCAACCAGACATGCTTTATCTGCTCATTTGCTGGGTGCAGAGTTCAACAGAGTTCAAGTGAAGGTCAAGCAAATCATAGGGAAAGCAGACTTGCAATCATCTCTGATGGGAGGTTGAATGTTTGTGGGCAAGGAATAATTAACTACATCATCTCCACCCCTCAATCAGTATTCTACAAGAGCACAGACACAAGGGACAACAGACACACCAGTCTCTACATTGCAGATGAACTGAAGGAAGTCATCAATGACCTTGGACCACAGAAGGTATTTGCACTGGTGACAGACAATGCTGCGAACATGAAGGCTGCTTGGTCTAAAGTGGAGGAGTCCTACCCTCACATTACACCCATTGGCTGTGATGCTCATGCATTGAATCTGCTCCTCAAGGACATCATGGCACTGAAAACAATGGATACACTCCACAAGAGAGCCAAGGAAAAGATTAGGTATGTGAAGGGTCATCAAGTTATTGCAGCAATCTACCTCACCAAGCAAAGTGCGAAGAATAAGAGCACCACATTGAAGCTGCCCAGCAACACCAGTTGGGGTGGTGTTGTCATTATGTTTGACAGTGTTCTGGAGCGGAAGGTGTCTCTCCAAGAAATGACCCTATCACAGTCTGACGATATGGACAGCCCCATCAAGAGGATCCTCCTGGATTATGTATTTTTGGAGAGAGTGGTAAGCAGCCTGAAACTCCTGAAACCTATAGCAGTAGCCATTGCACAGATTGAGGGAGACAATGCCATCCTGTCTGATGTTCAGACTCTGCTTGCAGATGTGAGAGAAGAAATCCGTACTGCCCTGCCCACTTCACAGAGGAAACTGCAGTTCTGAAATACATCAAAAAGCGTGAAGACTTCTGCCTGAAGCCCATACATGCTGCAGGGTACATGTTGGACCCCAAGTATGCTGGCAAGATTATCCTGTCTGGTGCAGAAATCAACAAGGCCTTTGGTATCATCACTACCGTGTCTTGCCACCTTGGCCTGGATGAGGGCAAGGTTCTTGGCAGTATGGTGAAGTACACTTCTAAGCAAGGGCTTTGGGATGTAGATGCAATATGGCAGCCGTACCAACATATCTCACCAGCCACCTGGTGGAAGGGACTTTGTGGATCTGAGGCTCTTTCCCCTGTTGCCTTCATCATCCTCCAAATCCCACCAACATCAGCCGCCTCAGAGCGCAACTGGTCCTTATTTGGTAGCACACACACCAAAGCACGCAACAGGCTGACCAATACAAGGATCGGAAAATCGGTGGCCATCCGGGCAAATTTGAGGCCTTTTGAGCCTGACAACGAGCCATCCTCAACAAGGTTGGAAAGTGACAGTGAAGATGAGTCCTCAGAGTCGGATGTTCAAGAGGTGGACATTGAGGAGGTCCAGGGAGAAGACATGGAAGCCCGAGAGGAAGACAAACAAAGCTTTAGTTTCTAGACCATCATTTTACAGATGTATGTTTAAAAACAATTGGGAGATGCGATGGATCATTGGGATCATTCAATATTCCCTTTCTTTTGTTGTTCAGTGAAATCATCCCATGTGAAGAGTCAATTCATTTAATTAAGTTCAATTCATAACTAAATTGTTTTTTTAATTTCTATTGGAAGGATTTAATCATTTGCAATTATGTCTACTTATGATAAGGTAAAAGGTTTATGATATGGAAAATATATCCAATGCAAAAAAGCATCTACATTTAAATGGTATTGACATTAATTTGCATATACTTCTGTTAATTCCCATATATTCCCATGGAAAGTTTCCACCTCTGAATTTTCCCCAAAGTGTACAACACAAGTTACGACCCAGAACTGCAAGACCCTGGTGAAGACAATGAGCACACAGATGAGGTTCCCCGAGAAGGTTTCTGACAGTTTTTCAGAAATTCTTTGGTTGTGCAAACCCTCAGTTTCATCAGCTGTCCAGGTGGTTGGTCTCAGACGATCCCGCAGGCTAAGAAGCCAGATGTCGAGGTCCTGGGTTGTAAGGCCAGTTGGACGTACTGCCAAATTCTCTATAACGATGTTGGAGGCGGATTACGATAAATGAATGTTAATTTCCCTATCTGGCTCCCTCAAAACCTGAGACATCTGTGGCATTGTGTTGTGTGACTAAACTGTACATTTTAGAGTGGCCTTTTATTGTCCCCAGCACAAGGTGCCCCTGTGTAATGATCATTCTATTTGGATGGACTATCTTGGCAAAGGAGAAATGCTCATTAAGAGGGATGTAAACAAATTTGTGCACCAAAATTTAGAGAAATAAGCATTTTGTGCATATGAAAAAATTCTGGGATCTTTTATTTCAGCTCATGAAACATGGGACCAACACTAGACATGTTGTGTTTATATTTTTGTTCAGTGTAATTGTATATATATCTTAATGAGAACCAATTTGAGTAAATTGTGACCTCTCCTATATACAATAAGTGGTGGATTCTTAAATTCAGCAGGCAAAGCTGGGTCTGATGATAAAACATGCCAGGGATTCTTGACAGCATCTCCCACTTTTCGTAAGTTCAAAGTATATGTGGCTGTGAACATTACAGAGTGTTCTTTAGCTCTAGTGGGTAGTTTTTGTAGCAGTTCATCTCGTGTTTTCCCCAATGCCAAATTAAGAGCTTCATCCACACATTGTGGAGAATAGCCTCTTAGAAACCTATTGCGCATCGATGTGTGGAACGGATGTGGGTGGGGCAAGGTCTACAAAACGGTGCTAATTTAAAAAACTCACAAAAGCTCTGATGAAGGTCGTGAGGCCGATACGTAAGGCTTATTAAAGAGCAGTGATACTATCAAGAGCAGTGTGTGGGTTCTTTCTTTTTTCTCATTTTATTCAACTGTTACCATGCACCTGCAAAAAAGATTGCTCAGATGTGCGAGTGCCTTTTGAATATATATATATATATATATATATATATATATATATATACACACACACATATATATATACATACACATATATATATATATATATATACACACACATATACATATATAAACAGTGCCTTGCGAAAGTATTCGGCCCCTTGAACTTTGCGACCTTTTGCCACATTTCAGGCTTCAAACATAAAGATATAAAACTGTATTTTTTTGTGAAGAATCAACAAGTGGGACACAATCATGAAGTGGAACGACATTTATTGGATATTTCAAACTTTTTTAACAAATCAAAAATGGAAAAATTGGGCGTGCAAAATTATTCAGCCCCTTTACTTTCAGTGCAGCAAACTCTCTCCAGAAGTTCAGTGAATATCTCTGAATGATCCAATGTTGACCTAAATGACTAATGATGATAAATACAATCCACCTGTGTGTAATCAAGTCTCCGTATAAATGCACCTGCACTGTGATAGTCTCAGAGGTCCGTTAAAAGCGCAGAGAGCATCATGAAGAACAAGGAACACACCAGGCAGGTCCGAGATACTGTTGTGAAGAAGTTTAAAGCCGGATTTGGATACAAAAAGATTTCCCAAGCATTAAACATCCCAAGGAGCACTGTGCAAGCGATAATATTGAAATGGAAGGAGTATCAGATCACTGCAAATCTACCAAGACCTGGCCGTCCCTCTAAACTTTCAGCTCATACAAGGAGAAGACTGATCAGAGATGCAGCCAAGAGGCCCATGATCACTCTGGATGAACTGCAGAGATCTACAGCTGAGGTGGGAGACTGTCCATAGGACAACAATCAGTCGTATATTGCACAAAATCTGGCCTTTATGGAAGAGTGGCAAGAAGAAAGCCATTTCTTAAAGATATCCATAAAAAGTGTTGTTTAAAGTTTGCCACAAGCCACCTGGGAGACACACCAAACATGTGGAAGAAGGTGCTCTGGTCAGATGAAACCAAAATTGAACTTTTTGGCAACAATGCAAAACGTTATGTTTGGCGTAAAAGCAACACAGCTGAACACACCATCCCCACTGTCAAACATGGTGGTGGCAGCATCATGGTTTGGGCCTGCTTTTCTTCAGCAGGGACAGGGAAGATGGTTAAAATTGATGGGAAGATGGATGGAGCCAAATACAGGACCATTCTGGAAGAAAACCTGATGGAGTCTGCAAAAGACCTGCGACTGGGACGGAGATTTGTCTTCCAACAAGACAATGATCCAAAACATAAAGCAAAATCTACAATGGAATGGTTCAAAAATAAACATATCCAGGTGTTAGAATGGCCAAGTCAAAGTCCAGACCTGAATCCAATCGAGAATCTGTGGAAAGAACTGAAAACTGCTGTTCACAAATGCTCTCCATCCAACCTCACTGAGCTCAAGCTGTTTTGCAAGGAGGAATGGGAAAACATTTCAGTCTCTCGATGTGCAAAACTGATAGAGACATACCCCAAGCGACTTACAGCTGTAATCGCAGCAAAAGGTGGCGCTACAAAGTATTAACTTAAGGGGGCTGAATAATTTTGCACGCCCAATTTTTCAGTTTTTGATTTGTTAAAAAAGTTTGAAATATCCAATAAATGTCGTTCCACTTCATGATTGTGTCCCACTTGTTGTTGATTCTTCACAAAAAAATACAGTTTTATATCTTTATGTTTGAAGCCTGAAATGTGGCAAAAGGTCGCAAAGTTCAAGGGGGCCTTCGCAAGGCACTGTATATATATATATATACACATACACAGTTGAAGTCGCAAGTTTACATACGCTTAGGTTGGAATCATTAAAACTTGTTTTTCAACCACTCCACAAATTTCTTGTTAACTATAGTTTTGGCAAGTCGGTTTAGGACATCTACTTCGTGCATGACAAAAGTCATTTTTCCAACAATTGTTTACAGATAGATTATTTCACTTATAATTCACTGGATCACAATTCCAATGGGTCAAAAGTTTACATACACTAAGTTGACTGTGCCTTTAAACAGCTTGGAAAATTCCAGAAAATGATGTAATGGCTTTAGAAGCTTCTGACAGGCTAATGGACACCATTTGAGTCAATTGGAGGTGTACCTGTGGATGTATTTCAAGTGCCTCTTTGCTTGACATCATGGGAAAATCAAAAGAAATAAGCCAAGATCGCAGAAAAAAATCCACAAGTCTGGTTCATCCTTGGGAGCAATTTCCAAATGCCTGAAGGTACCACACTCATCTGTAAAAACAATAGAACGAAAGTATAAACACCATGGGACCACGCAGCCATCATACCGCTCAGGAAGGAGACGCGTTCTGTCTCCTAGAGATGAACGTACTTTGGTGCGAAAAGTGCAAATCAATACCAGAACAACAGCAAAGGACCATAAGAAAATGCTGAAGGAAACAGGTACAAAAGTATCCACAGTAAAACGAGTCCTATATCAACATAACCTGAAAGGCCGCTCAGCAAGGATGAAACTGCTCCAAAACCTCCATAAAAAAGCCAGTTTACGGTTTGCAACTGCACATGAGGACAAAGATCATACTTTTTGGAGAAATGTCCCCTGGTCTGATGAAACAAAAATGGAACTGTTTGGTCATAATGTTCATCGTTATGTTTGGAGGAAAAAGTGGGAAGCTTGCAAGCCGAAGAACACCATCCCGTGAAGAATGGGGGTGGCAGCATCATGTTGTGAGGGTGCCTTGCTGCAGGAGGGACTGGTGCACTTCACAAAATAGATGGCATCATAACGAAGGACAATTATGTGGATATATTGAAGCAACATCTTAAGACATCAGACATGAAGTTAAAGCTTGGTCGCAAATGGGTCTTCCAAATGAACAATGACCCCAAGCATACTTCCAAAGTTGTGGCAAAATGGCTTAAGGACAACAAAGTCAAGGTATTGGAGTGGCCATCACAAAGCCCTGACCTCAATCCTATATAACATTTGTGGGCAGAACTGAAAAAGCGTGTGCGAGCAAGGAGGCCTACAAACCTGGTCCGTTACACCAGCTCTGTCAGGAGGAATGGGCCAAAATTCACCCAACTTATTGTGGGAAGCTTGCGTAAGGCTACCAGAAACATTTGACCCAAGTTAAACAATTTAAAGGCAATGCTACCAAATAATAATTGAGTGTACAGCAACAGCCCCAAAACATCACTGCTCTAGAGGAGATCTGCATGGAGGAATGGGCCAAAATACCAGCAGCAGTGTGTGAAAACCTTGTGAAGACTTACAGAAAACATTTGACCTCTATCATAGCCAACAAAGGGTATATAACAAAGTATTGAGATAAACTTTTGTTATTGACCAAATACTTATTTTCCACCATAATTTGCAAATAAATTCATTAAAAATCCTACAATGTGATTTTCTGGATTTTTTTTCTCATTTTGTCTGTCATAGTTGAAGTGTACCTATGATGAAAATTACAGGCCTCTCTCATCTTTTTAAGTGGGAAAACTTGCACAATTGGTGGCTGACTAAATATTTTTTTGCCCCACTGTATGTAAACTTCTGACCCACTGGGAATGTGATGAAAGAAATAAAAGCTGAAATAAATCATTCTCTCTACTATTATTCTGAAATTTCACATTCTTAAAATAAAGTGGTGATCCTAACTGACCTTAGACAGGGAATTTTTACTCTGATTAAATGCCAGGAATTGTGAAAAACTGAGTTTAAATGTATTTGGCTAAGGTGTATGTAAAATTCTGACTTCAACTGTATACATCTTAATAAATTACAGCGTTTTCAAAAATATTATGATATAATCATCAAGCCTATTCAAAAGATTAAGGGACAGGACCCGGAGGTATGATGTAGGATGACGTCACTTGCACATCTTATTGAAGCCAAATTCACCCATCTATGCTGGCAAAGATTGATTTGTCTTCTTCATTTAAGTAGCGAGTTCTTTATCACTGTGAGCAGGTCAATGCTGGTCAGCACTGGTCTGGTCAACAGGTGGTTAATGCTGGTCTGGTCCAGACTGGTCTGGTCAGGTGGTTCAGCTCTGGTCTTGTCGGGTGGCTCAGTGCTAGTTTGGTCAACGCTGGTCTGCTCGACAGTCTGGTTGGGTGGCTTAGCGCTGGTCTTGTCAGGTGTCTGTTAGGGTTGCGTCAATCGAATCTGGTATCAGGATAAATATGACAATGAGTCACCGCATTGTATGCTATGTATTTTTTATTAGCTAAGCAAAAAGTGGTAAATGCAATTTTTGTATATACGGGCTCTCTGTCACACCTCGCAGGGCAAACAGAGAACTGACTTGTTCCTGACAAAGATATTATAATATACTCTGATGACAGAAGTAGTTCCTGCTTCTGAGCCGGCCTGTCAAGAGTAGAGACAGGCTGGGTGAGTTTAGCCCACACCCAATCGTTGATTGTTGGCGCACAGGCTGGTCCCAGCCTCCTAGGCGCTTCAGCGGTCAGTCGTTGTAGTTGTGTAGAATATCTATGCGCTCACACAATCAATACAGTTATCTCACACCTGGCTCCTGTTATCTAACAAAATACAATTTGTTCCCGCAACACTACGTTCTGAATGTGCCCTCACAACTCATTGCACAGTTCCTGTCTTCATGTTATTCTGTATTTTTCCATCACGAGAAAGACCCATGGCCCTGAAACTGTTAACAATGTCTCAAGTCAGCTATGTTGCATACACATATACCCACACAAGCCAACAGCAAATAATATTCCATCACATATGATATGGTAAGGGCTATAGTGTATAACACAGAACCTCACATGTCTCAGTGCTGGTCTGGTCGACAGGTCAACGCTGGTCTGGTCAGCTGGTCAACGCTAGTCTGGTCGACGGTCAGCTGGTCAACGCTGGTCTGGTCGACGGTCAGCTGGTCAGTCAACTGGTCTGGTCAGTGGTCGGCTGGTCAATACTGGTCTAGTTGGGTGGCTTAGTGCTAGTTTGGTCAACACTGGTCTAGTTGGGTGGCTCAGTGCTAGTTTGGTCAACACTGGTCTGCTCGACGGTCTGGTTGGGTGGCTTAGTGCTGGTCTGGTCGTCAGGTCAACGCTGGTCTGGTCGGCTGGTCAACGCTAGTCTGGTCGACGGTCAGCTGGTCTGGTCGACGGTCAGCTGGTCAGTCAATTGGTCTGGTCGGCTGGTCAACGCTGGTCTGGTTGGGTGGCTCAGTGCTGGTCTGGTCAATGGTCGAAGGGCGGCTGGTCTGGTCAATGGGTCAACTCTGGTCTGGTCGAAGGTCGGCTTGGCTACTGCAGAGCTGCAGGGCTGACGGTGGGTGCACTTACTTTTATATTCATGGTCTTCTTTTCACCTCAAGATGCTAAGAGCATAACACTTCCCGCACGTGTCTAAGCCTACTAAAAATGTATGTTTATGCACTAAATTGATATAACCACTAATCTTTCAGAGGATGAAAACAAATGATTTCAAACGTCTATACTCTAGCACAGTCGGGTCCTATGAAGTCTTGGCCAAAGTCATCTGAAGAATCTGCAGTCTGTCCGGTCCGGGGCGGTCTCTCCGGTGTCACGTGAGTTGAGTGGCTAACCTACTGAAGCTTCCTTCTTCTCTTCCCGGCTGGTGGGAGGAGAAGAATCCTGTCAGTTTGCTCCAACATGGCGGACACGTGTGGCCAAGTACTTCTGGGGTCAGGATTAACGGTCCTTTCCCACCCCCTCATGTACATCAAAGTTCTAGTTCAGGTAAGATATATATTGTGATTAAACAAACATAACTGACCAGAATGTTTTGATCCAGCTATCTTTACTCCGCGACCGTTTCTGTAACTGACAGGCTACTGTAGTTAGCTGCCACAACAGCCGTAACGACTAGCTAGCTAAATAGAACTCACGTTACATTCCGGTGTTGAACTTTCCATACTCCACACAGCCGATAAATTCAAGCTGATATCAGTAAAATATTACATAAACAGCAGTTAACTTATCGTTTCAATCAGTATGTTTTTATAACTAGCTAAAATTAGTAGCTAGGGGGTAGACGTCACGAAAAGGTCGAAGAGCTAAGCTAGCTTGTTAGCTGACTAAGGAAGTAGGTTTCTACATTTTGCCGCAGATAAACAATTACCTTGTTATACAATTATTTCTATTTAGCGGTTATGTCTAAAAGGTTTACAGCTTTTGTCAAAATGTACTTTAAGCATCAGGTTATGAGAATCAAAGTAACCGGTTGGGAGAATTAGGTTAGGGTTAGCTAAAATGTAACAAAACAATCTACCCTTTACCAACATTTGATAAACAATTCCAAACTAGATATGCCCCTATTTAGCCAGCTATCATGTTAATTTGTGCGACATTATAAATACCATGAGAATAACGACTGGCTAACGTAACTAGCTAAGTCACGTTTTAAACGTTCAGGACACAATGGGCGCCCTTTGGCCCACTCACCCGTGTAACGCGAACTAGCTAGCTAAGGTTATAAAAGGACAGGGTATTTCGCTGGATCATAACTGTGTGCGCTGTTATCATAAAATGGATTACAATTGTACTGTGTCAAATGTCTGCAAAGAAAGTAAAACAAATGTTGCATATTGTTAATCTAGTTAGCGTATGAAATGGTACTAGCCCTAACTAGAATTGACTAGCACTTAGCCTTATACTGGCGTTCACGTCAATATATTATGTCATTACCTAATAAGTGGCAATTGCTCATGTACTCCTTTTCAGGTTGGCCATGAACCTCTCCCTCCCTCCCTTGGAAGAAACCTGTTTGGTAGACAAGTGTACCAGCTGCCTGGATTGTTTGCCTATGGTGAGACCTAAATTCCAGTCTACCCACTTGCAAAATGGCTAGCTAGTTTTCAATTAGCATCGGTCTGGATGCACCAGTTAGTTGTAAGTGGGTCGTAACTACGGGCTACCCCACCTGGAGCTACGCCTAGTAGGGGAGCAGGCGTAGGGCGTTGAATTGCGACTATAATTCATGATATGCACAGAAAATGATATACTTTTTTTCCCAATAGGATGTGAGTCTCATGTTAATATTTCATAACTGCTTTTCGAGGTGCCTATGCGCGATTCAATAGCAAAATAATACCAAAGACAGTACAGTATTAAGATAGGGCTGGGCGATATGGCCAAAATATCATATAATGGTATTTAAATGTTTGTGAATAATAAAAGTTCAACATTTGCTTTGAGTAGTGTGTGACTGACCCTACGGTGGCAACACCTACATTCTAATTGATTACAATGGGTAAAATTACATAAAGAAGTCTAACTGCCTGTAGCCTAAGACCTGAAGCAAGGATATGCATATTCTGGATACTATTTGAAAGGATAGACTTTGAAGTTTGTGGAAATGTGAAATTAATGTAGGAGAATATAACACATTAGACCTGGTAAAAGATAATACAAAGAAAAAAACATGCAACTTTGAAATGCAAGGGAAAAGCCAAAATATAATATTCCAGGTTAGGTGCAATTTAGATTTGGTCCATTAGATGGCAGTAGTGTATGTGCAAACTATTAGACTGATTCAATGAACCATTGTATTTCGGTTCAAAATGTTATATCAATGGAGTGGTCTAGGGCACTGCATTGCAGTGCTAGCTGTGCCACCAAAGACCCTGGGTTCGAGCCCAGGCTCTGTTGCAGCCGACCGTGACCGAGAGGTCTGTGGGGCGATGCACAATTGGCCTAGCTTCGTCCGGGTAGGGAAGGTTTGGCCGGTAAGGATATCCTTGTCTCATCGCGCACCAGCGACTCCTGTGGCGGGCGCAGTGCACGCTAGCCAGGTGCACAGTGTTTCCTCTGACACATTGGTGTGGGTTGGATGCGCGCTGTGTTAAGAAGCAGTGCGGCTTGGTTGTGTTTTGGGGGACGCATGGCTTTCGACCTTTGTCTCTCCCGAGCCCGTACGGGAGTTGTAGCGATGAGACAAGATAGTAACTACTAACAATTGGATACCACGAAATTGGGGAGAAAAGGGGGTAAAAAAAAAAAAACATGTTAAATCAATACTACCAAATGTGCCTAATTGGTTTATTAATACATTTTCAAGTTCATAACTGTGCACTCTCCTCAAACAATAGCATGGTATTTCACTGTAATGGCTACTGTAAATTGGACAGTGCAGTTAAATCAACAATAATTTAAGCTTTCTGTCCATATCAGATATATCTATGTCCTGGGAAACGTTCTTGTTACTTACAACCTCTTGCTAATCGCATTAGCCTACGTTAGCTCAACTACGTTAGCCCAACCGTCCCGGTGGAGGGACACCGATCACGTAGAGGTTCTGCATTTCCTGCACTCATTTGAGATAATTTCCACAGTGCCACATAGGGCTGCACTATATGTGCAAACAATTTAGGCCTTATTTTTAACCAAATGTTGCAATTGCGATTTGACTTGTGATTTAGAGTAAAACAGTCATGGAAATTGAATGATTATTACAATTCTATACTTAGTATTCAAAGTGCCCACAATTATATTCTATGTTTGATATAACAACAAATACAGGATACAAACACTCAAACCGGACAGTTTTATCTCTTCATTCAAATACTAAATCATGGACACTTACTGACAGTTGTGGCTGCTTTGTGTGATGTATTGTTGTCTCTACCTTCCTGTCCTTTGTGCTGTTGTCTGTTCCCAATAATGTTTGTACCGTGTTTTGTGTTGCTACCGTGCTGTGTTGTCATGTGTTGCTGCCTTGCTATGTTGTCTTAGGTCTCTCTTTATGTAGTGTTGTCTCTCTTGTCGATGTGTGTTTTGTCCTATATTTACTTTTAATCCTAGCCCCCGTCCCCGCAGGAGGCCGTTTGCCTTTTGGTAGGCCGTCACTGTAAATAAGAATTTGCTCATAACTGACATACCTAGTTAAATTAAGGTTAAATTTTAAAAATAAATATTAAAGGAACAGACGTGTTGACAAGTGTTTCCTAGGGGACACTAATCTTTGGCTACATTGAATGTTCTCGCTTAACTACTTAATTTTGCTTACATATTGTTGCTTTGTGTATTCCTCTTTGATTTAGAAGCTACTGCTTCACAAAAAACATGCAGATGTACAGTACCAGTCAAAAGTTTGGAGACCTACTCATTCAAGGGTTTTTCTTTATTTATACTATTTTCTACATTGTAGAATAATAGTGAAGAAATCAAAACTATGAAATAACACATGGAATCATGTCATAACCACAAAAAATATTTTCTTCAAAGTAGCCACACTTTGCCTTGATGACAGCTTGGCACACTCTTGGCATTCTCTCAACCAGCTTCATGAGGAATGCTTTTCCAACAGTCTTGAAGGAGTTCCCACATGCTGAGCACTTGTTGGCTGCTTTTACTTCACTCTGCGGTCCAACTCATCCCAAACCATCTCAATTGGGTTGAGGTCAGGATATTGTGGAGGCCAGGTCATCTGATGCAGCACTCCATCACTCTCCTTCTTGGTCAAATAGCCCTTACACATCCTGGAGGTGTGTTGTGGGTCATTGTCCTGTGAAGAAACAAATGGTAGTCCCACTAAGCGCCAACCTGATGGGATGGCGTATTGCTGCAGAATGCTGTGGTAGCCATGCTGGTTAAGTGTGCCTTGATGTCTAAATAAATCAACCAGTGTCACCAGCAAAGCGCCCCCACACCTTCACACCTGCTCCTCCATGCTTCAAATTTGGACTTATCAGACCAAAGGACAGATTTCCACCGGTCTAATGTCCATTACTCGTGTTTCTTGGCCCAAGCAAGTCTCTTCTTGTTGGTCCATTAGTCGTGGTTTCTTTGCAGCAATTCGACCATGAAGGTCTGATTCAAGCCTCCTCTGAACAGTTGATGTTGAGATGTCTGTTACTGAACTCTGAACCATTTATTTGGGCTGCAATCTGTGGTACAGTTAACTAATGAACTTATCCTTTGGGTCTTCCTTTCCTGTGGCGGTCCTCATGAGAGCCAGTTTCATCATAGCACTTGATGGTTTATAGCGATTGCACATGAAGATATTTTCAAAGTTCTTTACATTTTCTGTATTGACTGACCTTCATGTCTTGGACTGTGATGGACTGTCGTTTCTCTTTGCTTATTTGAGCTGTTCTTGTCATAATATGGACTTGGTCTATTACCAAATAGTGGCAAGTAGCCTTGTGGTTACAGTGTTGGGCCAGTAACCGAAAGGTTGCTGGATCGAATTCCGAGCTGACAAGGTTAAAAATCTGTCGTTCTGCCCCTGAACAAGGCAGTTAACCCACTTCCCCGGTAGGCTGCCATTGAAAATAAAATGTTGTTCTTAATTGACTTTCCTAGTTAAATAAATAAAAACATTCTGTCACTGTAAATAAGAATTTGTTCATAACTGACGTACCTTGTTAAATGAAGGTTAAATTTAAAAATAAATATTAAAGGAACCGACGTGTTGACAAGTGTTTTTATTAGGGGACACTAATCTTTGGCTACATTGAAAGTTTTCGCTTAACTACTTAATTTTGCAAACATTGTTTTGCTAACAACAGGTTGCACACCTGTTAATTGTAATGCATTCCAGGTGACTGCCACATGAAGCTGGTTGAGAGAATGCCAAGAGTGTGCAAAGCTGTCATCAAGGCAAAGGGTGGCTACTTTGAAGAATCTCAAATATAAAATATAATTTGATTTGTTTAATTTTACTACATGATTCCATATGTTATTAAATGGTTTTGATGTCTACACTATTTTTCTACAATGTTGAAAAATAGTAAAAAAAAAAAAATAACCTTAAATGAGTAGGTGTCAACTTTTGACTGGTACTGTAGGTCTACACCATCTCTGGTATTATTAGGCTGTATAGCTAGTTACGGTTGTCCTGACTCGGTACATTTTATTAGCTTGCTAGCGATTAGCATTAGCGGCTAATGAGATTTAGGCCCAATTTATTAAGAAAATACAAACTAGCTGGTTGCAGATGTAAGAAACACAAACTAATAGTGTAATTACAGTGGGACAAAAAAGTATTTAGTCAGCCACCAATTGTGCAAGTTGTCCCACTTAAAAAGATGAGGCCTGTAATTTATCATAGGTACACATCAACTATGACAGACAAAATGAGAAAAAAAATCCAGAAAATCACATTGTAGGATTAATGAATTTATTTGCAAATGATGGTGGAAAATAAGTATTTGGTCACCTACAAACAAGCAAGATTTCTGGCTCTCACAGACCTGTAATTTCTTCTTTAAGAGGCTCCTCTGTCCTCCACTCGTTACCTGTATTAATGGCACCTGTTTGAACTTGTTATCGGTATAAAAGACACCTGTCCACAACCTTAGTCACACTCCAAACTCCACTATGGCTAAGACCAAAGAGCTGTCAAAGGACACCAGAAACAAAATTGTAGACCTGCACCAGGCTGGGAAGACTGAATCTGCAATGGGTAAGCAGCTTGGTTTGAAGAAATCAACTGTGGGAGCAATTATTAGGAAATGGAAGACATATAAGACCACTGATAATCTCCCTCGATCTGGGGCTCCACGCAAGATCTCACCCCGTGGGGTCAAAATGATCACAAGAACGGTGAGCAAAAATCCCAGAACCTCACGGGGGGACCTAGTGAATGACCTGCAGAGAGCTGGGACCAAAGTAACAAGCCTACCATCGGTAACACACTACGCCGCCAGGGACTCAAATCCTGCAGTGTCAGACGTGTCCCCCTGCTTAAGCCAGTACATGTCCAGGCCCGTCTGAAGTTTGCTAGAGAGCATTTGGATGATCCAGAAGAAGATTGGGAGAATGTCAGATGAAACCAAAATATAACTTTTTGGTAAACTCAAGTCGTCGTGTTTGGAGGACAAAGAATGCTGAGTTGCATCCAAAGAACACCATACCTACTGTAAAGCATGGGGGTGGAAACATCATGCTCTGGGGCTGTTTTTCTGCAAAGGGACCAGGACGACTCATCCGTGTAAAGGAAGGAATGAATGGGGCCATGTATCGTGAGATTTTGAGTGAAAACCTCCTTCCATCAGCAAGGGCATTGAAGATGAAACGTGGCTGGGTCTTTCAGCATGACACTAATCCCAAACACACCGCCCGGGCAACGAAGGAGGGGCTTTGTAAGAAGCATTTCAAGGTCCTGGAGTGGCCTAGCCAGTCTCCAGATCTCAACCCCATAGACAGTCTTTGGAAGGGAGTTGAAAGTCTGTGTTGCCCAGCAACAGCCCCAAAACATCACTGCTCTAGAGGAGATCTGCATGGAGGAACGGGCCAAAATTCCAGCAACAGTGTGTGAAAACCTTGTGAAGACTTACAGAAAACGTTTGACCTCTGTCATTACCAACAAAGGGTATATAACAAATTATTGAGAAACTTTTGTTATTGACCAAATACTTATTTTCCACCATAATTTGCAAATAAATTCATTAAAAATCCTACAATGTGATTTTCTGGATTTCTTTTTTTTTTTTTTTTTCATTTTGTCTGCCATAGTTGAAGTGTACCTATGATGAAAATTACAGTCCTCTCTCATCTTTAAGTGGGAGAACTTGCACAATTGGTGGCTGACTAAATACTTTTTTGCCCCACTGTATATAACGCTAGTGAATTTATATTAAGAACAACATTGTTTTATGTGCTGCATTGACCATGCAAAGACTGAACACAAGTGTCATGGTAGAGGAACACCAAATGTGCTCCTTGCTGACAGCGGTCGGGGCTAGGTCTGTGTGGAAAGAAGGCAATAGAGCGAGAGGGTAGCGAAGTAAACTGTAAAAATGGACGTTACACACATCGTATCACATTTTAACAAACCAAACATTCAAATACTCTTAGAAGGTAAAGTAAAACCCAAACCATGCATCAATACCGGTATATCGTAAAACATGGTATACCGCCAAGCCCTAGGCTAAAACTGCTTCTCCATTAGAAATCCTTGACTGCACTTGTAGGCAATGTTGGCTAGCTAAGCTTATGCCTAGAAACACGTAATCAGGTCTAAAGGTCGTCCCGACCTGAAATGTGCATGTGTAAGCCGTCTTATCAAAGGCACTCCTTCGATATGAAGTTGTTTTTGACGAAAATGATAACGTGTCAGTTTGTCACTTTCACTAGGTTGAAGTAATAGCATGTTCAACTACCTAAGACATTTTCTCGAATCTAGGCTGTCTTTTAGATTGAGGAAATTTTACTACTAAGGAAGAATTTTTCACTTCTCTCTGACCTTTCAATCCCTGAACACTGGCCTGGTCTGTTCCGCAAACGTTCCCAGAAGTCTCGCAATGATGAGCCTCTGCGTTTAGAAACTCTGATAATACACTTGATTTATGCCACATTATAGCATGTTAAATGTGTCTGAGCAGATATTAGCAAACTAATAGATGAGCTGCTACCTCCACTTATTTGCCAGCCAGAGATCAAATAACAAAATATACAGACTGAGATTCAGTTACATGATAATCAATGTGATTCTGCCCAGGGCTTTTAGTTGGGATATAGCCTCGGCTACTACTTGAGTGAAGAGCAAATTAATGGCATTAGTCTACTTTATTCCAGTGTTTTCATCATTCAGTGATATTCATTTCCGAGGTAATTATCGATTGATCCTTCCAGTTGTGGTTAATAAAACTTGCATGCATACTGGTGGGCTTTGCGAAGTGATGGAACATGCCATGAGGATGATAACCGCCTAGTAAAGTGCACTGCCTAGCAACCATCATTATCAATCATCAAATCTCATGAATGTGCAATGCTTACACCTGGCTTAGCTACGACTAGTCTTATTTTTGTTTAGCGCAGCACGTGTAAATTCTGATCCCAAAGTCAGACGCAGCTATGCAGACCTAATATTTAAGACCATTCATTTAAGATTACGCTCGACTGGTTCAATCGGTCATTGTTCCTTGATGGTACTAGTGATTTAGTGGTGTTTGGGTCAGCTGTTTGTTCTCCCATACCCGCCTGCAATTGCTAATAACCCATCCACCCAACTATATGGGTTGAGGCCCCCAACCGATCCTAAAATGCGCTGCATTGTCAATCCAATGTCTGCATTGGCCATGCAGCATTTACGGGGATACTGCTTCTAAAGAAGTCGGGGCATTCATACACTATAAATAACAAAAGTATGTGGACACCCCTTCAAATGAGTGGATTCGGCTATTTCAGCCACACCCGTTGCTGACAAGTATATAACATCGAGCACACAGCCATGCAATCTCCATAGACAAACATTGGCAGTAGAATGGCCCTACTAAAGAGCTCAGTGACTTTCAACATGGTACTGTCATAAGATGCCACCTTTCCAACAATTCAGTTAGTCAAATTTCTGCCCTACTAGAGCTTCCCCGGTCAACTGTAAGTGCTGTTATAGTGAAGTGGAAACTTCTAGGTTGCAACAACGGCTCAGCTGCGAAGTGGTAGGCCACACAAGCTCACAGAACGGGACCACCCTAGTGCTGAAGAGCGTAAAAATAGTCTTTCCTCGGTTGCAACACTCACTACCAAGTTTCAAACTGCGTCTGGAAGCAACGTCAGAACAATAACTATTTGTCGGGAGCTTCATGAAATGGGTTGCCATGGCCGAGCAGACGCTCACAAACCTAAGATCACCATGCGTCTGCTGGAGTGTTGTAATCTCGCCGCCATTGGACTCTGGAGCAGTGTAAATGCATTCTCTGGAGTGATGAATCACACTTCACCATCTGGCAGTCCGACGGACAAATCTGGGTTTAGCAAATGCCAGGAGAAGGTTACCTGCATAGTGCCAATTGTAAAGTTTGTTAGAGGAATGATAGTCTGGTCCTGTGTTTCATCGTTTGGGCTAGGCCCCTTAGTTCCTTCCAGTGAAGGGATGTCTTAACGCTACAGCATACCATTTTAGATGAATCGGTGCTTCTAACTTTGTGGCAACAGTTTGGCGGTTGCCCTTTCCTGTTTCAGCATGACAATGCCCCCATGCACAAAGTGAGCTCCCTACAGAAATGGTTTGAGTTTGTTGCGGAAGAGCTTGTCTGGAGTGCACAGAGCCCTGACCTCAACCCCATCAAACACCTTTGGGATGAATTGGAAAGCTGACTGCGAGCCAGGCCTAATCGCCCCAGATCAATATCCAACTTCACTAATGCGCTTGTGGCTGAATGAATGCAAGTCCCCGCTGCAATGCTCCAAGATCTGGTGGAAAGTCTTCCCAGAAGAGTGGAGGCTGTTATAGCAGAAAAGGGGGGACTAACTCCAAATTAATGCACATAATTGTGCAATGAGATGTTGGCCGAGCAGGTGTCTACGTACTTTTGGTCATGTAGTGTACTACTTGCACTTCATGGCGCAGCGCAAGGAAGTGAGTTTCTGTTTCACCCCCACCTACCATCAACCAATCATGTCAATCCAGAGCTATACAGAGCCCTCCGTGTTGTTACAACATTTTGGTACAGATCTCAATTTTGCCTCTGCATGCCTCCGGAGGCTCCACAATTGCGTGTCAACCTCCATACAGAGCCCCCGAACACACTTTCGGCTCAAGCATAATATATAAAATGCACTGTAGACTACAGTAAGACGGCAAACTATTTTTTGACATGGGGGGGGGGGGGGGGGGGGGGATGTTGGTGCTTATAATTAAGATGCATGCAGCTTATCTTCTGTCACTTATATTGTCCTAGAAGACTAAATATGCCCTTGCTCACCAGAACGTTGGTGTATTATTTTACTGCAAGAAATGATTAATTCTGCAGGAGTTAATATTAAGGCTATGTGAGAGGTTATAGACCTACAGTCAGTGTCCAGATTTCAGTTTTCATTTAACCCATCAGAACAGTAGGCTACAGTTCCCTTGATGTGCAATTGGTCTATTTGAAGTCCCCGCCTTGACTGTCCAATTTAGTATAACACCTCACAGTCATATCACACAACATATTATCCTCTTTTACCACTTCGCCAAATCTTTCCCAAACATTTACTTTTCTGGCCCTCCCTTCTCTTCATTTTCAACTCTCCATTTTGCAGCTTTTCTCTTATTGAATTCAACTCTGACATTGTCCTTTTTGCCTCCGTGGATCCACGTTAACTCTTTCTGCCTGTTCGTAAAAGCATTTGACTATTGGCGTGTCGGCTATTTGGCGGGTGTACAGTTATGGCCCAAAGCTTATTGGCTTACAAGCTAACGCCAGATAGCTTAAAATAATGAAGGGAGGAAAAAATATTTTGCCTTTTTAGATATTATTGCTCAAGAGTTAAACATTTTATATCATTTTTAAGTATTGTTTGGTCTTATTTCAACCTGGGCTTCATCCAGACTATTTCATGACCCTAAACCAGCCCACCCTGCCGATATAACTGCAGGGACTGCGGGTTATCGGTCAACCTGCACATCACTAATAGTGATTGATTTAAACTTGACGTTAAACTCCAACTAGTAGGCAACTGGAAATAAGACTGGTCAGACTGTATGGTACGGACAGGCCAATGAACGTGTTGATTTTCTATGTGTCTGTTCTTTGATCCTGTAATTTCTGTCTTTTAGCGAAGCACATCATAAAGATTGATGGCAAGGCAGGTCTCTTTAATGGCCTAGCCCCCCGGCTCTGTGCAGGGACCATCGGCACCCTCGTACACAGCAGAGTCTTGCAGGTGGGTCTAACTAACACGCTGGCTTAGTGTAGCTTCCTAAATAAATGTTATCTGCCGTTTTCAGACCTCAGCAGTAGTCTAGCCTCAATCCCTAAATGTGATCACATTCTGTGTGGAAAGTCGTGCTCGTCAGAGAATAAGCTATATACTGGCTTGGGAATTGACTCTGTGACTTGAGCTGGATTGGCCTTTCACTGTTTTAGGATGGTGAGTTTGACAAATGCTATTTGTTTCTAAATTCATGAACTGACAAATGCTCTGGATGGCAAAGTGTCGACACCATTATGAAACTGGATCCCTGTTGAACTAATCACTGTTGTCTTTTACAGAGATGCCAGGATGCAGGCAAATATGAGGTAAATATTTTTGGCCTGGTTATGGGTTAATTGTATAATTGACTCTTATTTATTTTATTAAATTAAACTTATCTTTTTAAATGCAGGTTGTAGATATTTATGGTCAGTTTTACAATCCTTTTTAGGTGTCTGGAACCAGTCAGAAAGCTGAAGAGGGATCTTTACAGCATGTTGTGAATGAGGTATGTATTAATTTATCCCGTAAAGCAGATGGTTTGACAGATGTTTGTTTTTTAGCATGTTATTGGCTTTGATCTTGGGCGTGTCAAATTTGTTCCAATCAATATTCAGATTTGTTTCACAGTTCTGTTAGATGTGCGTTGAACAGACCGTAATCTATAAATTGAGTTGTGGCTTATTGCCGTGGACATCATCTGAGCATGTCTAATCGCTTGGCTGTGTTGGTTTTTTTTCACCGTACGCGGGTAAGTTCATATCTGGTGCGCAGATGGCTCTTGGTGTCAGGGGATTTATCCCCAGCTTAAGCTGTCCAAGTTGGATTCTCATTTCTTCCTAAATTCTGCATCACCATTCTTTCTGTTTTTCTTTTACCACAGACAACCAAAGAGATGATAGCCCGCTCCTGTGCCACGATCGTCACGCACCCCTTCCATGGTAATTGTACTGTTTGTGTCGCAACTTTTTGTCTTGTTATCCTTTGCCCTAAATGCGGTTTCTCATAGGATAATGACTACTGCATGGATACTGGGTTCTTAATGGTTATTTTCTGTTTGTACCAAAGTGATCACCTTGAGATGCATGGTCCAGTTTATCGGTAGAGAAACCAAGTACAGGTGAGTTTCTCTTAACCTAAATTCAATATGTGTTTATACGATTTATAGCCATGTAATACTGAATATTACAAATGTTTCTTGTTGTCTTGCAGTGGAGTGTTTGATTCCATCGTCACTGTCTACAAGAATGAAGGAGTTCTGGGATTCTTTGCGTAAGTATGATCTCCCTTTGGCTACATGACCAATGTCTCATCAAGGGCATCCTTTACTCTTGACTTGCTAAATTACTAGAATACATTTGACCTCAGTAAATTCAGTCAATATTTTTAAAGTTATTTTTAGAAGTAGGTTTATGCTTGCTCCAGAATCTTGCAAATGTTTTGTTTTCTGAATGCCGTTTCCTCTGGATGTCTGTGCCATGTCTTCTCTTTCCTTGTCGTCTTAACCGCCGACTAATAGCTGTGCTCTCGTGCAGGGGCCTTATTCCTCGTTTGCTGGGTGACGTGCTCTCTCTGTGGATCTGCAACATGCTTGCCCACCTCATCAACACATACGCCATTGATGACTCAGTAAGTCAGATGGATTTGGGATTTTGCCACTTGTTTACAGGTCCAATGCAGCTGTCTTTATCTCCATCTCAAATTGCTTCTGGGTAACAATTAAGTACCTAAGCTTCTTAGCAAATAGCTTCTTAGCAAAGAGCATTTTCTCAAGCAACAGATTTGCTAGGACTGTCTAGGAGTGGCCTGAGTGGGAAACTGAAAACTATCCGTTATTGGCTGAAAGGTTTGGAACTCGTTATTGGTCTAACTAATTTACCACCTGGTGATGTCACCAGGCAGCCCAAAACACCATTCAGGTGGCCTTTTCAAATTGCTCTTACACTAAAATAAAAGGGCATCATCATTTTCACAGTATTATTCCAACCTCATAGTTTGGTATTCTATGTATATTTTTTTAACGTAGAAAAATCACGTTTTTGGCTGCATTGGGCCTAGTAGATGTGGCCCTCACATAAAAAAATACCCTGTACTGAAGTGCATTTGTATGTCAGTGTAGAATGCATGGGTATGTGAATTATGACATTTTTATTTTTTTCATCCTTTTCTCACAGATGAGTCACACAGGAGAAATAAAGAACTGCTCTCAGGCTGTGACTGGGGTAAGTGTAAAACATGTTTTAAATAATAAACAGTTGATGGGATTTTTATTGGAGTCCAGTGTGGCTGTTAATGGAACATGGCGATTGCCAGGGTTGTGAGTTCACTTCCCACGGGGGACCAGTACATAATTAATTAAATACATGTATGCACTCACTACAGTAAGTCGTTCTTTATAAGAGCGTCTACTAAATGACTAAAATGTTAATGTATTGCTTTGGTTGTTCATGTTCTGTCAATTTTGTTGGACTGTTTTAGTTCTGTAATTTCACCCTCTTGTGTTCCAGTTCTTCGCCAGTATGCTCACATACCCCTTTGTTTTGGTGTCAAACCTCATGGCTGTCAATGACTGCGGGTAAGTAGCTGTGTTTGGATGTTTTTAATCTTATTGGTTTTAGTTTATTTACAAAATGTAGAACGCTTTGAAAGATGTCAAGTTGCAATGCGTGCATTTGCATCATCGGTTTTCATGCCATTTGAGTAAGCCTTTTATTTCCTAATTGTTTTTCCTGAACTAGTTCTGTGCAGGTACACATTTGGATCTTAACCCGTCTTAAACAAAACGTTGCTGGTTTAAAGGCCCAGTGTTTGATATATTTTTCCACATTGAGGTTGGAATAATACTGTGAAGAATTATGCCATTTTAGTGTACGAACTGGTGGAAAAGAACACCTGATATTTCAGCCTGTTTTGGCAGAATTGAGTAAATTACGGTCTTTGTTAGGAAGAAATGGTCTTCGCACAGTTCGCAACGAGCCAGGCGGTCCAAACTGCTGCATATACCCTGACTTTGCTTGCACAGAACGCAAGAGAAGTGACACAATTTGCCTAGTTAAAATAAATTCATGTTAGCAGGAAACGGTAACTAAATATGCAGGTTTTGTATTGATTTTAGGAAAGGCATTGATGTTTATGGTTAGGTACATAGGTGCAACGGCAGCTTTTTTTTTCGCGAATGTGCTTGTTAAATCTCCCGTCTGGCAAAGTAGGTTGTGATTCAATGATAAATTAACAGGCACCGCATCGATTATATGCAACGCAGGACAAGCTAGTAATATCATTAAGATAAGTTTAATGCTAGCTAGCACCTTAGCTCCTTGCTGCACTCGCATAACCGGTAGTCAGCCTGCCACGCAGTCTCCTCGTGGTGTGCAATGTAATCGGCCATAATCGGTGTCCAAAAATGCAGATTACTGAATGTTATGCAAACTTGAAATCGGCCCTAATTAATCGATCAACCTCTAATTGAGACCTGTGTTAATTGTCTCGCAAGCCTGCTACAAGATGTTAGTCATTAGTGAATGTGCATTATGTGTGGTTCTGGTTAAATGAACAAAAAGGGCATTTTAATACTCAGTTGAACACCAGATCTATAATTATTTTTAAAAAGCAGGTTGAACTAGATTATATTATTAGTGGGTCTATGGTTATGGAAGGCTTATTTTAGCCTAGGTATAATTTTATCATTTCACAAGCCCTGAATTCATTTAATTATTGTTGACTGTTTGAAATGCAGTGTATGATTTAATTGTACAACAAAGCTTATTTAACTTTTTGGCCATATCGCCCATCCAGTTTCAAACCTCTCTGCCAATGACAGCTAGTTTTCAGGTTACATATCTCTCTCATTAGGCTTGTCTAAATAGATCCCTCACTCAGACCACCCTGACAGTCCTAGCAAAATTCTTGCTTGAGACCATTGACCTTTAAAAACTAAGGCTGGCTTTCCACATAAGCACTCCTGTCTTTTACAGGCTGGCTGGCGGTCTCCCTCCCTATGCTTCTATATATCCAACCTGGGTGGACTGCTGGAGGCACCTGAGCCTAGAGGTAGGTTGCTGCTTTCAAAATGTTAATGCTACACAAAGAACAAGATCCTTGGTTAAGTGTTTCTAAGTTGGTGAATGATGTATAAGTTGTGCCTGTTTCGTCTTTCCTCTCTATTTATAGGGAAACATGAGCAGAGGCAACAGTTTATTTTTCCGGAAGCTGCCTGTGGGGAAGACGTATGCAATCGACCAGAAGAGATTTTTTTGAAGTCTTGAACTACCTGCATAGAATCTAATTGTAATTATATAAATTGACATTGCCTGAATGGGGGTGGATCGCTGGCATCTAATCCTTTGTATGCACTTGTTTACTATACTTTTTTTTTTTTTTACCTGTCATCAAGTAAAGATAAAACTGCTTTGATTGGAAATGTGAAGAGCTTCCTTTTAATAGACATTTGTAAAACTGTACTGCAGGTTAATTAAATGGAGCCGTTTCACCTAAATCCAGGAACAAACCAGATTGCCCAGTTCCTCTTTCTGTGATGGGAGACTGAATCTTATGTCACCTATTGCCAATATATACAATGTTTCAGAATATCTGGAATGGAGGCTCTCCTTGTTGAGTTTAAGATGGAAGTTTTATTGAAAATGTGCATGTAATGTTTAATTCAAAGGGATTTGTTATTTACGTGATCATGCTACAACTTCAAAGGGATGCGTGGTAACTTTGGGCCACACTGAGCTGACAAATGTCATCGCCTTGTCGAAGCAGTCAGGTGCTTGTATTAACTCTGACTGATTCAAATAAAGATGCTTTTTTTTGTTGACTTCCCCAAATGGGAACATCTGAAATAAAATGCAGAGATATCTTTTCCATCCAGCCAAAGGGCAAATGTAAAGCCTTTATTCTTTCATGGACCATAAACAAGCCAAAACAGGTCTCACACGAGAGAGAAGTGACAATGTTGCACACTAACAGTACAGAGATTGGTTCATGTTTTGGACACATCTGGAGAGTATCACATGCACCCTTCCCCTGAAGCTCCAGGGCCTTAGGCATAGTACTGCAGGTTGGCCTTTTTCTTGGCCTGTACTTCTAAGATGCCTTCCATGTAGTCCTCATGATTGAGCTCAGTTGCCCCCCTGCGAAGGGCGATCATACCCTGGAAGAGAAAGAAAGTTGGCAAATTAAGTCACTGAAAGGAAACAATGTAACTTTTAGTTATTGTGCTGGTTCTTTCACAAATTTGTGCATGTTTAGTATGACTCACCGCCTCCACACACACTGCTTTGCACTGGGCGCCATTGAAATCATCAGTGCACCTGGCCAGCTCCTCGTAGTTGACATCAGGGCTGTGGGAAGACCAGTCAGAGTTGAGCTCAAGTATATTTAATTATAAATCATAACATGCATATCAATTTGGCTGATGAAGCATAGCGGATTGGTCCAAACCTGACGTTCATCTTGCGTGAGTGAATCTGCATGATGCGGGCTCGTGCTTCCTCATTGGGCATTGGGAACTCAATCTTACGGTCCAGACGTCCAGAACGCAGCAGTGCGGGATCTAGGATATCCACCCTGTTCGTGGCAGCGATAACCTGGCAGAAGATCAGAAAGTCAAGGCGCCAGCGTACAATATAGTAGTCTGGAAAGACGATGTCAGCACGATACGTCGATAACGAAGGGGGCTGTGCTTTTACCAATCAAACACAGCCCCTGGTCGCCACCCCCTTCCATTACAACTGTTGGATTTTCAAATCCAAACGATGAGAAGTCTCATCCCGGGCAAAAATAAAACATTTGAGGGTGTTTAAAATAACCGATCTCAGTCCTCTTTAAAATGAACTTTGTATTCACACTGCCCTTGCACGAGGACTCAACTTTTTTGCCAGTTCACTTCACCTATTTTGTCGTCGCACTCTGTTTTTACAAAGTGCAGAACCAGCCATTCCATCAGAACTTTATCGTACAGCTAGATATACCTACTCACATTTTGGAAGCTAGGAGATAATATTGTAATCAACATGTCAATATTATTGGTAGAATAAAAACTGCAGATTAAATAACGCTGTAATTGAAAATTGTACACCCGATGTAGGCTACTGCCCCTTTATTAACTAGCCTGGACTTTGTACCCTGTGTTGTCTTCTCACTATTCAAACCCCACAATCGAATAAACAGCTTATGAAACTCAGTCTAAAGTAGGTCTTCACTGGTATAAAAAACAGGACCCATTCCGAAATGGATCTGTGGCTTTCCCACCCGACCCGATGTGTTTTTAAACAGAGAACTGTTCCGAATGGACCCGAGAACAGTCTGACCTGTTCCGAAAAGGACCAGGGCAAACAGACCAGTGCTGGTTTGGATCTGAGAGACCGTTCAGATCCAGACCAGTGCTGGTTTGGATCTGAGAGACCGTTCAGATCCAGACCAGTGCTGGTTTGGATCTGAGAGACCGTTCAGATCTGAGAGTAGAAAGAGAAAGAAACCTCCAACCGGTCGCTGCCAGCCCCATCAATAAACAAGTGGTATTGGCCAAATTATCTAGTTAGATGACTTATAAACCTCCAATAACAAATTACTATAAAACTATTAATTGTGTTTCGATGTTACGCATTTTTAAAACTATTTTTTCCTAAAACAATAATTATCTACCTCACGGGTTTAGCTGTTGGAGATTTGAGCTCCAAATGCATCTGGGCATTGCATGCATATAGGCGTCCACTGCTAAAAAAAAATAGGGGAACACTTAAACACAATGTCAATCACACTTCTGTGAAATCAAACTGTCCACTTAGGAAGCAACACTGATTGACAATAAATTTCACATGCTGTTGTGCAAATGGAATAGACAACAGGTGGAAATTATATGCGATTAGAAAGACACCCCCAATAAAGGAGTGGTTCTGCAGGTGGTGACCACAGACCACTTCTCAGTTCCTATGCTTCCTGGCTGATGTTTGGTCACTTTTGAATGCTGGCGGTGCTTTCACTCTAGTGGTAGCATGAGACGGAGTCTACAACCCACACAAGTGGCTCAGGTAGTGCAGCTCATCCAGGATGGCACATCAATGTGAGCTGTGGCAAGAAGGTTTGCTGTGTCTGTCAGCGTAGTGTCCAGAGCATGGAGGCGCTACCAGGAGACAGGCCAGTACATCAGGAGACGTGGAGGAGGCCGTAGGAGGGCAACAACCCAGCAGCAGGACCCCTACCTCCGCCTTTGTGCAAGGAGGAACACTGCCAGAGCCCTGCCGAATGACCTCCAGCAGGCCACAAATGTGCATGTGTCTGCTCAAACAGTCAGAAACAGACTCCATGAGGGTGGTATGAGGGCCCGACGTCCACAGGTGGGGGTTGTGCTTACAGCCCAACACCGTGCAGGACGTTTGGCATTTGCCAGAGAACACCAAGACTGGCAAATTCGCCACTGGCGCCCTGTGCTCTTCACAGATGAAAGCAGGTTCACACTGACCGCATGTGACAGACGTGACAGAGTCTGGAGACGCCGTGGAGAACGTTCTGCTGCCTGCAACATCCTCCAGCATGACCGGTTTGGCGGTGGGTCAGTCATGGTGTGGGGTGGCATTTCTTTGGGGGGCCGCACAACCCTCCATGTGCTCGTCAGAGGTAGCCTGACTGCCATTAGGTACCGAGATGAGATCCTCAGACCCCTTGTGAGACCATATGCTGGTGCGATTGGCCCTGGGTTCCTCCTAATGCAAGACAATGCTAGACCTCATGTGGCTGGAGTGTGTCAGCAGTTCCTGCAAGAGGAAGGCATTGATGCTATGGACTGGCCCGCCCGTTCCCCAGACCTGAATCCAATTGAGCAGATCTGGGACATCATGTCTCGCTCCATCCACCAACACCACGTTGCACCACAGACTGTACAGGAGTTGGCGGATGCTTTAGTCCAGGTCTGGGAGGAGATCCCTCAGGAGACCATCCGCCACCTCATCAGGAGCATGCCCAGGTGTTGTAGGGAGGTCATACAGGCACGTGGAGGCCACATACACTACTGAGCCTCATTTTGACTTGTTTTAAGGACATTACATCAAAGTTGGATCAGCCTGTAGTGTGGTTTTCCACTTGAATTTTGAGTGTGACTCCAAATCCAGACCTCCATGGGTTGATCAATTTGATTTCCATTGATAATTTGTGTGATTTTGTTGTCATTACATTCAACTATATAAAGAAAAAAGTATTTAATAAGAATATTTCATTAATTCAGATCTAGGATGTGTTATTTTAGTGTTCCCTTTACTTTTTTGAGCAGTGTGTGTGTGTGTGTGTATATATATATATTTATTAAGGGAGCAAAGCTTAGGCATAGCCCCAGAGAAAGATAGACAAAACCGACTTCTTTACACTAGTCAGATAGGCTACTACTGCTAAATAGATACGGGTGTACAGGAGGCTAATTCGTTAATTTTCAATCCGAATATTCTAAATGAAGATAAGCATTATATAGTTGGAGTAACTCTGGTAGGCATAAAACTGTTGGGAGTGCCAGTGCGCACTGCCTTCATAGGCCTGCAGTAAGCTAAGCCTAATAATAACCATACCTTCACAAAAAGTTGCTTAGCTTTATTAGGGTAATAAAAGTCAAGTCATTGTTTATAGGGAAAACACGAACAGGTTATATTATATTGCGGCATTAAATTACATTTTGCCCTCTTTGGTTTATCCTTTTCATGCTTTTAGTACCAGAATTATATTATGGCAAACATTACAGCTGGAATTTAATTTGCCTAATGAAAATGTCTCAACAGGAAAAAAAGGAAAAAAAAGTTGAACGAGCTCGGCATATATTGCACCTATTATCAACAAAGGCAATACCGAATGTCGGCCTACCAAATGACAGTAATAGGCTAATGCTATTTCTTTTACAACAAGCTTATAATAATTATTAATGACGAAACAATTTATAATAAATTCAAAAATACATAAATGACAGGTATAAAATTGTATCAAACTTGAATAGTGAGTCGCACACAATCCATTTGGCCCCGCCAACAATCTTTGTCCACTACAATATAAACATTTGTCAGCTTCTTTTCACTGTACTCTTTTTCCTCTAACTTTCATTTTACTTCAATGAAGAAGAACTCCCATCTTCACAATCAACAGTAGCCGTCCACGGCTCCTTTTAAACTCTCTCCTCAGTAGCAGGAGCCTGTGAGGTGAGCAGCTGGAACCAGTTTCAGCTGGACATAAGCTATACGTTTTATTGAGTTGCAATTTGTTGACATAAGCTCACGCAGTTCTCATCACACAAACAATAAATTAACAGAGGACGGGTCCAATCGGGTCCAGTTGGTAAATCAATTTTAATTACACATACCCAAGACCCGTAGAAATTATATCCGAGACAAAAGTCGGAATTTAGAACCCAGACCCTCTCTGGGTTTGGGGTCTGTTGGACCTGTAAAGACCTCTAGTCTAAAGAGAACATATTGCAAACAAATAATCTGAACATCGTGTCAGTATAAAACATATTTTGTAATGTCTATGCATTCATAATCGCTAATCAATATCCAAAAACAGCAAACGTTTTTTCCACAAACCTGCACATCATCTCTCTTTTGTGGCACCAATGTGAGGGCACGATGTTATGGCACGGGAAATGGTGCTTTGTGTTCACAGTACCAAAAAAATATATAAAAAAAACAGACCGCGGAATTCAAGCAAACTGAATTGAACCCCTCGAGATGTTCTCAGTTCGGTTCACTTCGAGGGTTCTGAGTTCCTTTGGAGTGTTCGCACTGCACAAATTCAGCGAAGAGAACCAATCGATAATGCATTTACAACGGTCTCCTATCCAGACCAGTACGTCACAGCTCTCCCTGCGCTCTTGAGTCACGTCAGCCGGGCTAACAATACAGGGCCTCCTCATAGCATAGTGAAACATCCAGTTCTCCTTAGGTACCAGGTCTCTTGGGTACCTCAAGTACAGCTGATTAAAACTTTAGGGATAGGGGGCAGTATTTTCACGTCCGGATGAAAAGCGTGCCCAAAGTAAACTGCCTGCTACTCAGGCCCAGAAGCTAGGATATGCATATTATTAGTAGATTTGGATAGAAAACACTGTGAAGTTTCTAAAACTGTTTGAATAATGTCTGTGAGTATAACATAACTGATTTGGCAGGCGAAACCCTGAGCACAATCCATCCAGGGGAAAAAAATGTTTCGAGGTCAATCTGTTTTCTATGGTAAGCCCTTTTTAATAGGAATCTGCTTACAGTTCCTATGGCTTCCACTAGATGTCAACAGTCTTTAGAAATTGGTTGATGTTTTTCTTTTGAGAAATGAAGAAGTAGCCCTGTTCTTTCCATGTGTCACTCCAGGTGGACTCAAGTCTTTTGGTACGCTCGACCTGGAACGCGCTTCACTTTGTTTTCATCCGGTATTGAACACAGTTTATCCCGTCTTAAGTTTTATCGATTATTTACGTTTTAGGATACCTATGGTTGGATTAGGAAAGTTGTTTGAAATGTTTGGACCAAGTTTACAGGTAACTTATTAGATACTTTGTAGTCATGTTGGGCGAGTTGGAACCGGTGTATTTTCTGAATCAAACGCGCCAAATAAATTGACATTTTGGGGAAATAAAGAAGGAATTTATCGAACAAAAAGGACCATTTGTGATGTTTCTGGGACATTTGAGTGCTAACAGAAGAAGATCTTCAAAGGTAAGGCATGAATTATATCGTTATTTCTAACTTTTGTGTAGCACCTGCCTGGTTGAAATATGTGTGTTTATATATGTTTTCATGTGTTGGTATGCGGGACGCTGTCCTCAGATAATCGCATGGTCTCCTTTCGCCATAAAGCTTTTTTGAAATCTGACACTGCGGCTGGATTAACAAGAAGTTAAGCTTTATTTTGATGTGTTACACATGTATGTTTTGTGAATTTTTATTATGAGTATTTCTGTTTTTGAATTTGGCGCGCTGCAATTTCGCTGGATGTTGTCTAATCAATCCCGTTACCGGGATTCGAGCGGGAAGGGATCACTAAGAAGTAAAGATTTGTTTTTAAAGAACTGAGTAATACCTTAACTTGCATGTTGGGCTGGAACCCATCCAGCTGGTTGAGGAGCTCAAGCATAGTTCTCTGAACCTCCCTGTCACCTGCTTTCTCACTGTCAAACCTGGAGAAATCAAAAGGGATCAGAGGCTTGT
This sequence comes from Oncorhynchus mykiss, assembly GCF_057628025.1. Lineage (NCBI taxonomy): Eukaryota > Metazoa > Chordata > Actinopteri > Salmoniformes > Salmonidae > Oncorhynchus > Oncorhynchus mykiss. The sequence continues at coordinate 57,536,406 of NC_143027.1, read as the reverse complement.
GTCGATGCTATTAAAACAGCTATAGAAAGCAACTGTGAAACTTATCATTGGTAGCTGGTTTACAGTGTGTAGGAATCATACAGTTTAACTGCACCACTTACCGTTTGGTTCCAATGGCGTCTAGCTCATCTATGAAGATGATGGAGGGGGCCTTCTCCTTGGCCAGGGCAAAGGCGTCTCGGACAAGCTTGGCACCATCACCAATGAACATCTGGACCAGCTGTGGGCCAGCCAGCTTGAGAAATGTGGCCTGTAGTAGGATGAAAGATAAATAAATACAACTCTGCCTGTCTACACAATTTTACCCAAAACAGAAAAGGAGTTGACACTCCTGCACAAACAAATAACCCCTTGCTAAAATACAAGCCATAAGGTCAATGTTTTGTTTTACCTTGGTCTGGGCAGCACAGGCCCTAGCCAGTAGGGTTTTCCCTGTGCCTGGGGGGCCATACATCAAAACCCCCTTAGGTGGCTGAATACCCAGGTTCTCAAACTTCTCCTTGTGGTTCATGGGCAGAACAATTGCTTCCACCAGCTGAAAGTCAAAATAATAGCATCACATGTTGTTAAAACTGCAATTACATTCACATACGAGTGTCTAAAGAGATAAGATACAAATGATAATATCGGACCTCCTGGATCTGTTTGTCTAATCCACCAATGTCACTGTACTGTTCAGTGGGGCGCTCGTCCACCTCCATGGCTTTGACTCTGGAGTCATACTCCGTGGGCAGGGTTTCCAGGATCAAGTATGAGTCCTTGTTTACCCCCTGGTCATCACCACAGGGAAAGAGAAAAAGTGACACTCAAGCACAAACAAAAAATAAATCCATAGCTTGTTGAGCAGAGGGAGCTGCTATTCAAGGACACATTCAAGTGAACATAAGTGGTTTACCACGAGGTCTCCCGGCTTCAGCTTCTCTGCATCCACCAAGCCAATGACCGGGAGGAAGTATGTCTGCAAGAGCACAAAAGGGGCAACCGCTGTCAACTACAACTGCTGAATAACTCCTATTAATAACTGTTTTAATTTACTAAGAATGACACAGGAAAAGTATTGATCAAAATGCAGTTGAACTTGGGAGGAGATCAGACCAGTGTTTCCTCTGGGAGAATTGGTAGTGGTGTGGGGAAAATGTCACAGAGGGGCTGATTTATTTTATTTTGTTCTGGTGACATTAACATTGTTTAGTCCATTTTAGTCCATAAGGAATGAAAATAAAATTGATGACGACACCATCTAAAATATAATTTAAACCTCCAGAAATGACAAAAAAATAACATATTGGTAAAATTACAATTTTTTTGATATATTATCACCTGTAGCCCAACTGATGCAGCATAGTGGATATAAATAAATAGGCTGAAGAATGGGGTTTCCTTTCTGCATTTACCCTATTGGGCTAATCATTAGTAGTCGAGCATCAGGTCGGATACCCACATTCTTTCCACCCCATGGGTCGGCTCACAGTTCAGAACAATTAAATGATGGTCGGAAACATTTTAAATCAAGATAATACACATTTTAAAAACCCAGGAGTTTATTGTGTTGCGAATTCCATTCTGTGAGCGGGAAAGCCAGACATAAGGCTACCAGCCACACATGCATTGAGTGTGGAGCCGGGAACTGTCCCTTATTTGTGTTGTGCTAAAACGTTCCCTCTCTCTGCGTGATAATACAAAACTTTGCCAAGTTTACTTTCCCTGGATAGCCTAGCTCACGCGAAAATGGCTAACGTAGGCCTAAGCGGAGAAATAAAAATAACAGTTACGATAAGGGAAGACTACAAAAATATAGTGGAAACGGTGCTGCACGAGTGAAATCCCCAGTTTGGAAGGACATCACAGTAGATGGATGTAAGCAGGTAGGCCTATTGGTTTAGATAATTCAGTTCATTATTACATTAATTCAGGCATTAGTTCATTATACCATACGCAGGCCATATAAAGTATAAACCGGTGTGGCTGGTAAAAGTTTTATTAGCCAACTAAATAAAACCTATTTTCACAGCCTATATTCAATTTTGGGAATTCCCCCTCCCTATGGCACCTGTAATTTGAATGCACCTCAAAAGGATTATTAATCTCGCATAGAACAAAAAACAAGCCAACTAGGTAAATGGATAAACTATTCTATTATGGGGTTGTCAGACATTTCTATTCATTACTTGTTTGTTTGCAGAGGAAAAGTAAATGTGGACTGTTCCAGCATCTTCAAAGTGCTCCTTGGAATAAATATTTTTTAATGTTCCATATTTTGTTGGTGTGGCGGCAATGATTTTGTTGGTGCACACCGCCACGGCTAAATGACTGCTGCAGAAAACACTGGATTGGACATATTCCTAGTTGTTACTTACCTGTCTTGTAGATGTTTTGATGACAGCGCATTTGCCCTTCCTCTGGGAATCTAGATCAATGTTTGCTCCATCCTCCTCCTGGTCATTTGGGTCCACATCCAGAAGCTGCAAGACAGTTTTAAGACATCTCAAACCTAACCTGTGATGATCCAGACACTGTTGTATGGTCATAAACGGACAATTAGCTCTACACCCATCACAAAAGTGAGCTTCACAAGAATTGCGCTTTTGATACTAAACTGTTCAATACAATAAAACAATTTGGCACTGAGACGAAAGTGTACACATTTCTTCATGCTCCTACCTCGATGACATTGGAGACCAGGTACGGCAGGGTCTTGTTCACTTTGATCTTCTCTGTGTTTTCTTTGATTTTGTCCTTCATGGCCTGCAGCTCATGGGTTACCCTCAATACCTCACTCTTCATGATCTACAACATAAGTCCAATTGAATGTATAGACAGACCTAGGCAACTTATTCATAATTTTCATATCATCATTTAAAAATTGGAAGGGTCAAGTATATGGTGGAGACATAACAGATAAGAAGCTGAAAAAAATAGAGAATAGTTAGGGCCATCTGATACACCAATAGCAGCTAAAATAACTAGTTAGCTATCTACCTTTATTTCACTGTCCAGAAGACGTGTCCGCTGAACGATCTCTTCGGTGGACATTTTGAGGACTTCTTCGCCGATCCCATCCTATTGTTGACAAACAAAATTGTAATGTTATGATACAACGTAGCTATTTAGCTACTATCGTTAAAGAAATACAGTAATCATGACTCCTGGCTATAAGCTAACTAGCTGGCGGCTAATAAGACAAGCAAAATAGCCAGGCTAACGTTAGCTAACAACTTGCAGATATGTTTACGAGTCTCAGTGTGTGTAACGTTAGTTACTAGCTAACAACGTTTTTAAGTGACCAGAAAGGTGTTAACTATGTTAACAGGCTAAATACCAAGAAAAACATTTGTTTTATGTGACCAAGCTAACGTTAAAGAAAATTTGAAAATGTCCTGTGTCACTGTCCCATCAATTTAACAGGCTAGCTAACGTTAGCTTGTAGCTATGCTAGCTGACATCAGTATAAGCTCTTTCGTTTATTGGATACATGTTAACTTCATAATTACGATCATATTCAAATAATAGATGTTGTAATCAAAATAAATTGATGAACTTATTCAGATCTGTTAATTCAAGGAACAAACCTCCACCTCATCCCAAACTGATCTGTCATTCAGCGACGCCATCTTTCCTCTTGTCTTCGTGTTGGTAGTTCTTCTACTTCTTCTTTGAGGTTAATCGGCAGACTACAACCGATGAGTTGTATTACCGCCACCTACTGTACGGGTAGTGACTGAGATAAACGTTTCCCATTGCAGGAAAGGGGGGGGGGGAAACACATCAGATACAATACAACAATTAAATAAATGTAAATAAAGCATCCCACTCCTATAGACATAGTTCAAATCACAGCCTTACCCAGGCTTAAGGGCCTGAGAGGACGAAACATTCGTCGATAGGATTCAGGTTAACATTTGCAAGGCTGCAGGGCCAGACTGACGATCAGGACGCCTGCTCGGAGTCCCCGTGTCCAAGAACGCCAAGTTAACCCGCCTAAATGACTATTACCCCAGAGCACTCACATCTATAGCCATGAAATACTTTGAAAGCCTGGTCATGGCTCACATCAACACCATCATCCTATCTGGGATGATGGTGTTGATGTGAGCCCTGGATCCACTACAATTCCCATACCACCCCAATAGATCCACAGATGTCACAATCTATATTGCACTGTACACCTCCCTCACCCACCTGGACAAAAGGAATAACTATGTAAGTATGCTGTTCATTGGCTACAGCTCAACATTCAACACCGTAGTCCCCATCCAGCTCATCAACAAGCTCAGGACCCTGGGACTGAACACCTCCCTTTTCAACAGGATCCTGGAATTCCTGAGTGGTCGCCCCCAGGCGGTGAGGGTAGGCAACAAGACATCTGCCATGCTGACCATCAACACAGGGGTGTGTGCTTAATCCCCCCCTGTACTCCCTTTTTTGCTGATGACACCACGGTGGTAAGACTGATCACCGACGGCGATGAGGTGTAACCGGTGTGAAAAGGCTAGCTAGTTAGCGGTAAGCGCTAGTGGCATTTCAAACGGTGATGTCACTCGCTCTGAGACATTGAAGTAGCTGTTTCCCTTGCTCTGCAATAGGCAATGATGCATCGAGGGTGACTGCTGTCAATGTGTGCCGAGCGTCCCTGGTTCAAGCCCAGGATGGGGCGAGGAGAGGGAAGGAAGTAACACTATTACAGAGGCAGCCTATCATGGACTACGGGGGGGGGGCAAGCACACCCCCATCCACATCGATGGGGCTGTAGTGTAGCAGGTTGAGAGCTTCAAGTTCCTCTGTGTCCACATCACTAAGTAACTAACATGGTCCACACACACCCACACAGTTGTGAAGTAGGCATGACTGTGCCTCTTCCCCCTCAAGAGGCTGTAAAGATTTGACATGGGCCCTCAGATCCTTAAAAAAAAGTCTACAGCTGCACCATTGAAAGCATCTTGACTGGTTGCATCACCGTTTGGTACGGCAACTACAAGGCACCCGACCACTAGGCGCCACAGAGGGTGGTGAGTACATCACGGCATTGTCCCTTTTTTGCACTAACTCTCTCGCATTGACTCTATGAAAACACTGGACTCTACTTGCACACTCACACATACCTGTACTTAGACTGACACCCCAACACACACGCACGCACGCACGCACGCACACACACACACACACACACACACACACACACACACACACACACACACACACACACACACACACACACACACACACACACACAGCTGCTGCTACTGTCTATTATCTATCCTGTTGCCTAGTCACTTTACCCATGCCATATGTACATTGCTACCTCATTTACCTTGTATTACTGCACATCAACTCTGTACTCTTTCTCCCTGTTTATAGACATATTATTTTTACGCCTACTCGATAATGTTATTTATTCCTCCTATTTTTAACTCTGCATTGTTGGAAAAGGATCTGTAAGTAAGCATTTCACTGATAATCTACACCTGTTGTTTACAAAGCCTGTGACAAATAACATTTTATTTTAATTTATTTGATTGTAATGCCTCTGCTGTAAAATCCCTTAGATCCAAAACATTTTCAGCCAGAATCACTATGATGCCTATTTTCTCAGATTTCCTCTTTGTTTGCGCTGTGCCGTTTATAACCAATAAAATAAACGATACAAAGTGCAACTTTTTAACATACAACATGTCAGGATCCTGGGCATACCAGGATCCTGGGCGAGGAACATTTAATGGTGTCTCTAATCCACCTACCATAGTTTATTCAAAATTGTTCCCTTCTTTCGCTCTTCTCACCACCTCTGGCAGCCTGGTCTCATAGACTAGATGTAACATAGAAAATGTAAATCCGTATCTCTCAAATGTATATGATATGTTATGTTTGGCATGGTTACACCAGACAGAAGGTTACTTCTGTCTGGTCGTGGTTGGTCGGGGTGGATGGGTGGACGTATAACGCGTGTTCGAATCTCATCACAGGCAACTTTAGCATTTTAGCTAATTAGCAACTTTTCAACAACTTACTTATTTTTAACTACTTGGTATGTTAGCTAACCCTTCACCTTACCCTAACCTTAACCCTTTTAGCTAACCCTTTAACCTAACTCCTAACTCTAACCCTAACTCCTAGCCTAGCTAACGTTAGCCAGCTAGCTGGCTAATTCTTATTTACTTGACCGTTGGTGATTCTGTCAACCCCCTAAGTTCTAGGTTCCTGTTATATGGCATACAATAGGAGTATATATATATATATATATATATATATATATATATATATATATATATATATGTACATATATGTATGTATATATATGTACATATATGTATGTGTGTGTGTGTGTGTGTGTGTGTGTGTGTGTGTGTGTGTGTGTGTGTGTGTGTCAGGGATAGTGCCATGTGTCTCCGTGAGAAACTATGAGCTGTATCAGTTCCATGGCTAAAGGATTTCATTTGGTAACAACATTTCTGCCGCCTCCACCTCAGCGGGACACATGATTCTCATGGACTGGAGAAAGCTTGTGTGAACATCACTGTCCTTAACAGAGAAGCATTCATTTTATTGCACTACACTTAGAAAAAAAGGGATACTACATTCACAATTCTTAGTATTCAATTGTAATGTGTATTTCATACTTATTCTTATGCAGCTATAGTACTGAATGGGTAGGTGTGTCCAAACTTTTGACTGGTACTGTATATCAAAAAATATATACAGAAAACCCATCTGTTGGCTTGGTAGCACATAATATACATTTTCTTTATTGCCAGTGTCTTTCTAGAAGGTCTCCTTTCTATCTCCTTGGAAGAAATGACAGTTTTTCGATCAAACACATTCCCAGTGGAATTTATTGAGTTTATGTATCTCCTGAGGGGTTACGTGAATACAGTAAGGGTTGCACATTTCCCAGGATATCCGTCTCTGTTTATTGGTGTCCTCTTCTGACTGAGGTTCCACAGCACTCCTACCCTCCTCTCAGTCTCTGCCATGCCTCACGTCATCCTTCCCCTCAATTCCATCTCCTGTTTCCTTGCGTGTTCCAGAAGGAATTGCAGAACTCCGGCTGGCTTGTTCCCTATTGTCATCATCATTTACTGTCATTGGACTCCCACACCTACCCCTGCACCACAACCACTGCAGTAAGGCCCGGCAGCGCTTCCGAAAGGCCACATCACAACAAGCATATAGAAGGGGGTTGAGGCAACTATTGACATACCCTAGACAGGTAGCATAGGGGTGAGCCGCAACCAGAGTCCGGTCAAATGGGCAGGAGTAGGGCAGCAGCTCTAAATCCACGAGCATGGAAAGTGTTTTGTTGGCATGAAAGGGAAGCCAGCAGAGGAAGAAGGCTAGCACTAAGGTGACTATAACTCGCAAAAGGCGGCGTTGGCGTCGGCGGTCGGGGCGTGGACCCTGTCCAAAATGGCGGCTGAGGAGGCGGCCTAGGGAGCAGTAACATATCAATAAGATGATCAGAGGCAACAGAAAGCCAACCAAGGTGGATTTAAGTCCTAGAGCCGCCGTCCACAGTAGCTCTGCCTGCTCCCTGTCATCTTCCTCCAGCTCTGCTGAGATCAGACCAGAGTAGTCCATCATACAGGAAGATATGAACATGGGCATGTGATCATGATCCGAGGGTTCCTCTTCCTCAGCTGTCTGCCAGTCTTCTTCATACTGACCCCCTACATCCACCTCCCTTACAGTCCTCAGTAGCAGCGCAGGAAGAGCAAGGATACCTGCCACCACCCAAACGCTCCCCACTACCCAAGCAGCTCGGCAGGCTCCACTCCCCTGGGCCCTACTGGACCGCCGTCGGCCAGCAATAACCCAGTAACGCTCCATGCTCAGGACCGTAAGGGAGAACACACTAGCATACATGTTGAGGGCCACTAAATAGCTGCTGACTTGGCAAAGAGGCTTGCCAAAGGGCCAGTGGTAGTCTAGCGCTGTGTGGGCTGCCCACAAGGGCAGGGTTACCACAAAAGCCAGGTCTGCTGCTGCCAGGCTGGCAATGAGTGAGTCAGTAAGGGAACGGGAGGAGTCAGACAACTTGGGGGTAGAACTCCTTCCAGATTGCTGAAGACGCCGATTGGTGCAGGTCCCCACGCCGGCTGGTTTACCCTCAGGTCGATCCAGGTATGACCAGAGGACAAGCCCATTTCCCAGGGAGCCCAAAACAAATACCAGGAGATAGACTGAGGGTATGATAACCCATGTGGGTCTCCATTCTCTGTAGTCACACTGGTGAAACGGGGGCGGAGAGGGGGATGCTGAGGGCATAAGCTCAGATTCCGACATAAATGGGATGGGCAGAGTGGATAAATGTGAGAGTCTATGACCAGCCACTGTCTCTTGTTGCAGGGTTAAGAAAATGATATATTCTTTCTCTTGTTTTCAATGTTTCCAGGTCAATGTCTCTGCTTTTATGACAACTTCTGTGTTGAGTCTTGTACACAGCATCTGAAGGAAAAAAAATATTTTTAAGAAAGTATATATATATATATATATATATATATATATATATATATACTCCTATTGTATGCCATATAACAGGAACCTAGAACTTAGGGGGTTGACAGAATCACCATCGGTCAAGTAAATAAGAATCTAGTGTTTGACAAGAAGAGTATGTACATCAAATAACAATATGTACGTAAATGTTTACAAGGCTTACCTCAACACCTGAAGATCAGGGTCTTCTTCTTCTGAACTTGTTGAAAACGGACTTTAGTGATGATAGCCTGTTCCCATATTCCACTGAAACCACTCTTGTCTCAGGTCATTTTTGTCCAGGCTTGGAGGTGTGTCTCACTAGTGCTCTGTGAATCCCCCTGCTCCAGATATAGTAGATCTCCCTGTCCCTCAGCCCCTCCCACTCCCCTGCTCTCCTCTTCTCAGACCACCCCAGAGAAGCTTTGTGAGACCTGCAAACAGACCTCATTATCCCTGTCCCACAGTACACACTAACTGGGCACAAATATAACAAAATATACACAATGTATACCTACCAAGACTCTCCTTTGCACAATGTCTGAACAATGGCAGTCACATTGAAGCCTACAAGACAATAAGAGTTGCAAACATTAAACAGTCTGTTAATAGATGCTCACCAGGGCAAATACATGCCGGAAATGTGGGGCACATACAATATAAGTCTGTGCTGTTGTCTTGATGATACTCAGGGGAGTACTAACATTTGAAATTCTGGGAATCTCCAAGGTCAGGATGGCTGTGTATCCTGTTTTAGACTGGTGACTTACTATGCCAGCAAACTTTTGGAGAATTTTGATAAAGAAATAGATCCAATAAGTGCTTCAGCAGAAATTAAAGACATTTTAATAACAGGTTAATAACACTAGGTTAACACATAAATCCTACTATTGTTACTATTGTCAATATGGACATACACATAATTGCGTCATACTGTACAGCCTTCAGTTGTTCCTATGTCCTGGGAACTGACTAACAGTTAATTCTTGTAATAATGTGTCTCTACAGGCTTGGTCAGCATCATGATTTGACCCGAAGGGTCACAATTTTATTTGCTAGTTGTGATGGCACACATCTGTTGCCAGAGCCTCCCCCATTCTTTTCATTTAACAGTAAATAGCACAAACATTGAGTCATCTCACACAACACTGGGCCCTATGTCTGTGGTCTGGGGGGGTGAAAAGACCACGTCAATAGAGGATGAGTACCTTTGAGTTAAGACTGTGGCATGTCGTTAGCATAACCAATGGGCCAAGGGTTTGTAGGATGTCGCTGTGACACTGTGTAAATATTGAAACACCACTTTCTCCTCTCAAATGTGTGAAAGAACAACATGTGGCCACATCTTGTCTCCCAGAATGGTTTATCTCAGCAACCTTTTTCTAAAACACTGTGATTTAGGCTTATTCTGTAAAATTAGGTTGCTCAGATTGATACACAGCATTTATGAAGGAATATTTCAAATCTCAGGTCCAAGTTTTGAAAATCGCATTTGACAAATTCTACTTGACACAGGCCAAGGGCCATAATGCATTTTGTTGCTGTGCTCTGTATCATGGGTTACTTTATTAATAGCTGTTGTTCATGCCATTTAGAAAAGTATCAAGTATCAGGCATCAAGACACCAAGTAAAAGCTGTTTGATAGTGCCCACTCAAGCCATACTAACTTGTAACCTCTTAACAATGCACCAAAACCAAGTTCCTACCACTGTGCGTCCTTTTTACTTCTCTATTTGCTATTGCTCTCTGCTTTCTCACTTACTTCCTTTCTTGTTCTCTGCTATTTGGCTCATCCAGCTGTCCAAACAGGATGACATTTATGAAGGGCATGGGGTCAAACAGAAGGGTATGGGGGAAGATGGCCTCTGGCATCTCTCTAATAGGTAAATGATAAGCCATGGATGTTGCCATAGTTAAGGACCTTGTCATAGTTAAGGACCTTGGATCTGGCTGTAGTATGTATAAGTAAAGCCAACTCTGTGACAAACTCCCGCACAACAGAACGTATCAGTAGGAGTGTAAAAGGAAATGGGGATATAAAGCTGAATGGATTACATGCACTAATTTCAAAGTCAGACTTCCCAGACTGCCATCCAGGTAGGCATTTTGGGAGATCAAAATCACCGGATAACATTAAACCATTCTGCAAATGTTCTGTATGACGCATTTCTCAATGCTTGCTCAGTTTAACTCTTGATTAACATACTAAAAGTAATGGAGTATTCAACACATTTTGAGATCCTGCCCTGTTCATTAAAGTCTATAATCAACCATTTTGCTGAGATCTTAGCATACATTTTAAAACACATTCAAGAACATGCTATTTTCACTTAGAAGATACACCATTAGTTCACCACTACAGGGACTCCTTGGGTTATGCTGTAGAGTAGGAAAATTCATAATTCTGCACTACTCTTCTAGCTCCTCTTTCTAACTGAAGATGCTGAGAGCCTCACACAACAAACTCCATTCGTCAATACTAAGATTGTTGAAGTCCACTGTCCAACGGTGCTATACATTCCTCTGAATCCAAACATGAGGGTAAACAGAATAAACACGAAGGCATCCTTCTGACAAATAAATGTGGCTTATTTGGCAATATGTTTTTTTATTGGCCAGAGATTAAAATAAAAAGACAACACCACCCACGTGAAATATTTCATCCAAAAAGGTCTCTACTGTGCCCTTTAAAAAACATTTGGTTGGTTTAATCGATTCCTATTAAACAGGAAAAGCAATGTTACGTAACAGGGTATGCCGCTAGGCAGTAAAAGAGCAGTGAAGGCATTGCGTGTGAACAAACATCTCTCCCAAACGGATCAACCTTTAGTTCTAAATTCCACATCATCAATTCCACAGTATTTGCATTTTGAATTATACAATACTTTGCCCACTCAATCACGGACACACAAAAACTCAAACATTTCTCAAATGATCCCTTACATTTAAGCACATTACGGTAACTTTGGTCAGCAAACTATAGACAACCTATAGTAAACCCCCTTAGATGGAAATTAAGTGCCAAAGTCTATTATACTAGCCTCAAAAGAGGATTGTTTGAATGATATCCCTTCTTCAAACTCATGAGCTGTGAGCACATTTCTTATTTTCAGCCTTTGGGCTGAAGCACAAAGCATTGGTAATCATCCAATAGGTTATCGTAGAAAGCTTTAAAAATCCAATTAGTGCAAAGAGTCTAATTCAATATTAGAAATGTGCAGCAGTAAATCAGGCAAATACTAATACGGCAGAATTTCAGCATGAGCCATTAACCCATATCTTCCTGCTTGCCGTTCCATCGGTGGCTTCTGTTCAGTCGAGTGGCAGCATTAGAGCTTCTAAGGCGTAAGTGTGAGGAGAAGTTAGTGCATGCACCACCACATCACTGCCAATGAGGCAAGAAGGCCCAGCAAGGGCTTGCCAGTGCCAATGGATGTGGCTCCGTTGCATAGATCACCGGTGCAACAGTTGAAGTAGAAGTTTGGTACAGCTGGGAACATCTGGGCCAGTCGATTGTAGTCGCAGTCAGAGTACTTGACGCACTGCCGATACGTCTGTCCCCCTGTGCCAAAGAACATAGGAGTTACAGGGTAACGCAGAGACATGGAGGATTTTCATAATTTGTTTCAGATTACACATTTTACTGCACCTCTCTCAGTCAGTGTCAGGCAGGCATCCTCATAACTGCAGTCCTGTGTTTTTGTGCAGCTCCCTGTGTAATCCTTGCATTTGACACAGCGGATGGCAGATCCTGAGAAAACAAGGTGAGACACTTAGCACCTTCTCATGACTCTGAGCATTTCACATTTGACCAAATCCCAGCAGCTAATCAAAAGGGAAGTGGAGTGATTCATCTAGAAAAACATGTATCCTTGATTGTAAAACTTGAACACTGAACTTGATTATCATCCAAAAATAACTTCACAGATACAAAACAAACGTACTGTTTTACCACACATTTCCACATATGTGTTTGTATTGCACTTCCTGAGCTACGCAAAAAAAACTTCTGTGGGAATCTTAGAACGGTGCACAATAAATGCAGCTTTGTATTTGTAAAATGATTTTCGGGTGCTATGAAAGTACAGTTTGAGGATTCCAAAACCGTATTGCATGCAGTGATTACTAACGGCTAGACAGAGCATTGTAAATGCGATTCCTATGCCTATACGGCCTTCAGTTCGAGAGCTAGGCGAGACTCAACAGTATCAAAATAACCAACTTCAATGGCAGATTGTGAAGACAACAAAAAGTATTTGCTTACCCAATCCAAATATTGCAAAACAGAACACTAAGCATATCCCAGAATAATTGTTCATGATTTTGATTTTTGCTGACTGTCACTCCTGGAGAGAAAAAAGGAGACAAGAATAATTTATTAAAGCTGGAATCCTTAGTTGCTACATCCATTTTTTGGACTTATAAATGAATGATATATACCAATTAATTATTGAAGAATAACATAAATGCCTCAAACTTAGGTCAACTGTTGTACACCATCAGAGACCAAAATATAAACTTGTTTGTAAACAATGTAAATGTGTAAGTGGTTACAGTGGTCACATTTCTCCAGGCACTCCCATCCCTCATCGTTTTACCAAAACTGGGGTGTGGTGACTGCTTTGTCATTGTTTCGATTAAGGACTGGTTTTAACTAGTGATGGGATTAAAAAAAACTATTCAATTACATATCTGGATATTATGTTTGACGATATATCATATCATTTTGACCATGTCGCAATATAAATTTTGCGCTAATTTTCTGTACCTTCACCAAAAGCCCAGTATGTTTCCTTCATAGTTTGTTCACCATCTTTTTAAATAGGCACCTAATTTGTTTTCAGCATTTTTATTTCCCTGACTGATCAAAAATAGTTATCATGGCTCTTTCTTGTCCATCGACAGCAGCCATATGGTGAGATATGCTTGGAACATCGACTCGCATGTTCGTAAATTCAATCTGGAGTGCAAGAGTGCGCTCATATTGTCTGTTCGTAAATTCAGAGCCCACATTCCTGGCAGCTCTCTCAGAGGAGTAAATATGGCACTCCAAATTGAATTTACGAACACACATAATATCGTATCGTGAAGTCACTGGCAATTCCTATGTCTAGCTAAAATTGCCATTACGAATTCCGGATTACACACAAATGTATTGCCTATGGTCCATGCCTTGTTAAAACACTGCAGAGATGAGAGACAGCTTTATATTTCTATCTGCATATGATATGGATATGGTTTACAGTAACCTGACCAACAGAGTATCTAGTGATGGCCAAACAACTTGATCAACTGGCCTTACTAAAATTAAATTAAATGCAGTAGCTAACATTAGTTGTGTAAAGTTAGCTAAAATCTATGCACGCTAGACAGCCAACCACATGACATTAACTCTCAAATAGCTACGTTTGTTCTTATTTTTGGTTGAAATACACCTATAGTTATTGTTAAGTAATTATTAGGAAGCTGGACATTTTTAACGAAAGAGGAATTTACTTACCCTGCTTCATCGAACAACGAGAGCAAAATGGCAAGCAAGCGCTTCGGAACCCAAAATAACCATGGCCCCTCCCCTTTAGAAAATAAACTGACCACTGCTGGGGAGCGTGGTTCGGCGGTGACCTTATTTTATCCAGATTGGTGGTGACACACCAACCTATTAAATAAATTCAGTATTATTCAAGGTGGGATGTTATATTCAGGGTACAACCATTTCCTTTTCCTAATATTGTATGAGGAAGGGTTAGTAATTTAATGACTGATTCATTATTTATTCATCTACATATGACATGAACCATACCAAGTTGGAGGTTGAAATGCATTTCAAAATGGCCAACTATTTGGGCCGAAACTCCTATCTTCAGGTAGACTAACTGACCCCACAACTGTCTGCACCAGTCTGTTTCAGAAAATGAATATCAGGGCACATTTAACAGCTGGGTTGTACAATGCATTCTTGGAATGTGCTATATAGAGGACAAAATGAACTGAAACTGACGACTGTAATACAGTTGTCATATCAGACTGAATTCTAGTCATAAGAAAGACCAACTTATTGCACCCTACTTTACATTAGTTATCATGACATGAATGGGTGAAATGAGGCTATTGGTTTACACCAGTAGGCCAACACAACAGCTGAACAAAGGAACATTGGTCGGGCCACAACAGAGACCACTTGAGGAATATCTGGCAACATCAAGACACATTCCAAAACAAACAATAGACAATTGTGAGCTTGTCTCAGTATGCCATTTGTGTGGGACCACCCTTGTTATTTTAATGAAACAATTTGATGAATTTCTTTGTGAATTGTGCGTTCAACCTGACACAATCTCTGCAGAAGTGATAGTTGAACTAAGATCGGCCTATTAAGAAACATTTTGTACAATACTCTTCAATAGGCATCTTGGTTCAACGTTTACTTCTGTAGAGATTGTGTAATGTACTGTATGCACAATTGTTCTCTATCAGTCTTAAAAACATTGATCGCATCCAATTTCTAACTGATTCTTATGAATCTATTTCTCAGTAGCCGCAGGTAATAGAATATAAAAACACAAATGACATCGATGAAATAAATCCATCACAACAATTCATGAACAAAAATCAATGTGCTTACAAATTCAGCATTTAGTGTTTATTTACCCCAAACATAGAAAAACAAAAACACACTTTTATGAAGTAAAAAACAGTGATACTGAACAAATACCTAAATGCAAATCAAATGAGGTTTGAAATGATCATAGAGAATAGCCAGACACTATTGCACAGCTTTGCTAAGTACAAGGGGAAAACAGGATTAAAACAGTCAGTTATTACCCACAAAATATGTCTTGCCATTCATAGACAAGAAGAACAGAAGGCAAACGCCTTAATTCCATATTTAGAGGAAATTATTTTCAAATAATACATAACAGCACACGTCTTCCTGGCAACAATGTCAAAGCTAAAACATCTCCTTGGAAAAACTGAATTTGCTCAGCTCAGCCAGGGTATTTTCATGTCCAGTTAAGTACGTGCTGAGATGAGTGATACACGTGTGCTCAAAGCTGAGATAATGTCCCTCTAATGACCTGAAATTGCACCAGAAAGCAATATAAACCAGACAATATACACTTTCCAATTTATTTTACTTGGACAGTCAAGCAACATTTAAAAAAAATGTGGCTCTATACTCCAGCATTTTTTAAATTTGAGATCAAACGTTTCATATGAGGCGACAGCACATAATATCTCCTTTTATTTGAGGGTATTTTTAAACATGTCTGTTTTACCGTTTAGAAATGAAAGAACTTTAGGTATATTCTATTCTATTAAAGTAGTCAATAGTTTAGTATTTGGTCCCATATTCCTAGCATGCAATGAATACATCAAGCTTGTGACTACATACTTGTTGGATGTATGTGCAGTTTGTTTTGGTTGTGTTTCCGTTTATGTTTCACCCAATAGGAACTGAACAGTGAATAATGTAGTGTCATTTTAGAGTGACTTTTATTGTAAATAAGAATAGATGTTAATGTGGATGCTACCGTGCTTATGGATAATGAACGAATATTGAATAATGAAGACTGCGAAAGTTACAGAAGAACAAAGATCATACCCCAGAAAAAATGCGAACCGCCTCTGTTTATGGTAATTGTGAGAGGGGAGCATTTTGCGGGGGTATGATCTTTGTTGCTCTGTAACTTACACTTTCTCTTGTTCTTCTGTAAATTCTTTGAATTTGTCCAAAGACTTGAGGGAAAAAAAACAAATGAGACTAGATACAATGCATTCAGAAAGTATTCATACCCCTTGACTTATTACACATTTTGTTGTGTTACAGCCTGAATTCAAAATAGATTCAATATCTATATTTTTATCACCCATCTACACACAATAACCCATAATGAGCAAGTGAAAACATGTTTTTAGATATTTTTGCAAATGTATTGAAAATTAAAAACATGAACATAAGTATTCACACCCCTGAGTCGTGTGAATGTTAAAATCACCTTTGGGAGTGATTACAGCTGTGAGTCTTTCTGGGTAAGTCTCTAAGCTTTGCACACTTGGATTGTACAATATTTGCACATTATTTTTGCACTGTCAAATTGGTTGTTGATCATTGCTAGACAGCCATTTCCAAGTCTTGCCATAGATTTTCAAGGCTATTTAAGTCAAAGCAGTAACTAGGCCACTCAGGAACATTCAATGTCATCTTGGTAACCAACTCCAATGCAGATTTGGCCTTGTATTTTAGGTTATTGTCCTGTTGAAAGGTGAATGTGTCTCTCAGTGTCTGTTGGAAAGCAGACTGAACCAGGTTTTCCTCTAGGATTTTGCTTGTGCTTAGCTCTATGCAGTTTCTTTTTATCCTAAAAAAAACTCCCTAGTCCTTTCCGATGACAAGCACACCCAAAACATGATGCAGCCACCACCTACTTGAAAATATAAGAGTGGTACACAGTGATGTGTTTGCCCCAAACATAACTCTTTGTATTCAGGACATAAAGTGAATTTCTTTGCCACATTCTTTGCAGATTTACTTTAGTGCCTTATTGCAAACAGGATGCATGTTTTGGAATATGTGTTATTCTGTACAAGCTTCCTTCTTTTCACTCTGTCAATTAGGTTAGTATTGGGGAGTAACTATACTGAACAAAAATATAAACGCAGAATGTAAAGAGTTGGTCCCATGTTTCATGAGCCGAAATAAAATATCCCAGAAATTTTCCATACGCACAAAAAGTTTCTCTTGAAATGTGTGCACAAATTTGTTTACATCCCTTTTAGTGAGCATTTCTCCTCAACCAATATAATCCATCCACCTGACAGGTGTAGCATATCAAGAAGCTGATCAAACAATATGATCATTACACAGGGGCACCTCGTGTTGGGGACAACAAAAGGACACTCTAAAATGTGCAGTTTTGTCACACAACACAGAAGTTTTGAGGGAGCGAGCCATTGTCATGCTGACTGCAAGAATATCCACTAGAGCTGTTGCCAGATAATTGAATGTTAATTTATCTACCATAATTTTAGAGAATTTGGCAGTAAGTCCAACCAGCCTCACAACCGCAGATCAGTCTGTAATAAAGCCCCTTTGTGGGGAAAAACTAATACTGATTGGCTGGGCCTGGCTCCCCAGTGGGTGGATTTATGCCCTCCCAGGCCCACCCATTGCTGCGCCCCTGCCCAGTCATGTGAAATCCATAGATTAGGGCATAATGAGATTTACTTATAAGAACTATAACGCAGTACAATTGCTTAAATTGTTGCATGTTGGGTTTATATTTTTGTTCAGTATACTATCTTGTTGATCCATCCTTAGTGTTCTCCTATTGCAGCCATTAAACTCTGTAACTGTTTTAAAGTCACCATTGGCCTAATGGTGTAATCCCAGAGTGGTTTCCTTCCTCTCCAGCAACTGAGTAAGGAAGGACACCTGTGTATTTCTAGTGACTGGATGTATTGATACACCATCCAAGTGTAATTAATAACTTGACCAAGCTCAAAGGGAGATTAAACGTCTGCTTTTTATAAAAATGTACCCAACAGGTGCCCTTCTTTGCGAGGCATTGGAAATACCTCCCTGGTCTTTGTGGTTGAATCTGTGTGACTTTCACTGCTCAACCGAGGGACCTTACAAATAATTGTATGCGTGGGGTACAGAGATGAGGTAGTTATTCAAAAATCATGTTAAACACTATTATTGCACAGAGTGAGTCCATGCAACTTATGTGACTTGTTAAGAAAATCACTTACAAATGTACTCCTGAACCTATTTAGTCTTGCCATAACAAAGGGGTTGAATACTTATTGACTCAAGACATTTCAGCTTTTCATTTTTAATTAACTTGTAAACATTTCTAAAAACAAAATTCTACTTTGACATTGTGGTATTACGTGTAGGCCAGGGACACAAAATCTCAAATTATTCCATTTTAAAATTCAGGCTGTAACACAAAATGTGGAAAAAGTAAATGGGTGGGAATACTTTCTGAAGGCACTGTACATAAAGTGCATTCATTTGTAAACAGCAAAACAGATATGTATAGAGATAATCTCAAATAAAAGGTGACATTCTGTACTGTCGCCTCATATAAAACACTTGATCTCAAATTGAAAATGCTGGAGTAGAACCAAATTTACTAATTGTAGCTTCACTGTCCAAATAAATACAGAGGGGTGTGATGCTGTAGCTCATTGTTCAAACATTCAGATTTCTATGAGAAACTGCACACTGATTGGCTGCTTTACTAAACAGTTGTTTGTTTCTGCAGACTTTCAAAGGATCATAGTCATAATCACATTGCAATTAATAAAATATGATATGCATTAATGCATGACAGAGATAATGCATGACAGAGTCAAGCCCACATTAACATGTTCCTGAATATCGATTAGATATACAGACAGCATCCAATGTAGCACAACAGTTTTGATGTGGGCTTCTCTTTGTCATTGTTGTTAGCATATGCAAACATCCCAGCTTTTATGAGTTGTGTGTTTCCATATAATTCCTTGTTTTTTTTGTTGGTTTGAAAAACCACTGGCAGTGAGCATCTCTGATTAAGATCATCATAGTTACACATGTTTAACACTGCTGCAGAAACAGCTGCAATGTAAAAACAAGTACTTTTTGATGATGCATTGACAATACATCAATGAGATGCTGTGGCTTTTTATACAAGGAATATGACTACACACACACTACATATGCCAAGGAAAAAAGGGAATACTCAGGATTTAGATAGAGCACCAAACTACACTTTAGCTCTATGCACTAGGCAGCCAGCTAGAGAATGAACAATGTTACTATTGAAAAAGAGGTGACAACCCTGCTCTCAATAGACAATGTCCAGTTCCAGATCGCTCCATTGTTGAAAAAAAGAGAAAACAAACAATGGAGCGATCTTGGATTTACATGGGAGGGCATATTGCAGAGGCTGTGGTAGTATCTCATCGAGCTGGGGTGGAAAGGTTCACACAGGGCAATGACTATCAGCCAATGGTAAATACAGCTTTACAAACAAAAAACTAAATTTACTCTTATGTAATTGTGAAAGTCCTTCCTAGCCCCTTTCCTAATTGAGTCCTGTGGTGAGAAAAGTGTATCAGATGTGGCGTGGGCATCGTCCCCCTGGGGCTGCCATATTAATGCCTCGAAGCTCACCCTCATTATGGTCATCGGTGTCTGACGAGTTGTCTTCGTTAAAAGATGCACTTGAAACATCCCTTGCCGATCCCTGCTGATGGGGGGGAGCAAATATTAAACCAAGTTCTTGTTTCAAAACTTTACCATTTGTTGTATTACCAAAAATGGACAAATAAAAAGACAAACAAAACATTCTAATTGAATAACCCTAACCTAAAAGTTGGCCCTCATCATTGATTTACCAAGTTTCTTAAAACTGAATCCAATTGTTACTCATCTCCATCTCATAAACCATAAAACACTTACCGACCGTACAATTGACTCGCGGAACGGAGGGCAAACCATGTGAAAGCGGGGGATGCAGACGTCGAAGATCTCCTCTTTGTTCTTGAGACGGTGGAAGGTGTAGTGGCCTTCCATGTACTCTGAGGTAGTAGAGAAGGTCGTGCAGCTGGCGTACTCATGTACTTTACCCGGAGTCATCACCGGGAACTCTCCTGCAGACAATGTCATGCAGTTAGTATATCTCTTGCATAAATTACTCATGAAATGTTATTTAATTAGTATAACATGACAATTACATTAATAATCTGTTAGCTGTAAATCATTCTTAGATCATAACAGTTTTTTGCCCTCTGCTACCAAATGGAGACAATTAAGAATGAAACATTATGGTAAGTCTACGGAATCCTCTCTAGTCTAGTCACCTACCAACAACGCCTGGCCCACGGACCTCCTCCACGTTGCCATTAGCATTGGTGATCTTCCAATAACGACTGTCCAGTTGGCAAGCATTCTCAGGGAGGGCATCCTTTGCCATTTCAATCCTGAGGGTAGAATTGAATGCATAAGGTTAGGGGAAGTTATGACAGGTGTATTATGATCCATTTACACATTTATCTTTTTAAATCATCATCAGGAGCTGAAATCAGTAGGTGAAATAGTGGTACCTGATCCGATAGGTGAAGAAGAAATGTGGAGGATGCACGGAGCTAAGCTCCGGTAAGAAAGAGGTAGACACTGAAACAGTAATATCCCCCGTGGTGGCAACACACTGCTTATCATGGACGTACCTGTGAATAGTGAAAAAGCTTATTAAACCTTCAAAATCCGTTGGAAGCCTAGCTTTGAATGTTTGTTAACTACATATTAGGGTTGTCCCGACCCAACAAAAATCTTGGTCGACCAAGAGTTGTCTGTTCATTCGACCAATCGATTGGCCCCAAAAAATTTTAACGTGTATTTTTCCATATATAGACACATCCTATGTGTTTTAATCGAATCAACTACAGTGCATTCGGGGCTCCTGAGTGGCGCAGCGGTCTAAGGCACTGCATCTCAGCGCTAGAGGCGTCACTACAGACCTGTATCACAACCGGCCAGGATTGGGAGTCCCATAAGGCGGCACACAACTGGCCCAGCGTCGTCTGGGTTTGGTCGGGGTAGGCCGTCATTGTAAATAAGAATTTGTTCTTAACTGACTTGCCTAGTTAAATAAATAAACATTTCAGACCCCTTGACTTTTTCCACTTTGTTACATTAGACTTATTCTAAAATGGATTACATACATTTTCCCCTCACCAATCTGCACATAATACCCCATAATGACAAAGCAATAACAAGTTTGACATTTTTGAAAATGTATTACAAAATAAAACAGAAATCCGGAAGTTTACATACACCTTAGTCAAATACATTTAAACTCAGTTTTTCACAATTCCTGACATTTAATCCTAGTATAAATTCCCCGTCTTAGGTCTGTTAGGATCACCACATTATTTTAAGAATGTAAAATGTCAGAGTAAAAGTAGAGAATTATTTATTTCAGCTTGTATTTCTTTCATCACATTGCCAGTGGGTCAGAAGTTTACATAGTCATTTAGTATTTGGTAGCATTGCCTTTAAAATGGTTTAACTTGTGTCAAACGTTCCAGGTAGCCTTCCACAAGCTTCCCACAAAAAGTTGGGTGAATTTTGGCCCATCCCTCCTGACAGAGCTGGTGCAACTGAGTCAGGTTTGTAGGCCTCCTTGCTCACACACACTTTTTCCAGTTCTGCCCACAAATGTTCTATAGGATTGAAGTCAGGGCTTTGTGATGGCCACTCCAATACCTTGACTTTGTTGTCCAATCAGAAGCTTCTAAAGATGTGACATCATTTTCTGGAATTTTCCAAGCTGTTTTAAAGGCACTGTCAACTTAGTGTATATAAACTATTGACCCACTGGAATTGTGAAATAATCTGTTTGTAAACAATTGTTGAAAAAATTACTTGTCATGCACAAAGTAGATGTCCTAACCGTCTTGCCAAAACTACAGTTGAAGTCAGAAGTTTACATTCACTTAGGTTGAAGTCATTAAAACTCGTTTTTTCAACCACTCCACAATGTCTTGTTAACAAACTATAGTTTTGGCAAGGCGGTTAGGACATCTACTTTGTGCATGACAAGTAATTATTCCAACAATTGTTTACAACCATCTCTGCAGCACTCAGCACACACACCAATCAGGCCTTCGTGGTAGAGTGGCCAGACGGAAGCCACTCCTCAGTAAAAGGCATATGACAGCCCATTGGAGTTTGCCAAAAGGCACAAACTCTCAGACAATGAGAAACAAGATTCTCTGGTCTGATGAAACCAAGATTTAACTTTTTTGGCCAGAATGCTAAGCGTCGCGCCTGGAGGAAACCTGGCACCATCCCTACGGTGAAGCATGGTGGTGGCAGCATCATGCTGTGGGGATGTTTTTCAGCCTAAGTAAGTTATGGTATTAAGACTTAACAAGATGCACTCTTAGGCCTAAAAATCAAATGGTGGTTATACAAGTCTATTAAGCATATTAATGATAATGACATTACATGGAGCATTATTATAATAATCAATAATATAAATATAATTTGAACAGTGTAAACACAATACATTATAAACAATACCAGATATGCTGTTCTGACAAAATTAAGTGTAAAGCCTTTATTACAGCAAAGCAAAGATTAAAAACAGACGAATTTGTGAAATTGTTTACTTGACATGTCATTGCGTGATGCTTGGTGCTCATGGAATCAGTAGGCTATTAAACAAACACTCAAACAGGCGAAAGAGCAGGATCTGTCTTATTTCTGTAGATATACAGTACCAGTCAAAAGTTTGGACACACCTACTCATTTAAGGGTTTTTCTTTATTTTGACTATTTTCCACATTGTAGAATAATAGTGAAGACATCAACACTGAAATAACACATATGGAATTATGTAATAACCAAAAAAGTGTTACATCTAAATGTATTTTAGTCTTCAAAGTAGCCACACTCTGCCTTGATGACAGCCTTGCACACACTTGGAATTCTCTCAACCAGCTTCATGAGGTAGTCACCTGGAATGCATTTAAACAGGTTTCCCTTGTTAAAAGTTAATTTGTGGAATTTCCTTCCTTCCCAATGCTTTTGAGCCAATCAGTTGTGTTGTGAGATGGTAGGGGTGGTATACAGAAGATAGCCCTATTTGGTAGAACACCAAGTCTATATTATGGCAAGAACAGCTCAAATAAGCAAAGAGAAACGACAGTCCATCATTACTTTAAGGAAAATGTCAAGAACCTTGAATGTTTCTTCAAGTGCAGCTGCAAAAACCATCATGAGGACCGTCTCAGGAATGGAAGACCCAGAGTTACCTCTGCTGCAGAGGATAAGTTCATTCGAGTTACCAGCCTCAGAGGTTGCAGCCCAAATAAAAGCCACAGAGTTCAAGTAACAGACACATCTCAACATCAACTGTTCAGAGGAGACTGTGTGAATCAGGCCTTCATGGTCAAATTGTGGAAAACTGTGGAAAACACTTCTAAAGGAAACCAATAAGAAGGGACTTGCTTGGGCCAAGAAACACAAGCAATTGACATTAGACCAGTGGAAATCTGTCCTTGGTCTGAAGAGTGCACATTTTTAGATTTTTGGTTCCAACCGCTGTCTTTGTGAGATGCAGAGTAGGTGAACTGATGATGTTCGCATGCGTGGTTCCCACCGTGAAGCATGGAGGAGGTGGTGTTATGGTGCTTTGCTGGTGACACGGTCTGATTTATTTAGATTTTAAGACACACTTAACCAGCATGGCTACCATAGCATTCTGCAGCAATATGCCATCCCATCTGGTTTGTGCTTTGTGCTTTGTTTTTCAACAGGACAATGACACCTCCAGCCTGTGTATTTGACCAAGAAGGAGAGTGATGGAGTGCTGCATCAGATGACCTGGCCTCCACAATCACCCGACCTTAACCCAATTGAGATGTTTGAGATGAGTTGGACCGCAGAGTGAAGGAAAAGCAGCCAACAAGTGCTCAGCATATGTGGGAACTCCAAGACTGTTGGAAAAGCATTCCAGGTGAAGCTG
Source organism: Oncorhynchus mykiss (assembly GCF_057628025.1). Classification (NCBI taxonomy): domain Eukaryota; kingdom Metazoa; phylum Chordata; class Actinopteri; order Salmoniformes; family Salmonidae; genus Oncorhynchus; species Oncorhynchus mykiss. The sequence goes on along the minus strand of NC_143027.1, from coordinate 57,512,412 downwards.
GTTGCGAGAATGCCAAGAGTCTGCAAAGATATCATCAAGGCAAAGGGTGCCTACTTTGAAGATTCTCAAATATAAAATATATTTAAATACTTTTTTGGTTACTACATGATTCCATGTGTTATTTCATAGTTTGTCTTCACTATTATTCTACAATGTAGAAAATAGTAAAAATAAAGAAAAACCCTTGAATGAGTAGGTGTGTCCAAACTTTTGACTGGTACTGTATATCTTTTTTTGCTACTGCTCGAATAAATAAATCTTGGTCGACCAACAGCCTATCGACCAAACAATCGTCCAGTCGACGACATGGGGTCAGCCTTACTACATATTGCCATAATGACACAGAAACTACGACCTTCCTGCATGTGCCTGTTAGGTATTCCAGAAAGGGAAAGTTAATAGAGGTTACCTGAAGATCTGATCCCGGATGATGGGGTATTCTCCTGTAACCACATTATGGACGTATGAGGTAAACCACTCAGTAAAGCTGGACCCTAAAGTGAGAAATTAGAGTAAGAGGAAGCAAAATAATGAGACAGTGTGAGACACTGCATTAGAAGTTCAAACCCATATGTTGAGGAACTAGCACACTGAATATCAATAAATATTTATTTCGCAAATAATCCAGAGTTCCATTTTTTTTTATTAATTGTAAATAAGAATTTGTTCTTAATTGACTTGCCTAGTTAAATAAAGGTTAATTCAATTATTCAATTCATGGAGTGCTGTGTTGTATTTATTTATATTTGAAGAATGAGAGCAGTGCCTTCCTGTTTAAGTCTGATTGGGGAGAGATTAACCGGGCGCTGCATCCTCTGTACCTTGAACAAATCCAAGAAGTGCATAACAACCTAGTTGTTAAGCATCCAAATAAAAGTTTACAATTGCTCAACTTGCAGTGAGATGTTGCAATGAAACATTTTCACACAACCTAACTGAAATATTTGTATAATATATGTAACAAACTAATAGCTCATCATACCTGTGATGAACATGTCAATTGCAGATGGATCTTGTGCCATTTGATCCTATAATAGAAACATGTAGAACAATCCTATTAGTCATCCATTAGTCAGTGGTGTAAAGTACTTAAGTAAAAATAGTTTAAAGTACTACTTAAAGAAGTTTTGGGCTATCTGTACTTTACTATTTATATTTTTGACAACTTTTACTCCACTACATTCCTAAAGACAATAATGTACTTTTTACTCCATACATTTTTCCTGACACCAAAAAGTACTTGTTCTATTTCGAATGCTTAGCAGGACAGGAAAATGGTCAAATTCACAAACTTATCAAGAGAACATCCCTGGTCATCCCTACTGTCTCTGATCTGGCGGACTCACTAAACACAAATGCTTTGTTTGTAAATTTTGTCTTGAGTGTTGGAGTGTGTCCCAAGCTATCCTTAAATTTAAAAATAAAAATTGTGCTGTCTGGTTTGCTTAATATATGGAATGTGAAATTATTTATACTTATATATATTTTTTTATACTTAAGTATATCTTAAGATATTTATAATTTTACTCAAGTATTACTTTACTGGGTACTTTTTCCACCACTGCCATTAGTTAATTTCCATTATTCAACATTATCTCCTGCCTGTGGTGAGATACCATAGCTAGAAAAGGGCTGCCCCCAGTGGCAAAGAGTTGTCCTTGCCCCAGACAAGTTATGAAACGTAAACACTGAAAGCTGTTTGCAACTGACGTGGTGAGATAGCTAGAAAATGGCTCCCCCCAGTTGCAATGAGTTATATCTGTCCCAAATACTGAAAGTTATATAACACTCAAATTAAGGAGTGGTTTATTATTACTAAGCAATGCTACCCACTTCCTTATTCTTTTCATCCTTAACCTGTGTGTGAGAATAAAAGGCTGTCTCCCAGTTGTAATTGGGGAGGGGGCCGGGGTCTCATATGAAAACTGACCGGGCAGTGGTAGAAGATCTCGCTGCGGCTGCGGCCCTCAGTGCCCTCCAGGGCCATGTATTGGCTGAGGCCTGTGTGGAAGCAGAAGGTGAGGGGCAAACACTGCCTCATGCCCTTGCGCTGCTGAAAGCCACCTGCTGCCGTTTCAATATCCAGCAGGTCCTCTGAGCGGTAGTGGTTAGACAAGGCCATGCTTCCCATTAACCTGGAAGAAAATAGGGGTAGATCACTTCATTTGTTCATGTAAATTCATCTTATTCAGCTCAGCAGCACAAAAAAATAAATAGACAAACAATTATTTGAATTGATGAATTCTCATACCCAGGAACGACCAGCTTCTGCCCATTGTGTATCCGGTATGAGCACCGATAGTCATTTGAAAGCTTGCAACCAATCTGGGCCTCAATGCCATCCAGCTCTTCCTCCTTTGCTCCCTCTGCTCAGGGGAAATCATAAAATGACTTAGGCAAGGTATGGATTTTCTATCAGAAATCCATCAACATATTGGTTGAAGGTTAAGATCATTTTCTACTTTTTTTTTTACATAACCTTTATTTAACTAGGCAAGTCAGTTAAGAACAAAACCTTATTTACAATGACGGCCTAGGAACAGTGGGATAACTGTCTTGTTCAGGGGCAGTACGACAGATTTTTTCCTTGTCAGCTCGGGGATTCGATCTAGCAACCTTTCGGTTAGTGTCCCAACGCTCTAACTGGGCTACCTGCCGCCCAAATAAGGCCTAATGGTTCCATTGAACCATCCCACAGCTATCAAATCCCCTAAAGTGATGATGTGTATTCCTTGTGGAGGTTTACCTTTGAGAGAGGCAATCATCCTGGGGCACTGCTGGTCAAGGTATCTCTTCAGGTCATCCCAGGCTTTCTTCAGGGTGCCATAGTGATCAATGTAACGACCCAAGTCAGTATAGAACTCTCGGAAGAGTTCCTTCCAGGTTTGAAACTTCTGAATTTTGTCTGACCTGCTCAACAACAACAAAATATTTAGCTTAATAAAACATATCTGTATAATTTCCGTTTGCAAAATAAACACATTCAATACAAACATTCCTAATTATTACATCCAATAAGAGATGAAAAGAATGTTGGTCCAAGCCATTTTGAATCCTTTTCAATTTGAAACGTTTTTATGTGAATGTTTTGCTGTTACTCTTCACCACAAACCAGAGGAAGTTAACTACAACTCTACTCTTTGCTAGACAAGATTCTCATACACAGGCTTTACACTGTCCATAGGCTGATGAAATCCATGTTTTTTGTTGTTGATCAACAGACTTACTCAGTTAAGAGCCAATGTTTCAAACAGAGGCCTTTCCATAATGGGTTGTGACCGGAAAGCTCGTTGAGTCGTCTACTCACAAAACTGCAACTATGGATAGAAAATAAAAAAGTTATTGCTAGTTAGCAGGTTCTTTGCATGAATTTCGGTATATCAGGATGTGATGGTGCGATACCTGTAGAAATTCAATCAGCTGACAGCTAGCTAGCTCAAATTAGCTGTTACAGTTGAAGACAGAAGTTTACATAAACCTTAGACAAAAATATTTAAAAACTCAGTATTTCATCATTCCTGACATTTAATGCTAGTAAAAATGTCCTGTCTTAGGTCAGCTAGGATCACCACTTTATTTTAATAATATAAAAATGTCAGAATAATAGCAGAGAATGATTTATTTCAGCTTTTATTTCTTTCATCACATTCCCAGTGGGTCAGAAGTTTACATACGTGCTTCTACATCTGCATTGCTTGCTGTTTGGGGTTTTAGGCTGGGTTTCTGTACAGCACTTTGAGATATCAGCTGATGTACGAAGGGCTGTATAAATACATTTTATTTGATTTGACATACACTCAATTAGCATTTGGTAGCATTGCCTTTAAATTATTTAACTTGGGTCAAACGTTTCAGGTAGCCTTCCACAAGCTTCCCACAATAAGTTGGGTGAATTTTGCCCCATCCCTCCTGACAGAGCTGGTGAAACTGAGTCAGGTTTGTAGGCCTCCTTGCTCGCACACACTTTTTCAGTTCTGCCCACACATTTTCTATAGGATTGAGGTCAGAGCTTTGTGATGGCCACTCCAGTATCTTGACTTTGTTGTCCTTAAGCCATTCTGCCACAACTTTGGAAGTATGCTTGGGGTCATTGTCCATTTGGAAGACCCATTTGCGACCAAGCTTTAAGTTCCTGCCTGACTGATGTCTTGAGATGTTGCTTCATTTTCCTACCTCATGATGCCATCTATTTTGTGAAGTGCGCCAATCCCTCCTGCAGCAAAGCACCCCCAGAACATGATGCTGCCACCTTCACAGTTGGGATGGTGTTCTTTGGCTTGCCATCTTCCCCCTTTTTCCTCCAAACATAAAGATGGTCATTATGGCCAAACAGTTATATTTTTGTTTCATCACACCAGAGGACATTTCTCAAAAAAGTATGATCTTTGTCCCCATGTGCAGTTGCAAACCGTAGACTGGCTTTTTTTAATGGTGGCTTTGGAGCAGTGGCTTCTTCCCTGAAGAGCGGCCTTTCAGGTTATGTTGATATAGGACTCGTTTTACTGTGGATATAGATACTTTTGTTCCTGTTTCCTTCAGCATCTTCACAAGGTCCTTTGCTGTTGTTCTGGGATTGATTTGCACTTTTCTCACCAAAGTACGTTCATCTCTAAGAGACAGAACGTTTCTCCTTCCTGAGCGGTATGACGGCTGCGTGGTCCCATGGTGTTTATACTTGCGTACTATTGTTTTTACATATGAACGTGGTACCTTCAGGCGTTTGGAAATTGCTCCCAAGGATGAACCAGACATGTGGAGGTCTACCATTTTTTTTCTGAGGTCTTAGCTGATTTATTTTGATTTTCCCATGATGTCAAGCAAAGAGGCACTGAGTTTGAAGGTAGACCTTGAAATACATCCACAGATACACCTCCAATTGACTCAAATGATGTCAATTAGCCTATCAGAAGCTTCTAAAGCCATGACATCATTTTCTGGAATTTTCCAAGCAAGCTGTTTAAAGGCAGTCAACTAAGTGCATGTAAACTTCTGACCCACTGAAATTGTGATACAGTGAATTATAAATTAAATAATCTGTCTGTAAACAATTGCTGGAAAAATTACTTGTCATGCACAAAGTAGATGTCCTAACTGACTTGCCAAAACCAAAGTTTGTTAACAAGAAATTTGTGGAGTGGTTGAAAAACAAGTTTTAATGACTCCAACCTAAGTGTATGTAAACTTCCGACTTCAACTGTATAAGACGGCAAAGCTAGCTTGCTATTTATACTAGCTAGCCAATTTCTCTTGAAATCACACTTCATACAGGGAAGAATAATTTGAGGCTTATAAAATCAATAGATCCAGGTTAGCATTAGCTAGCTCGGACGCTAATAGTCTGGCAAATAAGTAGCTCTCAAGAACCCAAGGTGTATACCAAAGATCACCAATATACTTTGTGCTGTTGTCTGTTCCCAATAATGCTTGTACTATGTTGTGCTGCTGCCATGTTGTGTTGCTACCATGTTGCTATCATGTGCTGCTGCTGTGCTGTTGTTGTCTTAGGTCTCTCTTTATGTAGTGTTGCGTTGTCATGATGTGTGTTTTGTCCTCATAAATAAATACATTTTTTTTTATCCCAACCCCCGTCCCCGCAGGAGGCCTTTTGGTAGGCCGTCATTGTAAATAAGAATTTGTTCTTAACTGACTTGCCTAGTTAAACAAAAAATAAAAAACAATGTCCACAAAGCGGCACTCCAGCCTATCGTTTCCGCCTGTTTTCAATGGAGATGCTATGTTACTAGCCTCATGTCATGAATATGCATTGCCATTCTGATATAAAGTGTTCTCAAAGTTGCCCGGATGTAAATGTCTTCCTTATATCAATACACTCCGTAACAACATAAGCATTACCAAACTTCTATTCGATCAAATAAATCTCACAGAACAAATAAGCCATACATTTTTTTGATGACCAAATTTGACACTCTCATTGACCTCCATACAAAAACACCTTGCTTGATGGGCGAAACGAAAAAACACCACCCGCTGGAGGGACAAAGATTTTCAACCGAGTTGGACCTCTCTTCGTCTTTGGGTATACCCAGATTACAGCCTGCACCCCTTGGGTTCTCAGCTCATGGTACTGATCACAGTTGACTCCCTCATGAACTATAATCCCTGCTCTCCGTTCAATACCGACGCTCTGTCTAAACGCAAATACACCTCACTAGCGATAAGGTATTGTAAACTTTTGGAACTTAACTTTCATACTAGTGAGAAATAATCTTTAAAATACAAAATATACACTTAGGGTCTGCAGTTTTTCATGTAAATTCATCTTATTCAGCTGCACAAAAAACAAATCTAGACATAATTATTTAGATTCAAGTACTCTCATACCCAGGAACGACCAGCTTCTGCCCATTGTGGCTGTTTTCTGTCATGCTGTCTTTAAAGCAAGTACAAGAACCGGTAGATATGTTCTGTGTGCTATTTCTATGATTCCTATTCCTAAATTTAGTTTTTGAGTCTTTTACGTTCGGTTTTGTACACCAGCTTCAAACAGCTGAAAAAACAATATTGTTCGGTTATTGAAAATATATTTCACAGCGGTTTAGATTGTACAATGATTCTCAACACTATGCATTGCTTTGTCATATAAACAAAACAATTTGCAACCAGGAAATGGCGGAGCGATTTCTGCATATCGCACCTTTAAGTTCCAAATGTTTCGAAAATTGTATCCCGTGCTGGGCTCTTTTTGTTTATACAGAGCATTTGTGTACAGCGTCGGAGCGTCTCCAGGCGGCAGACAGCTTTGGGAATAGACGCGGTATAATGTCTAATAACATTTACAGTCTAATTTGAATGGGATAGCGGAAAAGTAACATTAGCTAGCTACAACAACAAGGCATCTGAAACCAAAACAAACCATTATGCTGCTTTAATATCAAAGTGGGAAGGTGGTAATTATCAGCTGTGAAGTCGTAAATACAAGTTGGCTGCATTCAAGTGCTTTGAACTCGTTGAGAAACACTGATTGGCTGATGGCCAACAAGCCCAATCAACTTAAAGTAGAGCTATCATGCTTGTAAACAAATTAGTGTTAAAAAAAAACATAGCTATTTATTTTTTATAAATAATAAATGTTACTGCCGAAAATGCTGTTATCTAGGTCATGTCTTAGTAGGTGACGGTCAGCACATGGATGATAGACATTTCCCATTAGTAATTACCAGTTGGAGGGGCGTTAAAGTGGATTCTTTATGTAACTTATGTAACTACTAAATACCACCTTCCTACTTGGTTAGGAACGCAGCATTAGCCTAGCTACTAGCCAACCCTAGCTAGCGACGGTAAATTAGCTCACGGCTAATTGAAAGTTACATTTTTATGTAATAAATATACCTGCAACTGTCATATTGAATAAGACTAATGACCAAACAATCAGGAAAGACAACATAGTGTCATGCAATAGCAAGCTAGCTAGTAAACAAAAGTGAATTATTTGCTTAGCTAACAACATCTTGAGAACGCTAACTATAGCCAGCTTCTGTAGCTAAGCATAGCTCTATTACGCAACATAAACTCGTATGGTATTTTGTGCACAGGCATTTATCCCTCTGAAGCGTGTTATACATACCTGATCAAATCTCTAAAGTCAAGAAAGGATAACATTAACAGCAAAGGATCGGAGGGTAAATTGTTCAAGCTTAGCTCCATGGACGCTGCCATTTTGGAACCTGGAGTTTCGCTTCAAGTCCCGCCCCATCTATTGTGACAGAGCGTTTCCGCATGCTTTCTTGTTATCAAATAGTTCGCACATGGGGAGTGGGGCTTGAGAGAAGTTGATATGAAAAATGTGATCAGGTTGTTCTCATCTATCTCAACTTCTTGTGTAAACATTTACACATTATATTAGCAATGGATTACTTCAAACTAGTAGGATGCTTAGGTAGGTGGTTGATATGAATCAACATAAAATACTTTCACCAACTGTATGCCCTATTCAGGGAATTTCCAATTATAGGCATGTGTGCACCTACGGTTATGGTGTACACTCTGGATTGTAGTAACATACTGTGTAGTAGTTTCCCTGTATTTGATACCGGTCTTCTGGCCAAGCTTGGTTGAGAGGCCTGTGTGGCACATAAAATTATTGGGACATTATGCAGTGTCTTAGACAGCTGCGGCACTCGGGAGCCTCCGATGTTTACATTTACTTTCTTTACGAACATTGGAGTTAAACAATCTTATATTTTGGGTTCTGATGGGGTACTACAGTTGAACTAAGCTCATGTGGCGTTAATAAATTGCATTCTCCAAGAATCAGTGGCTACATATCATTAAGTTATACGTTCAAAAATGAATGAAGCAACTGCAGATTTTACTTTCTCTTACATCCTCAAGATGGCATCAAAGATTAGGCCTATTTTCTGCATTGGGTAATCCTTCAATTCACATATTGTGCTCTTGCATGTTCAATTCAAATCCATGAATGAGTATTGTCTTAAAAGGGACTTCTCTCACTGTCTGAAATGATAATATTGTATTTATTTATTTAACCTTTATTTAACTAGGTCAGTTAAGAACTAATTCTTATATACAATGACGGCCGACCAAAAGGCAAAAGGCCTCCTGCGGGTGTAACATTGGACGTAGATTGCTGGATACATGTATACCTATAGAATGCTCTTTTTGTTTAAAATGTATAGATAGGCTGTGTTAAAAAACAGATTTATGAACCAGTATTGCCTTCTGAATGAAAGCGGTCAGGAAAACCAAACTGAGGCATCATACGTCATACATCATCACACAGTTTGGAGAGATGGCCAGTGCCCTGGGGGACATTTCAGGATGTGATTAATCTAGACATGGGGATGGAATGTAAAAGAAGACTGAAGTGTTATTAAGTTATCCAGACAGCTATGATGATGGCTTTCATTATACAGCATGCTTCCAGAAGAGCTTGCAAAGTGGAACTACTTGCAGTCAGCTACTGTTGTTAGTAATGAGCCATGGAGCCTTTTTATTTGTCATGTTCAAGTACTATACTTTTGGTTACGGCAGTGCTGAGAACAGTGCTTTGCCCCAAGATGTTCACAGATTTTGAGGTTCTGTTTGGAGTGTGGGTTATGTTGTTTCCATGGAAACTGCATATTAATGCAAAAGTTGGGGGACCAAATATAGAATTTGATGGGAGATTTTCCCCCTCATCGAGAATAGATTTGTTTTTGACTGTTCATGTGGCTAAATGAAATGTCTTCTTACTCTAGCAATTTCAGATTCAGAGAGATGTTTAATTCAGAGAGGTATCCTTTGCTTAACCATGAGGAATTAATAGCAATATTGTGGTGGTGCACATTCTCCTGGCTGAACAGCATAATGGGGATAGTGCGTTGAGAGAAGGGGAATGAGATCAGCCTATTTTTTTTAACTTTCTGTTGGTGTGTAAAAAAAAAGGTTATTCTGGGGAGTAGGATTTTTACCTCTGACGTCATTCAGATGCCAGACATGGATGGGTCTGAGAACAACAGGAAAGTGGTAGTGAGGAAGAGAAGGAAGGAAGGAAGAGAAAGGAACGTAGAGCTAAAGAGAAAAAAGAGACAGAGAAGGGAAGCATCAATGAAACATACATATTCTGTCCTAACCAGCTAGCAGCCAGCCAGCCTCTTCCCTCCCACTCCTTTCTCTCCCTTTGTCTTTTCTCATCCCTCCTCTCACTGAATATATGCAAGTAGACAAGGCGGGCTTCCTCTCTCTCATGCTGTTCTCTTCTGCAGACAGGAACATTATCCCTCTGTCTCTGGATGAGGGAACTGCATACTGAAAGTGCTTGCAACCAACTGCTGGGACCCGAATGAAGTGCAGCCTGTCTCCTGAAAAACCTTCCTATTTTTGTGGGACATTTGCTGCAGACTAACCAATCAGCATCTCCGCATCTTTATTTGTAATGCTGCCTGAAGAGTAACTTGGACATATTTAGCTTCCTTTCTTCTTCCTCTTTATTTTTTCCTGTGTTGCCCTTGTTGACCAGCATGATTTTCACCACAGCTGCTGTCCTTGGTGCCACGCTGGGCACTGCGTCAGGCATCCTCACTCTCTGTGGGCTCTCACTGATCTGCAGGTCCTGTAAGAAAGGCAAGCTGGAAAGTGGTGAAGATGCAGACCCAGAGAAGGCTAAACCCAGTGTTCTGCACTCCTCAGAGCAGGTGAGCTGCCCTACTACAGTACTTGCACATGAACTCAGATATTAGAGAACTTACTTTCCTGGGAGGGTAATTACCAACACCGCAGGTGACTTGGTGAATCTGTGTGACTAGGTTTATGTGACGTGGGACTGGAGTGAATGCCATGGTTATTGAGTGATACCATTGACTAAATGTCATATCACGTGTAGAGCTATCTCATAGGTGATCTATAATTGTAGTGCAGAAAGCTTTGTCCTGTATGTTTGATTTGAGTAACTACAGTTACTCTGAGTAGCATGACATCCTGGTAAATAATATAGCTAATTGCAGTTGGTTAATACACTAATATAACAACTAGTCTTTAGATTTTTGAACAGGGAAGTTAGTGGGCGAAGACAATTTGCCATATCTGCTTATGACAACCTTTGATATCACCCTTAACTGATATATAGATTGTAACACAGGAAATGCAGCAGTTAAAAAACATCAGATAGGGCTTACATTACAATAATGGACTGCGGTAAGATAGAGCCCTCCATTTGGCTCCTCTGATGATCATTTGTTGTAGTCTTTTTACTGTTATGGGCACTGGAGTACAGTTAGTAGAGCACTGTATTCATGTTCCAATGGGCTGCAGGAATCTTAATCTGTGACTCGACTTGTGGCATTGTATCAAAGTTCTGCTCACAAACCGTGTCCTTTCTGTGGGAAAGGTTGACTGTCTGTTGCAGTCCCCTTTAGAGTGAACCCACCCGTCTTCTCTCTGAGCCAAAGAAAAGGTGTCGCACGTATGTCCACATTTGACCTTGACTGCTTATTCATGGAGTGAGATTCCACAGCTTTGAAGCAGACTTAACACCTCAGCAACCACTTTGAAGAACTACAGTGTGTTTAATTGAAATTCCTATTTCCTTATGGGCTGTGTAGTGTTCCTGCATATGTGTCTCATTTGAAGATGGCTAAATAATGGTGTTAGAAGCAGATACCCATCCGATGAGTTTGTGACGAGATGATGAGCGGGAAAAAAACTGCTAGAACTAGCCTAATAATGAATGCATAGGTTCCCTGCACATCTGTGTCAGTGTAATTTGGGGAGGAGGGAGGAGCAGGGTACCCGTGCAGCTCACGCTACAACCTGGACTCAGGGGTAGACCTTATATAGTAAATGTAAATCCAGGACACTCCAATTAGTATGATATGTTAAGTTTTGTTTGGTATTTATTCATTTGTGGATGTCCATCATCCATTTTGTATGATATGTTACGAATTACAATTCTTATGAAATATTATGATTTGCAATTCGTACAATATTTTACCAATTTGTAATGATATGTTACGAATTCTAATTTGTTGTGGCTAACGTTAGCAAGGTGGCTAATGCTAATGTTAGCTAGGTGGCTAACAATAGCTAGGCTAGGGGTTAGGGTTAGGAGTTAAGTTAAAGGATTGTTAGAGTTAAGGTTAGGGTTAGGAGTTAGGTTAAAGGGTTAAGGTTAAGCTAACATGCTAAGTAGTTGCAAATTAGCTAAAATGTTAAAGTTGTCCGTGCCGTTTGTGTTAACCCTTTAACCTAACTCCTAACCTTCTGTCTTATGTAACCATACCACATGTAATATATCATACCAGATTTACATTTACTATGTTAAGTCTAGTCTATGAGACCAGGCTGCACACAGTCTTCCTTTCCTCAGCTTACACAAGCCCTCACACATGATGCATGCTCCAGGGGTACACCATGTTCCAGTCAGCTTGCTTTTTGCAGTACTTTAAATGTGTTGCTAAGGAGGTGAAAGAACACTTGCTGGTTGGAGAGATAACAACCTTACTCTTTAGTCCTCATCTGAAATGTTTATATCCCATTATGGAATGTAACTTAACAATGTGCAATTTATTCCACAAGCATGAATAAAGTTCTATACTTTAATATAATGGCTACCAGTTACCAGTTTTAGAGTTTGATTTGGGAGAGTAATGGTGCAAGCCCAGGAGAATGGATGGAAATTCTTATCAGTATAACCATAACTCACCCATCTGAATGGCCCACACTTAGCTGACTGCCAGAGAGGTGCATTCACTGTAAATTGGTGTTCCATGTTTTCCTGTGAATTGCCAGACTGCAGTGATATTGGACTGTTATGGCCGTAATGAACCCCCCTGGGATTGGTTGCATACAGCAGGCATGCTGTCTTTGAACTGCACGACCAACACTAAATCTTCATGGAAGCAGTCTACAAACTATCTGTGATTTCTCACCACACATTGTATCATAGTACAGTTTTATGAGCCTGTCTTTAACCAACTCTTCCTCCTCCTCTAGTTCAGTGTGGAAAAATCCACAGAGCCCATCCAACCAAGGACATTGTTGAAATTTCCCAAAATATACAAGCCCAAACCGTCTGTGACCTCATCTGAGGTCATCAGCTACCCTGATCATGCTTCAGAGAAGGGGGGCGAACCCTCTCCCGAGGGACCCTCGACTGAGCCTGATGCTGGTAACCAAGCAACGGACAGCTCTGACACGTTCACGATCCTCAGACAAGGTAAACCCCAACCAATAACAAACACCCTGAATTGAACAAAAGAAATACCTTTATAATTTCCTGTTCTTTTCATAGCTACTATGCCTTCATCATGTTATACAATGTGTTATTTAGATTCAGTTATTTAGATTCAACATTTTTCAGATGAAATTGTACATTTAAATGGATTTTTGGATTGCATCCACTTTTTCGCTGTAAATCGGAAAAACAATTATTGGCAGAAACACATTTTGTTGGTAATTACTGTAATTAATCACTTCCTACTATTAGAGTTACCACTCACTCAGTCTGGACAATTGTTTGTGTTACTTAACGCACCTCTCCTCCTGCCAGAGCATTGTGATCAAAGGCTTTGCCCCGCTCTCCCTCCTTCCCTCACTAGTCCCTACACTCATCCACTCAGTGTTATTGATGTGTCCAGTCAATGGAACCTAATGCATGATGGATAGGACTGGTCCCACAGGGCTAAAAGCCTCATACTGCTATTCTTGGTGCTTTCTTTTTTCCTTTTTTTTTTCTTTAACCTTTATTTAACCAGGAATGGCTCATTGAGATTTAAAATCTATTTTTCAAGAGCGTCCTGGCCAAGATAGGCAGCACCAAGTCATTACAAAAATGACAGACAAACAACATGAAAAACTACAAGTATTCTAGTAAAAAACATAGAATTCAGTATAGCAAAATCAAAAACAGCAAATTAAAAACATTGAAAGGTCAGGGAATCAGCCTCAAGATCATTAATCAGTGATTTAAAAATACCAATCGGGACAAGTTCTTCCAGTTTAAAGGTATTTTGTAAGGCGTTCCAAGATGATGGCGCAGAGTACATAAAAGCCCTTTTACCAAATTCAGTTCGGACATTTGGAACAGTTATCAGGATAAAGTCCAGCGAACGAAGAGAGTACCCAGCACATTTCTAAACAATAAAAATGCCCAAATAAAAAGGTAGTTAACCCAAAATGGCTTTGTAAATAAAAGTATACCAGTGCCTGAGCCTATGAGTGACTAGAGAAGGCCAGCCAACCCTGGTATACAAAGTGTGTTGGTGCGTTAGGGTTTTGCAGTTTAAAATAAATCTCAAAGTGCCATGGTAAAGGGTGTCAATTGATCTCAAACACTGAGCGGAAGCATTCATATGTAAAATATCCCCATAGTCTAGTAAAGGCATAAATGTAGCTGATAACTAGCCTTCTGGCTTCAAAAGAAAGACAGGCCTTATTCCTAAAATAAAATCCCAATTTAAGCTTCAATTTTTTTGTAAGATGTTGAATATGCAATTTAAAAGAGAGGCCGTCATCAATTAAAATTCCAAGATATTTATATGAGGTTACAACCTCAATCTCCTTGCCCTGACAGGTAGTAATAGGTGAAAGGTTCAGAGGTCCATTTCTTGCTTTAGAAAACACCATTAGTTTAGTTTTGTCAGTATTGAGGATAAGCTTCAATTGACACAAGGTATGTTGAACAGTATAAAAAGCAGTTTGCAAGTTCTGGAAAGCTTTTGTAAGAGACAAGGCACAACAGTAAATAACAGTATCATCAGCATAAAAATGAAGTTGCTCATTTTTGTCTAAATCATTTATATAAATAGTGAATAAGAGAGGACGAAGTACAGAGCCTTGGGGCACACCATTAAAGACAGACAATTTAACAGACATAAGCCCATCAAATTGAGTGCACTGAGTTATATCAGACAGAGAGTTAGCAAACCATGCAACTACATGCTATGAAATACCTACACTCGACAATCTCTGCCTTAGTATAGCATGATCAACTGTATCAAAAGCCTTAGAGAGATCAATAAAAAGTGAGACACAGTGCTGTTTTTTGTCAAGGGCTTCAGTGATATAATTTAAAACCTTCATGGCTGCTGTAATAAAATAGAGTTAGTAAATAAAAACTATTTTAGCTGTTCACTCACAAGGGTTTCAAGTATTTTCACCAGGGGTGACAGCTTTGAGATTGGCCTATAACTATTTAAAAGAGTTTGATCTCCCCCTTTTAAAAGTGGTAGGACAAATGCTGATTTCCAGATTTTCGGGAATTTCATTACATTCCAGGGTTAGATTGAACAGATGTGTAAGTGGTTCAGCTATGAAATCAGCTGCCAGATTTAAAAAGCAGGGATCCAAAAGATCAGGACCTGCAGGCTTTCTCTGATCTAAGGATTTCAGGGCTTTTATGTACCTGAATGCAGTTGCCTTACAGTAACAGACAGTTTGGCAATACATGGATACTTGGATTTATTATTTGAAAAAAAAAAACTATTAACACACACGCTTGACTATTAATTATTTCTCAAATAATTGTTTCTAAAAAAATTAAAATAAATGTAAGATACACTGATTTTCATGGTTTAGTTCAGGGGTGTCAAAGTCAAATGGACGGAGGGCCAAATAAAAAAATCAGCTACAAGACGAGGGCCGGACTGTTCGAATGTTCATTGAAAAATTTTTAAATGACGCATATAGTCTAGTGAACCTAATTGAACCTACTGAAAACCTAACAAATATATTACAATATGATCAGATAAATAAAGCAATATTTTCTTATGGCTCTGTCAGTAATCTTTAATTTTCAACAGACACAAAAGACAAATTTCCTTTATATAAATATCCCCATAACATGAACATTAAATGAAAGAAACCGGTATTCAAGGCACCATCAGTAGACTATATTTTCTATTTTAGCAAAAGTGGGCTAAATTTACTTCAAAGAAAAAACAATAATAGCAATTTTCTATCATCCACTCAACTGAAATATTTTTAAAATATAATTGGATTGAAATACAAAAAAATAAAGTGCAAAAATCTATTAATCAAAAACAACACTTTGTTTAAGGAGAAGTAACATGCAGTGAAAACAAATATTAAATTTTAACTTTTAAACTTGAACTGAGTAAAAACTCTAAATATGTGATTGCACAGTAATGTTCACTTGTTTGAGGTTGAGGGTGATACTTGGTGGTGTCCCATCTTTTCCACAAGTTCATCAATGTTCGGGGTAAGGCTCTGAGCTGAAGAAATCCTCAGAATTGAGTGGAGGTGTTCAGCAGTAAGTCGACTTCTGTGTGATGTTTTGTTCAGGTTCATCAAAGAAAACAGTTGTTCACACAGGTATGTGCTGCCAAACATAGACAACGTTTGAGCAGCCTGGATGCGCAGCTGGGGCATTGTGCCGGGGAGGAAACGGGCGAACTCCGCAGCACCCACTGCCGCATATTTTGCCCTCAGTGCATCATTGCATTGGAGGTCAATCAACTCCATTTGGAGGTTTGGTGGTGAGCTTTCCACGTCAACAGCAAATGGGTTACCGAGCAGTTCCAACCTGCTTTTTTGTGCTTCAAAGTCAGCAAATCGGCGTCCAAAGTCAGCGGCAAGCATACCTATTTTATCAGCCAACTGTGTGCTCGGGAACGCACTGGTAGAGAGCTTCTCTTTCATGGTCTGGCAGCTGGGAAAGTGGCTCAAATTTTCTTTCCGCATCTGCGTCTCCCACAGAGTCAGTTTGGTTTTAAATGCCTTCACTGTACTGTACATATCAGAGATGACACGATCCCGACCCTGCAGCTGCAAGTTTATTGCATTCAGATGACTCGTAATGTCACACAGAAAAGCCATTTCACACAGAAACATTTCGTCTCGGAGTTGTGTTGTGTCTTTCCCTTTGCTGTCCAAGAACAGACAAATCTCCTCACGAAGCTCGAAACATCTTTGAAGCACCTTTCCCTGGCTTAGCCATCGCACCTCTGTGTGATAAGGCAAATCACCATGCTCCGTTTCTAACTCCGTCAGAAATGCCTTGAACTGGCGGTGATTCAAACCTTTGGCTCTGATAAAGTTAACTGTGCGCGTGATGATGCTCATTACATGCTCCATTTTCAAGGCTTTACCGCACAACGCTTCCTGGTGTATGATACAATGATAAGCTGTCAGCTCACCTGTCGCGTTTTCCTCTTGCATCTTTTCCCGTATCTTCGCCACCAGTCCGCTCCTGTGTCCACACATCGCAGGTGCTCCGTCGGTTGTCAAACCCACGAGTTTTTCCCAAGGCAGCTCCATCTCATTTACACATCTTGACACCTCTTCATACAAATCATGCCCCGTAGTTGTGCCATGCATAGGACGTAAAGCCAAAAACTCCTCTGTCACGCTTAGGTTGGAGTCCACTCCGCGGATGAAAATTGACAACTGGGCAATGTCAGAAATGTCGGTGCTCTCATCCACAGCCAAGGAATATGCAATAAAATCTTTTCCCTTTTTCACAAGCTGCTCTTTTAGATTGATGGACAACTGGTCTACTCTCTCGGCAATGGTGTTTCTGCTCAGACTCACATTTAAAAAGAGTTGCCTTTTTTCTGGGCAAACTTCGTCACAAACTTTAATCATGCAGTTTTTGATGAAATCCCCCTCCGTAAATGGCCGGGCTGATTTAGCGATCTCTTCTGCCAAAATAAAACTGGCCTTGACAGCAGCCTGGCCTTGTGATTTGGCTTTTTTGAACAGAGCCTGTCGAGATTTGAGGCCTCGTTTTAATTCCTCTGCCTTTTGTAGCCTTTGTTCCATGTCCATATTCTTGTTTTTGTCCGCGTGTTTCGTTTCATAATGTCGTCTCAGATTATACTCTTTCAGTACCGCCACACTTTCTCCACACAGAAGACACACAGGTTTTCCAGCTACCTTCGTGAACATATACTCCGACTCCCACCTTGTTTGAAACCCCCGGTTCTCAGTATCCACCTTCCGTTTTGCCATTTTTGATGGGTATCTGAAAGTTAATTTTACTGTGATGCTGACGACTGCTGTGCCAATAAATATTGAAATGAAGCAGCCTACTGCTCGGTGCGTCACCTTTGCATTGTGGGAAATGTAGTATTGGTGCGTGTAAAAGATCTGCGGGCTGCCGGCTTGCTGCGGGCCGGTTCTAATAATAAATCAAGATCATCCCAGGGGCCGTAAAAAACCTTCTTGCGGGCCGGATGTGGCCCGCGGGCCTTGACTCTGACATATGTGGTTTAGTTGATGCACACATTTACCATTCGATGTCCCTAGGAAGAAAAACAGCCAGACATTTCCATATAAAAGGACCCATGGGCACCAACATATTAGGTTCAACATTTTCCTTCCTAACAATTTGGAATAAGCAAAGGATTTGATTTCTTCTCTTAGAAAACATCTAACAGAAATAGTCTAAAAATGTATCAGAAATACATCAAAACACAATAATGTTGAAGTATAGACCCCTAACCAACTAATACCAACAGTTATGTTTAGTTTTGGAGAAATCTTTCTTCCTTCTGTAAGTTTAAGAAAAACTTCCTTGAGCCTTGAAATTACATTACCAAAAACTCACATATCTTTAAGATATTTTCTAGTTTCTCTCCCTCATGAGGGAGGATAATGAAAGTTCACAGAAGGAACAAGTAAAGGTAGACCTATCAATTAGTTATAGTGTTTTTACTGATACCAATTTTGTTTATGAATTATTAAGTGATTAAAACTCTGAATTCCGTTACCAAATCGGTAATGGAAGTTCCGAAAAATTGGTAAGAGAATTTCTGCAATTGAATTGACTAAAATGGGAAATCATAGTAGTCACAAACCACAGTTGGGTTCACAAGTTTGGACAGCAAAGTACATTGCAGTAGAGTACAGTACAGCAAGGAAAAATAGAGTATAGTTCAGTACAGTACTGGGCTAGAGCTCAGTACAGTACACAGTAGAGCACACTGGAGTTGAGTACACTAATGTACTGTACTGAACTCTACTCTACTGTACTGTACTGTACTGTACTGAACTCTACTGTGTTGTGCTGTGCTGTACTGAACTCTACTGTGTTGTGCTGTGCTGTACTGAACTCTACTGCACTCTACTGTGCTGTACTTCGATGTCAAAACTTGTGAAACATAGTTGTCTACGATTGGTTCAGATTTGGTCTGGTCTGGACTAACCAAATTTGGTCTTGTTTGGGGGCAGAGCTCATTAAAATAATAGCCAGTGTATAGAATAATATCCAAATATGCAAAGGAGTATATTGCATATTTCTACCTTTGTATACCTATTTAGGATACGTCACCATGAAGAGAATGACATTCATATCCATAATTATGCATTCCTGTATAGTACAGATCAAAGACCCATGAATAAATTCCGTTACCGGGTGTAAATGCACTTCACTTGCTGTAGTTCAATGACCAAAATATATTTTTTCAAAGTCAATGTGTCATGTCATAGCTTTCATTATTTCTGCAGACACCGTTAAGTCTTAATTCAGAGCACATATTTAAGAGTTTTTGGAAAACATGGACACATAAAAAAACTGGAGATTTTACAGAAATTCTGTTTCCAAACTTTGCATCTGCATATTTCTTCCAGTAAATGTGTTTTTGTCAAATCTTCAGTGTTAATTGTTAAAAGTAGTCCTCGTGGAGGGAGTTGTATGGTTTGTAAAACTTTGAAATCAATGGTTTTTGCTTGGAGTCTCAATGCAAACCTGTAACCGTAGAATTTCCCAGCCCTAACGCAGCCTCTTTTCCCAGACTCAAAGGACGAAACCCCCTGTGCCAGGGATCTTCCCAATGGGATGACAACAAGCAGCTCCATCTTCCACCCTAAGCTGCATTTCTCTCTTACCTATTATACTGACCAGAACGAGCTACACATCACCGTGATAGAAGGTAAGGCAACGATCTCAACAGTATCATCTGCCAGTATGTCCACTTCATGTAAATTATCAAATCAAATTTATTTATATAGCCCTTCGTACATCAGCTGATATCTCAAAGTGCTGTACAGAAACCCAGCCTAAAACCCCAGACAGCAAGCAATGCAGGTGTAGAAGCACGGTGGCTAGGAAAAACTCCCTAGAAAGGCCAAAACCTAGGAAGAAACCTAGAGAGAAACCAGGCTATGTGGGGTGGCCAGTCCTCTTCTGGCTGTGCCGGGTGGAGATTATAACAGAACATGGCCAAGATGTTCAAATGTTCATAAATGACCAGCATGGTCCAATAATAATAAGGCAGAACAGTTGAAACTGGAGCAGCAGCACAGCCAGGTGGACTGGGGACAGCAAGGTGTCATCATGTCAGGCATGGTCCTAGGGCTCAGGTCCTCCGAGAGAGAGAAAGAGAGAATGAGAGAGAGCACACTTAAATTCACACAGGACACCGAATTGGATAGGAGAAGTACTCCAGATATAACAAACTGACCCTAGCCCCCTGACACAAACTACTGCAGCATAAATACTGGAGGCTGAGACAGGAGGGGTCAGGAGACACTGTGGCCCCATCCGAGGACACCCCCGGACAGGGCCAAACTATGAAGGGTGAGGTATCACTAAACATGATGTTGACCCTAGTTCACCTATTAAACATAAACTCAGCAAAAAAAGAAACGTCCTCTCACTGTCAACTGCATTTATTTTCATCAAACTTAACATATGTTCATACAAATATTTACACAACAAGATTCAACAACTGAGACATAAACTGAACAAGTGAAAACCAGCTGCATTAAGTACTGCAGTGCATCTCCTCCTCGTGGACTGCACCAGATTTGCCAGTTCTTGCTGTGAGATGTTACCCCACTCTTTCACCAAGGCACCTGCAAGTTTCCAGATATTTCTGTGGAGAATGGCCTAGCCCTCACCCTCCGCAAATATAATAAATCAATGTGAGGCAACAGTCAATCAAGAGTAACAAATAGATGGAAATTGTCAAGGCTCAGGAGAAGACCCAGATGCAGACAGTTTCGAAGTAACAAAAGTTTATAACAGAAACGGGGGCAGTCAAACGACAGGTCAAGGGCAGGCAGAGGTCAGTAATCCAGAGCAGAGTCTGGAGTCGCTACACTCGCATTAACATCTGCTAACCATGTGTATGTGACAAATAACATTTGATTTGATGGTAGAGGAGGGCAGGCAGGCTCAGGGTCAGGGCAGGCAGGGGTCAGTAGTCCAGGGTGGTGTGACAAGGTAGAGAACGGCAGGCAGTGTCAGGGCAGGCTGAATGGTCGGAAACGGGAACTAGAGCAAGCTAGGAGCACGGGAAAACCGCTGGTAGGCTTGACGAAACAAAACGAACTGGCAACAGACAGAGTACACCGGTATAAATACACTGGGGATAATGGGGAAGATGGGCGACACCTGGAGGGAGGTGGAGACAAGCACAAAGACAGGTGAAACAGATCAGGGTGTGACAGGAAATTGTAAATGGAGACCTCACAACCCAATCCCCTCAGTGCATCGTGTCTTCTGGAGCAATATTCCGAAGCCAATAAAGTGGCAAAGTGATGACGCACAAACACTACCACACTGGCTTCATATATTTCATTATTCTGCCTTGCTTCTTTTATGTCCTCCATCTACAAAATAATGTATTTAATTTGTGGTGAGACAAAGCAATCCTCCGGTCTCCCCTCTTCATAAGACTGTGGGTAATTTGATAAGGGGTTGAGTAGCTCGGACGCCTTTGCGTTGGCACTCTGTTGGCTGGTCCCCGTATGTGGACGCTTATCGACTGTAGATGCTGATGCGCCGCCCAATGAAAAGGTCAGCAATGCATCTACTTTGCCTTGCGGGTGGGTGGGTGTTAGTTGGTGGTGGGGGTAGTGTTGCAAGATGTCACTCTGTTCACACCAGCATCATACGCTTGTTGTGATATGCTAACGAAGGGCACAGGTTCAAATCAAATCACATTTTATAAGTCATATGCGCCGCATACAACAGGTGTACAGTCATGGCCTAAAGTTTTGAGAATGACACAAATATTCATTTTCACAAAGTCTGCTGCCTTAGTGTCTTTATATATTTTTGTTTGTCCACCCGCCCCGAGGATTGACCACAAGTTCTCAATGGGATTAAGGTCTGGGGAGTTATGTCCATGGACCCAAAATATTGATGTTTTGTTCACCGAGCCACTTAGTTATCACTTTTGCCTTATAGCAAGGTGCTCCATCATGCTGGAAAAGGCATTGTTCGTCACCAAACTGTTCCTGGATGGTTGGGAGAAGTTGCTTTCGGAGGATGTGTTGGTACCATTCTTTATTCATGGCTGTGTTCTTAGGCAATATTGTGAGTGAGCCCACTCCCTTGGCTGAGAAGCAACCCCACACATGAATGGTCTCAGGATGCTTTACTGTTGGCATGACACAGGACTGATGGTAGCGCTCACCATGTCTTCTCCGGACAAGCTTTTTTACGGATGCCTCAAACAATCGGATAGGGGATTCATCAGAGAAATTGACTTTACCCCAGTCCTCAGCAGTCCAATCCCTGTACCTTTTGCAGAATATCAGTCTGTCCCTGATGTTTTTCCTGGAAAGAAGTGGCTTCTTTGCTGCCCTTCTTGACACCAGGCCATCCTCCAAACGTCTTTGCCTCACTGTGCGTGCAGATGCACTCACACCTGCCTGCTGCCATTCCTGAGCAAGCTCTATACTGGTGGTGCCCCGATCCCATAGCTGAATCAACTTTAGGAGATGGTTCTGGCGCTTGCTGGACTTTCTTGTGCACCCTAAAGCCTTCTTCACAACAATTGAACCGTTCTCCTTGAAGTTCTTGATGATCCGATAAATGGTTGATTTAGGTGCAATCATACTGGGAGCAATATCCTTGCCTGTGAAGCCCTTTTTGTGCAAAGCAATGATGACGGCACGTGTTTCCTTGCAGGTAACCATGGATGACAGAGGAAGAACAATGATTCCAAGCACCACCCTCCTTTTGAAGCTTTCAGTCTGTTATTCAAACTCAATCAGCATGACAGAGTGATCTCCAGCCTTGTCCTCGTCAACACTCACACCTGTGTTAACGAGAGAATCACTGACATGATGTCAGCTGGTCCTTTTGTGGCAGGGCTGAAATGCAGTGGAAATGTTTTTTGGGGATTCATTTAATTTGCATGGCAAAGGGGGACTTTGCAATTAATTGTAATTAATCTGATCACTCTTCATAACATTCTGGAGTATATGCAAATTGCCATCATACAAACTGAGGCAGCAGACTTTATAAAATAATATATTTGTGTCATTCTCAAAACTTTTGGCCACGGCTGTATACCTTACAGTGAAATGCTTACTTATGAGCCCCTAACCAACAATGCAGTTTAAAAAAATACAGATAAGAATTAGAAATAAAAGTAACAAGTAATTAAAGAGCAGCAGTAAAATAACAATAGCGAGACTATATACAGGGGGGTAACGGTACAGAGTCAATTTGTGGGGGCACTGGTTAGTTGAGGTAATATGTACATGTAGGTAGAGTTATTAAAGTGACTATGCCTATATGATAACAACAGAGAGTAGCAGCAGTGTAAAAGAGGGGGGGGGGGGGCAATGCAAATAGTGTGGGTATCCATTTGATTAGAAGTTCAGGAGTCTTATGGCTTGGGGGTAGAAACCATTTAGAAGCTTCTGGGACCTAGACTTGGCAATCCTGTACCGTGTGGTAGCAGAGAGAACAGTCTCTGACTAGAGTGGCAGGAGTATTTGACAATTTTTAGGGCCTTCCTCTGACAACGCCTGGTATAGAGGTCCTGGGTGGCAGGAAGCTTGGCCCCAGTGATGTACTGAGCCGTTCACGCTACCCTCTGTAATGACTGGAGGTCGGACGCCGAGCAGTTGCCATACGAGGCAGGGATGCAACCAGTCAGGATGCTCTCGATGGTGCAGCTGTAGAACCTTTTGAGGATCTGAGGACCCATGCCAAATCTTTTCAGTCTCCTGAGGGGGGAATAGGTTTTGTCGTGCCCTCTTCTTTGCAGGCCAGCTGTCTGTGAGTCCTGCCTGGCATACACATACTCTCCTCATTAATCCATATCCTATACAGTTCTAGCATCAGTGTATTCTACATAAGATTTGGCAGACTTTTTCATATATGCTTATTTCAGAAATAGGGAATTGGGAACAGCTAATGAGAATCTCTCTTCCACTAGCTTCGAGTTGAAGCCTGCATCCACTACAAGACCATGGTATTTGCCTACAGAGCAGTAAGAGGAACTGCCCCTCTCTACCTTCAAGCTATGCTCAAACCCGAATACTTTGTCGTGTCACCTCTGGTCTCTTAGCCCTCCCACCCCTAAAGCGCTTCTCTGTCCTGGCACCCCAATGGTGGAAGAAGCTAGGACAGTGGAGTCCCTGCCCATCTTCCGAAAACATTTGAAACCCTACCTCTATTTTAAATAATCCCCCCCTTTCAAGAATGCCTTTTATGAAAAACACACTTTACTCCTCCCCTTACTAGCACTGACTTTGCTAATAGCTACTTTACTGAGGAAAAATGTACTTACTATGACATGTGGTTGTCCCACCTAGCTTGTGTATCTTAAGATGAATGCACTAACTGTAAGTCTCTCTGGATAAGATCATCTGCTAAATTACTCAAATGTAAAAATCAATAGACTGCTATTCTCAGGGTTTGCTCCCCTCTCTCTGTTGCCTCCCCTCTCCGTCTTTCTCTGTAGCGGAGCATTTGTGTGTGGGGTCGGGCTGTGAGGGCTATGTGGCCGGAGTCCTGACCTTTGCAGCAGGACAGAGGGAGGCCCAGACCTCGTCGCGACGCCTGACCAGCCACACCCGCTGGGAGGAAGGATTGGTGTTCTCCCTGCCAGGAGGGTATGAGGTGGAGGGCGAAGTGGCTCTCTCCCTGCACAGTTGTGACCGCTTCTCCCAGAACACCAACCTCGGCGTTATGAGGTTCAAGCTGGTTGATGTGGGCATGATGTCCAACGCAGACTGCTGGGTCGACCTTCAACCACCAAAACAGGTAGACTACCCTGTTCTTACCATTGATACATAGTAGATGGCATTGGCTGCAAAGTTAAAGAGTGACTGACTCTATAAAAACAACAAATCCTTGTGGCCTATGTGGCATCGATATCAAATCACAAAACTCCCTAGAAAGGCCAGAACTTAAGAAACCTAGAGAGGTAACCAGGCTATGAGGGGTGGCCAGTCTTCTTTTCTGGCTATGCCAGACGGAGATTATAAAAGAACATGGCCAAGATGTTCAAATGTTCATATGTTACACACGCCTCTGTGAAGAGGGAATGCAACACCCTGCTACAACTCAACTCCCCAGAATTTACCACAATTTATTCCTTCACACGGTAATATGGGGAAAAGGGGCTGGACGGAACCAAAGCAAAGAAAGTAAATATCAGAGCCCCCTCTCCTATCTTACCTGCCTAACCACTACTTACCTAATTTAGCACCACCTGGTGCCCTAACCAAAATACAGGGTGTGGTCCGCCCAGGTCTTACCTAGACAGTGAATATACTACGGGTATACAGTATGTATGCCCGCGGGCCTCTTGCCTAAACACTCCCTAGGTGCCTTCCCCTTCCACCCTGAGAACAAATGAAACAGAATATTAAACAATTTCACAAACTGAGAAACACAGGACATCAAATATGCTCTGACTGAGCAACAAACTAACACAGTACATACCAACTGCTCCCAGCTACAACTAACACTGTAAATAACCCTGAGCCATCAGCCTCCTCTCTCAGCAATCATCTCTCTATATCACAATCACTCTTTCTGCAATGACCTCCCAGCTATCATCTCTCTTCTGAACAGAACACTGGCTTTTATATAGCTTCAGAAGGAGATTAATCGGATACAGCTGTAACTTGAAGAGGGGGCGGGGTCAGCTCCAATTAGCCGTGGAGTCGACCAATCAGCTGCTTGGGGAATTTCAGGAAGCCAACTCCTGAAACACACACTCAAATACACAAACTTCAACACAGAAACTGGGGAACGTAACACATAGATGACCAGCAGGGTCAAATAATAATGATCACAGTGGTTGTCGAGGGTGCAACATGTCAGCACCTCAGGAGTAAATGTCAGTTGGCTTTTCATAGCCGATCATTCAGAGTATCTCTACCGCTCCTGCTGTCTCTAGACAGTTGAAAACAGCATGCCTGGGACAGGTAGCACATCCGGTGAACAGGTCAGGGTTCCATAGCCGCAGGCACAACAGTTGAAACTGGAGCAGCAGCACGGCCAGATGGACTGGGGACAGCAAAGAGTCATCAGGCCAGGTAGTCCTGAGGCATGGTCCTCAGGACTATGAGTCAGAAACATTTATTTTAGTATCACAATTGACTACAAAGTGTACATAAGGCCATTTTGGTCATGAAGTCAGTCTCGTCTAAAATAGAGTTTGGAACCTCAGTGCATCACAACGAGTAAATGAAGGTCGGGTTTGGATTACAAATATGTCAACAAATCATGCCCCCTTTTGCCAAGCTCCACCTGCAAATGTCCACTCCGCCCACTTCGCTTACCTTCATTGAATGGGGCTCCCCAACCAACATGTTCAAAGGATCACGGCCGTTTGAGACTGAAAAGACTTAAACGGATTGACCATGCAACGCATGCTTCCAGCAAGATGCACAGCCAGCAACTATGGTTTGCATGCCCTGCCGAAGGACCCTATCATGCGGAATAGGTGGTTGGAGTTTGTCGGTCCCCAGTGATGGTGAGTATACTGCTAGCTAGACCATAGACTGCTGGTTATGTATCTGGTTATGTATATTGATAATCATTATCACGATCGTCGCTAGTATAGTGGATGTTATTTGACGACATCATACTATGGCAAAGTTGTTTCCTACTAATTATTTGGCTAGCGATGTAATCATATTTCCATGCCACTCTAAGTTAGTGTCGAGGGCACAATATAAATATTGTTATTCGAGAGATGTCCTATTTGCAACCAAAGATGCAGTATAGAGACCAGCAAGGGGGCCCTCGCTGTGAGCATTCCAATTGCAAGTATCCGGCCAGCAACCTTCACCTGTCTGCGGCAACAGCCTTCCCAGGCTCATCATTTGTAAAAAATACAGAAGGTAACCCACTTCATTACATTTGATACATTTGATAACCCAATTGTGAAACATAATTGATGTAAACTGACATTACTTGTTGCTTATTTTCTACTTCTTAGATGCATATAATGTCCGGAGCATAACCTAGCTTGGTAGAACAAGATTGATCTGAAGTGAAATAGAAAGATGAACGCAGCGATCAGGTTGGTTTCACCAGGCTAATCATAATCAGTGCTGTGTGTGTGTGTGTGTGTGTGTGTGTGTGCGTGTGCGTGCGTGTGACTGACCAGTATCTTTGATGAGGGGCCAGGAGCTGATCTACGCTGCTATGCCCATCAAAGGGGCTCTGGCAAATACCTCACTTCTAGCCTCACCTCTTACCTGCTCACCAACGGTCGTTGATGGGGAGAACAGCATTAGGTAGGTTTAGTCTGACTTGTTAAAACGTCAACATAGTACCTGTTTGTGCATCAGATATTACCTATCCTAACTGCCATTGGTAATAGAACAGTGACTATGTGCATATGTGTTCACAGAAACATGTATGGGGCCAGAGCATGGAGACTTGCAAGATGATGTGATGAAGTCCAGACTGACAGATGGGCTTGATACTGATGTCTCTGAAAGGAGAGAGAGCTTACACTCTGCATAAACATTTTTACTAGAAACAACTTTTACTTGTATTGTCTTTTTTAATTATTGAATTGAATGGTATCAGTGAACATGTGTATTCTGTATCTGATCAGGGAACTCCTTTTGTATATGGGATACCACACAGAAAGGTACTGTATGACCACTCTGACATAAATGTGAAAAACATGTTTGCCAAGGTATCCCCTTTACCACCAGACAAACATGCTGATAGTCACAGTGTCTGTATCGGCTGGGAATGACAATGAAAGGTGTTCATTGTTATGTTAGCAGAACACTGCTTCTATGGTATTATGTAAAGGGTTTTTTATTCTACATCTTTCTGCTACTACATTTAAAAGTTATCAAAAACACTTAGTTTAAAGGGTATACAAGAATGCAATAGCTATTCAGAAGCTGCGGGCAAGCTTCTGACAGATGGGTTTTGGTGCTGGCAAGGACACACCTAAGATACACCCACGTCAAACCACACCCCCAAGCCAACTCAAATTTGTTTTCTGTCATAGCCGCCGGCATTTCTTAATGAGTGTCACGTATATGCCGGGAGTCAGGAAGCAGGTGCAGAAGGTGAGTTTAATAATGATGAAGATAAGTAAAACACGAGAAGCGTACAGAACATGAATCAAAACAAACCAATACTGCCTGATGACTGAGGCTACTGAGAGCTAAATAAAGCGAAGGTAATCAAGGTGATGATGAAGTCCAGGTGTATGTAATGATGGGAAGCAAGTGTGCGTAATGATGGGGAGCAGTGCTGTAGAGGGGGAGCAACAACCATAACAGTGGTGAAACCATCAGAAATGGGGGGAGATCATTAACAAAGTCTATGGACAGATGGGACCAAGGCCGCTGAGGCACGGGAAGGGGAAGTAGTTGCCCTGCTGGAGCGTGCCGGCGAGATTTGGTTTGTGCACATACAGAGCAGGAGTTGACATAGGGGGCAACGCCCTGCGCCAAGGTACCAGTACTTATCGGAGAGGGATTGG
Organism: Oncorhynchus mykiss; assembly: GCF_057628025.1. Classification (NCBI taxonomy): domain Eukaryota; kingdom Metazoa; phylum Chordata; class Actinopteri; order Salmoniformes; family Salmonidae; genus Oncorhynchus; species Oncorhynchus mykiss. Next base: position 57,484,273 of record NC_143027.1, on the reverse strand, counting down.
ATGGTGCAGGTGATACCTGGGTGCCCAGCGGCGAGGGATGTGTGTGCCCAGGTCAACAGCCGATCTCTTACCCCCGTGGGGACGTATATGCTCTCTGGAGGACAGGTATCCGGAGCGGATTCCCTTTACAGAGCCTGGTGGATGGCTCCCAAGCAAGGTTATCCAGACAGATGGCCATTGCGATGAGTGCGTTCAAGGATAGGTTGTCATCCCGACACGCCAACTCCGTTTGGACCTCTTTTCGCGCAGTCCTCACCGGCTCATTCCATCTGCTGGAGGCTGCCACAGTCTGAAATCTGAGGGCGTACTTCGCAGCGGTCTGGGCACCCTATTGGAGCTGGAGAAGTCACTCCCCTCCTTCTCTGCCCTCTGGAGGATGGTCGAAGACCATCTTGAACAGACCCATGAACCTCTCATAGGATCCCAGCTCCTCCTCTCCTCTCTCCCAGACGGCCGTAAGCAAGCCAAAAAACGAGGCGAAATCACCGGGTGATTTGTTCCCTCCAATATTATTATATTTTTTGTCAATTGAATTGTGTAGGACTGTGTTCCTCTTCAAGACCATCACATATATCATTTTTAGTCATGAGGAGTACTATAACTGTTTATTTTCTTTTGAAGACTGGGTGGAATCATGAGTGATTCTGAATTGGGGTGAGATGCGTCACTGTGTGTTTAGTGTGTTTCCACTAACTATCTCGAACCTGTGCTAATTGTCTCTCCTCTGCTTCTCTGAGCTGTCAGAAGGTGTTCATTATAAAAAGTAGGCGTTGCCATGGCATCCTTCGAGAGACCCTACCCCTCTGTGATCTGATAGTGACTTGAGCCATCCCAGCTCGCAAACAAGACAACTGTTCTGTAGATCTGGTGACACTGAATACTAGGCACTGTGATCAAAATATTTTTTTTATTCAAGGCCAAACTAATTTAGCTCAATGGCTAGGTTTGGTCTGCCTGTCTGTATGGCTACCCTGTAACAAGCACTGTTAAGCCTCCTCAAGATACAGTTGTAACCATCCGCCTTTATGGGAACCTAAAGATGATTTAGTAAAAAGGACAGCTACTCAAGCTGCTATAGAAAAATGCAATCCATTTCATGCCTCAGTCTCAGTGACACAGGGAGGATTTGTATATAGAGTTGAAAAGGAGATTGTTGTTGGTCGTTTTGATTGAAATCTCTGAAAGGATTGAGTACATACAGAGAGACAAAATGTATGCTGCAAGTCCTTTTCAGTTTATTAGCTTCTGATCCATTTGAAAGGCTGGAAAGCCTTTAAAAAAAGGGGGTTTTAAGAAACCCAATTTGATCTGGTTTCTCTTTTCTGTCAAAACAGCTCATTCTGTCCACCCACAAGCTGTTCTTCAATTAAAACATCAGCTACAGGGACACCTGTGTGAAAATAAGGATTTAATTTTAAAAAACAGCCAGCTCTCCAGTCTTTCCTGGCTACTGCATCGTGAGCCTCCGAGCTAGGCAGCAGATCAGAATCTACGTCATCACAAACCCTGGGGATCTTTTTCCGTCTTCAGGGATGCGCAAGAGAGCCTGAAGTCCTGCCAGGAATCACAAATAGGGATGATGGAGAGCTGGAGAGGGAGTGGGAGATGACGGAGAGAGATACGAGGATGACACGAGATAAATAAGTCATGCCAAAGATGAAAAGGACGAGCAGATAGAGGAGACAGAGGACAGGAGGAAGCTAAGAGATGTAGGGAGGGGAAGGCGGGAGTTTGTATGATGTGGGTTGTGACGCAAGTGATACACGCCGCTGCGGAAAAATAGCTATAAATTATTTTCTAATTGAGCACAGTGAGAAGTTTCTCAGCTCTTTATTTAATGGTCCTAGCTGCATAGAGAGAGCGCAGGAGCAGATGGGGCTGACAGAAGCCAGGGATGACACACGCAGCAGTAGACTGCGCTGTAGCTCCTCAGGAAATCACACACTATGATACTCCACTGAAGAAAGATAGGAGATATTTCATTTATTAGATGTCCAACTGAAAGAGAGACAAACATTTTCATTAAACCTTTGATTTGGTTGTGAACTCAGCAAAAACAAAAAAGAAACGTCCTCTCACTGTCAAAGGCGTTAATTTTCTGCAAAATGCACTTGTCAATATTTGTATGAACATAAAGAGATTCAACAACTGAGGCATAAACTGAACAAGTTCCACAGACATGTGGATTTTAATAATAATGTGTCCCTGAACAAAGGGGGGGGGGGGGGGGGGGGGGGTCAAAATCAAAAGTAACAGTCAGTATCTGGTGTGGCCACCAGCTTCATTAAGTACTGCAGTGCATCTCCTCCTCATGGACTGCACCAAATTTGCCAGTTCTTGCTGTGAGATGTTACCCCACTCTTCCACCAAGGCACCCGCAAGTTCCCAGACATTTCTGTGGTGAATGGCCCTAGACCTCACCCTCCGATCCAACAGGTCCCAGACGTGCTCAATAGGATTGAGATCCGGGCTCTTCACTGGCCATGGCAGAACACTGACATTCCTGTCTTGCAGGAAATCACGCACAGAATGAGCAGTATGGCTGGTGGCATTGTCATGCTGGAGTGTCATGTCAGGATGAGCCTGCAGGAAGGGTACCACATTAGGGATGTCTTCCCTGTAATGCACAGCGTTGAGATTGCCTGCAATGACAACAAGTTCAGTCCGATGATGCTGTGACACACCGCCCCAGACCATGACAGACCCTCCACCTCCGAATAGATCCCACTCCAGAGTACAGGCCTCGGTGTAACGCTCATTCCTTCGACGATAAACACGAATCCGACCATCACCCCTGGTGAGACAAAACCGCAACTCATCAGTGAAGAGCACTTTTTGCCAGTCCTGTCTGGTACAGCGACGGTGGGTTTGTGCCCATAGGCGACGTTGTTGTCAGTGATGTTTGGTGAGGACCTGCCTTACAACAGGCCTACAAGCCCTCAGTCCAGCCTCTCTGCCTATTGTGGACAGTCTGAGCACTGATGGAGAGATTGTGCATTCCTGGTGTAACTCTTGCAGTTGTTGTTGCCATCCTGTACCTGTCCCGCAGGTGTGCTGTTCGGATGTACCGATCCTGTGCAGGTGTTGTTACACGTGGTCTGCCACTGCGAGGACAATCAGCTGTCCATCCTGTCTCCCTGTAGCGCTGTCTTAGGCATCACAGTACAGACATGGCAATTTATTGCCCTGGCCACATCTGCAGTCCTCATGCCTCCTTGCAGCATGCCTAAGGCACATTCACACAGATGAGCAGGATCCCTGGGCATCTTTCTTTTGGTGTTTTTCAGAGTCAGTAGAAATGCCTCTTTAGTGTCCTAAGTTTTCATAACTGTGACCTTAATTGCCTACCGTCTGTAAGCTGTTAGTGTCTTAACGACAGGTGCATGTTCATGAATTGTTTATGGCTCATTGAACAGGCATGGGAAACAGTGTTTAAACCCTTTACAATGAAGATCTGTGAAGTTGTTAGGATTTTCACTAATTGTCTTTGAAAGACAGGGTCCTGAAAAAGCGACATTTCTTTTTTTTGTTGAGTTTGGTGGTATAGAGTTATTGACTCAGAGAAGAACACTATTCAAAGAACAAGACTACCCCATTCCCTTTGCATCGATTACTTACCACTCCTTTGATACATTGCTCACAGCAAATCCAAGAGCAAGTCAGGCTGCTACTTTAATGTGTTTACTTGCCATGGGATCGCAGATTATAAAGGGACGCTCAAGCTGTAAAACTGTACTGTGCTCTTTGGTGCTGTTAAAATGATGTAGTTAACATGTCATTTTCAAGTACCCCCTAAAAAAGCAAATTATGCCTCGTCTACGCTGCATATTCACTAATGCATAACCCTTGACTTTTTGCCCATTAGTGGGCTCCCTATTTTTTGTGTGGCCTGTTTGGACATAATACAAATCACTTCTTCTTATGTGCACTACTGGAAGACCAAAGATCCTAGATATCAATCACTTTCACTAATGCATGATAACAGTTTGACAAAAGGTGGAGTGTTGACTGCAAAGCCTCTCCTACACACACATTACGTTCAAATGATATTACTTTTACAACAGACTCTTTCCTGGTTATAAGAGTCTCTGATATTCCACTTAGTAAAGTGACATATTGGTGCATATTGCAGTATGCCGCTAACCCACGCACGAAGACCATTTATGAAAGTGGCACGATTTCAGATCAATGTGAGATTCACCAGTAGCATCAGAAGCGTAATAGCAGTGATTATAATGATTTGTGCCTAATGAATCCTAATCTTCCTGAGGCACAGAGGTGACTCACACAGCCATTCATCCAGTCCATTTGATTACTAGTGAATCAGACCTTTGTGTCCATTAATGATGGCGTCAAGGTAACAGGCACGTGTACACACCTTATTGTCATTCATAAATGGACATGGCTTATTGTGATATTTGTTCTAACCTATGTATACCAAAGTCTGTTGAAGTTTTCTGCGCTGTTTTTTTGACATTATTTGCAGAGTAAAGCTTTTCGTGTGACTTGTTCTAATCACAGTGAACTGGTGTGATTGACTATAATCAGCAGGATGTCCAGTCAGCTGGAGAGCTCCTGCTGTCCATAAGTTACCTGCCTGCAGCCAACCGGCTGGGAGTAGTGGTGATGAAGGCTAGAGGACTACAGTCGGACAAGCTGAAGGACTCCATAGGTACACCTTGTTTATTAATATGACCCATTGCAGCTCATATTGTATGATGCCTACAACTGCTCTTCAAATCATACAACCATGAACAACCATTCAGCCACAGGTTGACGACAGAGTATACTAAAAATGACAAATATTTTTGTTGGTGGATTTCACTGCAGTGACGGATTTGTTCCTTGTTCCTAGACCTGTCTGTGAAACTGGCCCTGAAGCACCAGACTACCAAGCTGAAGAAGAAGCAGACGCGACGGGTCAAGCACAAGATGAACCCAGTGTGGAATGAGATGATGATGCTGGAGGTTCCCCGCGAGCTGCTATCTAAATCCAGTCTGGACTTGGAGGTGTTGAATCAGGCAGGTCCTGGTGAGCAGGAGTCCCTGGGCCGCTGTCAGCTGGGTTTACATGCCTCTAATACTGGCCTCCAACACTGGCAGCAGATGCTAGACAACCCCCGTAAGCAGATCGCCATGTGGCACCCACTGTATGACTAAGATAACCACCTGTCCGCTTTGCCATTCCAAATACCCAAATAGTATACCACACATAAAAATGTAACCATACAAGGCTGGACTGAGTAATTCCGGATCCTGCCTTCCTGGATCAGGATTTAAGAGCCTAAATCTATGTATCCACTTATATGGAAATGGAAATATATATATATATGGAAATTATATGGAAATTATCCCATTGCCTGCCATTATTTATCCCACAGCATCCTATAACATGTCAACAATAGCATACACTGACATATCACTGGATATCACAGAATTTCCCAAGATTTCCAACTATGAACACATTTGATATATTCAATGAAACTCCTCAATGCAATGTAATACTTGTAGTACCTATACTTAACCACCTCTATGATCTGTTTTTATAGCTGAACAGAATAAACATGATAAGTAATGTCTGTGTTTCTGTGGTATAGGGGATGGTATGTGTATGGTATGTAATGTAATGCTGTCATTGAATTTGTAAAGTGATGTATTCACACACTTGGAAAGCAATGGAGAAAATGCGCCGAGCAGAAAGTAAAAAGCCTGCCAATATTGAATGGATCGGAGATTCAAAAGCCCTGTGATGGAATTACAGTCGACTATACGTTTTTAAAGTTGATCTCATTACACAGGGCCTAAAAACGGCAGCTAAACTTATACAAATGATGTATAAAAAAAATCATGCAGTGTTTAATCAGGTAATATACGGTATTTGTCATTTTTATGAATATGCGCAGCTGTATTTTATCTTTGGAGAATACGAGAGTTGTTACACGTTATATTCAAAGTAGTTCAATACAACTATCAACTTATCCCATTTCACACCTGTTTCCATTCAACCCACTTTGCTTCAGTTATTATGTACAAAAGGTATTTTTCTCCAGTGTAGTTTTGCTTGTACGTAGCTTTTGTCAAGTGAAGTGCTATAGACTGAGCCAGTGAGAAACATACTGTGTCATTTGAAACTTTACATACGGACACACAACGTGTGTGAAAATAAAAAAAAGCTACCTGCACGATCTTCGAAATATGTAATGCCAAAATCTGTTTCGAGTCGAATTAAACTGAGGATGTGCAAATACCCAGGCATCCAGAGAGCACTATGTACAGTATCAGCCCATAACACCACATCCGGGCAGACATTAATGTAATATATTTATTTATTGATACTTCCTATACTCAAGAGCTCATTATGTGTAACTGATATAACTTTGGACCAGACCTGCTATACAGTAGTTAGTTTTTCATAGCTGAATGAGCACTACCGTTATCATGCTGAGATGAAGTTACACATTAATATCACCCATCCAAGCCATTTCAAGAAAAAAAGTCAGATTTACTGTAACAGACCGGAATATAATCAACCTATTAAATGATAACTATGGCTAGTTCACATGCACGTGTTGTATTTACACGAACACTGGTAATACTGCATGCTGAGTTGTTTGTTGTTGTTGTAAATCCTGTCACTCTTCAAGTGCAACAAGGGATTCATCTCTCTCAATACACCTACGTAAATCCTATTCACAGTACGTAGCCTACTCCTTGACTCACAATCACAGGCTTGTATTTTCTGCTGAAAAAAAAATGTGTTGCAGTTTCCATTTTAAAACAAATGTATTTTTCTTTGTTGATTAAATTATTTCAACAAATGTCTTCTTGTGTGTGCTTATTGTACTTAGGCCACCATTTGTAGATATTGAAAGTTAGTCATTTTTTAAAGACCTATCTTCATGAGACTGATTGATCATTTGCCAGATTGCTTTAGGATGCCATGGCCATTATATTCCTGCCTATTTGTTAAGATATGAGCAATCTACTGTGTAAGTAGTGCAACCATTATGCATGCGATGGTGTGCAAAGCGCATATACTTTATAGCCCTAAACAACAGCACTTCCAACTAATGATGTGGCTACATTGTTATGTAAAATAACTGGTGCAGATGCAGTGGTTGGATATAAAGCAACAATAAATCATCCAGCATTTCCAGGCAGTTGTCTTCTGTGAACTATCCATTACAATCTCCCTGCAGCTGCAGACATGGCCAGAATGAATAATGAATGCTGTTTCCAATGTGGTTATATAACATAACCAAATATTACAGTTCACAGTTCATCAACCTCAATATCCATCATGGCCCCTATACGAAAAGAGAGAAAAAGAATGGGACATTTTTTTATCCATTGCCTGGCAAGGACAACATGAACCTGGAAGAATAATTGCAATAATGAGAACCAAGAAATAAACCCACTGATTCATTAATAAGTGAACCGTACTGACTAGATCAGCCTGTCCCATGGGTCTGATACGTCTCTTTTCAGTTTAAAATTGAAAAAAAGTGCCTGTTGCTGCCTAGTTCTGTTTCAGCCATTGTCTTGGCCAGAGTCAAATCTGATGTAGGACAATGTGACGAGGCTTAACAGTTGTGACATCATTGTGCAATGAATAAATAAAATGACCAGAATCAAGTATCGTCTAGCTCGAACCAAGAGGTTTATTTTGACTAATAAGCCACAGTTTCAAATGTTCTAGCTCAATACAGACTGGGTTCGACTTAAAGCACCTATAAATAATCAGTTGGCATTAAAAAATAATGGCACTCGCAGGAAGTGAGATACAGTATATTTTCCAAGTGAAATGTAGAAAAGTGAACTGTGGATGCCAAAGACACAACCCTTATTATATAAACATGTATGCGACTTTCTATAGTCTTCAACAATACATACGACTTTAATAATACATAATACAAATAACAGGGCAGATAGCAAATGCAAATAATAGAAAGAAGATATATATATATATTATATATATACACACACAGTACCAGTCAAAAGTTTGGATACACCTAATCATTCATGAGCTTTAAAAAAACAACTATTTTCTACATTGTAGAATAATAGTGAAGACATCACAACTATGAAATAACACATATGGAATCATGTAGTAACCAAAAAAGTGTTAAACAAATAAAAAATACATTTGACATTTTAGAATCTACAAATAGCCACCATTTGCCTTGACAGTTTTGCACACTCTTGGCAGTCTCTCAACCAGCTTCACATGGAATGCTTTTCCAACAGTCTTGAAGGAGTTCCCACATATGCTGAGCATTTGTTGGCTGCTTTTCCTTAACTCTGCCATCCGACTCATCCCAAACATCTCAATTTGGTTGAGGTTGTGGGATTGTGGAGGCCAGGTCATCTGATGCAGCATTCCATCACTCTCCTTCTTGGTCAAATAGCCCTTACACAGACTGGAGGTGTGTTGGGTCAATGTCCTATTGAAAAACAAATGATAGTCCAACTAAGCGCAGAATGTTGTGGCAGCCATGCTGGTTAAGTGTGCCTTGAATTCTAAATAAATCACAGACAGTGTCACCAGCAAAGCACCAAAGCACCACACCATAACACCTCCTCCTCCATGCTTTACAGTGGGAAATACACATGTGGAGATCAGCTGTTTACCCACACTGCGTCTCACAAAGACACGGTGGTTGGAACCAAACATTTCCAATTTGGACTCCAAACCAAAGGACACATTTACACCGGTCTAATATCCATTGCTCGTGTTTCTTGGCACAAGCAAGTCTCTTCTTCTTATTAGTGTCCTTTAGTAGTGGTTTCTTTGCAGAAATTCGACCATGAAAGCCTGATTCACACAGTCTCCTCTGAACAGTTTATGTTGTAAATCTGTGAAGCATTTATTTGGGCTGCAATTTCTGAGGCTGGTAACTCTAATGAACTTATCCTCTGCAGCAGAGGGAACTCTGGGTCTTCAATTCCTGTGGCAGTCATCATGAGAGCCAGTTTCATCATAGCGCTTGATGGTTTTTGCGACTGCACTTGAAGAAACTTTCAAAGTTCTTGAAATTTTCAAGATTGACTGACCTTCATGTCTTAAAGTAATGATGGATGTTCTTGCCATAATATGGGCTTGGTATTTTACCAAATAGGCTATCTTCTGTATACCCCTCCTACCTTGTCACAACACAACTGATTGGCTCAAACGCATTAAGGAACGACATTCCACAAATTCACTTTTAAGAAGGCACACCTGTAAGTTGAAATGCATTTCAGGTGAATACCTCATGAAGCTGGTTGAGAGAATGCCAAGAGTTTGCAAAGCTGTCATCAAGGCAAAGGGTGGCAATTTGAAGAATCTCAAATATAAAATACATTTTGATTTATTAACACTTTTTTGGATACTACATGAATCCATATGTGTTACTTCATAGTTTTGATGTCTTCACTATTATTCTACAATGTAGAAAATAGTAAAAATAAAGAAAAACCCATGAATGAGTAGGTGTTCTAAAACTTTTGACTGGTACTGTATACACAGTTGAAGACAAAAGTTTACATACACTTAGGTTGGGGTCATTAAAACTTGTTTTTTAACCACTCCACAAATGTCTTGTTAACATACTATAGTTTTGGCAAGTTGGTTAGGACATCTACTTTGTGCATGACACAAGTACATTTTCCAACAATTGTTTACAGACAGATTATTTCACTTATAATTCACTGTATCACAATTCCAGTGGGTCAGAAGTTTACATACACTAAGTTGACTATGCCTTTAAACAGCTTGGAAAATTCCAGAAAATGATGTCATGGCTTTAGAAGCTTCTGATGGGCTAATTGACATAATTTGAGCCAATTGGAGGTGTACCTGTGGATGTATTTCAAGGCCTACCTTCAAACTCAGTGCCTCTTTGCTTGACATCATGGGAAAATCAAAAGAAATCAGCCAAGACCTCAGAAAAATTGTAGACCTCCACAAGTCTGGTTCATCCTTGGGAGCAATTTCCAAACGCCTGAAGGTACCACGTTCATCTGTACAAACAATAGTATGCAAGTATAAACACCGTGGGACACCGCAGTCGCCATACCGCTCAGGAAGGAGACGCGCTCTGTCTCCTAGAGATGAACGTACTTTGGTGAGTAAAGTGCAAATCAATCCCAGAACAACAGCAAAGGACCTTGTGAAGATGCTGGAGGAAACAGGTACAAAAGTATCTATATCCACAGTAAAACGAGTCCTATTTTGACATAACCTGAAAGGCCGCTCAGCAAGGATGAAACTGCTCCAAAACCGCCATAAAAAGCCAGACTACGGTTTGCAACTGCACATGGGGACAAATATCGTACTTTTTGGAGAAATGTCCTCTGATCTGATGAAACAAAAATAGAACTGTTTGAACATAATGTCCATCGTTATGTTTGGAGGAAAAGGGGGAGGCTTGCAAGCCGAAGAACACCATTCCAACCGTGAAGCATGGGGGTGGCAGCATCATGTTGTGTGGGTGCTTTGCTGCAGGAGGGACTGGTGCATTTCACAAAATAGATGACATCATGAGGAAGGACAATTATGTGGATATATTGAAGCAACATCTCAAGACATCAGTCAAGAAGTTAAAGCTTGGTTGCAAATGGGTCTTCCAAATGGACAATGACCCCAAGCATACTTCCAAAGTTGTGGCAGAAAGGCTTAAGGACAACAAAGTCAAGATACTGGAGTGGCCATCAGAAAGCTCTGACCTCAATCCTATAGAAAATGTGTGGGCAGAACTGAAAAAGTGTGTGCGAGCAAGGAGGCCTACAAACCTGACTCAGTTACACCAGCTCTGTCAGGAGGAATGGGCCAAAATTCACCCAACTTATTGTGGGAAGCTTGTGGAAGGCTACCTGAAACCTGAAACAATTTAAAGGCAATGCCACCAAATACTAATTAAGTGTATGCAAACTTCTGACCCACTGGGAATGTGATGAAAGAAATAAAAGCTGAAATAAATAATTATTTCTACTATTATTCTGACATTTCACATTCTTAAAATCCTAACTGACCTAAGCCAGGGAATTTTTACTAGGATTAAATGTCAGGAATTGTGAAAAACTGAGTTTAAATGTATTTGGCTAAGGTGTATGTAAACTTCGGACTTCAACTGTATTCACAGTATATCTCATTGTTTTTTCATCTTCATGGAATTGATCAGTTCTCTCATCACTGCCATAGTCTCTGTGTGCTGTTGCTGCAGAAGGCTTCGCAGCTGATTAAAGCGCTCCTCTGCCCTCCTTTCCCTCTCCTCTTGCAATCGTTTGTCCTCCTCCCTGTAACCTTGAAAGACATCCAATATGTTTGCCATCCTCCTTCTCTTCCGCCCACTGGCTCCAACATGGAGGGGGTTTCCTGTATGTGAAGAGGAGAAGGAGGCAGAAGTGGAGGGGGGACTGACAATGTCAGTGGGGCTCGCCGGCACCTCCACAATGTGTAACAGATTCTGGCTTATGTCCTCAACCCCTGCATGTGCCTCAGCATCTCCCATGCTGCCATCAGGCTCGGGGGAGTCTTCAGATAGTTGAAGGCTGAGCCGGTGGCCTATGAGGTCCTGGAGCCTGTTGAAGTAGGCCGGAAGCTTCCGCTTTGCCATGTCAGCCTTCTCTGGGTGGAGGATGTACTCCTTGTATGCCCTCGATAGGTTCCGCCATTTCTGGAAGCATCGCTCCCCAGCCTGCTCAGGCACATCACTGATGGGGAAGCCTTGCTCCTTTAGCCTGCTAGCTATGATCTCAAAGATCCTCTTGGTTCGGGTCTTGTTCTCCCTGATTAGTCCCTGGATCTCTGGAGAGCTGTACAGCTCTACTAAAGCCTCCGTTGCCTCAATGTCCTGACTGATCATTTTCCGCTCCGACCACACAGGCAGGGACCCACCGTTCTCAGGAGCTGGAGACATGGATAGGAAGACAAAAATAAAGACTTATTACGTAAATACTGTCAGTGATTTTGAAAATGGCTGCGTCCTTTTCAGTTATAGGCTAACTGCTAAGATTCAACATCATAACACATTTACCTCTGTCATCCCCAAGCCATGACCTCCTCCTCCCCTTTTGGAGTTGATTCTCTGTCCTCTCCTCCACTGTATTTGACTGGAGTATCTTGGGATGTGGGACCCGTTCGCTCCTGGACTTCCTGGCTAGCGGTTCAGGCTCAGTGGTGCCTGCATGGACTCCAATCTCTGCCTCTGGGCTGCAGGTGGAGGGTATACCGAGGTTAACTGGATGGCCTGATGGGACTACAATAGCGTAGAGGGGCAGGCTTGGAGTTGGTGCTACAGCTTTAGGCTTCAGCTTGGCCAACACCCTGGCTGGGGTGTCAGCAGCAGCCAGCTTGGAGCTCAGCCTCTGGCCCATGAGTGCATGGAACTGGTCATAGAACTCAGGCTGTTTCCTGCGTCCAGCGTCAGTCCTCTTGGACGCCAGCACATAGTCTTTGTACGTGCGCTCCATGTTGCGCCACTTTTGGAAGCATCGCTTGCCAGCCTGCCAGGAGTTCTCACTGATCAGGAAGCCCTGTGCCTCCATCCGACTGGCAATGATCTCAAAGATCTGCTTGGTTCTGGTTGTCCGGTCGTTCAGTAGGCTCTGGATTTCTGGGGACCCGTAGTGCTCGATGAGGGTCTGGGTGGCCTCCCGGTCCCGGGCTGTAACATTCCAGGGGCTTGACCACACTCGTGAGTCCGTTTCAACTGTTGTGGAGGGAGACAAGATGATCATTCAAAACCCCAAGTTCAACTTGATCAGCCTCTGACGGGTAAGCACCTTAAAACTGCTTATAACAATATAAACAAACATTCTTACATAATAAAATGACAACATCCTCTTCATTAACTATATTTGTGCATTAAACAACATGTTGATATATGAAGTATTAATTTTGATATTGCCATTAGTTTGATATTGCCATTCATTGTTTGAGCTTCTCCATGTATTTTGCAACATGGCTCCCCCTGGTGGTCAAAATGTATTTAAATGATCTTCATCTTTCCTTCAAAGTCACTCATAGTAATGAATTTCTTAGAGTAACTATTTAGGAGATCTTAGATCAGTGATATAGGGAAGAAAAGTACACACATTGTAGCATTCTGGAAAGCAATAAAATAAGTTTGGTAGTTAACTAGAGGGCTGGCAAAGGGATGAGGCTGGTAGGTGTGTTACCTGTGGCCAAGTTGCTGCCGATGGTGTCCTGGGACATGCGGTGTAATCGGTCCATGTAGTCATCACTGTACCATACCCGCAGCCTCTCTCCCACTGACAGGTCACGGCACACCTGGAAGTAGATGTGCTCGCCATGCTGGAAGGCTGTCAGGTTTCGCTCAATGTCCTCTGAAGAATTTCGGACATACCTCATCCAGTTGGCTTTGGTGTCGTCGCTAACATCAATGGATTTGTATGAGTTGTTTTTGTCCACCAACTAGGGATAAACATCATTGACATAGATGTGAGAGCCTTAAAGTTACAAATGGTGCATGAAGTTAGGAAGAGGCATACCATATACTAGTGAAAAGTGATTTTCAGAACATAGTAAGGTTTGTGGATTCAACTCACCATCCCGGAGAAGAAACCAGAGGACTTGTCCTGTGACATCACTTCACCCTGGTAAGGACCGAATAGTGCCCCCCTGGGAATGTCTTTGTCTACGCAGCATACGTCCACCTCGCTGCCTTCCTGAATGACCTCAATGCCATTAGGGGTAGTAAGGGCGGCACGGTTTGGGACGCCCACTGGCACAGGGGTGTCAGGCACAAAAACTGGAGGGCCATGTGTGGGGCATTCATCAATAAAATATTCTTTGCACTCTTCACAAACTGTAAGACATGACAAGGGTACATTTTAGGCAATATCATTTTAAGGTAAAATACATTAAAAGAATTACAGCGATGATGCATGAATGAAAAAATAATACCACAGCAACAATAGAAGTTGTAGAGTACATTTCATTAGCAATAAAAAAGCAATATTTCACATAAAAAATTATAGGCCTAGTGGCACTGGGAAATGTATCAAAGTATCAGAACAAATGAAACAGTTAAACATAGTTTTGCTGCTCTTAGTCAGTCTAAGGCTCTTTGTACAAGTCTGTGTGTAAAGGCACTGGACAGAAATAGCTAATACTCACACCAGAAGTAACATTTCTGATGTCTCTCAATGGTGAAAAGCAAGTGGTCGACTTTCAATCTCTGGCTGGCTCCTTCACTCTCAAAGGCCTCAACGTCTTTTATTTCACTATAAGATATAGCATATCAAAATACAATCGCTGAGTGTCAAACGTTTTATTTTATTTGTATAACTGCCCCCGATTAGCATCCTTTTAATTCAACTAACCTGCAAAGATGAGCTATCAATGCAGCAGATATTAAAACAGACTCGGTTATATGAAAACCAGTGGAGGCCGCAGAGGGGAGGACGACTCATAATAATGGCAAGAATGGAATGGTATCAAACACCTGGTTGTCATGTGTCTAATTCCTTTCACTCCATTCCAGCCATTATTATGAGCCGTCCTTCCCTCAGCAGCCTTCACTGATCAAAACAGCAAAATAGTAGAGGATAGAACACATAGCCACTACTAGGCTATCCAGCCGATCCAACCCGCTTGCTTACAGCTGCACTAGGGTCAGACAGGCTTTCTGTGTAGATTAAGACACATCAGAACCGGCGCGAGATATGGCTCGCAAAACGTACCTCAATCCAGGGGTGAGAAATACGTTGTACTCTGAATTGTCCCATTATTCCAACTGTTATACCGAGAAGATTGAACAACTGCTATTTCAAATAACAACGGAGCCGGTGCAAGATATGGCTCGCAAAACGCAGTGGTGGAAAAAGTACCCAATTGTCATACTTGAGTAAAAGTAAAGATACCTTAAAAGAAAATGACTCAAGTAAAAGTCACCCACTAAAATACTACTTGAGTAAAAGTATTTGATTTTAAATATACTTAAGTATCAAAAGTAAATGTAATTGGTCAAATATACTTGTGTTAAAAGTAATTTCAAATTCCCTATATTAAGCAAACCAGACAGCACAATTTTCTTGTTTTTTTTTATTTAAGGACAGCCAGGGGCACACTCCAACACTCAGACAAAATTAACAAACGAAGCATGTGTTTAGTGAGTCCGCCAGATCAGAGGCAATAGAGATGACCCAGGATGTTCTCTTGATAAGTGCATAAATTTGACACTTTTCCTGTCCTGCTAGCCATTCAAAATGTAATAAGTACTTTTGTGTGTTCAGGAGAAATGTTTGAGTAAAAAGTACATTTTTTTCTTTAGGAATGTAATAAAAGTTAAAAGTTGTCAAAAATAGTAAAGTAAAGTACAGATACCCCCCAAAAAATACATTAGTAATACTTTAAAATAATTTTACTTAAGTACTTGCAAAACATACCTCAATACAGGGATGAGAAATGCATTGTACTCCGAATTGTCACATTATCACAACTGTTACAGAGAGAATATTGAACGATTGATCTAGGAGCATTCGTTCAATCTTCTCTGTGTAACAGTTGGGATAATGGGACAATTCGGAGTACAACACATTTGTCATCCCTGGATTGAGGTACTTTTCCAGAGCCATATCTCGCGCCGGCACCGCGGTGTATTAATTTACACATGAAGCCTGACCGACCCTAGCCTGTCTGCAGCTGTAAGCAAGCGGGTCGGATCTGCTGGCTACTAGGCCAAATTGATTCATATTACTACTTAGTGCATAGGTCTGCTTCTGTTGAATGGTCCTGGATGGCAAGTGACTCTGCCATAGTGCATAGGTCCCCAGACTCCCCACCTCAGCATACCATGGCAGGTCTGTTGGTAGAAAAAACATAATATAACGGCAGTCCATGAATACAGGTGGCTCAGGTAATACAATTAGGCCAAGTATTTAAAATAAACTCGACATTCAATTTCAGTCTGGCAGTGGCAAAAACATAAACGGGACTACGATGCTTGCTCTATGATATAACATGCATGAGTTCCTCTTGCCGCTGACAAATTAACTGTTGTAAATTAGCTAGTTGGGAAATAACAAAAACAGCAAAGTACGGTAGCTAATGACCCATGCATATATCATGTTATCATGTGACTTTCTAACCATTCGAATTAGGATAAATATAGCATTTACGATGTGCGGGAAAGGACACGTTTCCTGTCGGAATGTTTAGGAAGACAGGAACTTGAGGACTTCCGGATTCTGTCCTTGGCTGGAGAACGATGATTTTCCCGGAGTTTTCAAATGGAAAAAAATAATGCTACAAATTGGCCAAGAACCTGTGGAAATCCTGAGTTAATTGAAATAATATTTTCGAGTTATTGCCGCGAATCGAACGTCTATTTGAAAGATGTTTGATATCCCAACCGGCGTAGTATCATGTCCACATTGTCGTCGACTGGTTAGTCAGACAACAATGTTGCATGCATAACGCAAATACAGTAACGTTAGTTTGAGTTTGTTAGCATAATCAGTGCCACCAATAATAAATAAAAACGCGTTGATAACGTTCGTTAATAGCTAACTACCAAGTTAAATAACTACTGTTACTAGATTTCTGACATATACTCAAGCCTGTTCCAGCGATCTACTGAAACCATAGCTAGTTAGCTTGCTAACTCGCCAGTTAATAGTTGGCTTGTGCTTAATAATAATTTGTTGTCTGTGTCACGAAGTCATTGACAAACTTACTCACGGTCCCTTGTCGACGTGTACTATTTCCAGTTAAGCAGGCCAACTTATGTTAGTGAACAAACTCGATTACATTAGCTAATTGTTTTGTCTGGGGCTTACATTAGCGCTGAAATGTGTTGCCTTGTCCGCGCATGTCAGGGGCTTACATTGTCACGACGAATCTTGCCACCCACCGGGGGACTTATGTTGGCAGCTCCAAGCAATCACGTATGCATGTCACACACAATTATTGATAAACGATGGCCATAAATCTCAGCTAGCTATATTCCTATGGTATATACGTTGTGTATGTGGCTGCAGTTGCTTATACAGTACTGTATTATACTGACAATGACAGCTTGAAACACAAGTCAATGAGATACGTTTCCACTTCCTATGTAGCTAGTCATTATAAATGATATCTAAAACGTGCATTTTTGTGTCATTGTAAGCTTGACATTGTACATGACATTCAAAACATTTGCATTTTTGTGAGTCTCTACATTTTGTGGCTATAGAGAGTTTATACTTTTTTTAAATGTAACCTTAATTTAACTAGGCAAGTCAGTTTAAGAACAAATTATTATTTACAATGATGGCCTATGAACAGTGGGTTAACTGCCTTGTTCAGGGGCAGAAGACATATTTTTAACTTGTCAGCTTGGGGATTCAATCTTGCAATCTTTCAGTTACTGGCCCAACGCTCTAACTACTAGGCTACCTGCCACCCGATAGGATGGACTCTGGGTATGAGGGGCCCATCCCTAAACCAGGACTCACTACACAGTGTGCTGAATGCTGTTCCTCATGGACTGACAGTGGGCCCCTCTCTAGCAAATGATGGCTAGTTGGGGCTCTGGTGTGTAGGACATGCTTGCTCAAGTTTCTATAACATTGCACGTGCATTGAATGTAACACATTTGTTGTCGTCAGAGCTTGATGGAAGACGTGTATCAGACGATAATCAAGGGGAATCTTTGGGACAGGTGCTATTGGATTAGGTATGTGTCTCTAGGTAAAAAAATAAATAAACAAATGGTTATTGTTTTGTAGTGCTCAGCTGTATCAAACACATTAACATTACTGTCATAATTAATTTTGTAATTGGGAGGGAGAAACCCACTTTCTTTGTTTTATGCAGATTTGCCTGTAATGCAAGGAGGAAAGATGAACATAATATTACTGTTCATGAGGTGGATGGAAGTCTCTTTCTAAGGGCCTGCAAAGACATCAACCCAAGGACAGAGCTTCTGCTTTGGAGTTTCCTAGCTGATCCTCTGGAACACGATGGAAGCCAAGGAGGGTCACTAACAACACCAGGCAAACCTCGCAAACAAGTTACACCTCGCAAGTCCAGAGAGGATGGATCCCCAGATGTAAACTCCACAGAGCAAGAGCTCAAGCTTATAGGTAGCCTGACACCCACATTCAGTAGCATTCTTAATACACACTAACTAATAAATATTGTACAAATAAGGATTTTATGTTATGAAATGATTACATTTTACATTTGGATAGTTGTTTCTGAAATGTTACGTGGAAGATATTTGTATTTCTTTCAGAGCCTGAGGAGCACACTGAAGATTCAGACATGTCAACTTCTCCACTGGGGTTTACAGAGTCTATGGTGGTGGTGGTGGAGGAGAAGAAAAGCCAGACTGGAATCAAAAGGAGCAAACCTCTTATCTACAAAATGAACAAGAGATGTGTGAGAGACTCTCATTCCAGTGGTGAGAAAACAATGGAACAGAATAGAGAAGTTCACTCTTGCAAAATAATAAAAACAGAATGTTTCAGTCCAGAAATAACCAATGTGCCATGCTCTGGGGACAAACTTGTGAGTCCTGCTGACGAGCCTTCAAAGAGTAGTGAAGAACCAGATAATGTGGTAGGAAAACCCCAGGAGGTGCAGGGGCCACAGGTGGTCAGGGCCAGTTGCAGACGGGCTGCTGAACCCAGGAAGGTGCATTCATTAGTCAGCTGCATCCACAAGCGTCTTCAAGGGTGCAAAAATGGGTATCTGGATCGTCAAGTGACATTGGAGATTACGTCCAGAGTTGGTGATGAAAATGGACGAGCTTGCCAAGAAACAGATATAAAAGCTGGAGAAAATATAAGCTCAGATGAAATCCCAAAGGATCTTGACAAAGGGGGGAAGCAAGACACAGAGGAGTTTATGATGGCTCCAGACCTCTTTAACACCAGGGAAAGTGTGACCAGTGACCAGTGTGACAAGAGTTTCTTTCAGCTATATCACCTGAAGAAGCACAAATTCACCCACTTGGGCCTAAATCCTTACTTATGCACAGAGTGTGGTAGGAATTACAGCTCCCAAGAGAACTTCAGGGCCCACCTTCTGATGCATAAGGGAGAGAGGCCATTCAAGTGCCAGCAGCGTGACAAGAGCTATGGCCTGAAACGGGACCTGAAGGAGCATGAAGTTCTCCATACAGGAGAGAGGCCTTTTGTCTGCGATATATGTGGGAAGGCTTTTGCCCGCTGGCCTTCAGTATTCATAGGGAGGCCCACCGCGCTAAGGAAGAAAATTACCATGCTCCTAAGCTCAAGTGCCCTGTCTGCGGTAACCAACTGGCCAATTCAGGCTCCCTTAGGAATCACATGCGCTTGCAAACAGGAGAACGGCCTTATGCCTGTCCCCACTGCAATAAGACATTCCGACAGCGGGGGAATCTTTTGGGGCATCTACACATCCACACAGGGGAAAAGCCTTACAAGTGCAACCATTGCAATCAGTACTTCTCACAGGTGCCTGAACTCCGCAGACACCTCATATCACACACAGGGGAAGTCTACCTCTGCCCTATATGTGGCAAAGCCTTGCGGGACCCCCACACTTGCGGGCCCACGAACGTTTACACACAGGGGAGAGACCTCACACAGTGTGAGCTGTGTGGGAAAGCCTACACCATGGCCACCAAGCTACGCTGCCACATGAAGTCCCACCTTGAGGAGAAGTCCTACAAATGTCCGACATGTGGTGCTGGCTACACGCTAATGCAGAGCCTGGTTCGCCACCAGTTCTCCCATCAAAAGAGAGAAGATAGCTAGCTCCCCAGATGTCCTAACACCCTAGCAGCTCTGGAGTCTAGCCACTCTGCCCCTGCTAGAGGCAGACCTAGAAAGACCCCTCACAATACAGAGGTCAAGCCATGGGTCGATGTCCCTGAAGAGAACATGGAGTGTCAGACAGTAGTGTATGTTCAGGCCATTGAAGACTTAGCCTTGCCTAATTCAGGGGAGGTTATTGTCAGCACCTGTGACTCATACCATGATAGTGACATATCTCCTGTGGTAATAGAGGAAGGTTTGGAACAGGATGTGGGCCAATTCCAGCTAAATGAGAATATCATTGAGATAATTGTCTCAGACTCTAATGATAAGTGCATTGTTCTAAGGGAGCACAAAACACACAGCAACCTGGTGATTCTACATGGCGAGGATGGACTGAGCTCTGTGGCAGAGACAATAGAGATCGAAACGGGAGTTTAAAACTGCAATTCACACCATTTTGCTTTCTGTTGCTGTTTAATTAAATCTTCAAATAAAACCAAGAATGTGAATAAAAACTATTTTTGCATTCTAGATGTACTTTACCTAAAAGAAGACAATAAGCAGTACTTACTTCGGAAAATACCTTCTTCATGAATATCAAGTATGTTATGATATCACCATCAGGATACTCCATTTAGATTACCGGTAGTGGAGAAGGGAGACAGCTGTGAACGAGTTAAAGATATAAGCTAATATTGACTCACATTTGTGGTGGACCTTATCTAGCTACTACCTGCAGCAAATGTTCTTTTCAAGGACTACTAAAACTACCTGCCCCTGTATTTTAGGAAATGTCTTAATGGTTACAAAGAGAAATCCTCATGAATAGTTTTCTTTTTTATCTGACCAAAATATATTTGATCTCTGGAGATTGTTTATGAAGGCTTTTTAAATAGCTTTACTGTATTTTAACACACTGTTGTAAATATGGGCCCATCAACAATATTATCATTATTGTTGAAGACTCCAATTAAAAGAGAGAAAATAAGTACGTCTGTGGTGGCTTTACAACAGTTGTATGTGTTTTTGAACACAACTTTTGACTTTTCACCTCTTTCTCCAATGCTTCATTCAATATTTGGGTGCAAATTGTTCGATGGTTGGGACAGTCCGAGACTGAATCAGCAAACATTCTGGTTTGGAGTGTGTGTTTGCTATGCCTGTCTATGCAGCTTAGCGGCACACACTATCATAGTCTAAATTAGCAGATAGGGGTGTTTTAAAAGGTTGATTTATTGTGTATTTGTTTTTGACATTGCCTTTAAGTCTTTATCATTTGGTATTCTGTTTGTAATTACTGAATATAATTTCTTTATATATATATAAAGTAATCCATGAGTAGGCCCTGACAGAAAATAAACAATTGAGAAAGCAATTCTTGACATTGTGTGGAAAGCTTATCCATGGTCATATGTAGTAGTTTAAACTTTAATGGAAATATTGAATGCAACATTGTATGTGACATGGCCCAGATGGGAGGCGCAGCCCAGAGTCAGTCTTAGTATAGTGGTTCAATATTAACCAGGTGGATTCAATGTAACAGAAAGTGGGGTGTTTCAATGAGTACTGGATTTTGAAGGGGTGAGAAGGTTTGGTGATGTCCTAGGTTTTGCAAGGAGTTCTGTCTTAACTATCCATAAGAATGGGTCAAATACCCGCAACTCTCATTTTCACTCTACTATTTTCTTCTACTCTTCAGATCACACTTTGTGAAAATGGTAAGATACCAGCTTTTATTTGCCAACCCAGAGAGCTCAAAAGCAAGAAAGTTTCAAAAATTTCGATATTTAGAAAATGTATACCCCTTAAACTGTTACTCCTTGATGTGAATTAGGCTATTTGTCTGTTTTAATATCACTAAACAATGGGTTGAGTTATCAAATATTTGTTTATAGTATTTCTTAATAGCAAAGAGGCCTCACAGGTTTTTATCCGTGCTAAACGGGCAAATTCCTTCCTTGAGGAGTTGAAACCTGGGAACTTGGAACGGGAGTGCATCGAGGAGATCTGTGACCATGAAGAAGCCCGTGAAGTCTTTGAAAAGCCTGACAAGACGGTGAGAATGTCTGGCTCGTTAGATTGAAGTATTATGGAAAGCAAATTCATATTCACCTTGGTTTACTAGTAACTAAAACATGAGCTTTATGTTTACCTGGGTAACACTATATTAATTTGCATAATAAAGTATGATTATAGTATTTCTCCCCAAATAACTGTCTAAATGGATCTTTCTCAATATAGAAGGCCTTTTGGGGCAACTATTTGGGTAAGTATTTGTGTTTTCTATCAAAACCTTATCCATGAAATGTGTGCAGTCATCAGTCACAACACCAATGTAAATAAATGATATTGAACCAGAACAAAGTGCAACTGAGATGTGAGTCGACTTGGTTGAGGAATAGGCTTTAGCCCCAGTGTTGGTGACCCCACACGTTTTGCTCTTCCCACACATGCTGTGCTCTTTATGCTTAAAGAACAAACATTAATATTGACTTTGGCAGTGATAAGCAAGTAGAGGCAAGTATTTCCTCATGTTTTCTAATTCTGCTTGTCTTCTTCACAGCTTGCAAAGGCACTTCACTGCTGAGAACCAAGGACAATATAAACACAGTGAGGGGGTGTATTCATCTCGATGGTAATACTTATGGCCTGATTACACTGTGCATTTCAAATATGTCAATGATTTCTGGACAAAATGTTAATGTTTGTGTTGAAACCAACTAAAAAGTGTGAGGAATCTACCAGGAAAATTATATAATGTTAAAGATAAAAAAATTTGAGCAGGACATCCTGTTTCTCAAATATTATGTGGGCCTGCATCTTACAGGATGGTGCTCAGTGGGCATTGGTGAGAACTACAACGGCACCATCTTCACTACTTCCTCAGGAAAAACATGCCAGTACTGGTCCAGTAACTTCCCACACAGAATTACGTATGTATTATTGACCCCATAACTTGAGGGATGTAATTTCAAAGTTGTCCCATTCTTGCTGTGTCGTTGCTGAGGGGTAACATCTCTTCTTAGGGAGTTCAATACGTTGCTGGATGAGACCCTGTATGAGAACTATTGCAGGAACCCAGACAAAACTCCTGAAGGACCTTGGTGCTTCACCAGGGATCCCACAGTCAGGAGAGAGCAATGTATCGTTCCAAAATGTGGTATGATTTCCCTACTGCATAAAATAACCATCATTTGGCTGCATGTTGTTGCTTAGCTGGGTGTGCTTTTACACTGACAATACGGTAGTTTCTATGCGTCCTTGCTCAACAACAAAGTGCAGAGCATGTTGCAATATGTCTTAGCGGTCCTCTATTGTGATTGTTCCCTTACAGGGGAGCCTTGGGTACCCCCAAAAGTACCCGCTGCAGTGGATGGGAAAGCCACGTACACCAAGAAGGACTGCATGGCCAACAATGGCTTGGATTATACTGGGGATCTCTCAGTTACCATGAACGGCCAAAAGTGTCTGCCTTGGGCCTCCCCAGAGGCATTGGCACTCAGAAAAGGAAAGGATTTCATCCCAGAGGTCAAACTTGTGGCGAACCACTGTAGAAACCCTGACGGCGATATGGAGGGACCCTGGTGCTTTGTGGACCAGCATGGAAATACCACTGTGGACTACTGTGACCTTGACATGTGTGGTGAGCTGTTTCACTGAGCTGAACACTTGTTCCAGTTGTAAACAATTCACTTAAAATATTAGGACTCTGAAGAAAAATAAATGCTCTTTACTGTGAGTGCTGGACTGTTGTTCTCTTTCAGATGACCCAATAGATAACTATGAGGAGGCGGCTGGCGGAAGGGAAAGGACAACACTCTCTGGGCCCAGAAAAACCTTCTTCAGCCCTCGGAGCTTTGGCAGTGGAGAGATGGGTAAGTAGTATAATTTTGGACATAAAGTGTAAGGTACCGAGGAGGAAAGTGTCTATTTTCATGACTTTGAATTCAACTCTGCTTTATTTTCAGTGTGCGGGGAGCGACCCATGTTTGAGAAGATAAGTAAGAAGGACGGTAGAGAGCAAGAACTGATTGACTCCTACCAAGGAGGCCGTATTGTTAAAGGGATTGATGCAGAGGTGGCCAGTGCACCATGGTAATGAAATGAATAGATATTCAAAACACCACATTTATTCTATTGCATTACGTAGGACTACTACTTAGGATTATGGTCATCGTGTTTGACCATATACACGGTGGGAGCGGGAAAGGAAGTTATCTCTGTCTATCATTTAGAGGATATGTTTTGCGGTTGTCAATGCATTGCCCAATTAAAAGAATGGAGTGGCTGCCGATCGGACTTTTCTGCACCTTTCTTCCAGACAGCTAAAGGCCCGAAGCTTTTGCACATGCGAGATTCTCTACTTTATACACAGTCTCTGTTCTACTCATAGAGAACAGGGCTACTCTGGCGAATGGTGCCCGTTTAATAACGTTAGATCAATGCTGAATCAATGTCTGCAAGAACACATAATGATTGGAGCCTATTCTACATAACATGCCCAAATATAATAGCATAGTAACGTTACTGTAAGACAAAAAAACACCACCTAATTTCTTATGAGATTTTAGGATGATTGTGTCTGAAAGTGTCTTTTTTTTCTGTGGCCAAAACTCTAAAGTACGCCACTTGGCAAAATATGTGCTTCGATTGAAACTAAACACAGGTAGGCTATGCTACAGTTTGTTAACACAATCTGCTCTAAAAATACACTCACTCACAATACATTCATTCAAAACAAAACTGTAGGCTACTTTAAACGGTAGCCTATAACTCAAGAAGACCTAAATGCATATCCCCATGGAACTCATTGAGATCAGATGGTTGGTATGCAGATGCTGCATAGATGTTTCACCTGTTAAACCGGAATAATTATAATTTCACTATTGACAGTGAGAAATGCACAAGGCCGGAAAAGTCAAATCCGGAGCCTCGGCCTTAAAAAAAAGACACAGATGTAATTTGGCAGAAGAAAATGATGATGCCTGTTATTCATGGATGCTTTGATGTTAGGCAGGTGATGTTGTACAAGAAAAGCCCCCAGGAGCTTCTGTGTGGGGCCAGTCTAATCAGTGATGAGTGGATCCTCACTGCAGCCCACTGCATCCTCTACCCACCATGGAACAAAAACTTCACCATCAATGACATCCTGGTCCGTCTTGGCAAACATAACAGAGCTAAGTGAGTGATTATCTCCTATTTTCCCATTTTATCTGTATTAAACAAACAATACACATCGACTTTTGCACAGACTTTTGCACAGTGCAACAGTGAACCAAGAACCAAGTAGTTCTCATAAGACGTGACGAAACAATAATATAGCCATACCAAAACGTTCTTGGGTAATACCCTATTTCAACCTAATCCCAGGTTTGAGAAGGGCACAGAGAAGATTGTGGCCATTGATGAGATAATTGTCCACCCCAAGTACAACTGGAAGGAGAACCTGAACCGGGACATCGCTCTGCTGCACATGAGGAGGCCCGTTACTTTCACTGATGAGATTCATCCTGTCTGTCTACCAACCAAGCAGGTTGCTAAGACGTAAGAGAGCGTAATGTAGTTATCAGTAATGATTAAATATGAAATAACATTTCTGAGCTTTTTCACATACTAGCAATGGTAGCATCCCTTTTTCCATTTCTCCTAGACTGATGTTTGCTGGCTATAAAGGCCGTGTGACAGGCTGGGGGAACCTTTATGAGACATGGACTTCCTCCCCCAAGTCTCAACCCACAGTTCTCCAGCAGATCCATCTACCCATCGTTGAACAGGATATCTGCAGAGCCTCTACCTCTATCCGCATCACTGACAACATGTTCTGTGCTGGTGAGTAGCAGTTCTCATCTCAGAATGGGAATTGCTGTATACTGTAGCTCAAGTCCATTCGATATGTTAACCAAAAGTGAATTGGTGCAGTGTGACTTGGTGAACCACAAGTGTTTCAATTAGTATGACGCTTCCTCATAATGCCCATGTACTTTTCAGGCTTCAAACCAGAGGAACAGAAAACTGGTGATGCTTGTGAAGGGGACAGCGGTGGTCCCTTTGTCATGAAGGTATACAACTAGAGAAACACGAACTTCACTCATTAGATGTCTTGCATATTCCCCTTTATATTTGATATACGCATGAGAATGACTTATATCCTCATTCACAGAACCCAGATGACAACCGTTGGTATCAGATCGGCATTGTGTCCTGGGGAGAAGGATGTGACAGGGATGGGAAATATGGATTCTACACCCATCTTTTCCGTATGAGAAGGTGGATGAAGAAAGTTATTGACAAAACAGGCGGTGATGATGATGATTGATTGTTATTTCTTCTCATTTTCTCTACATGCAAACTGATGTAATATTGGAAATAAACGTGTGTTCCTGATCATGATCTGCTTGTTATTACTCAGCAATATTACCTTTTACAGAAATGAACAAAAACTTAATTCAGATCTGAGACTGCCACTAGAATTCTGCATGTAGTTTTTGTGCACAAGGTTTTCGAAACTTTTTTTGGGATACAGATCTAATGATGAAGTAAAAGCAAGCAGGTTTGAAACTATATCTGCTATCATAATCGAAGATAGGCCTTGATCACACAGCCGCACTCCTCCACCTATGCCTCTGTCTCGTTTTCGGAGTCAGAAGTATAGTAGTGTGTTTGCCAAGACCGAGAGCTCTCCACCCGCCGAACGAAAACCGGATGTTTGTGACTAGTGAAGCAAGCAGCTGTCACTGGCATAGCTAACGTTAGTAGCCTAGCAAGCTAACAACTTAGAAAGCCTTTCAGCGGGGATCGATTGCACAGACTGTACGGTAAATCCGACAATTTAATTTATTTGATGAAATAATCAATGTATTTTGCGCGTTATTGTAGCTAGCTAGGACATAAACGTTAGACGAGCTAACTTGGATTATCCCAATTATAACCAGGTGGTTAGCCTTACCAGCCGAGGAAAAATAATGGTAACAACATACTGTGCCTTGCTAGCTGACAACAGCTAGCTACTCAACAAGAATTTAGCTAACTACAGTCTACACCTACAGGTTAGCTAGTTAACGTTTATTTAAATCTATCGACATTTGTAAAACATTGTTGAGTAGTTAGGTGAACTACTGCTGTACCGTCGGTAGCTGACGTTGGCCAACGCAACGTTTTTTGTTGTTTTTAATCTATCGACATTGCAGTGTAATGGAGCATAAGTGAAATAGCTAACGTTAGCTAGAAGATTCGGGACAAATTGCAGACTTGTTTTGCGTAACGATAGATAAACAGCTAAGACGCGAATCACCTTATTTTGGTTGCTGACGTTACATGGCAGTAGCAGTGTTTCGTAATATACCCTTATGGCTAATTGAGCTAGATGTGTAAAATTATTGCACTTTGCCTGAATGCATTTCTACTCCCGTGGACTGCGCATACAGGAATGCGTTTCTGACTTCAGTCGTGATATTTAAAGAACCAACATATCAGAACAGATTGCATCTCATAGATGGGGAGGACTGTATTTGAGCCTTGCAGCCAAATGAAGAACGTCGGGTAGCACAACAACGCTTCTTCTTCCATCACAACCCCTGTGGTGTTGTAAAATAGATTGGGTCATTCCATGTGAAAATCGGTGTGTGTGTGAAATGTTGTGTGGGCCTTCCACAAACAAACCAGCCATGCAATTGTTGCTGCATTCGACAGGCATGTATTCAAATGATGCTAACCTGGTTGCAGATGTGAAATAGGCCTAGTCTAAAGGACAATCGCTTATTGACCTATTTGTTTCTTCCGTCCATGTTTCATATGCATTGTCCTTTCTGACCCCATCGAAGTTGCTCTTCTGCAGTTATGACGCATCAGTACAGCTTTAAAATATGGTAACTTAGTTGCATGGATTTCGCACAGGGTCCATTACAACAGTGATAAATTACCACAAAGCACAATAGAAAATGCATGTTTAAAAAATGTGCCTGTTTAACACTTGTTAGCTGTTTTATTTGTCTAAATTAGGCTATAGGGAGGGAATCGACACAGTCAGAAGAATGCTTTTATTTTGAGGAGGACTCTTAAAAAACAAGATATAACAAGATAGTGATCCCACTGCTGAGATAAGGTGCCATCTCTTTGCATCAGATAATCAACATCCATCCAGAATGTAACACTTGTTTCTGTGACAGGAGGCTGGCTGAGCACTTGACCAGACTTTATTCCGTGTGGAGTCCCATAGTACACCACCATGTCTTCAGACCTTCTGGTTGACCTCAATGATGACCTTGGAGTAGATGATCCACCCAGCAATGCGCTGGACCTGCTCAAATTGTCTCCAATGGGGGACAAGCTGTGGCCCCCAGATGACTCCAGTATGAGCAAGTCTGGTAAGAACCTAAAGGCAATTAAAAGGAAAGCTGGACCTCTCTGTGCTGTCAGAAATCAAATCAAATAGCTTCCTGAAATTTAAAAATTGCTTAAAGAATTTCTAGTGTTCTAAAAGCCAACTAATCCCTTGAGTAAAACAAAATCATGAGATCACGGTTTTAAAAATACACATTCCTGGCAAAATAATGTTTGCCCTTGTAATATGATACCAATCAGCCTGTTGTAAGATCAGCTGAGTTTTTAGAAATGGAACGTTGTTGTAGGACCATTACTATTGCTGTTATTTCTCTAAACATCTTTACCATCTCATAGTTTTACGTCAGTCTGTCTTTAGTCCAAGGGAAGAGTCAAAAAGAGCCTTCTTCACAGCCCAATGCAGTGAGCCGTTTGTTACTCGTGTCATATTATCGCAACATCGTTGCATATTGCCCTCTGACACAGTGTGCATTCATTAGTTATGCATCCTATTTGTAGGCACAGTCAAATTTCTGTTTCACAGCAGATCTCCAGCCCCTGTCTGATTGGAGTTAGAGGGGTGGGTGAGGTTGAAGACGAACGCCATTATTTGTGGCTAATGGATGCATCTACAGCACCATGATTTAGAGTTTGAATTATTCTCAAAATCATTACTAATTATTCATGAACAGATGATAAAAGAGAAGGGAACAAGGGTTCATCTTATGAGATACCAAATGAAGCGCACACTGTCTCACCCCGCCTCGGGCAACTGCATGTTAATGACTAACTCTGTGAGAAGGGCATTGGTTTAGTCAGTGTGGCCTGCAGATTGCTGCTGGCATAAGTACACAATGCGGATGTCGTGGTCATGTGTGTGGGTTAAGCCCGTAAAATGAAATGTCACACCCATCTACTTATTTCAGGATGCATTGAGAAGAGGCTCAAAGTGTGTTTGCAAACAGTGAGCAGTGAGCACATACTGTCCGTGACGGGGCAGATCCGAAACGTTGAGTTGTGAAATTCTGAGCGATCTGCCTCCAAAGATATGAGCTAGTGTGAGATGGTTGAATCTCTCAACAGAGACGGACATATCCAAGCGATTGGGGGAGGGGTCACACCTGACCTGGGACCACCCATACTATGATATTGCCAGGCATCAGATTGTAGAAGTAGCAGGTAAGAACTTTGTCTCTACTTGTGTAGCTTTTCTGTGCTGAATATCATGTTCAGTCTTGGATCCCGTTGACGTTGTTTCCGCTCTCAATCTGCTGTCAAGGTGACGATAACTTTGGCAGGAAGGTGATTGTCTTCAACGCCTGTCGAATGCCCCCTCACCACGAACTGGACCACCACAAGCTACTGATGTGGGTGTTACTGTTAGAGATTATTGAGACATTTTCATACTGCCAAATTTCTAATAAATTGCTTCTTGTTTGTGCCCCCCCCCCCCCCTAGTCAAGTCAGTAGTCGTCGTTGTTTGTGTTTTCATGTGATAAGGATTGACTTCCCAACTATCATACTATCATCCAGGTATCTGAAGGCCACCCTAGACCAGTATGTTGAGAGCGACTACACCCTCATCTACTTCCATAATGGCCTCACCAGTGAGAACAAGCCATCTCTCAGCTGGCTGAGAGACGCCTACAGAGAATTTGACCGGAAGTGAGTCCCCGCCTACCTCTAGCCAGACACTGGGGACCATAGTCGCAAAGCACATTTCCTAGTTTTTCACCTATGAAGGATGAGATGCACTCCATTTCACCAGAGATCTGAATCGGAAAACTAAAGCCAAAGAGGAAGTGGACTTTGCCCTCACCCATACTTAAGTCTATTTTTTTTTTTTAATGACGTGCTTTATTTGCACTTATGGCTTGACTTCTCTAACAACAAAAGTGTACTTTTGCTGACTGCTCTGTTTTCTTCAGGTACAAGAAGAACATCAAGGCACTGTACATTGTCCACCCCACCATGTTCATCAAGACTCTTCTCATCCTCTTCAAGCCTCTCATCAGGTTAGCATTCCAGCACCATCATCATATGCTCTTTATTCCTTTAACTGTAAAGTGTTTGCCATGTGTGATGAATCCTTTCTCTTCTAGCTTCAAGTTTGGACGAAAGATCAACTACATCAACTACCTGAGTGAACTGGAGGACATTGTTAAGTGTGAGCAGCTAGTGATACCCACCCGGGTGCGAGAGTAAGAACATTTCTCACACTTTACGTGTGACTACTGTATCTCAACATTGGCATTGAATTATTCACTCTTGTGTAATGGATGTCTACTTGTGATATCTGACTATATCAAGTGCGTTACTCTGCTTTCTCACACCCAAAATCGTTAGCTATGATGAAAAAATCCGAGCCTCACTGAAAGCGTCAGTTCAGGCCCAGATGTCCCCCCCTCGCAGTCCACCACTGCCCAATCAACAGTTTGGAGTCCCCTTGCCAATGTAGGTAGCTGGATGAGGGCTGTTGTATTTTACTCCCTCAATATCTGACCTTAACGTACGTAAGATATTCTCCTGTGTGTTTCAAAGGTTTTTAAGTGCTTTGTTCTTGTTGATTTGTCAAGGCTAAGAGCGAGAAGATCTGACAACGAAGCAGTTCCATTAGTGATGCAAGACACAGTGGCCTTCTTAATGGAACAAGGTGAGCACAATTTTTGCATGTTTTACCAGTGGTCATTTTTCTTGATGATGATGGGTTCAACTTTTGAGTCTTTGTTCTGATGATCATCTTTTGGACAATTCCATTCTAATTTCAAGGATACTGTACCTGGATTAGTATTTGACTTGCAAAACAAGGCTAATTCTGCTATTTGGTTCTGTTTTACAAAATGTTTTGTTTCTGTGGTTTCTCCCATTTTCTGTCCTGTCTTAGGTCTTGAAATTGAGGGGATATTCCGGCGGTCAGCCAACGTGACCCTCGTTAAGGATGTTCAGCACAGATATAACTCGGGTGAATGATTTTCACTCATTGTTACTCTTAAATTAATATCTCTCTTTTTTTCTTTACCTCTTTGGCTGTAGCTGTGGGATTTGTACGACTGTGATTGTCTGTGTCTGTAATTGTGTCCGTCTGTGGCTCCAGGTGAGGAGGTGAGTTTTTCCCAGATGGAGGACGTTCACCTGGCAGCTGTCATCCTCAAGACATTCCTCAGAGAACTACCTGAACCCCTCCTCACCTACCAGCTCTACAACGACATTGTCAACTTCCACAGTAAGTCTGGGGAAGACTCTCTTATCCTCCACACAGTAGACAATGGGGATATATTTTTACATTTGTTTTACTATAGCTATTCAAAATATCACTATAGCTGTCAATTTGTTTCGTAGGTCGTAATCCTTAGAGGATAGTTTTAAGTCATAGCAGTATAATATAAAGGGTGTATTTGTTATGCTATTTGTTATGCTCATTCCTCAGATGTTGACAGCAGTTCCCAAGTGACTGCGATCCGGAACATGCTGGCAATGCTCCCTGAGGAGAACTATGCCTCCCTGAAGTTCCTCATTGAGTTCCTGGTGCAGGTATGTTTTCTGTCACATCATATCCCCAGCTGAATATGTCTCAGAAGCTCTGCAAACACTCCATTTTGTCTTTGGAGGCCTGTTATTTTAGGCTTCTGTCTAAATAGTCTTTGATCGTGGCATTTAGTACTGCCTGGCGACACTGGCCCTCACCAGTTTGTGTAAATAAACCAGTGAGTTGTTCTGTTCTTATTGATATTCTACAAACATGCATGCTTGCCCATGTAGGTGTCTGCACAGAGTGAGATCAACAAGATGAACAACGCCAACCTGGCAGTGGTGTTCGGACCCAACCTGCTATGGGGACAAGACGCGGCCATGACACTCAGTGCCATCGGCCCCATCAATAACTTCACCAGAACTCTGTTGGACCAACACCACAAGGTCTTTTCCCCGTAACACGTCTCCTGTACAGCTATCTCTAACCACGCCACATTTCATTCCGTGTTTAAATCCCCATCTCTGACCCTGTCTCTGTATTGGTCTAGTACAGCGTAACTGTGTCTCTCCCAGTGTCCCCTAGTAGTGTTGCCAAATGCATGAGTGTATTGTGACTGAGGACACAGAGAGAGAAAAACAAAAACAGGGGAGACGAACCGTTGAAGATGCCAAAAGAGGCCAAAGGTCAGGTTAGAAGTCAGGTATGAAGAAGGCTTTAATGTCTCCGTCAGATATCTATCACTCAGGAAAGGTTCAACACAGTGTACACGATTTGGTCTTTAAAACAATTGGAATAACCAAAACCAGTTCACATCTGTTCTGGTTTGAATCATATCAAATATTGATTTTGATG
Source organism: Oncorhynchus mykiss (assembly GCF_057628025.1). Classification (NCBI taxonomy): domain Eukaryota; kingdom Metazoa; phylum Chordata; class Actinopteri; order Salmoniformes; family Salmonidae; genus Oncorhynchus; species Oncorhynchus mykiss. The sequence goes on along the minus strand of NC_143027.1, from coordinate 57,451,893 downwards.
GTACAGATTTCCGAGAACATTTATGCAATGTTTTGTATCTGGGGAGCAAAATATATTTCATATTAATTTACTTGGTATGTCTAGTCCTATTTGCGTTGGAACAAATCATTTTAGAATTTCATAAATGATCGGTCGCTACAGTCAATGTGCCAGTGTACTCCGGTATTCGATGTAGTCTAAATTCTTTCTGGAGTTTATATTTTGGCACGTCTTATTTAAGTATCATGGTTATGTGTAAAGCTACAGTCTATAGCGAAATAAAACCATAAGTGTGTATCTACGTTTTTTTTAATGTTTGTCACATATCGCCTTTTTAAATATTTCCAGCAAGCCTTCGTTTGTTTCTTTCTGCTGCATTACATTTGCCAAGTCTTAATTTTTGATCATTTCTACAGGTCAACTATTTAAAAAAAAACTCTATTAGTCTTAATCGTGTAACTTCTACATTTCATGTTATGCCTGATTTGCTTTCTCAATGCAGGACAGTGTTCATGATACATATTCTACTTTTGTGTGCATTATTACTCTACCTACGGCAGTTATTCCTTGAAAATCATTATCCAGATGTAAAGGCTTTGATGGCTAGTGTCATTGCTGGCGAAATATCTTTTATGAAGCCTTAAAGTCAGTAGGGGAAATAAAAGGGCTCCTAGACATGGATAGACTGAAATGCTGTGTACTTACAGACCCATTGGGCTCTCAGGCCATACTGTATTTGTTTTTGTTCTGTATGTTAACTGTTAGATTAGTTTTTTTTCTGAGCCTTATTTTGACGTCCGTTGCTTTTGTTCAATTCCAAATGCGTTGGAGAACACTAAGAGGGTTCCATTTGATTTTTTTTTTTAACCTTAAAACATTTTTTCTATTTGCAGTGGCCAAACTTTTGGGGGTACAACTCCTGTGCTTTGTAATCCTGAATGACTTTGTAACGAACATATCCCGAACAAGAACCGTGCTAATATTAAGACTGAATAAGTAAGAGTTCTGTTGTGCTTCTATGTTTTGTCTATTATGAAAACTTCCTAATCATGTCAATGAAACAATTGCATTGACATGCGGATCAGTGGCTTTAGTAGAACCTTTGACCCCATTTGCATCTGTGTGCCTTCAGGAAACAGGCGAGTAACTACCACTTGTCATATCTCGTGAAAATTGTGCCCGTTTATCCACCTTTATTGTACTGTTTATCTGTATTGTCAAATAGTATTTCCTGGTTGCTACAGTGAAAATGAAATGTCTCTTAAGACAATTTTCCTCAGTTCTAGGTATCTTACTTTCAAGATCTTTTTTTATGTTGTGAATATAAAGTATAAATAAAAGGTGATGGTTAAAAGTGCCTTCGTTTGATTTATTCAGTTGTGTAGAGGGGCGTACTCATTTGACAAGAGTATTGATGCTCTATTGTATTTAAGCTTCAAGAGGGGCGACAAATACAATCACTCGTGGTGTTCTGGTATAAATCACAAACGACCACAATCAGAAATATATATATATATATAGGGCCTCTGGCTTATTCCTTTCCGATAATACAAAATAGGCCATTTGAAATAACTTTTATTACGCATGGCCATGCTACTGTATATTAACAAAGCATTGGGAAAATCAAGAGGACTTAAGATTGATACATTGAAAGTGCAAATAATGTTTAGCCTTTTTACAGATAAGGGGGAAAAAGTAAACTTGCTTTATATGGTACATCATTTGTAGTGATACTTGTCCTAAAGTTGGTAGGACAACATTTCTCCCAATTTACATTTTCAATATACAGATTCAGCTAGAGTATGTTTCTTGGGTATAGATTGACTACTACTGATCATTTTCCATACATAGCTTGGCTTCTTCACATCTACTAAAACATAGCCATGTCTGACTCCATAGGCGCTATGAACGTTCTCCGTGTCACACGGGACAGCAATAATACAATGCCTCCTGACATTATTTAGACAAAATCGCTTTCATGAACTGAATGTCTTTGTTATTGTGTGTTAAGTTCTATAACAGCAAGGTGAGAGGGGATTTGGTATTTACACTATGACAGTCTGCTCAACACTAGAGCAAATGTTGCAGTTTTTCACATCAGAAAAAAAGATGTCTTCTGTTGGGTACAGGCTCTCTTACTCTACAATACATCAAACAGTGAGGTTTGAAGAACATTCCGATTACAAATCAATGTGGAATTTCAAATCTAGAGAAGAAAGAAGAGGCATACACAGACTGAATGCAAACAAGCTCGAAAGACAACAGGACCTTGCAGATGGACTTAAATGGGATAATTTGTCGTTGCAGCCAGTGGATCTATTTCTATCCCTACTGCAATGTGTCCACAAATGCATCAAATTCATCAATGTTCTTCTCGTATACTGCAAGTTTTTCGGGAAGAGAGTCCTGTTGGGAAAATGAACAACATCATTACAAACACATGATGACTAAGATATTGATTTATTAGACTAAAAAGCACCACAGAAAATATATCATTATACGATTTACTGTGTGTTTGAATGTAACTACTATGTTCCCCTCTCACTACTATCCGTCAGTCATTTAAATTCCAACAGGACCACTTCATACACAAGAAGACCCCCCCCCCCCCCCCCCCCCCGGCAACAAAACAGAAACCATCTCTCTTTGGAAGTCAGAAGTGTGTCTCATCTCACCAGGTCTTCTGCCATGGACTGAGAACTGACATCAATTGTGAGGCTGGCGAGCTGTGGGGGGTTCTGGAACTCTCTGTAGAATGTGCCAAGGTCCATGGGAAGCAGGTCATCCTTAGAGAACGCAGGCTTCTGAATAACACAGAGCACACAGAACACAATCAGATGTGCAGGGCAACAACTGTAACAGGCCCTTCCTTAATAATAGACGATCGATCCTACGATTTTGTTGTCAGCAGCACATATTATTCCCAAAGAGGTTCCGTTTTTTACATTTTCTTGCCAGCAACAGTCCTAATTAATTCTCAACTGTTAACCACGAGAGAACAGGTCAGAGATTTGAATTAAGAACACTCATTCCCATAAGCTTCATTTTCTCTTCATCGGAAGCATTTATCTAAAATATTCAAAGCTGACATCTCTCCCTCTGTTGCTTTAAAAGCCTTGCTATGTGCTTTGTCGCATTCGCCTTTGACTGTTTTGGATTTCATTCCTCATGGTCACTACAGCCCAGATACAGGCCAGAAAGAAATACTGTCTGAAGGTGTCTGCATGCTTCCCATCCGAAACAGTTTCTTCGGTTGTTCATGCACACACATTTTTTTTCTCCTGAGGCAATCAGAAGTTCAGTAGCCGAAGTCTACTCCCCTTTTGTAGGTGACTGGTCAACGGTAGGGATTCTTCAATGAAGTGTTTGATGTCGTTCAACGAGAGACAACTCGTTGTCATGCAAATTGTTTCAGTTGAGAAATACTGCATCAAACACGTTAGTTAGATGTAAAATTGCGTGACTAAGACCTCCTCCGCAGAAACGTCGGACTTTATTACAGATTTCTTGAGTTATCTTAGTGTATACTGCTACGGCATCTAAAGAGGGGCAAACAGTACTATTGCTGCTTTTTTTTCTCATTTTTCAAGCGAAGGTCTTTAATTAAAGGGAGTATTGCGAGGCACGGACATTCACTTCGTCTAGCCGAGTTATGCAGGCACATTAAATGACCACTGCTAAGTGACGTAAGTAATGCTAATTTCTACACGAAGAAAATGAATGTTTTCTTCCTCTGCAGATAACATCCACAATTGACAGACATAAACAGACATTTGTTCGTAGCAGCATTTGATACGGCATAGAAATGAGGTTAGATTGATCTAATTATTATTATCCTTGACCAAAATGCAGTCTGTGTTTTACTCTGTTACCGAAGGCAGGGTACTTACAAAGTCCACCATAACAAAGTCGTCCTGTGCCGGGCCACCACTCTCACCAGAGCCCTGGGAGTGTAAACTGCCTTGCAGGGGAGAGGACGTGGCTGGGGACTCCGGCGGCTGAACCTTGGATAAAGGAGAAGTGATATTATTGCCATGTCTGCACTAAAATGACTCCTAATCATAACCCAGAAAATTGTTATTTAAGGGTGACAATTATGTATGTGAATATTTGATTTACCATAGGGTCATTTTCCTCGAGGTCATAGGCTCTGGGAGCAAACGCTGCAAATGGTAAGTCCAGGCTTGCTGTGGTTACCTGCAATGGACAAAGAGTAATACGGCAGTGATTACAACGGTATAATACTCACTGGTATTTTGTCCTTTTCTCGTAAAAATGGGTACTTCCAGCAAAACATATCAAAGGTGTGTACTTAAACAAGGACATAATAAGGTTGTCCCTACCTGTGTGCCTGGCTTGTTGACAAAGGCACCCACTTTCCTGGTGAAGGTGGTCTCCAGTACATCACAGGGAGAGACACCCTTCACCTCAATGCTCCTCGACAAGGTCTCTGCACCCTCGCCACTTTGAAAGATAACATGGCAAAGTTGTAACCGACAGGTTTCTCCCAAGCAAGTATAATCTCAGGTGATCCACACTCCCACGGGGTGTTTCGCTTTTGTCACATGGGGGTCATGGCAGACTGGGGCTTACCTGCTGGAGGGAGTGGCGGGAACATGATCAGCGGGGGGGCATGAGGACACTCGTCCATGCTCTGCCTGGGCACCATGACAAGGCTGCACAGGCACCTGCTGGGGTACGCCCCCCTCCTTCCCTGGGATTCCCATCTACATAGGACGTGTGAAAGGCCATAGTTAGCACGGGTTGAGTCATGTTGAAACACCTATGCAAAGCTTTGTTTCCCGTGTTGGCCCTCAAATCCATGCATTTGGAACATCTTGACTGGCTGCGTCGCCGCTTGGTATGGCAACTGCTTGGCATCCGACCGCAAGGCGTCATCCATGACTGGTATAGACCAGGCGGTATCGGAGGAAGGCCCTAAAAATGGTCAAAGACTCCAGCCACCCAAGTCATAGACTGTACCGATGCACCAAGTCTGGAACCAACAGGACCCTGAACCGCTTCTACCCCCAAGCCATGAGACTGCTAAATAGTTAGTTAAATATGTACCTGGACTATCTGCATGGACCATTTTTGCACTAACTTTGACTCATCACATATGCTGCTGCTACTTATTTGTTATTGATCCTGTTGCCTAGTCACTTTATTCCTAGTTATACAGTAGGTGCATATTTACCTCGTACCCCTGCACATTCACTCTGTACTGGTACCCCGTGTATATAGCCACATTATCGTTACTCATTGTGTATTTATTATTACTTTTCTATTATTTCTCTATTTTTCGTCTCTCTCGGCATTGTTGGGAAGGGCCCGTAAGTAAGCATTTCACTGTTAGTCTACACCTGCTGTTTACAAAGCATGTGACAAATAAGATGTGATTTGACTCGCTCAATACCTGGGTGGTTACCTGGTGTGGGTTGGCAGCGTTTAAGGTGGAAGGGTGGCAGAAGTCAGCAGCTCCGACAAGAACAGGAGGCTGATAAGAAAGACGAGAGCAGTAGAGCTGAGAGAGAGAGAGAGAAAGTAAGAAAGAGAGAGAAAAGTAAGAAAGAGAGAGCGAGCTAAAACATGAATTAATCCACAGAGGAGAAATGGGGTGATGGGAGCAAGCAGCAGGAGGTAGAAAGTATAGCATTAGAGAGGACAGTGTAAAGATTCTAAGGCAGATTTGACTTACCCTGACAATGAACGTGATTAATATCTTCATATATTTAAGTGACGACTAACTATTTGTTAAGGAATCATTATCAGCAAACCAATGTGGAAAGGATTTAGGTTCGGAATTCTAGGGCAGTAGTAGATAGTGACATAAGTACTTCCTTATGTTATAAAATACCTTTTACCAAGACAAATGTGATTATTAATGAACTGGACTCTCTCTAACATATCATTAACATTACATACAAAAAGTCGGATTTCGTAACGTAATACATCCGATAATAAGCACCGAGCTCTGTTGACCTAGCGGTGAGCACTTTACATTTTGTGGTCATCGTCTTCAAAGTTGTTTCCGCGGGTCGCAAAAAGCGCAATTAGCATGACACGAGCTGAATGAAATCATGTAAAAAAGGCTTTGAAAATAAAAAGCTTGGTAAAAAATGCTCAGTGCGCTGTTGACATTTCACAGAGATACGCCCGTTATTGTGAAAAATCTTCAAAGAAATAACAGGAATTTCAGATGAATATAAAAAGCATATACTAAAATATACATATCAATCTTACATCTATATTGTTTTATGTCCTGCGGATTTGAGAAGAAATATGATGAGTTCAATGGGAAAGTGAGCCTGTCAGGTAGCCAGTAACCTGGTTTCTAGCACAATTTTCCTCAGTTTTTAGCACTTTTTTTTGTTTCTCTCTCTGGACTCCATTGATTTAGTCACCCTAATTCTGGAAGAATTCAACAGATTATTATAGAGATACGAGGTTAGGACCATTGGTTTTCTTAGAGGAATATCTACACAGAAAAACATTATTTTACCCATTGGTCAAAAGATGCGTTTTTGATTGGACGCCCTAATGTAAGGGAGACAGAGCTGTCCCATTTGATTGCTTCCATTGATCAGCTTTTAAGCGCTCCATACTTCTATTACTTTTAAACAGGTAATAGAAGACAGGCCAAAAAGTCCTGGAACACCTCAGGCATTGTGAGTGAGTGAGATACATGCCCACACACGCAAGACTCACTTGGTGTGAGAAGGCCAGGCCCATCATGGGGACTTTCAGAGTGTCCATCACTGCAGGTTTAGGGGTCTTTAAATGTGCCTTACTTACAGTGAACACACACTACACAGACAGCACATAAAGAGAGAGAGAGAGAAAAAGGGCTAAGAGATGAAAGCACTTATACAGAAAACAGAAAGGAGAAATATGGTATGGGAGCTTGGTAATGTCTCCAACACAAAACATCTACTTTTCCCACAGCCAGACTTGTGAAATGAGCTTTGGGTATGAGAATACCAAACCACCAGATCCACAAATACACACAACAGTTGGATGCATGATCATCAATATGGGTCAAATGTTTGAATATGTATGTCTATTTGAATGCGGTGCCAGACATAATCGTTTAAGAAAACACCTGACCCATTTGGATGTGAATTATGACATGAGAGGGAGTCTTTACATATGGGTGTGTCTAAGTAACATTCACAAATCTCAAACCTCAACATGGACACCACCTCTGAAGTTACACATGTTGCAAAGATCGACTTTGCTAAGCAGTGACATACGTACTTGTGAGGGTGGAGAAGTGGAGAAGGACGTGGTGCACACTTCCTGAGAATCTTCCACCCCATTGTATGCTCCTTCATCTTCCCCGGGTGCTCTGGAGTATAGGGAAGGCAAACAAACATGGCCAGATTATTACTCAATCCTTTAAATTTATACCATCACTAACAATAATAATAAATAATAGGCATGCACAAATCTGTATTGGGTCAGTATAGGTGTTTGGGCGAGGGCTAACCCACCTGTAGTTACATGGACGCATGTGTCCCATGTTGCCAAAGGGGCGCTCAACGAAGTGGTCAATAATTATGCCCATAATCGGAGCCGTCCTCTCAAACTGCCTGTGAGTTTATGAATATAGAATTAGGAATAATGGAAGTTTATAGCTAAAACCAGTGGAGAACAAAGAGAGGACGTGGAAGTAAAGGGGAAAACATGGTGGCAGATTTTACAGGCAGTGCATTTTTGACCACTGAGGAGTGAGCCCATGCAGTGCTGTGAACAAGAACAGCATCTGTTTCTGTACCTGGTGGACATGAAGGCCAGGTTTGTCCTGTAAGCACAAGACAAGGTGATTGTTCCAATGGGAGTTCCCACAACTCCTACACGCACTGTCTGGAACCCTGAAAAACAGCATTCAGAAAAAACTAACGTCAAAATCTTCACAGCCCTATACAACACTTCCAAAAACCCAGACAACCAACAAAATGTATACAGTGCATTCGGAAAGTATTCCGACCCCTTGACTTTTTCCACATTTTGTTACGTTACAGCCTTATTCCAAAATGGATACAATTATTTTTTCCCTCATCAATCTACACACATTACCCAATAATGACAAAATGAAACAGGTTTTTAGACATTTTACATAAGTATTCAGACCCTTTGCTATGCGACTCGAAATTGAGCTCAGGTGCATCCTGTTTCCATGGATCATCCTTGAGATGATTTATACAACTTGGAGTCCACCGGTGGTAGATTTAATTGATTGGACATGATTTGGAAAGGCACACACCTGTCCCACAATAAGGTCCCACAGTTGACAGTGCATGTCCGAACAAAAACCATGTCATGAGGTCGAAGGAATTGTCCGTAGAGCTCCAAGACAGGATTGTGTCGAGGCACAGATCTGGGGAAGGGTAGCAAAAAATGTCTGCAGCATTGAAGGTCCCCAATAATACAATGGCCTCCATCATTCTTAAACAAAATAAGTTTACAAGCACCAAGACTCTTCCTCCAGCTGGCCGCCCGGCCAAACTGAGCAATCGGGGGAGAAGGACTTTCGTCAGGGAGGTGATCGAGAACCCGATGATCACTCTGACAGAGCTCCAAAGTTCCTCTGTAGAGATGTGAGAACTTTCCAGAAGGACAACCATCTCTGCAGCACTCCATAAATCAGGCCTTTATGGTAGAGTGGCCAGATGGAATACTACACTCCTCAGTAAATAGCATCTGGTCTGATTAAACTAAGATTGAACTCTTTGGCCTGACTGGACAAATCTGGAGGAAACCTGGCACCATCCCTATGGTGAAGCATGGTGGTGGCAACATCATGTTGTGGGGATGCTTTTCAGCGGCAGGGACTGGGAGACTAGTCAGGATCGAGGGAAAGATGAATGGAGCAAAGTACAGAGAGATCCTTGATGAAAACCTCCTCCAGAGTGTTCAGGATCTCAGACTGGGGTGAAGGTTCACCTTCCAATAGGACAACAACCATAAGCACACAGCCAAGACAATGGAGGAGTGGCTTCAGGACAAGTCTGAATGTCCTTGAGTGGCCCAGCCAAAACCAGATCTAACATCTCTGGAGAGACCTGAAAATAGCTTTGCCGCAATGGTCCCCATCCAACCTGACAGAGCTTGAGAGGATCTGCAGAGAAGAATGGGAGAAACTCCCCAAATACAGATGTGTCAAGCTTGTAGCATCATACCCAAGAAGATTCAAGGCTATAATATTTGCCAAAGGTGCTTCAACAAAGTGCTGAGTAAATGGTCTGAATATTTATGAAAATGTAATACGTGTTTTTATTTTTAATACATTTGCAAAACATTCAAAAGAACAGTTTTTGCTTTGACGTTATGGGGTATTGTGTGTAGATTGATGGGGGGGGGAAACAATTTAATCCATTTTAGAATAAGGCTGTAACGTAACAAAATGTAAAAAAGTTAAGGGGTCTGAATACTTTCCGAATGCATTGTAAATAATATAACGGGCATGGTTACCTTCTCCCAATCCTGTGAGTTGAACCTCTCCAAAACATATCCTGCAAAATAATGTATCTTTTAGTCAGATTGTTTACCAACACGATAAAACTCCATTGTTAGCAATACCGGTCAAAATAATGATAACACTTATCTGTATACAAGAAAACAAACCTGTACAGTATGACATAGTCATGGCCTTGCTTTCGTGAGAGTTTGTAGGCTGGGGTTACCCTTGTAATGGCCAGCAGTGACTTGAGCAGTAATGACAGGCGGTTGTAGACAGTGTAGGACACCTTAATATCTTTGTCACACCTGCAAAAAAAATAATAATCAGAAATGTTGAGTGTTACGGTCCAACTACAAAAACTGAAGCACTAAAATAAGAAAACACAAAACTACTTCTCATTACTTACTTCTCGTTCATTTCAAGACACCATGTCTCCAATTCCATTGAGTCTCCCTGTAAAATATGACAAAAACATGTTCATGTTTTTCTAACCTTTACAGTCACTTGTATTGATTGATGAACAAATGCCCAATGATCCAGACCACTTGTCTCAAGAACTGTCTGTGAACACCAGTCAGTGCTATCTTACCTCTGAGGTTTTGAGGGAGATCTCAACACACATGGATCGTCCGATGCCAGGAAGCTGCCCGGACAGAGCTTTCTTTGCCTCGTGTGTAACTTCTGGGATATCTTTGATTGCCAGATTGAACTGGTGAAAATAATTGAGTTTAATGAGACTTGAATCCACAACCCTTTCAGGAGAAAATTGGCACAGGTAAATTAATGAGTTGAGAGGCAAAGAATTCATTGTGACTTACCCAATCAGAGCCAGTAGGTGAAGACAAGGAGCGTGTGCATACTTTTTCCCCAAGTCGCGCTTGGACTATCACCTGCACTGTCTGATGACAGAGAGAAATTAGGGAATTATCAACCTCAGTGAATTAATCAGCTCAGGAATACTGTAGAAAGTGCTTGATAATCTAAGTGTGGCAATATTGCGTATAATTAAAGGCAGTACCTTCAAAGCGAAAAACTTTATGAACTTGTCCAAGTCTTTTTTATCCTGAGGACTTAGATCACTGTCCATCATGGAATGCCCCTGTAATGTAAAAACACATTCTGGTGAGCAAGGACAGACAAATGAATCGTACAACTGTTGGCAGGCTATATCGACGGCTTGCCACAGTCAAAACAATGCTGGATTTTGTCTAGCACCATTCAAATCAAATCAAATGTTATTTGTCACATGCGCCGACTACAACAGGTGTAGACCGTACAGTGAAATTCTGACTTACAAGCCCTTAACCAACATTGAAAGAAAACAACCCCCCCAAAAGCAATAGTGACTATAGTCATATTAGCTAAGAACTCTAGTGTGTCCATATTAAGCTTGTGTGTGTTGACAAAAAAAACAGCTAGCTAACTCAGACTCTAGCTAGGTAATATTGTAGTAAAACATATTGGCTGTCAATGACAAGAAAACATTCAAGATTGGTGGTAGCTATCTATCTAGCTAATTAATTTGTTAGCATGGCTAGCTAGTCCATAGCTAGCGTAGCAAGATAGCTAGCTAGCATGTACGTACTTGACGTTAGCTCATCACATCCGAAAATCACAACTTGTACTTGAATGTTGCGCTGATAGCGTACTAAACAGTGTAGTTCTGGTTACCTATATGCCTAAATTTGACATATTCTTATATTGGCTAAGTTCACACCGTCGCATTATGTTATTGGGACACAAGCCTTGACCAGCTGGCCCATTTGTTGTTTATTTTCATTGGGGGTATGGCGTGTTTCGAAGGAGTTGTATTTTGAGAAGCACATTCATCTCCAACACGGTGGTCTATAAAATCTGCAAAATTGCATATATCGATATGTTAGTGTTATATTATCAATAAAAACATATTACACGTTGTTTTGGAAACAATAATTCCGTTCATTTGTTTTTTGTTTATTTTAAAATAAAATCGAAACTGCGTCTCACATAATTTTGCTAGTTATCAGAAAAGTGATATGCGCAATGTACTTTACGCAGACGAGTCACAACAACAACAGCAAACTCCGGTAGGATTCAAATTAGACGTGTTTTTACAAATGCATGATATTTATAGTTCGCATTCTTCTAAGTTTGCACCATCTCGGGTTCACTGTTCCCAAAGAAATGTCTGATAAGGAAATTGCTAGGCTAGCTGGTTAGCTAGCTAGTAACGTTTGTATAGAAAACCAATCATTTTTTATATATAGTAATGTTAGAGAAGCATATCATACCAGAACATAATATTGAATGAAATAGACCATGCTGAAAACACCAGGCTCTATTTTGATGCATTCAACAATGCCTTTCTCTTTTTGCCCCTTACAGAATATACATAAGTAGAAATGGCTATACAAATAGCCATCCTGGATTGTGACCTGCTGCTCCATGGTCGTGGACATAAAACTCTCGACAGGTTTGATATAGAGACCGTTTCAGACGAGTTCCTATTAACAACATTTGGATTCCCTCGACATTTCATCTACTACCTGGTGGAGCTACTGCGTGACACATTATCACGACGTACGCAACGGTCTCGAGCAATAAGCCCAGAAGTTCAGATTCTTGCTGCTTTAGGATTCTATACCTCAGGATTCTTCCAGACGAGGATGGGAGATGCCATTGGCATTAGCCAGGCTTCCATGAGTCGCTGTGTGACAAATGTAACCAAGGCACTGGTTGAGAAAGCTCCAGAGTGCATAGTATTCATGAGAGACGAAGCTACAAAACAGCAGTCCAAAGAGGAGTTTTTCAGGGTAGCGGGAATACCAAACGTCATGGGTGTTGTAGACTGTACCCATATAGCCATTAAGGCACCCAATGCAGAGGATTCTTCATATGTCAATAAGAAAGGCTTCCATTCAATTAACTGCCAACTTGTGTGTGATGCCAGGGGACTTTTGCTCAGTGCAGAGACTAACTGGCCTGGCAGCTTACAGGATAATTTCATATTAAAGCAGTCTTCAGTGTACAAGGAATTGGAAGAACAGGAAAATCATGAAGGCTGGTTTTTAGGTAATATAGCTCATAATCCTCCATTTAAACTTTCATTGTTGAAAATACAATTTATAAAAACAAATTGTTTTGCTCTTCAAGCCTCCCTCTTTCATAATGTCTAACCTAGCCAAGTCTTGTCTTCTAGGAGACTGCTGCTATCCTTTAAAGAAATGGCTGATGACACCTGTCCAGTACCCAGAAACTTCAGCAGACTTTCGATACAACTTGGCTCACACTGCCACTCATGAGATTGTGGACCGCACGTTCAGGGCCATTCAAACCCGTTTCCGTTGCCTGGATGGGTCCAAAGGCTACCTTCAGTACTTACCTGAGAAGTGCTCTCACATCATTCTGGCCTGCTGTGTCTTGCACAACGTGTCATTGCAATCAGGCTTGGATGCCTGGACGTTTGAGAGGACTGATATGCCAGACCAGTCGGAGGAGGGCAGTTGTAAGCCAGAGGCTGTGGACTCAGAGGCAGTCCGAATCCGTCAGGAGCTCATTCTTAGTCACTTCAGCTAGGTCTGCATGCTCAGAATCAACGTGGAAAACACTGTATGGTTCACAGAGACACTGCCTGCAATAGAGAAGTGGTTGACACCAGATTCTGTATAATCAGAATAATATAGGTTGTAGGAGGTCTATATGTACAGTGCCTTCAGAAAGTATTCATACAACTTGACTTATTCCACATTTTGTTGGGTTAAATTGATATTTTTTTCTCACCCATCTACACACAATACCCCATAATGACAAAGTGAAAACATGTTTTTAGAAATGTTTGTGAATTTATCTAAAATTACATTTGTATCCCAAAAAACTCCTTAGTCCTTTCCGAAAACAAGCATGCCCATAACATGATGCAGCCACCACCGTGCCTGAAAATATGGTGGTACTCAGTGATGTGTTGTGTTGGTTTTCCCCCAACATAATGCTTTGTCTTCAGGACATAGTTTAATTCTTTGACACATAGTTTGTAGTTTTACGTTAGTGTATTATTGCAAACAGGATGCATGTTTTTGGAATATTTGTATTCTGTACAGGCTTCCTTCTTTTCACTCTGTCATTTATCTTAGTATTGTGGAGTAACTACAATGTGTTTGATCCATCCTCAGTTTTCTCCAATCACAGCCATTAAACTCTGTAACTGTTTTAAAGTCACCATTGGCCTCATGGTGAAATCCCTGAGCGGTTTTCTTCCTCTCCGGCAACTGAGTTAGGAAGGACGCCTCTATTTTTGTAGTGACTGGGTGTATTGATACACCATCCAAAGTGTAATTAAAAACTTCACCATGCTCAAAGGGATATTCAATGTCTGTTTTTTTTTTGTTTTTTTACCCATCTACCAACAGGTGCCCTTCTTTGCGAGGCATTGGAAAACCTCCTTGGTCTTTGTGGTTGAATCTATGTTTGAAATGAACTGCTCAACTGAGGGACCTTACATATAATTGTATTTGTGGGGTAAAGAGATGAAGTAGTCATTCAACAGTCATGTTAACCACTATTATTGCACACAGAGTGAATCCAGCAACTTATTATGTGGCTTGTTAAGCAAATGTTTACTCTTGAACTTATTTAGGCTTGCCATAACAAACGGGTTGAACACTTATTAACTCGAGACATTTCAGCTTTTAATTTTTAATGAATTTGTAATAAATTCTAAAAACATCATTCCACTTTGACATTATGGGGTATTGTGTGTAGGCCAGTGACACAAAATCTCGATTTAATCCATTTGAAATTCAAGCAGTAACACAGCAAAATGTGGAAAAAATCAAGGGGTGTGAATACGTTCTGAATGCACTATGTATTTGCAGACACGTGAATTGTCTGCAAGAGTGCAGGGTGTGGTGTGCAAGATTTATATGCTCCAATAAATACATGTGTACATGCCTGTTTAATTTCTTTTACTCTTTATAACCAACATTTTCTTCAAATCTGATCAGAGATACGCATAACTATGCGCAACTATGTAAAAAACGAAACAGTTTAATGTTAATTCCAAAAACGGTTTGATAGGAAGTTCATTAGCCATTTCAAAGGTTTGTTTGAGTTAAGTGTAAAGACCAAGATGTCTTCATCGAACAGCATGCTTGGCCACCAACGGCAATAAATCAAATACATTTAATGAGTCTTGGAAGGGGGCACGCCTTAAAAAAGAAGAAGAAATGGTTTCATTTTGAAAAGGGAAACTAAAGGCTGGACTGAACAGTGAGCTGAAAACCTGAGCAAGTGATGGAGAACAAACATATTTTTTTCTCCCAACATCTTATTGAATAATTGGAGAACCAGACATAGCGACGTGAGTGAGTAAGGATATACAATATTTCATATAGTCGTAAAATGACGTCCAGTGTTTGTTGCACGGTTTAAAAAATGTAACAATATGCATGAACAAACGTAGTAGGAGTTCTGTACTGAATCCTGTTTTTGAACTAATTGTTGTAGGCTAAAGAAAACAGGTTTAAACTAATTTAGACGAGCTGTGATTATTTGTAATAAGTTCATAGATGTTTTGGTATTTATAAAGAACAAATCAACATAACTCATTGGTTGAAATTGTCGATGGGGCATGCAATTGATTTGTATTGTTGTAACGATGTAGCCAGCCACACAATTTTAACTTTTTCGCAAGCACCAACATGATGACCACACAATTTGAAATAGGCTCGCCGGAGAGCAATAACTTGTTGTATGTTTTAGACATTGATACAATGCAGCCTATTATTAATACACCATCCAAGCCATGACCGATTCTGGACCGTCAAGAAAAATGTCACGGGCAAAGTTGGTGATACTTGGACGAGACAACTGTGGAAAGACAGGTATTGAAACGAATGTTTAAGTTGGAGACTGATGGCTTAAATTTAGTGTGTTATTGTATGGCACATCCAGGGCTGACTTTTAAAAAAAACTCTAAATGTGAGATATATCTGCAATACAAAAATGAATGTAAAATAATAATACTCTAAATTGTTGATACTATGTTAATTTAGTATGATGTTTACTATGCTATTTACTAATATTTACTATCAGTAGCCTAGGCTTAGCTAACGTGGGGAGGTACATGCAAGGGGAAATATTTAAAATACCCGAGTGCTCATGGTCTGCTTTGTTTAAACTGCAGCCCTGTGTGTTAGATTCATCACCAAGCGGTTCATAGGAGAATATGACCATAAAAAGGGTAAAGACATACTGCATCTAATTTTACTGTCCCGTATGTAAGTTGCCACTTGACTATATTAGGCTGACAGCATTCTGTCTGTGGTGTTCTCATACAGAAGTAACTTACAGATGTCGGAAAACTGTCGACAAGGAGACCATCGATTTGGAGATATTGGACACAGCCAACAAGGTACTATCCAAAGACTGAGGTCATCATGCCCTCTGCTTTAATTTAACCTCAGAATTCAGTCTATATTGTACTGCTTTGGGGATTTGTTTCTCTTTGCCCTTGTGTCAGACCTCTATAAACCCAAAGAGGAAGATGACTCTCAGGCTCAGACAACAACCAGGCCCCCATACCATTCCTTTCAAGTCTGTTTTCTTGAATCATGGTGCCTTAAAGTGTCTTGGACATAATATCAACAATGTTGACGTTGATCAAATATAATGGTACTGAGGACAAGAAACATCTGATGCGACAATGAAAATAACACACAAGGCCATTTGAGTGGATTAAATATCCCATCTACTGTCAGTAGTTTTGAATAAAGATTAAACAGAAGAGTAAACAGACATCTCATCTCTTAGCAAGGTCAAGGACATGGTATGTGTACATCCTGCAAAAAAAAATGTTCCCGGTGCTTGATTTAAACAAACAATTGTAGAGAACAAAAACAAACTGGCATATGCTCCCAAAAGTGCTATGTCCCTGCTAGAGTCTAAATGTTGCCATGAACAGACCACTTTTGAGAGCATGAAACCCGTGTGTAGATGTATTTAGTTCTTAATTAAATGAAAACTCAACCTTTGTGGTCCCACCCATATCTCTTGCTATCTCTCTCTCTCTCTCTCTGCAGGAGTGTGTGGGTTCTGCAGCACCTTCTCTGGAGAGTTCCATTAAATGGGGCGATGGTTTCCTTATTATGTATTCCATCACAGACCGGAGCAGTTTTGAGTCTGTCTCACACTTAAAGAGGCTTATTGATCATGTCAAGCAGACCCTAGGTGAGACAGCAATTATGACCAGTGGAAACACCAGGAAAGGGCAATCAAATAGAGTCTGGGGTGGAGGGCATCTCATTATTGTAGAGGTTACATCTTCTAAGAGGCTATAGGGCAGCCTAGAACCCGTCCCACCCACGATTTTTACGGAACCTACTTTACATAGGCTAGTCCAGCTATCCTTTCATTGAAGGGTATTCTGCTTTTGTATGTTTGTCAAATGTATCATAATGATTCCATTAAATCACTCGTGACCAAGGGAAACTGGTTTTATCAAGGCTGTGTTAAGCGGAGTTTGACTGCTTACTGCTTTTGCTGTGACAAACGACTTAATCCACTGTGACACACCAGTACAGTGAATCCACGAGGCAAGGTTTATAAAACAGTAGGTCTGATTATTGTAACTGCAAGCGTTATGTGGTGGTTGTCTTTTCTCAATTGTCACTTTTACGACGGTGCATCGCCTCAAATTCCTTACAAGATATACAATCTTAATACAAGATCATCTCTGTCTGTTTTGTGTATTATGTGTGAGTTTTGTATGCCTTTAATAGGTTTCTAAACTCTGTTTTATGCTCTTTCATCAGGCATACCTACTGTAATAGTTGCGAATAAATGTGACATGGAGAATGGAAGGGTGGTGCGGACAGAAGAAGGAAAGGCCCTTGCCAGTGATCTGAGGTGACGTTCCATTTGGTTATATTCTAAATCATCTTGGAACCTTGAATCATACTACATTCTGAAGATGCGTGAAGTAAGATGTAGTAAAAGTTTTTGCCAACACAAGTGGATTAAAATATTATCAGCCAGTGGTGGATGATCCATGCTGGAAAACCATTTATTTGTCCCTCAACCATATCCATACATTAAATTGACCAGTTGCCAATGTCCAATTGTTGTCCGTGGGTGATGAGGAATGGAGAACTTATCTTTAGCCTCTTGTGTATGTTCAGGTGCAGCTTCTTTGAGTTGTCTGTGGCGGAGTGTTCTGTGGCTGTGGAGTTAGCGGTTGAGAAGTTGGTACGAGAGGTGCGCCTGGAGTACCAGCGCCACCTACTGGCCATGGACAAACGCTCACGCATGCTCCAGATGAGGCACGCACTGAGCCGCAAGCTTACCCGCAGCAAGACCATGCAGTGGTAACCAAGGCAGTTCAGTCTGGCCGCCTGAAGATATACTTAGCCAACGCTGTTATCTTCATCTGCGTTATGCTTTAAGTTGACAGCGAGAGGTCAGTGGCTAGTTTCCTTATAAAAAAAAGCACACAGAAGTTGGAGAAGAACACAATGGACAGCATTACACAGACATTTGATATATATGTACACATTGTGTGTCTATGGCTACATATTTGGGTTAATGCACAATTGCATAAGGTTTCACACAGCTTTGATATGACACTTGACAACATCAATGGGAGTTTGAAAGAAAGCAGCTGAACATGGATTGGAAGTTGCACTTTGACCAGGAGGTATTATCTCTTACCACCTGTTTGACATTGAATTATGGGTAACACCATTATTACAAAAACATTAGACATCCTTGAGTGTAAACTAAAATGTTATTTTGTTAGACATTTTGGTGTCTATAGTGTTCATAAGGAGAACTGTAACACACTAAATCTTGATGGCTGTTTATAAAATCGGGATATATTTTTTCAGAGAGAAGAGAAGTCCCAATTACAACTTTGTAATTTTATTTAAAAATGGTCAAATAAATAAATACAAATTGATCGAATGCTCCAAAAATCTTGACTTACTCTGACACTGCAATGGAATTTGCCAAACACTGCATACAAATAGCTACATAAAATAACTAAAGTACAGGAAAGAGATAAAGGAAATCAGTGGATCACAGGCAACAAAAAGGATTGGTAACAAAACCGTAGTCAAAAATAAAGAAATACTTCTTTAAAAAAACGGTGAAAAAATACAACTGACAAATATTACAAGAGAGTATGCAGTTTGTGTAATAAACCATTTACACTATATTCTCGCACATTAGTGCCTTTGACTTGCTTGATTTGCTACAATGCATCTTAACAAAGAGGAAGAATACTTTACGTTGAGAAAAAAAGCCTTCTAAATTAATAAAATGATATGAGTGCATGAAGTTAGAGGTGAGACAGTGGTTACAAGGAAGGGGGGTCTCCATATTGATGGCAATGAAATGCAACTAGAATACTTGAAGGCCACCGATGTGACATGATATAGCATGAGAACAACTGTTTTCAGAACTAATCAAGATATGCAGTGAATCCAAAGTAATACACTGGTATGGATGAAGAATCTACTCAATATTGTTTTCCTAATTGGTTGCTCTCGTTTGTGAATATTATTTAGCTGGTGTACATCATAAATGGGAAATAAAAAAAGGCTTTAAAATCATTCTTTGGATATTAATGTTGTTTCCATTTTTTTCTTTTTTTTTTTTACCACAACATGACATTTACTTTCTTTCACAGCACAAAGCACTACACAATATTTGAGTTGGCCATACCACATCCTCCCCGATTTTCCTTCCTAAATCAGAAAAGAAAAACAATTACGCCCATAATATTCAGCACTTTGCCTTCAAAGTTATGATCCAATAAAAGTCACTAATTGATAGGAATATTTCATTTCCTACACGAGTAATTGGGGTACGTATACAGTGCATGAAACATTTAATTGTACAGCTGTAGTTTTCAATAGGCTGCTGTAAAACTTTACATTAAGGTACCCTATGCCCTTCCTCACTGGTCTATAAAGTGTTACTTATTAGTTATAATGGGTTATGAACTCAAATCTGTAAACTACTAAATAACAGTCTATAAACTACTTATACATATTTTATGAAAGGCACCTTAAAGTAAAGTGTTACCACGGTTGGAAAGGGCGAAATCCAGTTCTAAATATATGAAAAGTAAGAATGGTTTTTATAAGTATAATCATGTCCATACAATCTATTTGCATATGTAGGCATAGATTTGTTGAGGTTTTGACAGCTGTAGTTTTGATGTTGGGCTCGCCATGCTGAGCACAGAGAGGGGAGTGTATTTGCTGAGATCCTTATTGTTTCTATTGCGTTATTGAGGCACTGAGAGCCACATGGTCTAAGCTTCTGCACCAAAGTACACCAAAAATGATTATAAAGGAACGATGAAGAATCCAATTTAAATGATTTAACAATATTCAGGAAAAATTCAAAAGCTTGGAAATCAGGCCCTAATTACACACATTCATGGTGTGTGTCATCATTGCTGTCACTTTTATCATTTGCATCTTGCCCTGTGAAGATGGCAAATGTACAGCCAGGAGAGAGCTAAAGGATGTAACACTGTTGAGTGTTCAACCAAAGGTGCATTATAATATTTGCTAATTGCTTGTATTTGAGGGACTTGGTAGAGGGAAAACTCAAATAGTAGTTCAAATCACAAATTCTTATTTTTCATACACTGGCAAGTCAAGTCAAAACTAAATCAGAACCCTCTTACATGATGACTAAGAGCAACTGACCCCTTGTGAAAACAATAGATTCCAATTTGAACCTATCTTTTAGTTTGGTGCAAAGAGAAGTAGATTTCCTGAAGTGGTTCATCACAAATAGACAATATTTCCATAATTCAGAGACACTCAAACAAGACCAACAATACACCGAACACATTTTCTTCACAAGGAGAAAGAATTTCTTAAGGCAATTGCTATAAGATGACAAGTACTGTAGGCCAAAAGGAAGAGTGGCCTCAACACAAGACATTGGACTGGGCCATCACTTATTCTTTTAACTAACGCTTTCCTTTTGATCTGGCTATAGATTCAAACCGCTTCGCATCTTCTCTTGTGCTTTCCAGTTAATTGCATTATTATGCAGATTTATTTATTATTTTGAAACCATTTTTTTTCAAACTTAACCCGTCTAAAACATGGTTGGTCATTTCATGTCAAGAGAAAATATAAAAAACCTTCAAACTCTCTAGAAAAAGGCACCCCAGGGGAACCCATACCGTATGGTGTAGTACAGCAAGTAGGCTGTGATGAAGGGATATGTTTACTGGCAGCCTATTCCTCCATTTCCATTTAATGTCCCTACTTTCTCAAGTGTTTCAAAACGAATATATCGACACGTCATTGCAACTCTAAGGACTTAAACATGTAAAATGGCAGATTATAAACAAAAGCTACACGTACTGTACAAAAGTGTCAAATGAAAAGTGACTTGTCAGTGTTGTGGTGTAAAATATAGATAATGAAAATGTTCATATTTACTTTAGACGTGTTTATGGCAGGATGAGGGTATGTGGTTCGGTTCCAGTTTCTTTTGCCAAAAAGTTTGTGCTTTTCCTACAAGGTTCCTGACAGTTTTTCCAAACAACATTCGGAACAATGTCATGGCCACACTCTCTTTTGTATGCATGGAACGGCCATGCAAAATGTGTGCCTATGTATGGGGACTCCTAATTGAAACCTTAAAAAACATTATGTAAGAAAATAGGACTGTTTCCCTGCTGTATTTGGATACAATAGCATTTGGCAGTTATGAATTCAGCATATTGAATGGTAATTCAATTGCAAGGAACATCAAAAAAGAAAGAAAGCTATTTACATAGTATTTTCCAGTTCTAATATATTTGATACGAAACCAAGGTAATGCGAAACAGAAAAGCACTTTTGAAGAAGCATATCTCCATGTTTGAAAACTAGGAAGACCTGAATATAAACAGATTCCCCCAGAATAAATTGTTAGTTTCCTTCAGCAACAGATCCCAGGGGCATAACAAACGGACACAAAAAAAAAAACCTCTCAGACAATATCTGAACTGATAGTTGCTAAATCCCCATGCATGCCTAGAGCTGCATTCACATGGCCTCTATCATTCAAATGGAATATTGATGCAGCCGCTTTCGTGCTATGTCTCTGAATGTATCACTCAACAAATTGGTCAATCATATTCTCAACAAGCAAAAAGGAATGCTAGGTTCAGCAACAATGGACAATGCAACACAAGTCATGATAAAATGACCTTGAAAAGAAAAAACACCTCCAATGTCAATGAAGCATGCAATGAGTCCATGTGATGCAGCCGAAGACCACAGATCTTCATTAAGCCGAATGCTGGGCTCCTCCCACTGTAGCCGGTCTGTCTGGCTGTCTGTCGGGCAGCACTGAGGTGACAGTGGATGCAACTTGAACGAGAGGCTAACCCTATGCTGATCCATCATCTGTCCTGTGATGTTACTTTAAGCTGTATTGTCAGAGTTTTCGGTGGTTGTAATGGGGGCAGGTGGGATAGATGGATGGAGGTGAGCTGGAGCTCCTGTAAGACAAAAAGTGTGATTTGGGACCAATCATATCCCTCAGGCAATACTTTGTAGTGATTTTCAAAACTGTTGACAAATACTGCAGCAAACAAAAACCTAAGTCCCCTGGTAGTTTTTCAAATTCCAAATGGCTGTTATGGTGTTTTGGTTGATCCAATTGTTTCTGGTGTGGTGTAGGTGGTGGATCTTCAGGCGAGCGGGCAGGTCTTGTCTTTGGACTTCTCGGATCCATCTCCCCTGAAGCTGCAGACTAAGACACCCTAAGAAACCATCCCCACAAAGAGACGCCATGGCGACTATTGGAGGCACACATTGGTGTGATGTTTATTACTATTAACAATATCCTTATTATTAGTAAGAGCGTCAATATCATCAGACTTGAATAATAATCTGTGACCTCGATTGGCATACCACTGGTACCATAAGTCACCCTCCTTCGTCCCTTTCCATTTCTCGTTCCGATACTCATAACGTATGTCCTCACAGACAATCCGATAATACACAACTGCAATAATAACGACCAAAAAATATATATGTCGGTGTGTGTTAATCGATTGGCAACTTCATGGGGTGCTTTATCTTTTTCTTTCCCTCTCTTTGGGGGTTCCTGTTCCTGTCCCTGGACTTGGTGGGTGGGTGGGTGTTATTTGGCCCCCTCTGCTACATCCACAAGGGCCGGTGCTATAGTCTGGGGAGGCTCTAAGGTTTTGCCAAGGCTGCTGCTGTTGAGGTTGTCCATCTCTTTAACGTCCTCTTTCTTCTCTTCCTCCTCTGTCGCCCCGTCTGTGTTGTTGTTCAGGTCGTCGCCGCTATTGTCAGTCATGTTCTTGTGATCCTCAAGACTTGTGTCGCCCGTGTGGTCAACACTGGCACCGTCTGTTCCTCCATTTGTCATGCTGGTCTGGACCGCTGGCGGCGAGACCTCGGGGGATGGGCAGAAGTTGATGCCCTGAATGAGACGCACCAGGCCTTTGACCTTCTCCAGGGAGTTGTGCATGTCCCTCTGACGGGCCAGGATAGTGTTCTTGTTCTCCATGCATTTCTTTAGAGGGAAATAGGGACAGACTCATTAGTAATTAACCATCCAGTTCATGTACTGTTTCTGAGATGACTTCACACGCCTTCAGGGTTAGCCTCAGTGTCATGCAGTGTGATGCTTACTGTTATGGATTGGCTCAGCTGTTTGACCCTTTGTTCTAGTTGTTCTCTGTCCTGCTTCAGTTCCAAGCTCCACTTCACCAGTTTCTGCTTCTCCTCCTCTTTAGCTGTCAGCCAGAAGACAGAGAAACCATTACAGTCAACTCTAAGTGTTCATTATATTAACACAAATTCATTTGAGGTAGCTCTTTTTTTAAGTTCGGGCTCCTGCTGTACCTGCTTTATATGCAATGTAGGAATGAACGATAGCGAGGGTTCCAGGCCATGGGATTGCCTCATCTTTCATCAGAATCTAAAGAAGAAAAAGGACAACATTTGAATCCATGTCAATAGGCTTAGTTCTTCTGCTTCTTTTTTATAATGTTGTAATAGCCATTCAACCATAAATTGTGTTTCAGTGGTTTTTGGTGGAGACCGGTGAGTGGAGATATACAGTATTATTCAAATACTGGGCTATATAATGTATGCTCCCCCCAAAAATTGGGAAATTATATTTGTTTATAAGAATACAATTGCTCAGAGAAAGAGATTTTGTTTAACAATACTTTTCTTTCTTCTCAAAAAAAGGTGTCGGTCAAAATGATTGACACTCCTAAAAATTCTTAGAAATAAAGTAGTCAAAGGTTTAGTATTTGGTCCCATATTACTATTACATGTGATTCTATAAACTTGTTGGATGCATTTGCAGTTCGTTTTGGTTGTTTCAGATTATTTTGTGCCCAATAGAAATTAATGGTAAATAATGTAGTGTCATTTTGGAGTCACTTTTATTGTAAATAAGAATATAATGTTTCTAAACACTTCTACATTCATGTGGATGCTACCATGATTACGGATAATCCTGAATGAAATCGCCAATAATGATGAGTGAGAAAGTTACAGAGGGTCAAAGGTTATACACCCAACACATGCTAACGTCCCCTGTTATTGGTAATGGTGAGAGCATGTCTTTTGGGGTATGATCTCTGACCCTCTGTAACTTCATCACACCTCATTATTCACAGTAGCATCCACATTAATGTAAAAGTGTTTAGATATTTTATTGTTATTTGCAATTAAAGTGACTCCAAAATGACACAATACATTAAATTGTATTTGGCACAAAATCATCTGAAACACAACCAAATGAACTGCAAATGCATTGTAGTCACAAGCTTGATGTAGTCATTGCGTCCTATGAATATGGGACCAAATAATAACCTATTGACCACTTTAATTCCACGAGTATTTATTGGCGTCAATCATTTTGACGACTACATTTTTTGAAAAAAAAACAAAAACATTATTACTTGTTGAACAAAATCATTCTCTAAACAATTGTGTTAGTATAAAAGAACATACTTTCCATTTTTCTTTCGCATAAAATATAGCTCAGTATTTGAATTATTTATTTTATAGTCGTCATTGCTCATCTTTGATGGGTGTCAACAATTTTGGACCGCACTGTATATACTTTAGTTGAAGTTGCCTGATATCTTCACCAACTTTCAGATGTGTATACAATCATGGCTCTGAACGCTGTTGTCAGCAATTTTAGGACAGAGAGACAAGGCCATGAATCAAATGATTATTGCGTTACTGTAGGTTATCATACTGTATGTTATGGAAACATTGCACCGAGGGATATCAACATAACACGTCCTCCCTTTCAACCAAGCTACCAAAAGCCCAGGGACACATATAGGGCCCCCTGTGGAGCACTTCCGCATCGCAATAATCTTTCAGAGACCAGACGGACAAGAAAAAACAAGATGACAGTGCAAGAAGCATTTTGTACAAATAATGAAGTGAAATGCATGGTCGCTTTCTCATGCCCGTTCAAAACATTTGTTGGGAGAACTCACAAAGCTAGGAACAGTCTTATTGCTCAGACGCCCTACAATAAGACACGCTCTTGAGATTCCTGAGAGCACTAGGACACGGTGGCACGAGTGGTTCATACTGAGGTTTCACCTTCTAATATCGCACTCTTACAAACTGGCTTGAATAAACAGGGGTGGCTGTGGCTCAGCTGGAGCTTATATTAGCTGCATTTAGTTTACAACTGGCCTGGGAACTGCTGGGGGAGCTTCTAAGTGGCTGAGACTGCAGGGACAGATGCTGCTGTTACCTGGTCGTGACATTTGGGGCAGATCCACATGCCCCTGGGAATGGTTTTCAAAGGTGGAGCGAGGCAGTCCAGATGGTAAACACGTGCACATGTGTCACACATGAGCAACTGACCACTGCGCCTGCACACAGTGCAGAAGTCCTCATGGATGTCTCCCTGTCAGGAAGAATTGCATCAATCAGTATTGTGGCCACTACGCCCAACCGATCATAACTGGATATGTGGGACTAGAGGAGAGGGGAGTCGAACTTCACTGAATGACACCTGTCCAATCTGACTGTGCTTTCAAACTGTCCACATTGTAATTGTGTTTGTGGGCACTGGGGGTTGTTCACACTCCCCAGTTTTCACTGGATGACCGCGAGTAATGTTGCTGGTCAAGATACCCTACCAAACCCCAAACACCACTCTCAACAACACTGATGTGTGATGCGTTGATCCAAACATCCTCAGCCAAAGGAGGGAGGGACTTTTCACTTTGTAAGCTTATGGACAACAGGACACACATAGATTGTCACACATGAATGAATGATGGATGTAATGGCATGTAAGGGTGTAAAAGTGAATGGATGTGGAACGTTTCATGTTGTAAGGAGGTATGGTCTGTCCTGAAACCATAGGGCCTCAGGGAGATACCACTGAGGGGTGATTTGGGGGGAGGCTTCCTCTAGTCCTGGTAGGTGCAGTGGGCTCTTCATCAGCTACTTACATCCCCGGAGTTGGGGCTAGGCAGAGGGAGGGTGTGGGGGTGGACGGGGAAGTGAGAGCCCCCCCTCTCTGGCCGGTGGTGGGCCGGGGAGGCGGAATGACTGCTGGTGGGGGATGTTGGGGTGTGAAGACCCAGCTCAGGAACACTGCTGTATTTGGGTGGGCGACCTGGGTGAGATGAGACACGACAAAACAAAACAAAAACAAAAGAAAGGAAAATGGGAGAACAAAATAAAAAAAACATTCTCATGACATACCTGTGACAAGGGGTCCTCATTGGCTAGCGCATAAGGAAGAGGAAGAGGAGGAGCACAGACAGAAGCGTTAGTACACAGCGAGAGGGAACAGCATGAAGTCGGGTCAAGAGGAAGGGTGAGCTGGGCAAAGCTGACACTTAATTAGACAGTAGTTCGGAGAACAAAGAAGCTGACAGTTAATTAGACGGTAGTTCCGAGAACAAAGCAGGTCAAAGCAAGATATAAGCCACATCGTATCGACCCGCAGAGCAGAACTTTGTTGAAACAAATGTCAAATCTAATTATGTCAGCTATTATCAACACTATTTCAATGTACTATTTGAAACAATAGGTCAAATACAGCTACATTCAACATTGTCAGTCAGAACGTGGGAAGCAAATGCTTGGTTCACATGAGGATCAATTCTCCTACATGTTCTACTCACAAAACCGCAGTGAACCACTCAACCTGTCACAAAACAGGCCTCTTAAGTCTGTTACAAACAAATTAGCAGTGAGACCTGACTTGGCATGCCATACTAGCCTGAAATCCAGAACCTGTTTTTGTTAACATTCCACTCCATATACTCCGTGTCATGCTAAACATGACAAGGAGCGGCAAGGACTGGAATGATAACTGAAACAGACTGGTACCCAGGCTAATGCCATACCCATAGCATTCAGACTGAGACGTGGCTCAAATCCGCAAGTAGGTTTTGCTTGGTGGAGTCCTGGGGTGAGCACATACAGTATAGGCAGAGCAGAGCTGTGAGGTCATCCTCAACAATACATTCAGAGCAGGGTGGGTTGGGAAGACATCTTACTGAGAGGGCAAAGAGAGCTGGTTAAGTAGCATGAATTACTGACAGGGCAAAAAAAAGCACAAAGTCAAGTGGCATTAAAGCAGGAAATGCAAGCCAAAGAAAGAGCCAGCTACATTGCATTAGCATGACAGCGCCACCAAAATAGCTACCACAGTAAGTCTGTGATGGGACAGTATCACAGTACAACAAAATGCTGTAAACTAGTCTCCGCAGTTATGGGATATGACAGCATAGCCTTCCTCCTGGTATTTGGGAGGTCCAATTGACACGGTGTTAACAAGGTTACAAGGTGGGACACTCCACATAACCCTGAGTAGCTAGGTGTTTCCATAACCTGACAAGAGATTCATACTGACCTCTCTTCCGGGTGCCTTGGTGTAGAGGAGTATTCAGGTATGTGACGCCGTTCTTCTTACGCTGTGAATATAGGTTGTGTTTACTACTTGGGTAGGGTTCTCTCACAGCAGAGCTAGAATGGGTACAGTATGGAGTCGGTTCCATTTCAATTCCAGTCAATTCAGAAAGTAAACCAAATTCCAATTCCAAATTTTCCCCATGGAAGAGAATTTGAATCGGAATATCAATGTACTTCCTGTATTGACTGGAATTTAAATGGAATTGAGCCCAACCCTGACAGTATCATCGTAATGCCATAATAATAAGCTTAGTGGTCTATATACTGTACCTCCGGCTCAAACACTGCTCCACTGTATACCGGGTTTGCTGTCGTTCTCCGCTTGCGCTCCTGCCTCCGACTCTGGATCTCTGCACAGGTATAGAATAGACCAGGTCTGTATAACACCATGGACATATCTAATGTTACATTGTGCTCTTGCAAGTTCAGACATTATTGTAAAAAAAAAAAAAAACGTATACAGAACAGGGCAGGGGTGCTATGAAAAAACAAAGCTCCATTTGGGTCTTCCAACCTTCCAGATGGTCATATGTCACAAGTCCCAAGGACACCATGAAGGCTAGTTTCTGTGGGAGAGAACAAGAAATCAAATGTTCATTCAAACGTGCCAGAAAACAAGATTGGCCCACATAAGCTGACCATATACTTTTCATTTTCTTGTTTTCATTGCATCTGTGTATAGAGTTTAGGCCCACCTGGGGGTTGTCCTCTCTTTTGTTCCTCAGCAGGGGTGGAGGGGTGCCTCTAGTGGCGTGTGAGGGGGAGGAGGGCGCACTGGCCGATGTCTTCGGCTCGGTAACACCCCGAGCTTTAACAGTCTGGAGGACGGAAGTGACTGAGTTAGCCGCACACTTCAAGAGTCACAGTCCCTCCACGGTGAGTGCTACGTCCCTTCATGAGAGACCTCTCTCTCTCAATGAGAAAAACACACATTTTAAAACACGCAGCAAACCAGGACAGAGGGATGTGATAACCTGAGCTTAAGGAGGTGGAGGACTCTCCATTCATGAACGTTATTGAGAGGTTATTGGGACGTCTTCCAATATTTCACTGTATCTAAGAATTCACTCTCTGGAAGAGAGTTGTGGCAGCCGCTCAAGTACCTATCCATGCACATCAAAAAAGCAGGGTGCCTATGCAGACCAAATTGAGTTAAGTAAGAAGCCTGTGATGAACACAAAATAGCCAGGCTAACAGCTGCCTGCTTCTTGGTTAAACAGCAATGAAAATGGTAATCATACTACCGAAGGCCCTACTCAAAATATTACCTGGAAGCTAATAAGATTTCATTTGATTGGATCCTTTGAGATGAATGCAATTAAGACAAATCAAGTTCGCCCGCCCCCTCTTCGTTCCCCCTCTGCTCTCACCTTGGTGTCAGGGCTGAGGCTTCTGATCTGAAGGGTCTGATGTGTTGCCATGGGGGTGGTGGCCGTAATGGTGGCTGGCGAGGTGATGACGATGCCAGTCAGCTGGGCAGAGGGCAGGGTCTTGGTAATGCTGGCGCAGGGCTGGCCGTTTACAATGCGTACCTGGTGGATGGGCCCGGTGGTGGAGGCCAGTGAGGTGGAGGTCAGCTTGGTGGTCAACATGACAGGCCGCTGGAGGAGCTGAGGGGCAGCCAGCATGGGAGGAGGGGGCGCAGGGGCGATGGGCACCGTGGGAGTGGGTGTAGGCGTGGCTGGGTTTGGTCGGACCTGGCCCACAACATAGACAGGAGGATAGTGAGTATACAGTATTGTAAGGGCCAATGCCTTTTAAACAGCAAGAAAAAGTGCATATCAATTACACAGCTTTGTCATTAACCCTCTGTGATCAACACACAAAGCAGCAACAACAGAGGGCATGCCACATTCACAACAAAGGTTAGCAGGAGGTGGGCTGGCCCTGGGCAGGTAGATTGAAGGAACAGCCAAAGCACGTGGTAAGGAACAACACTGCTGACATAGATAGTGAAGCCAGGTAGTTAGCAAGGGGTTACGAAAATGCCACTGAAACAGGTCTTGGGCCAAGCCTCCGGTCCTGAACAAAAAGCATATGAATGCAGGAACACACATCAAAAAAGGACACGAG
This sequence comes from Oncorhynchus mykiss, assembly GCF_057628025.1. NCBI lineage: Eukaryota > Metazoa > Chordata > Actinopteri > Salmoniformes > Salmonidae > Oncorhynchus > Oncorhynchus mykiss. The sequence continues at coordinate 57,422,430 of NC_143027.1, read as the reverse complement.
ACAAACACAACACATTTAAAAGAACTTGCTCCAACAGTCCCCTCCAGTAGAATCCCTATTCAGACCTCTGAATAGAAAACCATTGTAGCCTGGTAGGCTACGCAATCAAACTGCCTCAAATTGAGTGCATTTGATGTTACATGATGTCAGATGATACCTAATGAATTGCAAGCTTAGTAGCGGGTCATTCTAAAACTGATATCCAGTCTAAACGCCCCCTGTTAGTGTTACTGGAGAGAGGCTGCGGGGTGAGGGGAGGGGAGATCCATGTGGACGAACCTGCGGTACAAAGGTAGGTCGAGGCATCAGTCTAGGTGGAGGGATAAACTGAGGAACTTTGATAGGCTGGGCGGTGGCCTGCACCTGTGACGAAACCATCCGTTTACACACGTTAGAGAATGTGAAAACGCAGAGCGGTGCAGTCTCCACGAGATAGACCATGAGAGCACACTCATAAATATACAATTCACACAGCAAAGACAAATAGGTTCTTTGTGAAATCTGCATTTACAGACACCCCTGCAACGACACAGAAAAGGGTGACACATTATCCTTATGTAAAGAAGACAGCAACCCCATCTGTGCCCTGTGATTTAAAATGTTTGTTTACAAATCAGACATATACTATTAACACAATCAGGACTTCAGGGACAGTTCAGTGTAAATTCATTTTATGTGCAGACAATGAAGCTGAGTGAGTGACATGTGGGACATACACTATACTTACAACAACAGTGTTCTTGGAGACTATCCGAACTGGCTCCATTCCCTGATTGGTCAACTTGCTGGATGTCTGAAGGTTGATAGGAGAACTCAGTGAGTCAGGGTGACCTATGCTGGCCTTGGGCGTGTTGCTGATGGCTGTGACCTTGGCGACGGAGGGTCGCGGCGTCACGGCAGAAGCAGGCATGGTAGCGGTGGCAGCTTTCAGTACCAGAGGTAGAGTCTTAGTGGCGATGACCGGGGTGATCGTCATCGTGTTCTGTCCAGGAGAGAAGCTAAGTTGAATATGGCGCTACCCTTCAACAACACATACAAACAGATTAAAGCTGTGTGTGTGTGTGTGTGTGTGTGTGAGCAAGTACCTGTGGCGTGCTCAGTTTGTCAGGCGAGGGCAGGGAGGGTGGGGTGTGGAGGTTAGGCAGGGCAGAGGCCTTCCCATCAGGCTGCACTGGGTGCTGGGGCTGCTGATGGGCCTGGACCTCCGGATGATCCTGTTTAACCAGCAGCTCTTTCCTCAGCTGCTCCACCACCTTCTTCTGCAAGACAGAGGAGACAGACAGATTTAAGTCAACAGAGGGAATTCAGAGTTTTCATATGGATTGTGCTGTTCTAGAGAGGTACATACATAATGATGACTCGAACAAAAAAACTGTCCAGTGCCAGAATATCAAAAGCACGAAACAAAGGAAAAAGAGACAAGCAACTGTCCTTGACAAATTATATTCTTTACCTCATACAAACCCAATTCCCTCTGTTGCCGACTCAGTCATTTTCGTTTTTTTATTTTTTTATCTTCATAGGCAATAAAGGCACTGTTTGCTTAAACGTAACAGAAATGCTTTCTGCTTAAGGCAGAGGGAGGTGGTGAGGTAAATGGGAACCGAAAGAGTGAGAAGAGAGAGGAACAGCATCTGCCTCAGGTTAAATTCACACCGAAAATAGATCAGATGACAAAAAAAAATGGCCACATCGCGCACTGAACTAAGGCAATGATGGAATCCAAACTGTGTACATTATCCAGTTGATTGTTGAACAAAAAAAAAACTATGTTCCATGTATCCACATTTTTATTTTGACTAGAGACCTTATTAAAATGACATGAGGATTTGTTTCACACGCATGTAGGCCTAAATCCTGTTAGATATAAATGCAAGAGTAGCCCTCACTGGGGAATACCAGGAAGTGCCCTGGATACTTCTAGTTATCCCTTTGCTATTGCAAAAAAAAGGCACAGATTTAGTATTATATGTTTATATAGTAACCACAACCAACTACCACAGCTAAACATGACCTGAAAGTCAATGAAGATGAACAATCATTTAAGCCTCCTGCAGAACCAGTGCTGAAATTCAGCTTGGGAATTTGTTCCAATGAAATACAGCCTGAAACTGTTATACTCACACTGTGACAAAGAAACACAAGGCTCACCCCCCCACATGCTTCCAGTTTGACAGCAAGCAAAGTGGCAGGTGTCCCAGATTCCCCCTGGCTACTGCACATAGGACACCTACCCCAGTCATGAGCAGCCTGCTTCTAGGCAAATCATCTGTTCCATCCCCCAACAACAGGTTTATACTGGTTCTGACACAGCAAGTCACAAACATTCTCAATTATCTGCAACCTTACCCACACAGTGAGCATCAATCCTTTTCTGGTAGGCTCATAGAATGCTTTACAGTTTCTAATTATTTATTGCTTTCCTTTATGCCCAGAGAGCTAATTGCAGAACCGTGCACACACACACACTCAATCCCTCAGATTAGCACACGTGCATAAACACACATTCACAAACAGTTTCCAGTTGCCAATTGGCCTGGCTTCAGACTAGTTTGCATTGACTCTGGCACTGCCGCGGCCTCTCGCGGGCCTAGCCAGGAGATAGGAGAGGACACGCATGATGACGGCAGCACAATGAGACGCAGTTCATTCTCCCCTCACATTCACTCCATTGACGTATGCAGCGAAAGCGCTCCCCCCCTCTCTGCTGCCTGCGTCTGATAAGACGGGACAGAGTCTGACCGCTCGAGTTCACCTCTGTCCATTCTCTCACACTCACTGCGGTGAAAAGTGAGCCAATGTCCTCTCGGGAAAGCCATGGGCAGGCTGAGCCAAACTTCTTGGAGGGTGCTGCATCTGAGCAAAGGGTAACCGACCGTCTATGTGAATTCTGTCAGAGCAAGCGAAAACACCCAACTGTGGCTCCGCGAGGAAAATATAACCGCTAACGAATAAATATAAATCCCAATCATGTACATTATTTCTTACCTTTTATCTGACTTCGTACAGTATTGACCGTGCTCTTTAAAAAAATATCTATATTACTGGCATTGACAATTGTTATATTAATACAGCACTGTTGAGGAAAGAGCTTGCAAGTAAGCATTTCACTGTAACACCATTTCAACTTAATTTCATCCCCCATAGGAAAACAACCTTTATGTTTCTTTCTATTCATTGAAATCCAATATTTTTGTTGTTGTCGATCAAACCAAGCAGTAGTACAATATGGAACAGCCTGTTTGGAAATAGATCTGACGCGCACCCACAAACGCTCTCTGAGGCCACATGGGAACTGCAAACGCCCTCAATTAAAAACCAAACACAGGCGTGTCTGAGCAAAAAGGCCAACCTGTGCACGTGAAATACACAGCTCCGGGGAAGAGCAATAAGCATGAGTTTTTTTTTTAGACGTGCTGTGGTGAATGACCGCTGTGTTTGTGTGTTTAGTTTAACAAGCGTGGATGTATCCGTACTAGCCGGTGACTTTCCCCTTCCTTCCATCCATCTACCCTCGGATCTATAATCCCACCACTGCACACCTCTAATTGAATCTTTCGTTGGGTTTGAGGTGAGGGTACTGTCAGCTCTCCCATTCCCTTATCTCCTCTGCATCAGGCCTATTTAACTGTTTGCTACAGGCACTGCAGCTTTCCACCCCCATAATGAATCAAAATATAGACAAATATGTATGAAGGACTAATAAGTACTGTTGTCACAATACCAGAATTCTGACTTCAATACCGATACCAGGTTTAGTACTGCTGACAGTTGTGGCTGCTTTTTTGCGTGATGTATTGTTGTCTCTACCTTCTTGCCCTTGCTGTTGTCTGTGCCCAACAATGTTTGTGCCATGTTGTGCTGCTACCATGTTGTGCTGCAGCCATGTTGTGTTGCTACCATGTTGTTGTCATGTTGTGTTGCTAGCGTGCTGTGTTGTCATGTGTTGCTGCTATGCTATGTTGTTGCCTTAGGCTGAGGTATCTCTCTTGTCGTGTTGTGTGATTTGTCCTATATTTTTAATCCCAGCCCCAGTCCCTGCTGGAGGCCGTTTGCCTTTTGGTAGGCATATTAGCCAGTCAAAGAATGGCACTTGAACCATACATAAACTCAGCTACTGCTCTGTTTAATTGTTGGGCATTTTTGTTTAAAATTTTGTATTTTATTTGAACCTTTATTTAATTAGGCAAGTCAGTTAAGAACAGATTCTTTTTTTTACAATGACCGGCCTAGGAACAATGGGTTAACTGCCTTGTTCAGGGGCAAAACAACAGATTTTTACCTTGTCAGCTCGGGGATTTGATCTAGCAACCTTGCGGTTACTGGCCCACCACTAGGCTACCTGCCGCATCTTTTGAGTTCAATATCATTACATTTACAAAATACAAATTCTGAGACAACCATGTGTGCATTAATGAATCAATTATACAGTCAATTTGACCTTTTTTTTACCAGTCCAATTACAGAATGGCAATAATTTATTTAAATGGTAAATTTCTATTGATAAACTGGGTAAATCAAATGTAGCTTAGGCATATCCACAATACAGGTGAACGCATATTCAATAGGAGTTTGTGCATGCATTGAGTTATTGAGCTTGTTTTGACTGATTTCATGGGGCTACAGATGACAAATAAAAAATTGGTTTCCCTTCCATTTAAGATAATAGCAGTCAGTTAATATGACCTTTATGAATTATGAAGCCTTTATGTGCTTTATTACATCAATTCTTCAAAATGCACAAAAAGTGACGTTAGCTGATGAAGATGATCTCATAGAACAAGACGTGTCAGATCTCCTAAGCCTGCTTTTACCACAGAGCTTCTCTTCTGCATCCAAAACCCCTCGAAAAACTGCATTCATTTTCCCCATAGGCTCTGTCCAACGATCCATGGTGGAGATAGTGCCTGTCACGTTCTTAGTTCTTTTGTTGTGTCTTTGTTTTAGTATGTTCATGGCGTGAGTTGGGTGGGTTGTCTATGTTCTTTTTTCTATGATTTGTGATTTCTGTGTTTGGCCTGGTATGGTTCTCAATTAGAGGCAGCTGTCAATCGTTGTCCCTGATTGAGAACCATACTTTGGTAGCCTGGTTTCACTTTTGACTTGTGGGTGCTTATTTCCTGTTTAGTGTTTTTTGTCTTTCACCTTACGGAACTGTTCTTTTGTTATTTATTGTTTTGTTCAGTGTTCTAGTAAGTTATTAAAAGATATGAACACTTACCACGCTGCGCAATGGTCCTCCTCTCTTTCTACCAACGACGAACGTTACAGTGCCTCCAAAAAGACACCATTACAAATGCTCTCTATAGATAATCTTTGGGAGAGACGTGAGCGAGAGACCAAATAAGTGAGCGAATCAAGTCTTTGGTGGCAATCAGCTTGGAAAAACTGTATATTTTGCCTTATAGTTGCATATTATCACAAACAGAGTACTAGGGTAGTGAACTGATATTAGCTTTAGCTGTTAGCTAGCAAAGATATTTTGCTTTACAAAGCTGGAAGCTACCAGTATCTTATTCCATTGTAAAGTGTTCGAGCCTGTAATGGACTAGCCCGTTTCGCAAACAGTAATGAACAGTTTCAACATTTCTACATGCCGTGTCGCATTATTCAAGTCTGTTAACTTCTGCGCAGCATGAGTGGGAGCTAACATGAGGCAGCCCAGACTCCCAGTACAGGCTAATGAGTAAGTGGAGAAGGCAGGGTGCGTGCTATAATACAGGGTCCGCTGCGCTGATAGACAGGCTTGGTTCGTGAGACACATTTATCAGAAGTACTGAAAATAACACAAAATCTAGTACCGAACCGTTCTTAGTGTTACAGTATAGAATAAGTACAGACGTTTATGTATACCGTGCAACACTACTAATAACCACTAAAGGGTCAACATTGGGATTTCATAATCTGCTCAGTGCACTCCTATTAAACCTTGAGGACTGATGCAGTGATTGCGCTTATTCTTTGTGGTTTAACTAATGATTTCGTTTTAAAAATCAGCCTTTTACAGTCCGCTTATTATGGGAATTCTAATTAGTCGATCGTGTAAAGGAATCTACATTAATTGCATTCTTTTTAAAAGTCAGTGTATTGCTGTAGCTTTGATTTGGCAAGGTCAGTGATGCATATGCATGAGCTGCCCTTTAGTGCTCCACAAAGAAGAATTGGGCACAAGCTTTCTCTGCTGTTATTGCCATCAGCTACATTGAGTTGATGGACAAATAACTTTCTATGCCACGCATGCACGCACGCACACATGCAAGTGCGCACACACACACACACACACAGCTGCCACGGTGAGACAGGTTTCATCAGAGACTACCCTCATGATTCTGACAGTTGTCCTTCTCAGACAACAGCTATCAGCCGCTAAGGTCTTGGGACATCTCGGGCTAATGCAAGACATCTTGTATCATCCTCAAATGTTCCACATCTCTTACTCCACATACAGCTACAGTATGTGAACTATTGTCCTGTAACTACTGTCATCTTCAATGTACCTCATCTTTTAGCATAACCATTCAGTATTCTCTGATGCTCAGTAATAGCTAGACAAAGCTGACAGCTTTTCAGAGACCATTTTCACACCTTGATATGTTTCATTATGCAGAAGTCCTTGGGCATGTGGTAGGTCAGCCAGTTGCATTTCCTTTTGGGGTCTCCCTAGTGATGGAATGCTTTTTGTTGAGAGAACACAGTAGAGTACGGTAAGAAACATGCACAGGCAGAGATGACCTCCAGAGGGCACAATATGGTCGCATGTGTCTTACAGCCTCTAAAGACTGAAATCAAAAGTGTTTACTTCTTTGATGGGGGACACTGTTTATAAGTTGTATGTACAGAAAACGTGGTCAAGGCTTAAAATGATCAATTCTGAATAAACAAGAAGTCAAAAGACCTGAACCTCTCAAAAAAACAAAACAAGAATGGACAATTACATACAGCATAAATATGACACACAATGAGTCCGATGTACTTTCTTAAAATAATTTGTTGAGAGACCATAGCAACAATTCCTTTCCAGTTATAGATTTAAACCACACGCAAGTCATCTCCAGATGCTTGTTGGGGTGTGCGGAGGCCTTGGGAGAAAGCCCCGTGTGTCTGCTGAAGTGCTGACTTGGCTGCTGAACATACGGCGCAAAGCAGTGGTTGGCTAATCAAAGGCCCAGTGCTCACTCAGCAGGCACAGCAGTGCGCCCTATAACTGTCCCACCTCCCACTTTCTCTGGGAGGGTCTGTAAGTTCACAAATTATACATGGTGGAAAGTCCAAAGGCTGCCTGCCGGGAGAAAAAAAATCTGAACCAATGCTCTGCTAAAATGGTCTTCAGTCTCTGGCTTCACAGCATCAGCTGTTTCCTCTGCTAGCTTTCCTCGGGGAGTGTCAAAACCCATAGCGCGTGTTTTCTTTGCTTCATCTGCATTGCCGTAATTCAGGCATTTATTAGGTGACATTGTCAGACCTCTTTGTCATAAGTCCCCTACGACACTCACTGGGATCTCTACTGTGCGTGTGACAGGAAAGGGTAAATGGCACTTCATCACACAGCCCTCGATGGCCACCCCCTGTCAATGGGGACAGAATGCTGTCATTTTAAATGGCATACAAATGGGAGGGGAAGCAGTGACTCACAGATGAGGTTGACTTTATAAATGCACAAGCCCCTCTATTTCCCCATCTCATCTCAGGGGAGGGATATAACAGATGGAATGAAGGGGTACACTCTGTTCAGACCCACTCCCCCTCATCATGTCATGCTGTACCATAGAAACCATGTACAGCAGACCTGGGTCAAATACTGTACATATGGCATATACAGTGGCAAGAGAAAGTATGTGAACTCTTTGGAAATACCTGGATTTCTGCATAAATTGGGCATAACATTTGATCTGATCTTCATCTAGGGCATAACATTTGATCTGATCTTCATCTAGGTCACAACAATAGACAAACACAGTCTGCTTATACTAATAACACACAACCAATTATACGTTTTCATGTCTTTATTGAACACACTGTGCAAACATTCACAGTGCAGGGTGGGGAAAATATGTGAACCCTTGGATTTAATAACCAGTTGACCCTCCTTTGGCAGCAATAACCTCAACCCAGTGTTTCTGTAGTTGCGGATCAGACCTGCACAACGTTCAGGAGGAATTTTGGACCATTCTTCTTTACAAAACTGTTTCAGTTCAGCAATATTCTTGGGATGTCTGGTGTGAACTGCTCTCGAGGTCATGTCACAGCATCTCAATCGGGTTGAGGTCAGGACTCTGACTGGGCCACTCCAGAAGGTGTATTTAGTTCTGTTGAAGCCATTCTGTTGTTGATTTACTTCTGTGTTTTGGGTCGTTGTCCTGTTGCATCACCCAACTTCTGTGGAGCTTCAATTGACGGACAGATAGCCTAGCATTCTCCTTCAAAATGTTTTGATAAACTGGGGAATTAATTTTTCCGTCGATGATAGCAAGCTGTCCAGGCCCAAAGGCAGAAGAGCAGCCTTAAACTATGATGCGCCTTCCACCATACTTTACAGTTGGGATGAGGTTTTGATGTTGGTGTGGTGTGCTGTGCCTTTTTTTTCTCCACACATAGTGTTGTGTGTTCCTTCCAAACAACTCAAATGTAGTTTCACCTGTCCACAGAATATTTTGCCAGTAGCGTTGTGGAACATCAAGTGCACTTTTGCAAACTTCAGAAGTGCAGTCGTGGACAGCAGTGGCTTCTTCCGTGGTGTCCTCTCATGAACACCTTTCTTGTTTAGTGTTTTACGTATCGTAGACTCGTCAACAGAGATGTTAGCTTGTTCAAGATATTTTTGTAAGTCTTTAGCAGACACTCTAGGATTCTTCTTAACCTCATTGAGCATTCTGTGCTGTGCTCTTGTAGTCAGTCATCTTTGCAGGACGGCCACTCCTAGGGAGATTAACAAAACTGCTGAACTTTCTCCATTTATAGACCATTTATTTTACCGTGGACTGATGAACATCGCTTTTAGAGATACTTGTGCAAGTCAACAATTCTTAAACTTAGGTCTTCTGAGATCTCTTTTGTCCGAGGCATGGTTCACATCAGGCAACGTTTCTTGTGAATAGCAAACTCAAATTTTGTGAGTGTTTTTTATAGGGAAAGGCAGCTCTATACAACATCTCCAATCTCGTCTCATTGATTGGACTCCAGGTTAGCTGACTCCTAACTCCAATTAGCGGTTGGAGAAGTCATTAGCCTAGGGGTTCACATACTTTTTCCAACCAACACTGTGAATGTTTAAATTATGTATTCAATATAGACAAGAAAAATACAATAATTTGTGTGTTATTAGTTTAAGAACACTATGTTTGTCTGTTGTTGTGACTTAGATGAAGATCAGATCAAATTTGATGACCAATTTATGCAGAAATCCAGGTAATTCCAAAAGGTTCACATACTTTTTCTTGCCACTGTATAATGAACCAAAGTATAAACGAGCCAGGCCCAGCCAATCACACTGAGTTTTCCCCCACAAAAGGGCTTTATTACAGAAAGAAATACTCCTCCGTTTAATCAGCTGTCCAGGTGGCAGGGCTCAGACGATCTCCTGGGCTGGAGTGGTAACACGTGGTCTGCGGTTGTGAGACCGGTTGGACGTACTGCCATATTCTCTACAATGACGTTGGGGTTGGTTTATGGTAGAGAAATTAACATTAAATTCTCTGGCAACAGCTCTGCTGGACATTCCTGCAGTCAGCATGCCCATTGCATGCTCCCACAAAATTGAGATATATGTGAAATTGTGTGTGTGCCTTTTATTGTTCCCAGCACAAGGTGCACCTGTGTAATGATCATGCTGTTTAATCAGCTTCTTTATATGCCACACCTTTCAGGTGGATGAAGTTTCTTGGCAAAGGAGAAACACACACTCACAGGGATGTAAACAAATGTGTGTACAACATTTGAGAGAAATAAGCTTTGTGTGTATAGAACATTTCTGGGATATTTTATTTCAGCTCAGGAAACATGGGACCAACACTTTATATGTTGCGTTTATATTTTTGTTCAGTATACTTTTAAAATGAATACCCTGCGCTTTATTGATTTTTTCCGGTACAAAGGAAAACAAATGGAATAGTCCAAAAGTGCAAACACTTGATTTACCTTCTATTGACAATGACCCTGGAACTTCTTAATTCTATTTTTTGGTGTGTTTTTTATTCAAGTTACTTTTTTTAATAGTCCTACTGATATTGATTACTGCATCGTTGGGAAAGAGAAGGCAAGAAAAGCATTTCACTGTACTTGGGCATGTGACAAAAACTAGAAATTTGAGTTTCTCAAGATAAATAGACTTATAAATGATGGCATCCAGTATCAATCATCAACATTCCCTAAGATGTATCTTTTTCCATAAAAGCCAGATCCTGTGCATCGTCATTGGCTTAAGGCCTGCTGACTCTGGCTTTCCTCTACCTCCATAATCTCTTCCTCATCTTTATATTTTAATGTTTTATCTTCCTCTGAAACAGGATGAAATGTGAGCGGCACATCTGGCGCTTTCCAGCCATGTGGAGGGAGGTCTGGTTGGGCTGGGGCTGCCTGCCTCCGTCCAGCCTGCCTGCCTCCTCTCAACCTCTCAGGTGTGAGGATTTATCCCCTTGACAGTCTCCCCTCCCCTTTTGTGCTGATGGTATTTAAACAGCATGTTGAGCCCTTGATTGAAATTCCTCTCACACTACCTCTTGCCTCACAGTCCTCCCGCGCTCTCCCTCTCCCTTCTTTCTCGCTATCTCTCTGAGCTAGAACTAAACCCATCACAGACACACATTAACACTCTCCTCTCGCTCCATCTGGGCAGATCCATATGACACATACAAAGCCTCCCTACTGCAGCCAGTGTGTGTAATTGTAACACGTACTGGCATGTTTGCACATGCACGCACGCACACACAAAGAACTACAGATTACATTGGGCTATCTGTACACACAGTAGCAAGGGTAGGCAACCCTGTTCCCAGAGTGCAGAAGGTATTGCAGGATTTTGTTCCAACTAGGCAACTGAACTAATTGATTATCTCAGTGACTGGCTAAATTCAACACACCTGGTCTTCCAGGTCGGTTCAATCAAAACCAGGAAGTGCACGAGGAACTCCGGGTGCCTGCGGCGGAACTGCTGACCCCTGCAGTAGACTTCTGTTGCCTTTCTCAGTTAGACGCAGGGCTTCCCAACCCTCTCCTCGGACCCACCCGACATTTCACATTTTTGTTTTAACCCTACTGGCACACCTGATCCAATTAGTCAACTAATCACCAAGCCTTTGACTAATTGAATCAGGTGTACCAGTTTAGGGTTAAAACTCAAATGTAAAACATCTGGGGGGGAGGGGGGGAGTGGGCCTGGGGAGGGGGTTGGAAAACCATGAGTTAGGGGGCTACTAACTGTCCTTTTGTTTCGCAACAAAGAATAGTGAGGAAGTAATCACCACCAGAGGATGCAATGCGTCAGCAACAATTATTCACTGCTCAAAAGACCCTATCACCACACATACGCAGTTACGCCCACACAGTCAATTCAAAAGTACCAAGTGTCAGGTAGAGCTGTATTGTTTTGAGATTATTCTCACACCACAGCTGTCTAATGAAGTCAAGGTCGTATTTTCACTCTTTTCACATGGCAACAAACTGACAGAGATTGTGTGCAAAATACTGAGATGAACGAGTGAAAGATGATGACACTTGATATTGATGAGACATTGAGTGTGACAGGAAAGGAGGAGCGGTGATCCTGTCCTAGCCTGACATCGCGTAGCTCCTCTACACAACCCCTTTCCCTGTGCCTTTCATTATCACCCGATATAGTTATAGTCAATTTCCCTAACTGTCAAACCCTCCGCTGCCAAGACAACGCTCTTCACGGAGACAGAGTGACGAATGCATATTACAGTAAGTACGAGTGTGATTTAAAACAAAAAAACGCAACCAGGCCACCTCAGTTGCACTATATTGTGGTGATTTCATACCGCATCGATATCCATCTACCCTGTTACATTGTCACTTGACATTATCGCATGACATTGTTAGTTACATTATGAAAGGATTGCTTGACAATAGTAAATGGTAGACATTTTCTTACAGAGAGCGAATAAAGCCGTGGTCATCCCGTCAGTTTCATCTTCCTCTCACAAGAGCCTGAAGCGGAGGTTAAAGTCAGAGCTACCGTGAGATGGCATCATGGCGGACAACAGGCGAATTGTAAAGGATCTGGGATCCTGGGATATTTACTATGCTGTTGTGCGTTAAATGGCAGTAATTAATTACAATTAGCCGGGGAGTGTTAAAGACAATGCAGCTTCTTTTTTTGTATTTCAGATAGGAGTGGAGACAGAGAGGTTGAACAAGAGGGCGGTAAGTAAATGAATCAAAAGTTCTCTAAAAGCATACACAAGCATAGGAGTAAAAAAAATATATATAAATTGATCAACTGCATCCGATAAACGTGCATAGTAGTAGCTAGTAGCGGTTTTAGGCGACAATCTGCCTTACTTAAACCTCTGGCAAAAGCAGATCTACAGACGAACCTGCACAGTTCTGTTTAGTGTCAAACAGGATACGTGTCACTACTATTAATGGAATCATGGCTGGCCACAGTACACAGCACCTTCACATGTTGTCAGCCTTATAGCTAAACATAACCCAGCAGACCTAGCTCTACCCCCCCATCCTGTTCACAACAACTAGAGCTAAAAATCTGGGTGGAAACAACAGTAAAAGCTCTACAGTCTCCTCATGAACACACACAGCCCCTGGCACAGTGCACATCACTGCCAGAATTTAGTATTTACTCAGCAACTACATGCATCATGGGGTAGGCGCTGCTCTCTTTTACTCAGTCAGTCTCTCAGTCAGCCACAGAGCACTGTGAAAGTGGGTTAAGCAGGTATAAAACCTCTTCTCTATCCAGACAGCCCTGCTCCCTGCAGATACGCTCTAGTGGGGTGGGAGGAAGTGCAGGGCACTGAATACGAATCTACTTTCAAAGTACAATGTGCTGAACAATGTAAACTGCCCCCTGAGCAGGAAAAGGATTAGCATTTCCATGAATGTGTTTAATCTGGTTCATACTTAATTTCTAAAATCAATTTACTGAGTCTACCAGGAGCAGTGCTTTATCTGCTTTGATATAGATAAAGCAACTAATAATATTAACAATTGTGTGACTTGTTTATTTTCTTCTAACATTTTCAAAATAATTTATATTTTAATTTACCTTTATTTAACTAGGCAAGACAGTTAAGAACAAATTCTTATTTACAATGACGGCCTACCCCGGCCAAACCCTAACAATGCTGGGCCAATTGTACGCCGCCCTATGGGACTCCCAATTACAGCCGGTTGTGATACAGCCTGGAATCAAACCAGGGTCTGTAGTGACGCCTCTTAGCACTGAGCTGTAGTGTGATTCATAATCTTTCGTAATTACCTCCAACATTTCTTGTATGACACACACTGCAAATCCTTCTTAGTACAGAATAGGAAACAATAGAGAGGAAACCGAAAACAGCATCCATCTACCCACTTACTCAACAAGCTCAGTGTCTTTAGTCACCTTCAAAGCTTCTATAAATGGCAAACATGGCAAACAAATGTGTTTTTGGAGGAACTTTTCAATTGAGTCAAAGACTTTGGCCTGGTCGCTTATTCAGCCTGAGCAAATGTTAATCTACCGGGAGGATGGAGATTTAAGGATCGGTGAACTAGCAGGTGGGGGTCATTAGTTTTAAGAACACGGCGAGGAAAGCACACCCCAGGAGGTAGTACACGAGGCTCATTTCTGTATTTTCACTGTATTAGTCAGACATCAAGGAGATTATCCCGGATTGTAGTTTTAGGTTTCCGGGGGCGGACAGAACAGGCCTGCAGTGGAACAGTGCGGGGGCATGTCTTAGCGAAACTCCTCCCCACACAGCTCCCAGAGAGCACGGTAGTTGGCCCCACTCTCCCAGTGACAGCCAGCCAGGCTGCACCCTTTCTCCTGCTCTCCTCTGGCCTGCCACAGTCTCCTCTCCAGACCACACAACAGAGAGCATCTGTGTGGAAGAGTGGAGCTGACATTCTAACACTGAGAGGCACCGTGCTGCTGGATGATAGCACGTCCTCCTGTCACACACACACTCCCTCCCTCTGCTTTCAAGACGGTGACTTAGCAGCGTGCTGCCGCAGCACTTCTCAGGAATAGGGATTTTCTTTTCAGGCTTTGATAGACGCATTCTTCCCCCGTTAGCTTCTAAAGTGTCGAGGATGTTCTTAAACTGGCTGTAGGGTAGAATGGAGGCGTAGCTACTTCACCAACCTTTGAACTGTAAGTGGGAAGTGGGAGAAGTCAGTGAGGGGGCTGGCTCTTTACTCTCCTCTCTGAGACGGAGCTAGATGTCCAAGGGAGATGTGTCATCACTCCCTGGGAGGTGACCGGGAGATCACTGACATACAGTACACCTGTACCGGCCACAAGCGCAACCGTAATCGCCCTACAAGCGCCAACAGAACAAAAAAACGAAAAGTTCTAGGCAGCTGCTCACAAAAAGACTGACTCTGTGCCAGAAATGACCATATGGCTCACCTGTTGCTAAGGAACAGTGATCACTGAACCCTGTGCAGGCTAACTCCAACGCAGGTATCTAACACAGAGAAGAGATAGGAGTCTACCTGGTGGGCTGAATGTAATGTGAATGCTTCTACTGTGTGTGCTTTCAAGGTGTGAGGAGGGGAAAGTACAACTTGATGTGTGGTACAGCCTCAGAGTGTGGTAATAATTGAGTCAGAATACTTTATTTGATGTATATTCAATTGGACATTACGTGAAACAATGCTTGTCTGCATATTTTGCATTTAGAAGAGAGCAGCGGAGGACGACCATATATTGTATGCAGGAATTTTTTGGGGGGGGTTCATTTCAGGGCAATACTGTGAGTCATCCCTCAACAACACTAAAGCACTTTTAGTTTCCAGCTCTTTTTATGCCCACCCTTCTCTCTCCTCCCTACCTCCTTCTTCTTTTTCCTGGGCACACAGCAGAGACACACGTCCAGATTACGCGCATGGAGGAGCAGCAGTGATAATAACTGGGCCTCGCAGCAGGGACTCTCGTTAGAGGCTGCAAATACAGCTCAGACTGAGTGCCAGGTTACCCCTGCTGTACCAAGCCCAAACCAAACTTGCACCGGCCTTGAACCAGCCCCAAGTAGTCCTGAACCATCCCTGAAGTAGCCATAAAACAGCCCTGCCCAAAAATGCCCCACTAGCAAATCTGTGTCAATCCATTGACAACATCTTGATAATGTGTGTGACTTAAGAACAATAGCATTGACAATAGATGGGGAGCAGGTTCTTTCCTTGGCATCAATGTTTTAGTCCTTCCAGTATTTTGCATATTATCATATGGTCTTTCTATTCCTCATGTTTTCACAAATGGCACAAGTGCAACTAGCTTATCAACAGCTGTGAGGCTTTTACAGTGCGCCATAACGTCACATGTCACAGCCAGTCTGTCTGATTCCCCTGTATTCAGTCCTGGGCAGGCCAGTTGAGACCTGCCCAAGCATTCATCGCAGTGCCATTTCTCTGGATCCACAGGTCTCCGTCTCCTCATAAAATGCCCCGTACTATTCAAACCATTGAGGCAGTCAAAGAAAGGACAGACTCCAGCTAAATCGATTCAATTGTGCCTCGTTTCAGTGCCATGGGTCATTATTTCTACGGTGGAGGAGCTCAAGGTGTTTTATTATCCCTGGGTGGGAGCTAGGGAGCCACACAGGCAGACAGGTATTCCGAGACAATAGAGCTTCCTCATTTAAAAGGAGAGCCTTTTAAATGAATTCTGCAGGGCAAGTTGAATAGCACACCTCTTAAAAGAGGAAGGGACCACCACATAGTATCGTAAATACAGAATGCTGCAACTTTACTCCACTGCTTGAAACCTGCTTGAAAATATGGATAAATCCTGTGCCAACTCACAAAGAGACATAAGACACCAGCTCACTGACACACACAGCCTCCCTGGAGTGCATTATTAGAGAAGGGAGGTTCAGCACTTTCTGCTCCCATGTGTCCCAAGTTTATCAGGTTCAGGTCTGACCAGAGGTTGAACCCATTTCATTCTCACAAACATCCTCAGCGGTATGCCTCTCGAAAGCCAATCAAATGTCATCTGTGGGGAAATGAGACAACTCTCCGACATCAGCGCTACCATAACGCTCAGAAACACAAGACAAGCTACTGAGTCTCTACAAATCACAGCGAAAAGCGACTTCCCTCTTCCAGAGTAAAAAGGATTTTCAGAGGAATATTCAGATTATTTGCCTTTATTCCAACGGGGAAGTCCTATTGAGACTAACGTCGATTTCACAAATGAGCCCTGCGCCATACAAAAACAAGCACATACAACAGGGAAGTACAGGTAAACACAACATATTGACCATATACACGTTAAGATACAAAACACATTCATTTAAAACTAACACATTCTTCATGATAAAAATCAGCTGTCTGAATTGTCCGAGGGACTTCAAAGCATCCAATCGAAACCTCTTTCGGGGATTACTTGGAGGGCTTCCTGCACAACTGCAAAAATCAGACTGTAGCCTCGTCACAGCCCAGTCAGTAGTTGGGTCAATTGCATACGCAATAGTATCATCCGCATATCGATTCAAATGTAAACATTTTAACAGATTGACCAATAGCATTTGTATAAATAGTAAAAATAACAGCTCCTAGTATCGACCCCTGCGAAATGCACGGCAGTTTATTTTAAATCCAAGAAGTGATGTTGAAAGAACTGCGCGGTAAATCTAAATTATAACACATCACACCAACAAATAGACACAGTACTGAGAGACGATTGACCAAAAAAAACTGTAAAATATATATATATATATATATATATATATATATATATATATATATATATATATATATATATATTGTAAATGGAGGACAGGGGAGAGTTAGGAAGAAAATACAGGAATCAATAAAATAATTGACATTTTTAAGGGTTTTCAACTGTGCTAAAGACAACCCCAGTCTGAAATCGATGGCTGGATCATTGCAGCATGATTTATAGAAGCACAGCCTGGCTGCTTCCATAGCCCCGGTGGGGTGACATCCCTGGAGTTGAGCCTTTTCATTAAGTGAGAGAGAGAGAGTTTTCTACATCTTTTCAGTCCACACAATGAAAACTGCTGACGTGTGGAACTGTAATAGTCTCTTTCAGGACATTGTTAACTAAACGGTTTCTGAAAAAGTTTCTCCGCTCATAAAATAAGTCATCGGTGCATTATGGGGGCTAAGCGAAGGTCCTAACAAGAACGAATGGCATATAATGACCTTTTTCAAAAGCTTGTTAACAAACAATGAAATAATGATTTCTACGTTTATAAGCAGAACGTCAAATGCTGTGTTACACAACTTATCTGTCAAGATTGACAATTCTGTTCCTCACGAGCTTTGCAGTATCTAACTCCTAATCAAGCCAGTCCAGCAAATAAGTCAGCTAGAATCCTCTCGAACAACGTGAAACACTGGATGAAAACAGCTCAGGTCCATTGAAATGGAATCCAGGTTTCTCCACACACAACCAACCTGACCTTCAGTCAGCGCTTTAATATTTCATTCCTTCTGGTTACAATGCAGTGGTGGAGGTCGTATGGCCAAAAGCACATTGGTGTGACTAATTTCAGCTGAGAATCCTCAGATTGAGTATTTGTCTTTCACATAGTGCTAGAATGAAGTGACCCTCTCAATTTACCTTTCACAACTCCTACCTCTATTCATACAGACAATGAATAGTTCAGTATGATAAAAAATGTAAATGCTCTATGGATATAATCATCTAATCGTTCCGGTCTTATACGCTACACTCATCTGACATCGACTCAGTGGAGGCCCCCGCACCTCATAGAATATAAATCAGCTGCTAGTGTGAATTTATAAAAAACACTTTTAAAAATTCATAGCTGAGCTGCTGAAATACTTGGCCTGAGCAGCCTGCCACCCTTGTTAAATGAACCTGGTATTATTCACACTCCGTCAGCAGGTGTCCCTTTCAGCACAGGGCAAGATACAGTACTGAGAGCGTTATGCCTGAAATGCCCGAACTATGTGATGTGGTAGGGAGTTGTAGAATATTGGACTTTTTGAAACTAAATAGTTGGACCCGTTCCAAAACCGACCTGGGGATTTCCCAACCAGACCCAATACGCATAAGATAACTTTTACAGTATAGAGACCAGTTCCAAAGGGACCTGAGGAACAGCTAGACTCGTTCCGTATAGGCCTGGTTGGATCCAGGCCCGGTTCGATCTGAGTGAGGGAGGCAGCAGAAAAATAACATTTTAAGCTACTTTATTAACCGGAGCTGATAAAGCGCAAGGGGGAGGAGGTAGAGAGAAGTGACGCTCTAGCAGGGGCCAGTGCTGTGTGTGTAGGCTACTATGAGTGTGAGCGAGTGACCGGGGAACAGGGAGGAGGAAGGGAGAGATGAGAAACTGCAACCCACCAAACCGGCTCACGCTATAGTAGACTAATAGCTGCCATAGCTAGGTTATTTATATGATTATGTAATACTTGTCTTCAAACCTGGAGAAGCTAGTTAATCTAGCTAGCTAGGCTAATTGAGGCTGCATGCGCTTTCTCGTCCTACACAGTTACTAACAACAACAACTCCATTCATAATATAATAGTAGCAGCCTACCTGTTGGCTTTAGGTCGTTGTAGCCTATCCTTCTCCTTAAACTTTTAATGAATCTTCCAATGAATAGATATCTCCTAACTTTTTCCCCACGCAGAGGCTCTATGACTAGCCTATTACAGCTTTGATGGCTTATGATTGGCCAACAACAACAACAACAAGCTACACGTGCCACCTACGTGAAAAGCAAAGAGCAGCAGCATAAATTCTACAATTTCTCTCTCACTCTCTCTAATGCAGCAGTAGCGTTCAAAACTATATGGGTCCTTCTGGAAAAGTCAGTTAAAAATGACACATACCCGAGACAATCATATCAGATCTGACCCATGACATTATTTCGCATTCTGGTTCTGGACCCGCTTGTGTATTTGGGTACAGGCCCATCCCTGATCAGTTACCCATCCCTGATCGAAGTAGTTGATAATTGGTATTCAACAGTCATAAAAGTATGCCTTATTTACTTTTATAAACTACTAAAATAGTGATTTTGTCATAGTATAGGCAGCTCTATAGAGATGACTTGGAATGAAATAATAAAGTCCTCAAGTAAAACCAATGTAATATACACAACAAATATTTAATTTAGATATATAGTAAGGTGAATAAACAATGGGTAATATCTGATAAGTATCAATGGGTCATTACCATCATTGAACTTTTATTCATTGTTTTATTCTGTGTTGTTAAAGGATTCAACCCACATAATACATAGCGCATTTAAATGCTTCAAATAATTCAATCGAAACCCGAAGACCGTAATATATTTTTTTAAATAATCGAACCAAAACCGAACCGACCTCTTAAATCAAAAAGCACTAACCGCTTAGCACTAATGCACACACACACACACACGACACGCACACCACACACACACACACAATCCAGTAACAAATATATGTCAAACATGTTTCCCTTAAGGAGCCTCAAGGTGTGGAGCAACTTCATTGTAAGTTAAATAATGAAGACATTGACTCCATGTAAAGTGAATACAGGAGAGACTGCAACAGCAGCGTTGTATTAATAAGCATATCTTGAGGGGGTAATAAGAATAGACTGAGAAAGTGCACCGCCACAAGCAGTGTCTGGATGGGACTATGGGGATGCAGGTTTGATGCTAATTCCAGTCAAATGCTCCCCTTGATTCTCAAAGAACAGCTCTCAATCGGTGTTGGAACTTCTCTTCAGATCAGATACCCATGCATCCACTGCGAGTATGTGACCAAATATTCTCATAGCATAACCGTTAAACAAACATAAAGCTTAAGGGTTCTCAAAACTAAGACAGCAACACAGACTCAATTAAGGTACAACAAAAGCTTCGGCCTCTGCACAAATAAAATGGCAATTATTTTTTCTTTTGAAAGGGAATCCAGGCCCTTCCCAGACAGCGTTTTAAATTTGACGTTTTAAAAACCTCTTTGGTTGAGCCGACAGAGGCCCTAGACTAGAGAGAGGACGATCGATAAGTGACAGGTGGAAAGAAATGGGACACTTCTACAGGAATCACACCCCTTCATTTAGTCTGTAAAGAAAATTAGACACCAGGGACATTGTAAACAGAGGTTCAATAGAAACCTCTATCATTCCCAAGACTTCATTAAACCACGATAACAGGGTAAGTTTATATGCAGCAAAGTGGTTAAGAGGAAAAACAACATATCTCCAAAAGTTTAGTTTGACTCAGTTCAAATCGCCAAAACAAAGCCTCTTACAATAATATGTTAATGGTTGGTTGAGGGGCAAATTCACTAACACTAGCCTGCATGCATGCCAGTTGTACTTGTAAGTCAATAACAAATATACTGTATATACTGTACATTAGTGGTGGAAAAAGTACTCAATTGTCATACTTGAGTGAAAGTAAAGATACCTTAATAGAAAATGACTCAAGTAAAAGTCTATTAGTATCAGTAAAATACTATTTGAGTAAAAGTTTTAAATATACTTAAGTGTCAAAAGTAAATGGAATTGCTAAAATGTACTTAACGTTCAAAAGTATAAACCATCTCAAATTCCTTATATTAAACAAACCAGACATCCCAATCAATATTTTTTTTATTGACGGATAGCCAGGGGCACACTCAAATGCTCAGACATAATTGACAAATGAAGCATTTGTGTTTAGTGAGTCCGCCAGATCAGAGGCAGTAGGGATGACCAGGGATGTGCTCTTGATAAGTGTGTGAATTGGACCATTTTCCTGTCAAAATGTAACGAGTACTTTTGGGTGTCAGGGGAAAATGTATGGAGTAAAAAGTATATCATTTTCTTTAGGATTGTAGTGAAGTAAAAGTTAGCAAAAATATAAATAGTCAAGTAAAGTATAGAAAACAACTTAAGTAGTACTTTAAAGTATTTTTACTTAAGTACTTCGCACCACTGCTGTACATAGGTCCTATAAACTGTTAAAGTCTCAAATGACTCTTATCTCTAACCATCCCATGGTTGTCAATGGATGTGAATGTTAACAGCTTCACAAAGAGTGGTGCTTTTTAGCACCATGAAACTGGATCAGTCAGACACCTGCTCTAAGCCCCCAGCCTGAAGAAGGAGACAAAACCCAACTCAAAGTGATCCTAGGCTCACACCCTCAACTGTACAGAAATCATCGATCACAGGCAGAAGCATGCACGACTCTTAGATCTGCCACATTGACTTGTCTAGGCCTACTCTCCAGAAAAAGGGCAGAGAAGAAGAAAAGAAAGAAAGGATAGCTCTGACAGGAAGTGAAAGTAGGCTCTGTCATGTAGAGAACCTCTAGCATTTTAATACACAGTGCAGTAATGTAAGACTGGTAAAGACCTTGGTGTGTGCCAGTGTGATGGTGTATGAAATCCCAGAGCCACCACTCCCCTCTCCTGTTTCAGTTGCCTACCTGCTGCTCACTCAGCGCTGTGATCTTGGCTTGACGTTCATGGAGCTGCTTCTTCAAATCAGCATTCTGCAGCAAAAAAAAAGAAGAAGAGAGCAACAAGCCTGTTATAGCTCACTTACACATAGCTGTGAAGAATTGTTCATTCGTGACAGCTGAGTTGGGGTTTGCGTGTTATGTGGGGAGTGTGCCAAGCTCTGGGTTCTGTATTTGTGTGTGTGTGTGTGTGTGTGTGTGTGTGTGTGTGTGTGTAGGTGTGGTGTAAAGATCCGAGACAGCAGCTTTAACTAGCATGAAGTCCAAGTTAAAAATGACTGTGCACACCGTTTCCCACGGGACGAGTGAAGTGAGGTGGAAAGAGTAATCCACTCCCCTCGCGTCACTGGGCTGCCACGGCTGTCAGCCACATGAGGGGGAACTCAGAGCTGGGATGTAGGGACACCGCTGAAATGTGGGATGGGCCGCTGCTGCTACAGCACTGAGTCCTCATAAAAGGGCTGCAGGATGATAAAGTATGGTGGGCGGATACTACAGAGATAGAAGAGCTCTGGGGAGATTTCAAGGCCGTTCTCAACATTGACAGAGTAAAGTAAAAGAGGTGGAGTTTGGAACCAATCAAAAATCTCTGAGAAAATCTCTGCGCCACCCGGGCCTCCCGGCACTGTACTGCAGCGCCAGCTGTGCCACCAGAGACCCTGGGTTCGCGCCCAGGCTCTGTCGTAACTGCCCGCGACCGGGAGGTCCGTGGGGCGACGCACAATTGGCCTAGCGTCGTCCGGGTTAGGGAGGGCTTGGCCGGTAGGGATGTCCTTGTCTCATCGTGGGCTAACCAAGGTTGCCAGGTGCACTGTGTTTCCTCCAGCACATTGGTGCGGCTGGCTTCCGGGTTGGATGCGCGCTGTATTAAGAAGCAGTGCGGCTTGGTTGGGTTGTGTATCGGAGGACGCATGACTTTCAACCTTCGTCTCTCCCGAGCCCGTACGGGAGTTGTAGCGATGAGACAAGATAGTAGCTACTAAAAAAAATACAAAATTGGATACCATGGAATTGTGGAGAAAAAGGGGGTAAAATTCAAAACATTATATCTTAACTGGTCTTTTTTAGGCTGTTTTAAGTCATATCTTTCGACTGTGTAGATTTTGAGTAATAGGGATACTACATTCTTTCAAAAGCTTGAAAACCTCTGACGTCAACCCCAAAACATATTGTGTATTTGGGCCTAGCAATCTGGTACAACTGCCTTTGTGACAGGAGGGGCTTACCTGTGGATCCTGTTTCATCTGGGACACTAGTTTCTGTGAGAGAGAAATCATAGAAAGACACGTAAGTTATTAACAACCACATAACAAATGCATTGATACACCTAATATACTACAAGGAGAGAGGCTGTGTCACTTGTTCCTAACGTCACATGCTTTTTAAAGGTTAGAGAAAAAGGTTTTGCAATAGGTTTTTACGTTTCCTGAGCAAACGTTCCTTTTGCTCACCCCCCCCCCCCCCCCCCCCCCTTTTAACGTTGCAGTACCCAATGCATTCTTATTGTCACAGCCATACAAACTGTAGACACAGTGGCCCCCAGAGGCACCTTCCAATACTGCAACCTTAGAGCACATTCATGGCTCCCCACTGTACAAAGCATTCCAGACAAACACAAGGAGGTACATTCAGTGGTTGCGAATAGGAACACCATACTGACTTACACTGAACATGTGGGCCTCTCTAATGTGATCACTCTCATGGTGATCAACACATGCCCTGTTTGTAATTTTGCTATAAGGAGCACATCTGGCTGGTGATAGAGGTGCGAGGATAAGCTTTCCTCATGTTTCTGGTTTCCGTATTTGGGTTGAACCAGACGGAGGGTATCATGCACCAAACCTCAAAACAGAAACATTATGGATGGCACAGAAATACAACTCAAAAAGACTACAGAGTACACATAAACTCTTAGAGGGATAAAAAGGGTTCCAAAAGGGTTCTTCGGCTGTCCCCATAGGATAACCCTTTTTGGTTCCAGAACCCTTTCCGTCTTTGGAAAGGGTACTGCATTGAACCCAAAAGAGTTCTACCTGGAACCAAAAAGGGTTCTTCAAAGGGTTCTCCTATGGGGACAGCCGAATAACCCTTTTAGGTTCTAGGTTGTCACTTGTTTTTCAAAGAGTGTAGAGCATACATTTACAGGATGAAGTATATTTTTCTGACCCAAACCCGACACTAAACCATACTTAAAGGACAATCACTGAAGGGAGAGGCAGGAGGACGCAGAGTAGAGAAGGAGGTGGATAAGCTGACAGATAGACTCATCCTAAGGAGGAAGTATTCATGGCGCAGCCTGAGGGCGAGAATCTGATGGAGTGTAATGAACAAAAACCCAACCACATTCTGCCGCACAGTTGAATGTGTTACCAACTTTCCTCCCGAAACATGTCGGATCATTTCCAGGTGAATCAAGTGAACAAATGGTGGTTAAACGGCAGAAAAGCAGAGAGATGCTGTAGTGCTGTTACCTGATGAACTTGTATATCCGCTTTCAGGGACTCTTGGAGGGTCTGTAATTCCATCATTGATCCCTTCTGTCGGAAGCTCAGTCCTGGACAGCTTTCAGCCTGTTCAGCCAGGAAGATGGATCATTGTATCCCTTCATTCAACAGGAATACTAATGTGTCAACATAAAGATAAAGCAATGGCATGGCATCAGGCCATAGAACACTGTAAAAAATGCCGCTGTTATCCATGTTATCTTTTATCTACTTTTAAGGTGGACGTTAAAAGTAAAAGTAGACATTTCCAAAACCCTTCACATTGAAGTACACTTAATTGGATTTACAACATGTTTGTAAGTAGTTTATAAACATGTCATTATTTGTTTATAAACCTGTACACACACACACACATACACACACACACACTTTTTTCTTAAAGTTTCAAACAGACTATTTTTTTCTCGTTTTTCCCATTAAAACAATACGAGAATTTGCTGCAATTTTATGCGAATTCACAATGCAGCTGGTCTCAGGGTGCGTCCCTTTCAGATGGTTAAGCATGGCACCTGTGAACTACCATTACTTTACCTCAATTCCCCCTCGCAAAGTTTGCACTTCACCACCTTCTCATTTAACTGCTCAAAGTATTGCCACACATCGCTGCTGTCGCTCGCCTTTCTCTGGCATTTTTCCAACTGACGTAGTGGCGACTCCAAAATAATTGATTCCTCGACTCCTTGCATGTCGACTCCCGGTGTCGACTCCCATTTCTGAGTGTCAAGACTGTGACTGCTGAATTGGGGTTTGTGTGTGCCAAGCTCGGGGTGCTGTATGTGTGGTGTAAAGATCCGAGACAGCAGCTTTAACTAGCATGAAGTCCAGGCTAAAATGACTGTGCACACCGTTTTCCACGGGACAAGTGTTTTTTTTGGAACTGAGGAGACTGATTAGTTGCGTACTTCCGAGAACAAAAACGCTTGCAACTTTCAAAGCGACCTAGCGAGGGACAGTGTGAGAGGGGAGGGGCACAGTATAGGCAGGTCAGACACCAAGCAGACAAAGTCAGTGCACTAGGCAAACTAGTGCACTAGGCAATCAAAAGCTGCATCTCGTAATGGTATGCTGTAACTCTCCATTTCTTGGGTTGCAATGTCTCGCAACTTCAGTAAAGCAGGGCCTATGATCAATGAATAGGCTAGGATATTCTACACACACTCGCATCATTAGCAGAGAGAAAGAGCAGGCAAGCCAGCGCGAGGGAAAGAGAGAAGGTGTGCATACAGTGCCGTTGGAAAGTATTCAGACCCCTCAACTTTTTCCACATTTTGTTACATTACAGCCTTATTCTAAAATGTATTTTTTTTTACGTTACTCACCAATTTACACACAATAGCCCATAATGACAAAGCAATTAAGTTTATAAAATATTTTTTTTTTTTAGACATTTCTATTCAGACCCTTTACTCAGTACTTTGTTGAAGCATCTTTGTCAGCGATTACAGCCTCGGGTCTTCTTGGGTATGACACTACAAGCTTGGCTCACCTGTATTTGGGGAGTTTCTCCCATTCCTCTCTGCAGATCCTCTCAAGCTCTGCCAGGTTGGATGGGGAGCATTGCTGAACAGTTATTTTCAGGTCTCTCCAGAGATGTTCGATTGGGTTCAAGTCCAGGCTCTGGCTGGGCCACTCAAGGACATTCAGAGACTTGTCCCCAAAGCCACTCCTGCGTTGTCTTGGCTGTGTGCTTAGGCTCGTTGACCTGTTGGAAGGTGAACCTTCGACCCAGTCTGAGGTCCTGAGCACTCTGGAGCAGGTTTTCATCAAGGATCTCTATGTACTTGCTCTGTTTATCTTTTCCCTGATCCTGACTAGTCTCCCAGTCCCTGCCGCTGAAAAATGTCCCCACAGCATGATGCTGACACCACCATGCTTCGCCGTAGGGATGGTGCCAGGTTTCCTCCAGACGTGACATTTGGCATTCAAGCCAAAGAGTTCAATCTTAGTTTCATCAGACCATAGAATATTGTTTCTCATGGTCTCAGAGTCTTCAGATGCCTTTTGGCAAATTCCAAGCGGGCTGTCATGTGCCTTTTACTAAGGAGTGGCTTCCGTCTGGTCACTCTACCATAAAGGCCTAATTGGTGGAGTGCTGCAGAGATGGTTGTCCTTCTGGAAGGTTCTCCCATCTCCACAAAGGAACTCTAGAGATCTGTCAGAGTGACCATTAGGTTCTTGGTTACCTCCCTAATGAAAGCCCCTTCTCCCCTGATTGCTCAGTTACGCCGGGCGGTCAGCTCTAGGAAGAGTCTTGGTGGTTCCAAACGTCTTCCATTGAAGAGTGATGGAGGCCACTGTGTTCTTGGGGACCTTCAATGCTGCAAAAATGTGTTGGTACCCTTCCCAAGATCCGTGCCTTGACACAATCCTGTCTCGGAGCTCTACGGACAATTCCTTCGACCTCATGGCTTGTTTTTTGCTCTGACATGCACTGCCAACCGTGGGACCTTATATAGACAGGTCTGTGCCTTTCTAAATCATGCTCAATCAATTGAATTTACCACAGGTGGACTTCAATCAAGTTGTAGAAACATCTCAAGGATGTTGAAGTCTTTCAAGTCTCATAACAAAGGGTCTGAATACGTATGTAAATAAGGTATTTGTTTAATATTTTTAATACATTTGCAAAACAAAATCGAAAAATCTGTTTTCACTTTGACAAAACATTGAAAGATACAGATACTATAACCATTATGGGGTATCGTGTGTAGATTGCTGGAAAAAAATCATATTTAATCCATTTTAGAATAAGACTGTAACGTAACAAAATGTGGAAAAGGTCAAGGGGCCTGAATACACACTGTATGTCTTGGTTATCTGTATCTTTCAATGTTTTGTCTTGCATGCCTTGCAAATTCACCAAAGCAGCCTAAAGTTCACCTCTTCCTCTCTGGTTTTCTTTAAATTACACTACTTTCGAGGCCTTTATCCTGCCTATCGTCTAGTTAGGCTATAACACGTATAATAAATAATATGTTGTTTTGTGAAAACTGCACTGTTATTTACATTTGCAGTTATTGGTTTTTCTTCATGTTAAGGATTGCATTTAAACGTACACACACACACACACACACACAATAAATGTTCATAGCTTTACCTTCACACAGTCTTCAGTTTTGAACACCATCCAATTTTGCATTGAGGGGGTGGCAGCTGTGACACAAAAAAGAGGCAATCAGATAAGCCACTCCACTTAAATAATGTTGCAGTGCGACGTCCAGCAGCATGTCATAGCGTGGGCTTTCCTAACCCACAGCAGGGGCCCAAAACACTTGCTGTCCACTCTCTCTTCTCTCTCTGTAGAGCCCATTCAAAGACCTCAGGGCCCAAGGCTACTCCACAAAGTCATTAGATTGTGATGTGCAAGGAATACTCAGCATAATGTTTTGGAATAGTATTTTTCTGTTTTTGTTTTACATCATCTCACTATACTATGCTTTGGATAGTATGGACTACCCTCTGCTCTCTAGGCCTGGTTGGGCCTTTAAAGTATTAATAGTACATTAGACCATTTTCTAGTCTAGAGTAAAATGGATAAAACAAATGGAGTATTTTCTTTATGAAGACAGTTTGATAATCGTTGGCATTTAAATCCAGATTTTGATGTTCTGTACAACTTATTTGAAAGTAACCTACTGCTTTCTGATGATGGACTATAATGCTGAGAAAATAAAAAGAGATGAATGTGCAAACTCCCCAAAACATCCTACTAGTTTTGTACACGGTGTGTAAGCATTTCATCGCGAGTGAAAACTGGGAAAGAGAGCGAGTCAAATCACAGCAGTGTTACAGCCTCCCAGCCGGCGGATTGATTTCCGGCCAGGGCCTTTTGCCAAGAGAACAATAATAACATTGGGGCCATTACATGGGCTTACCACCTGGCTGAGTGGACTGGTTTCCTCCCTCTCCCATTCTCCCACTATCTCTCTCTCCTGCTCTCCTCATATCCTTCCCTCACTATCATTGAGAACATGCCAATTTCAGGGGAAGGGGGTATATAGGTAAAACACAGTCCAGGTGTACATTAGTGATGGGGGAATACGATACAGTTACATGTCACTAGGCCACATTTATTCGGGGGAAATAACTGTATACTGAAGCCTGCAAATTAGTTTTGTTTTGTTTAGTAGGTAAATATTTGTGATTTTTTTTTGTTGGTGCTGCTATACAGTGCCTTCGGAAAGTATTCAGACACCTAGACTTTTTCTACATTTTGTTACGTTACCATCAAAGATTGGGCAACGAACAAAAACATAAACAACGGTGCAAATGCATTTAATGGATGACATTTTTACATGCAAATAGCACTTTTACTTCCATGGCTGATCTAAACTCATTTTCTCATGCTCTGTCTTGTCTCTCAGCTGCAGACAAATAGTGAGCAATATGTTTGGAACATCAAATCGCAATGTCAAATTGCAATACATATAGAATTGTGAGAATCGCAATACATATCATATCGGGTCCTAAGCATTGTGATAATATCGGAAGGTCCCTGGCAATTGCCAGCCTTAGTGTACATATCAGGAAGCTGAGCTACTACCTATTCAAATAATCTAGCAGAAGTACACTGCTTTTTCATACTGTAGGTTACTAAGTCTGTAATGGTTCTAGTAATTTCAATTATGGAAATAGTCTATATATCTTGATTTAGAAGAATATGACTTGTTAATACATTATTAAAACCACTTAGTCCATTGTTTTTGATATCATAGAAAACTTTGTAAACAATTTTGTATAGCTTCAAATTATGTTTCAAAAAACGTTACAGTATGTCGCTCTCATGGAATGTCATTGCTTGAACATTAGCCTACAAACATATGATAAAAAGCGAGTGCTATTTGCACGTAAAAATGTAATGTATTAAATGCATTTGCACCGTTGTTTATGTTTTTGTTCGTGGCCCATTCTTTGATGGTATGCACAATTATTAGAGTGAGGGTTAGGACATTGCAGTGAAAAATCTAAATCATCAACAGTAAGTTACTTTATTTTCTAAAACCTGTACTTTTTGCAGAAATCCCTGAAATTGTGCATGATACTCATACTAATGTTAGTACTATAGGTATAACAGTTGACGGCCTACCAACCTGGACTCAGGGGTATACGTAACATAATAAATGTAAATCCATAACATTCCAATTAGCTTGATAAGTTACATTTCATATGGTGCGTATTAATTTGTGGATGTCCATCATCCATTTCATATGATATGTTACGAATTGCAATTTGTACAATACATGTTACAAATTGCAATTCGTGCAATCATGGGTTGGAACTTTAAAAAATCTAATTGTTTCATCCTGAACAGAACCATTATTTAATCTGTAAATGAAAGTTGTTAAGAGCAAATTGTATTTTTCCGTAACATCATGGTTTAATCATAACGAAAGACAAGCACAAACACGGTGCTGCCAGTCACTACAGACAGACCAGTGTAGAGCAAGAGGGTGAAGGAAGCTTGCCTTGAAGCGCCGGGCATCTTGTTGCATTATCTGAATTAGGCCCACAGAATTATACCTACAGAGGAGTGGCTTCTACGGAGGAACTTTGAATGTCTTTGAATTTCCAATTTGGTTTAATGTTGGACCAGAGCAAACGTTAGCTAGCTAGCTAACAAGCTTGTTTGTGCAGAACAGCACTAGAATTAAAAACTCATCTTACCTTTTTGTAGTCAGTTAAATCCAATGTGAAACTTGATAACTATAATATCCTTAACTAGCATTGAAAAAGTTAATCCATTCTTCTATAATTAAACATCTCTCCATAATTTCTGAATCACGTTTGTAATGTCGTCAGTAGACTCCAGTAACCTATGCTTCTGAGGGGGAGGGGAAGGTAGCCTACACACACATCCACGGGCAGACAGTGAGGGCTTTGCATAGGCACTTTGTTGCGATTTTTGGGAAACTGGAAAGAAATGTCAGGAACGTAAAATAAATGTTATTAACTGGGTCCCAGACTTTTAAAATAATGGTTATATTCTGGAACAATATAGATCACTTTCATTTCTGGTTCTGTTCATCAAATAATTTCATTATTTTACTGTTTTCAGTTCTGTTCCCTGAACCGGTTCCAACTCATGCGTACAATATGTTACGAATTAGCAAAATGTATATGTTACTAATTCCAATTTGTTGTGGCTAACATTAGCTAGGTGGCTAAAGCTAACATTAGCTAGGTAGAGAACATTAGCTAGGCTAGGGGATAAAGTTACCCATTCGGAAAACTAATGTATTATAATATGGGGCGGCAGGGTAGCCTAGTGGTTAAAGTGTTGGGCTAGTATCCGAAAGGTTGCAAGTTTGAATCCCGGTGCTGACAAGGTACAAATCTGTTGTTCTGCCCCTGAACAAGGCAGTTAACCCACTGTTCCTAGGCCGTCATTAAAAATAGGAATTTGTTCTTAACTGACTTGCCTAGTTAAATAAAGGTAAAATAAAAAATATACATACACTCAGCGGTTTAGGTAAACCACCCCGTAACCGTTCGATTGAAGGTTAGAATGGGCCAAATGAGTGACTTCAGCAACTTTGAGCATGGTATGTGCCGGTTGCAGTATCTCAGAAACGGTGGGACTCCTGGACTTTTCTAGGGTTTATTGATAATGGTGCGACAAACAGAAAAAATCCAGTCCTGTTGGCGAAAACAGGGTTAGGGCATGGTTTGGCCGGCAGGGATGTCCTTGTCTCTTCGCGCTCTAGTGACTCCTGTGGCGGGCCGGGCACTGGCATGGTCGCCAGGTGTATGGTGTTTCCTCCGACACATTGGTGTGGCTGGCTTCTGGGTTAAGCTGGCATTGTGTAAAGAAGCAGTGCGGCTTGGTTGGGTTTTGTTTCGGAGGATGCACGGGTCTCGACCTTCGCTTCTCCTGAGTCCGTACGGGAGTTGCAGCGATGAGACAAGACTGTAACTACCAATTGGATACCACGAAATTGGGGAGAAAAAGGGGGTACAAAATATATATATATATAAATTGTAATTTTAATTTGGATTTCCCGTTTTTACATTTACTATGTTACGTCTAGTCTATGAGACCAGGCTGGGCCTACATACTATCAAATCAAATGTTATTGTCACATACAAATATTTAGCAGATGTTATTGCGGGTGTAGCAAAATGCTTGTGTTCCTCGCTCCAACAGTGCAGTAAGTGAGTACAACAATGAGTACCCTTCCTACACTGTAATTCCACGGCACCTGTCTAAATACATGATATAAAGTGGTGCCAAACACGAACGTGATGCAAAACTGGAAATTTAAACTACAGATAGGTCGACTTATACGTCCTACTCCTAAAGTGACCTACTGGACACGTCACTGCACCTGTCTGCCACTCAATCAAACTAAGAATAAGGGCCTCGATTAAGAAAAACTGATACAATATCAAACGTTCCAATCTCAGCCGTTCGAGTGGAATAGGGCCTACAACTACCCCCCACGATTTCACCAGCTAGGCCACATTTATTTGGGGGGAAATAACTGTATAGCGAATCCTGAGAATTAGTTATATATTGTTCAGTAGGGAAATATTCTTATTCTTTCTCAGAGTAGGCTAGTATGTAGGGCACCAGGAGAAACTATCTTAGTGCACTTGATGCAAGCATAACTAAATTAGCTAAATATCATTCGCGAGCTGGAGTTCTTCCTCCAAATAGCAAGTTGGTTGTCCAATGAGAATCTACTTAGTTATGGTATAGTATTAACTCAAATATCACATGGTATTAACTTGCAACATAAATTAACTACGCAAAAACAGGATATACGTATGTTATACCTCTTTTGGAATAAAATACAATAACTTGTGTGATACGTTTTTTTCTTTTACGTGAAATGGTAACCTACTCAATAGCATTCACTAACGCTTTTGTGGCGCTATTACGTGTTACTCGTCGCGATACAGCGTTCCTTTACGAAAAAGAAACAGAGGGCAAGCAACAAAGCATTCGTTCAACTAAAAAGCAGACAAATCGACTTAATAACATAGACATCTGAAATGGATGACTGTCCGATAGTTCGTTACACAACAAAATACATTATAATTGGGCTTTGAAATTCTTTGCAAACGGTGTTTTTATTGTATAACAGAGGCGTAAAGCTTAGCGCAAGTTAGAATCAGCCCCTTTACGCACTACGTTCAATGCCCTCCAATAGCAAGGCACTTATAAAATATCACCCAACTCCTAGAATATGGATATATGAACAAAACGATTGCTCAGCGACTGCTTTCCTTCGACTAAAATGCGAATACACTTGATCTAAAACAACAATATTAATCAAATAATAAAGAGAGTAGCAGAGATGAAAATGAAAGTTCTTATAATAATAGAAAGATCCCGAGATGTTCTTACCCTCCTCTTTTACTCACTTGAGCAGCAGCCAACCCTGCTCTTCTCACACAAATTATTTAAATAAATATTTACAAACACCGTAGTACTTCTTCACCGAAAAACGCCCAGAGCGTGTATTTATCCACTTAATATCCAAATACACTCCATTGCATATGATGTGATTTTCCCGATAATTTTTCCCACTATTTAATTTGAGTATAAAGAGAAAAACTGAGATACAGAACAAGAACTCTTCGTCAATCTCATTCACCCCCCTATCCTGAGCACATTGCACATCAATGCGCGTAGGAAGAGTGAGCGAGAACGGGGCAAGGAAAACTAAGGGGCACTTAGCACAAAACAAGTCACCAATGGCTCTGATTGATTCAATAATATAATTAAAGTATTAAATCGTTTCAGTATATTGTGATTGTATGCATAAATACAGATTAA
Organism: Oncorhynchus mykiss; assembly: GCF_057628025.1. NCBI lineage: Eukaryota > Metazoa > Chordata > Actinopteri > Salmoniformes > Salmonidae > Oncorhynchus > Oncorhynchus mykiss. The sequence goes on along the minus strand of NC_143027.1, from coordinate 57,389,521 downwards.
ATCGCATTTAGTAGAGGAACTACTTTATGTGACGGTGCGGCGAATTTATTTCACTTTGCCTAAGGAACGGAGGTGATTTGCCTCCATTGCCTAGGAAAAAAACCCGGATGTAGACTTGATGAAACGCTTCGTATGTAAAGTAACAGACCACTTTCACGAATTGTCGGACACAATTACCCCAACTCTTTGCAATGATATACCACATTCAGGAGCTTTGATCATAGACAGACAAAGACGTACAAATCAGACATTGTTACTTACAAATGTGAATAAATGTACTGTTAGAATAATTGAGGGTGATAATGATGTAAGACTTGACCAAACTATCTGACACCAATAGGCGCGGATCGGGTGCGTGGCCTATTGCTGTCAGTAGTATAGTATTGTCAAATACATGTATTTAGCAAAAGCCTTCAGAAAGTATTCACACCCCTTGACTTTTTCCATATATTGTTGGGTTACTGATTGAATTTAAAATGGATTACATTTGTGCCACTAATCTACACACAATACCCCATATTGTCAAAGTGGAATTACGTTTCTGAAATGATGAGTCAACCCCTTTGTTATGGCAAGCCTAAATACGTTTAGGAGTAAAAATGTGCTTCACAAGTCACATAGTAAGTTGCATGGATTCACTCTGTGTGCAAGAATAGTGGTTAACATGATTTTTGAATGATTACCCCATTGCTGTACCCAACACACATATCTGTAAGGTCCCTCAGTCGAGTAGTGAACTTCAAGCACAGATTCAACCACAAAGACCAGGGAGGTTTTCCAATGCCTCACCTATTGGTAGATTAAAACTTTATTAAATATATTCACATCAAAAATAATTGATTAAAACACACTGTTTTGCAATGATGGTCTACAGTAGCCTCAACAGCACTCTGTAGGGTAGCACCATGGTGTAGCCGGAGGACAGCTAGTTTCCGTCCTCCTCTGCATACGTTGACTTCAATACAAAACCTAGGAGGCTCACTGTTCTCACCCCTTCCATAGACTTACACAGTAATTATGATAACTTCCGGAGGAAGTCCTCCAACCTATCAGAGCTCTTGCAGCATGAACTGACGTGTTGTCCACCTAATCAAAGGATCAGATAATGAATCTAGTACTGAGAGTATAAGCTACAGCTAGCTAGCATTGCAGTACATAAAATGTGGTGAGTAGTTGACTCAAAGAGAGAGAAATACGATAGTTGAACAGTTTGGAACAAATTAATGTATTTATAAATGGAAGGAGAAGCAAGAGAGAGAGAGCGAGAGCTATACTTCATGCTATTTTCTTTTTCACTTTCACTTAGCTAGCGAATGCAGCTAGCTAGTTTAGCCTACTCAAACACCCATCTCAAACAGAGAGGGATGCTACAATATGTTAGCTAGCTAGCTATGGCTATCCAACACTGGAACACTATCAAGTCAAGGTAAGTTTTGGTTTTATACATTTATTGCCACCTGGTCCCGTTTATGTAACTGCTAAATTTTAGTGGGTTTACTGACGCGTTATTTCTTTTTCTTCTTAGTTAATTTTTTTTTTTTTGTCATATCCAATTACGATCTTGTCTCATTGCTGCAACTCCCCAATGGGCTCGGGAGGGGCAAAGTTCGAGTCATGCATCCTCCAAAACATGACCCGCCAAACCGCGCTCCTTAACACCTGCCCGCTTACCCCCGAAGCCAGCCGCACCAATGTGTCGGAGGAAACACCGTTCAACTGACAATCGAAGTCAGCCTGCAGGTGCCCAGCCCACCACAAGGAGTTGCAAGAGCGCTATGAGCCAAGTAAAGCCCCGCTTGGCCAAACTCTCCCCTAACCCGGATTACTCTGGGCCAATTGTGCGCAGCCCTATGGGTTTCCCGGTCACGGAGGTTGTGACACAGCCTGGGATCGAATCTGGGTCTGTAGTGATGCCACTGCAATGAAGTGCCTTAGACCACTGTGCCACTTAGGAGGCCACTAACGCGTTATTTCTAGTAGCTATGTTGACTTTGAAGTTAGTTTTTTTTTGCCTGGCCACAGACAGCTGATGAGTTGTGCACTAAAGTCCTGTGGAATGCTTTCAACACCTCGTAGAGTCCGTGTCCCGATGAATTTAGGCTATTCTGAGGGCAAAAGATGGGGGTGCAACTCAATAATAGGAAGGTGTTTCGAACCAAAAGTCCTATACTATCTTAATCTATCAGGCAGATGGAGTTTTGTGACCAAGGTGATTCCAATATTGTTTGTTTAAATCTAGTAATAGTAGAAAACTTTACAGACCATGAGTGGTCTTGTTGCACTACATGTAATTACGAAATGAATAAGGGGTCCTTACGGTACAGTATAGCTGACCCTGCTCATTCCTGATTGATTTATGATTTTATACAAATCTCCAGATTATTTTAGGAATCACATTTTTGAGAGAAATATTAAAGTCACAGAGGGCTATTGCAAGAAACTATATACATAAGAAAAATGTTCAGTTAATAATCATTATTGCTAGTTTTTAGAATTTTAAACTTTGCTCCGGACAAGGGCATTTCCAGGCATAGAGCCAACATGAATAATATTGAAAGTATTTTGAAAATTCCCAAAACAAATATTTTCCATGATCAAATTCCCCTAAATGTACATTTTAAGATCAAATACTGCAACAAAAAGGCCTCCCGGGTGGCGCAGTGGTTAAGGGCGCTGTACTGCAGCGCCAGCTGTGCCACCAGAGACTCTGGGTTCGCGCCCAGGCTCTGTCGCAACCGGCTGCGACCGGGAGGTCCGTGGGGTGATGCACAATTGGGTTAGGGAGGGCTTGGCTGGTAGGGATATCCTTAATTCATCACGCACCAGCGACTCCTGTGGCTGGCCAGGCGCAGTGCACGCTAACCAAGTTTGCCAGGTGCACAGTGTTTCCTCTGACACATTGGTGCGGCTGGCTTCCAGGTTGGATGCGCTCTGTGTTAAGAAGCAGTGCGGCGTGGTTGGGTTGGGTTGTGTATCGGAGGACGCATGACTTTCAACCTTCATCTCTCCCGAGCTCATACGGGAGTTGTAGCGATGAGACAAGATAGTAGCTACTAAACAATTGGATACCATGAAATTGGGGAGAAAAAGGGTTAAAATGTAAAAAATAAATAATGCAACAAAATGAATAATTTTCAACTATAAAAATACATTTTCCCACAAAATCCCAACTTTCAAGAAAAATCTCTGAACAAATGTTCAGATTTTGCCATGAGACATTTTGCCATGAGAGCAAATGTTACAGTTTTAAAGCAAATTCATTTTTGGGAGTTGGGGGCCCCAAAGCTTGTGGGCACCCTCGCCTTGTGGGAATTGAATGCCAGAACAGGCCAATATATAACAGGCGCCGTCCTACAGCTTAGATTAAAATACAGAGTAGTCCCTATCACACAATTAGACAGAAAACATGCCTACAAAATAAAATATGCCAATTTATTTAAAAGCAATATTAATCATATCCACAAAACTTGTGGATATTATCATATTCAACATCTGCAAATTCTAGAGTGAAATACTTTGAAATCCAGATCCATTGTATTATGTTGGAACAGCTTGAAAATAATCGATCCATTCTTCTCAAAATGTCAATGTTTGTATGCTAAAAGGGTGTGTATATTTTCCCATAGGCTAAAATGCAAGTTGGGTATTCTAGTTTTATTTTTAAAAATCCTGTTCACACAATATATAGATTACTATTGTGATTAGTAATATATGATGTTTGAACATCATGAATGAATTTTGTATTTGAAAGATGTACCATACTTTTAGAGATATATTAATACTCTTTCATAAGGACAATAGGCAAACAATTACCCGATCAAAAGGTTCTATTTTGGCCTATTTTGTTGTCCACAAATGGCCATTATTTTTACTCTGTTGTCTTGTTCAAGAGAGGTTAGCCTCGGACTTTAGTCAAAGAGATGGCAGTGGAAGGATTGCAACACAAGACTTATGCAGTCTTATAAGACTGTAAGACCTGCTGAAATGATCAATCATGTGCATTATGTTGGAGATTTGATTGTCCACAGTGAGTGCCTGCAGCATGGTCATTGTGTATAATCCGCAGTAGTTCTCTTTTTCTTTGACCTCCAATTTGGCACAGAGCACTCTAAATGCACAACATCTCATGGCTGTAGACTAAAGTCTGTTCGCTCTCTGGGTTTGAGATTGATCTTGCAGCCACTTCAGCAGTGCTCATCAAAAGTGCTACTGTGGCCCTGACATCTCCTTTGTGAGCCACTGTATCCACCACTGTAACAGCCAGAGAGTGGTGATGATTAGTGCAGACACAGCATGCCTATGGACAGAATCTGCACAAGTAGAACCTATAGGGCACAGGTGTCAAACTCATTCCACGGAGGGCCAAGAAGTGTCTGCAGGTTTTCACTCCTCCCTTGTACTTTATTGACGAATTAAGGTCACTAATTAGTAAGGAACCCCACACCTGGTTGTCTAGGGTTTAATTCAAAGGAAAAAACAAAAACCTGCAGACACTCGGCCCTCCATGGAATGAGTTTGACACCCCTGCTATTGGGATCACTGGAGACAGTCTTGTGTAGCCTACTGATGCAAGAGCAGGGTGCTCAGTTGGTATAAAATCCCATCAGATCTTGACCCTGGCCTGCGGCATAGTAGGGTTTATGAAGGAAGGTAAAATGTACTCAATGTACTCCGCAACTACAATTTAGGACACTAACATGTATTAAATGTCATGTGCAAATGGCTTAAAAGACAGTATGATGCAAAATAGTGGCACACAATATGACAGGGTTAGGCAACTACATTTAGCCCTGGGTCGTTTTATGTTAGAGCCGATGTTTGGGGGTGGGGGGGGGGTGGTGGTTTGATATTGAAATAAAAACAGCTGCATCCTTTAATAATTTATAGATGCAGTACTATGTGAAATATCAAGTTTAGTTATCATCGCATAATATAATATAAGTGGATCTATTGCAAAAGTTATTGTGTGGTAAACGTGCATAGAGGCAACTCTTTCACAAAAGCAGCAGTTTTGGGATCTCAGCAAGATCACAGAGTGAGTCAGAGTACAGTACAGCCCTCAGCTCAGAGTCACTCTAATGACATCGACTGTTTCAAATAGTGCCTTCAGAAAGTATTCAAACCACTTGACTTTTTCCACATTTTGTTGCTTTACAGCCTGAATTTAAAATGGATTAAAATTAGATTTATTTTTGTCACTGATCTATGCACAATACCCCATAGTGTCAACGTGGAATTTTGTTTGCAGAACATTTTAGAAATTAATTTAAATATTAAGCTGAAATGTCAACAAGTATTAATAAATCAATAAGTATTCAACCTATTTGTCATGGCAAGCCTAAATAAATTCAGGAATAAAAGTATGCTTAACAAATCGCATAATAAGTTGCATGGACTCATTCTGTGTTTAATAACAATGGTCAACATCATTTTTGAATAACTACCCCATCTCTGTACCCCACACATACAATTATCTGTGAGGTTCCTCAATCGAGTAATGAATTTCAAGCACAGATTCAACCAGGGAGGTTTTTCAATGCCTCGCAAAGAAGGGTACCAATTGTAGTGTCTGTTGGAAAGTAGACTGAAAGTAGACTGAACCAGGGTTTCCTCTAGGATTTTGCCCGTGCTTACCTTTATTCCATTTATTTTGATCCTTAAAAACCTCCCTAGTCCTTGCCAATGACAAGCATACCCAATACATGATGCAGCCACCACCATGCTTGAAAATATGAAGAGTGGTACTCAGTGATTTCTTTATCACATGTTCTGCCATTTTTCTTCAGGATGCATGTTTTGGAATATTTGTATCTGTACAGGCTTTCTTCTTTTCACTCTGTCAATTAGTTAGTATTGAGGAGTAACTACAATGTTGTTGATCCATCCTCAGTTTTTTTCCTATCACAGCCATTAAACTTAGTAACTGTTTTAAAGTCACCATAGGCCTCATGGTGAAATCCCTGAGCAGTTTTCTTCCTCTCCGGCAACTGAGTTTGGAAGGACGCCTGTATCTTTCTAGTGACTGGGTGTATTGACACACCATCCGGAGTGTAATTAATAACTTCACCATGCTCAAATTGATATTCAATGTCTGCTTTTTTTTTTTTTACCCATCTACCAATATGTGTCGCCCTTTTCAAGACATTGGAAAACCTCCCTGGTCTTTGTGGTTGAATCTGCATTTGAAATTCACTACTCGACTGAGGGACCTTACAGATAATTGTGTGTGTGGTTTACAGAGATGAGGTCGTCATGTTAAAAACTATTATTGCACACAGACGGAGTCCATGCAACTTATTATGTGACTTGTTAAGCACATTTTTAGTCCTGATTTTAGGCTTGCCATAACAAAGGAGTTGAATACTTGTTGACTCAAGACATTTTATTAATTTGTAAACATTAAAAAAAATATATATATATTTTGACATTATGGGGTAGGTACTGTAAAGCATTAGAAACTTTATTAATATATTTCATTTGTATTTCATAGTCAAACATATCAGAGAACAATGGCTTCATACTTTCATAGATACATGCCCTCACTAATGAAAAGGCACTTGAGTGTTCTAATGAAGGTGTTCAGATACAGAGGTGCCCCTATTATGTGCTTTAATGATGGAGAAAGGAAGTGAGAGGCCAATCCACAGCTCTGGGTCCTATCAAATCACTCATGCCCTATTCTCTTCTGCACAGATTCCCATCTACACAGGAGAGAGTAGTTAAAATCTCAGTCACGGCAAAATGCACACCTGAGAGAAATGACAGGTCTCTCACAGCTATATCAGTAATCTCACAGGAGCTCAGCTGCTGTCTTCTTTTCTCTGTCCTTTAACCGTGTTCTCACCAAGTTATTAAACCATTATTTCTACTCTTACAGTTGAGGGTGGTTTTAAATGTTTGTTCTGTAGATAAAGCAATGGAGTTACATTTTCTGCTCAGTGCAGTTTTCACATTGAGAAATGTCTCTACTAGTATTTATAATAATTCAGTGACTTGTTTTGAGACTATGTGTGGGTACGTGAGCGCATCCACTGTCAGTCCGGGGATGCTGTATCTTTGTGGTTGTGTGATTGAGGGTGAAGATGGGATAAAGGTGAGGATATGCATTGTTGAGTTGCAAAGGATATGTATGACAATCCAATCCTATTTTCCTTCTCGAGTATAGACAGTCAATCAGATATACTGTAAGTCAGTGAGACTTTGAAACATTACTGTTGATTGATTGTTTTGTGCTACAGAATATTCACTTCTGAGTGCAGCTCATCATTGCAGAGCATTGAAAAGGCCACTAGTGGGTAGTAATGCAAAGGCTTTTCCTTAGAAGAGTATAAGTCAAGGGCCCAGTTTAGAGCAATGACTTTCTTTTAAGTTTTCAAAGTATGGCTTTGCCATTACTTCCTGTTACTTTTTTCAATCAGTCAACCAATCAAATGTATTTCTAAAGCCCTTTTTTACATCAGCAGATGTCACAAAGTGCTATACAGAAACCCAGCCAAAAACCCCAGATAGCAAGCAATGCAGATGTAGAAACACGGTGGCTAGGAAAAACTCCCTAGAAAGGCAGGAGCCTAGGAAGAAACCTAGAGAGGAACCAGCCTCTGAGGGGTGTCCAATCCTCTTCTGGCTGTGTCAGGTGGAGGTAGAACATGGCCATTAAGGCCAGATTGTTCTTCAAGATGTTCAAACATTCATAGATGACCAGCAGGGTAATTCAGAGGTCGAGACAGCAGGTGCGATAGAGAGAGAGAGAGATTCAAAAACAGCAGGTCCGAGTAGCACGTCCGGTGAACAGATCAGGGTTCCATAGCCGCAGGTAGAACAGTTGAAACTGGAGCAGCAGCAAGACCAGTTTCAACTGTTCTACAGCACGACTGAATTAAAGGGAGCACACTTAAATTCACACAGGACACCAGATAAGACAGGAGAATTACGCCAGATATAACAGACTGACCCTGGCCCCCCGGCACATAGACTATTGCAGCATAGATACTGGAGGCTGGGGGGGGGGGGGGGGGGACGACGACGACGACACTGTGGCCCCATCCGACGATACCCCCGGACAGGGCAAACCAGGCAGAATAAAACCCCACCCACTTTGCCACTGGAGGGATATCAACAGACCACCAACTTACTAACCTGAGACAAGACTGAGTATAGCCCACGAAGATCTCCCCCACCGCACGAGCATGAGGGGACGCAAAACCCGGACAGGAAGATCACATTTGTGGCTCAACCCACTCAAGTGACGCACCCAACCTAGGGACGGCATGGAAGAGCACTAGTAAGCCAATGACTCAGCCCCTATAATAGGGTCAGAGGCAGAGAATCCCAGTGGAGAGAGGGGAGCCGGCCAGGCAGAGACAGCAAGGGCGTTTCACCGCTCCAGTGCCTTGCCGTTCACCTTCGCAACCCTGGACCAGACTACACTCAATCGTAGAACCCACTGAAGAGATGAGTCTTAAAGGTCGAGACCGAGTTTGCGTCTCTCCTATTAATAGGCAGACCATTCCATAAAAATGGAGCTCAATCATGTTTAATGTATGGTCCCTATATTATTTGTTATTCCTGTTTCAGTTCTTTTGTAGTCCTGGCTTCACTTATATTTTAATATTTTGTATTATTATTTATGTATTTTGTAGCCTATGTCTATGCCGTCGTACAGTATACCCCATTATAAATGACACACAGAATTGATTTTACATGTTCATGAATGAGTTCAATAAGTCATTTTAATCAATAACCTCTGCTGCTGGTTTCCATTCTTCATCTGTTACAACTTTGATGACATGCCTATTGATTTTCAGGCCAAGTGCTTGTTTTCGTTCATAGGATCTTTAAGTTATTGATGTAATCTTTCAAGTAGCAGCACACAAATATCCACCTCTCAAGTTGTATTCGTAGTCCTGTGAACTTGCTGCTTGTGAGGATGCAGTACTGTCCATTCACTGTGGATGGAGCCATACTCCTATCTACATGGTCTCAATGAATGAACTCAATGAACGTTTTTTTTTTATCTTCTTTTTTTTACCAGACTGAGCAGAGGTGAATGAAAAGTCATGAAAAGTAATTCCTTTGGCTTAATCCTTTATTTGGCTGAGCAGTTAAACAAACATCCAAATAGTCAAGCCAATGTTCCACTTGATGTTTGAATTAATATCTCTGCATCTTCATCCAGTTTCGATAAGATTAAAACATGAATTGAATCAAGCCGATGGGCTCGCAAAGCTTTTCTTCGGGCATTCTTCAACATGTCAACATGTCAACATTCAACTTTAATCAGGATATTTCCTTCATAATGAGATAGCCCAAGAAAAGCACATGTTCAAACTAAGAACTACAGTGCCTTGCGAAAGTATTCGGCCCCCTTGAACTTTGCGACCTTTTGCCACATTTCAGGCTTCAAACATAAAGATATAAAACTGTATTTTTTTGTGAAGAATCAACAACAAGTGGGACACAATCATGAAGTGGAACGACATTTATTGGATATTTCAAACTTTCTTAACAAATCAAAAACTGAAAAATTGGGCGTGCAAAATTATTCAGCCCCTTTACTTTCAGTGCAGAAAACTCTCTCCAGAAGTTCAGTGAGGATCTCTGAATGATCCAATGTTGACCTAAATGACTAATGATGATAAATACAATCCACCTGTGTGTAATCAAGTCTCCGTATAAATGCACCTGCACTGTGATAGTCTCAGAGGTCCGTTAAAAGCGCAGAGAGCATCATGAAGAGCAAGGAACACACCAGGCAGGTCCGAGATACTGTTGTGAAGAAGTTTAAAGCCGGATTTGGATACAAAAAGATTTCCCAAGCATTAAACATCCCAAGGAGCACTGTGCAAGCGATAATATTGAAATGGAAGGAGTATCAGACCACTGCAAATCTACCAAGACCTGGCCGTCCCTCTAAACTTTCAGCTCATACAAGGAGAAGACTGATCAGAGATGCAGCCAAGAGGCCCATGATCACTCTGGATGAACTGCAGAGATCTACAGCTGAGGTGGGAGACTCTGTCCATAGGACAACAATCAGTCGTATATTGCACAAATCTGGCCTTTGTGGAAGAGTGGCAAGAAGAAAGCCATTTCTTAAAGATATCCATAAAAAGTGTAGTTTAAAGTTTGCCACAAGCCACCTGGGAGACACACCAAACATGTGGAAGAAGGTGCTCTGGTCAGATGAAACCAAAATTGAACTTTTTGGCAACAATGCAAAACGTTATGTTTGGCGTAAAAGCAACACAGCTGAACACACCATCCCCACTGTCAAACATGGTGGTGGCAGCATCATGGTTTGGGCCTGCTTTTCTTCAGCAGGGACAGGGAAGATGGTTAAAATTGATGGGAAGATGGATGGAGCCAAATACAGGACCATTCTGGAAGAAAACCTGATGGAGTCTGCAAAAGACCTGAGACTGGGACGGAGATTTGTCTTCCAACAAGACAATGATCCAAAACATAAAGCAAAATCTACAATGGAATGGTTAAAAAATAAACATATCCAGGTGTTAGAATGGCCAAGTCAAAGTCCAGACCTGAATCCAATCGAGAATCAGTGGAAAGAACTGAAAACTGCTGTTCACAAATGCTCTCCATCCAACATCACTGAGCTCGAGCTGTTTTGCAAGGAGGAATGGGAAAAAATGTCAGTCTCTCGATGTGCAAAACTGATAGAGACATACCCCAAGCGACTTACAGCTGTAATCGCAGCAAAAGGTGGCGCTACAAAGTATTAACTTAAGGGGGCTGAATAATTTTGCACGCCCAATTTTTCAGTTTTTGATTTGTTAAAAAAGTTTGAAATATCCAATAAATGTCGTTCCACTTCATGATTGTGTCCCACATGTTGTTGATTCTTCACAAAAAAAATACAGTTTTATATCTTTATGTTTGAAGCCTGAAATGTGGCAAAAGGTCGCAAAGTTCAAGGGGGCCGAATACTTTCGCAAGGCACTGTATGTTTTTATATGAACTTTGCAAGAAATGGTAACATACGGTCACCAAGTTGTATATCTGGCAGGTTTTATAACATCTTCTTGTATGTCAGGCCTTCAGAAAACGCAGGTCGTTACAATGCTTATAATCTCTTCTTGGTCTTTTGAAGGGGATTTAAACTGAAAGAGTATACCTGTGGATGGAAGGGAGTATCCTTGAACTCTTCAGTAAACTGAATTACATGTGGCTGGACTGGTATGACCACACAATGAGGACGGAGAGCTTCAATTCCCAGACCCAAGGCCCCCTGCTTGCATTTGATCCGTAGCTCACCCTAGGATACAGCTTGCCTTTGTCCCTTTGCAAACATCACTGACTTCCACACACTTTCAACTTCCAAACACTACCATCCAAACAAACATAATCATTTATTTTACTTTCCTGTCGTGTAAACTTACGGTGTGACTCATCTTTGTGGTCACAAAAGATGGAGATGCCTATCACTCGTGCTGCAGTATTCTCCATGGTGTGGTCTTATGAGCAGGATGAGACAATTTGGTCTCTGAGACGGGCTGAGATGGAGAGACATAAGGAGAAAATCTTCTACATTGGATTAGACTATTCTTCAGAGTATGGCATATTAAACTGCTGGAGATTTTCAGGAAAAAATAATACACATTTTCTGTATAAAATATTAGACAACTCAAAGCACTCATACAATTTGCACAACCTGGTATGATTTTTGCCTGACTCATCGTGAGGCATACTTTTAAGTGATTTAAGACTCAAGATTTAATAGTCTCAACATTCAGCAAATTTAAGCATGCAATTCAAAGCTTGCTAGCTTCCTCTTTTATGTTTAGAACAAAAAAAGTAGGCTTGTTAAAAAGAGACCTCAATAAAAATACTCTTTTACAAGTTTTCTTTTTAAACTTCACATGGGAAGCCCTGGTGTGTAGTGGGTTTGTGGGCGGTCCTCAGTAACGCTTTCGAGTCAGAAGCTTAGCATGTCATACACACAAACATATTATAGTGGGTGTCAGACACACTGTGGAAATTCTGTGAAACTCTTTATAACAAAAAATTCTACGCAACTCCTGTAGACTGTGTATGATGCAACAGCGTGTAAGGATATCTCTCCCCTTCCATTCTCTGATACTTTCTTTAACTTGACGCCATGTTAAGTCAAAGAAACCCAGCCTCGAGCTGCACAGTGACGCGAGCCTACCATATGAGCTAAATGCCTTCTATGCTAGCTTTGAGGCTAGCAACACTGAACTATGCATGAGAACACCAGCTGTTCCAGACGACTGTGTGATCACGCTCTCCGTAGTCAATGCGAGTAAGACCTTTAAACAGTTTAACATTCACAAGGCAGGGCCAGACGGATTACCAGGACGCGTACTCAGAGCATTCGCAGATCAGCTGGCTAGTGTCTTCAATTACATTTTCAACCTCTCCCTGACCCAGTCCCTATGCCCAAGAATGCAAAGGTACTGCAGCTTGACTAAATAACTATCACCCCGTAGCACTCACATCTGTAGCTATGAAATGCTTCGAAAGGCTGGTCATGGCTCACATCAACACCATTATCCGAGACACCCTGGATTGACTCCAATTTGCATACCACCCCAACAGATCCGCAGATGATGCAATCTATATTGCACTCCACACTGCCCATTCCCACCAGGACAAAATGTATCTATGTGAGGACACTGTTCATTGACTACAGCTCAGCGTTCAACACCATAGCGCCCACGAAGCTCATCACTCGCTGCAGCTGTACATAGTCCATCGGTAAATAGCCCACCCAATTTACCTACCTCATCCCCATACTGTTTTCATTTATTTACTTTTCTGCTCTTTTGCACACCAGTATCTCTACCTGCACATGACCATCTGATCATTTATCACTCCAGTGTTAATCTGCTAAATTGTAATTATTCACCTACCTCCTCATGCCTTTTGCACACAATGTATATAGACTCTTTTTTTTCTTCTTTTTTTTCCTACTGTTTCTACTGTGACTTGTTTATTGTTTACTCCATGTGTAACTCTGTGTTGCTGTCTGTTCACACTGGTATGCTTTATCTTGGCCAGGTCGCAGTTGTAAATGAGAACTTGTTCTCAACTAGCCTACCTGGTTAAATAAAGGTGAAATAAATACAAATAAAAAGTAGTGCCAGGAAAACAACCTCTCCCTCAACGTCAGCAAGACAAAGGAGCTGATCGTGCACTATAGGAAACAGAGGGCCGAGCACGCCCCAATTCACATCTACGAGGCTGTATTGGAGCGGGTTGAGAGCATCAAGTTCCTCGGTGTCCACATTACTATGGACCTATCATGGTCCAAACACACCAATACAGTTGTGAAGAGGGCACGACAACACTTCTTCCTCCTCAGGAGAAATGGGTCCTCAGAACCTCAAAAAGTTCTACAGCTGCACCCTTGAGAGCATCTTAACTGGCTGCATCACCACTTTGTATGGCAACTGGCATCCGACCATAAGGCGCTACAGAGGGGAGTGAGTATGGCCCAGTACATCAATGGGGCCGAGCTCCCTGCCATCCACGACCTATATACCAGGCGGTGTCAAAGGAAGGCCTTAAAAATGGTCATAGACTCCAGCCACCCAAGTCATAGACTGTTCTCTCTGCTACCGCACTACAACTGGTACCGGAGTGCCAAGTCTGGGACCAAAAGGCTCCTGAACAGCTTCTACCCTCAAGCCATACGACTGCTGAACAGTTAATAAAATGGGTACCCTGACTATTTACATTGGACCCATTTTCATTTGCACTGACTCTCTTGCACTAGCTCTATGCACACTCACTGGACTCTATCCACACACTCACACATACTACACTGACACATACACACTATATACGTTTCACACACACACAAAGGCACATTTCCTAGTCACTTTTACCCCTACCTACATACTGTATTACCTCAATTACCTCAACTATCTCGTACCCCCTGACTCGGTACCAGTACTCTAGTATATATCGTTGTTTTATTGCAAAACAAAAACATACTTTTTAACTCTGCGTTGTTGGGAAAGAACTTGTAAGTCAGCATTTCACAATAAAGTCTACACCTGTTGTATTTGGCGCATGTAACAAATACAATTTGATTAGATGTTTGCCATTGTCCATATAAATTGCCTATCCTTTCACTCACTAGCGTTCTCTCCATCAGACTGTATTGCTCTCTCCAGATGTAGCCCAGACATGCTGCTCTGGAGGTCCTGGTCTGGAGTTCACTGAGAGAGAAAGAGGGAGAGAGTGTGAGAGAGACTGTAACTGGCTGGCTGCCTAGTGGAGCTGGTACTGTGGGGGAGGGACAGACTGCATCCACAGGAATGACAGCATATGGAACCTCCTCATCAATCACGCTCTATCCCTGATGTTGTTTCCCCGTCTCATCTCCACTGAAAGCATATACATATGAATAGGTTGGATATACACTAAGTGTAGAAAACATTAATATTGAGTTGCACCCCATTTTGCCCTCAGAACACCCTCAATTGGTCGGAGCATGGATTCTACAAGGTGTTGAAAGCATTCCACATCGATGCTGCCCCTGTTGACTCCAATGCTTTCCACAGTTGTGTCAAGTTGGCTGGATGTCCTTTGGGTGGTGGACCATTCTTGATACACACGGAAAACCGTTGAGTGTGAAAAACCCAGCAGCGTTGCAGTTCTTGACACAAACCGGAACTTTCACCTCGATTCGCCTGGTCATTCTATGTCATGGAAAGAGCAGGTCTTCATAATATTTTGTACACTCAGTGTATAGTACTACAGAAGTATACATTTTCTTTAGGCATAGGTCCTCATAATACACTGTCAGTCACAGCATCGAGACAAAAAAACTAAACACAATGCATGACATGCCTTACTCTTCTTTGCTTTGTTGTGGTTGTCAGTCATGAGTCAGCCCCATCTAAATGTTAGAATCATCAAACCCTTACCTCATCCACCAGTGAGATCAATGTGAAGTTGAACCACTGCCTCATCAGGGAGAGAAGTTGGGACCAACCACGAAGTACCACGCCCCGGCCAGTCTCTGGGATGGATATAATTATTGATACACCGGGGGAGGAGAGGATGGTTGGATGGAATCTACAGCCTCGCCCTTTGCCTCAGCCTCCCCAGACAGGCAGACAGAGTGACCCTGAGGCTTGCTATAAATACCCCACTTATTACTGGGTGGCGATGGGGCTATGGCCAGAAGGCTCTCATTTAGGCTTTTCCAAGACCAAAATAAAAAGAAACACTTGAGGAGAGAACCTCTGAACCTAAGTCTGGGAATAACTTCAGTGAGGGATGGACTACCAAACCGAACGTTCCCCTCAAACAATGGGATAAAGGAGCTACCTGGATGCTTTCCAGACAGTGGTTTGATTTGTGGTTTGTTAGTCTTCTCTGTGTTAGGCTTCCAAGCTACACAAACCATGTCACTTTTTCCTATGTTCCCAGTACTGTCGTTGTTGAAGTCAACTAAAGGGAATGGAAGAGTTCTGAATGCAATACTCTCAAACTGCCACCAGCAGATACTTTCTCCTGGAATGATATCTTCCATTGGTCTGTATAACTAATAGAAATAGCCAGCCAGTGCCAGGCTTTCAACAATGACAGAGATCAAAGTTGTGCCTCTCACTAAACAATATGATATCGACATGCAGACTACATGAAGAAATAGATTTTTGTAAAAAAAATATGTTTCAAATCCAAGCTCTAATAGGGCGCGGAGGACAAGCGCTTTGTTATTGAAAAAGGCTTGGTTAATAAGCGTCTCTCTGACCAGAGCATGTCCAAGTCAATGTGACGTCAGTCTGGTGAGTCATCTCTTGTCAAGAGTGTGAGAGCAGGTCTCTTACTAACAAGATATGCTATTAAAATGAATAGGCTGCAGGTGATTCAGGGGACTATAATCAGCCTCAATGTGGACGCACTCTGCTAAGATGAATCAAATGGGTTTGAATGAACTAACAAAACCTCCCAACCCTGCTTTATAGAGTTGATCTGTGAGGCAGAAGGCTATTGACATGCTCAAAAATAACAAGCAACAACCAAACAAAATACACTACATGACCAAAAGTATGTGGACACCTGCTCATTGAACATCTCATTCCAAAATCATGGGCATTCATATGGAGTTGGTCCCCCTTTGCTGCTATAACAGCCTCCACTCTTCTGGGAAGGCTTCCCACTAGATGTTGGAACATTCCTGCGGGGACTTCCATTCAGCCACAAGAGCATTAGTGAGACAGGGCACTGATATTGGGCGATTAGGCCTGGCTCGCAGTCGGCGTGCCAATTCATCCCAAAGGTATTCGATGGGGTTGAGGTCAGGGCTTTGTGCAGGCCAGTCAAGTTCTTCCACACCGATCTCAACAAACCATTTCTGTATGGACCTTGCTTTGTGCAACCTAGGACAGATGTGTGTTGCAACCTAGGACATGTGATTTTTATGGTCTACATTGTGTGGTCTACCACTTTGTGGCTGAGCCGTTGTTGCTCCTAGATGTTTCTACTTCACAATAACAGCACTTACAGTTGACTTGGGCAACTCCAGCAGGGCAGAAATTTGACAAGCTGACTTGGAATGGTGGCATCCTATGAAGGTGCCACTTTGAAAGTCACTGAGCTCTTCAGTAAGGCCATTCTGCTGCCTATGTTTGTCTATGGAGATTGCATGGCTGTGTGTTTGACTTTATACACCCGTCAGCAACGGGTGTGGCTGAAATAGACAAATCCACTTATTTAAAGGGGTGTCCACATACCTTTGTATATACTGTATAGTGTATCTTTATATCTAGTTTAAAAGGTATATTTAGCTCGTCTCCCTCTACACTGTATATGATTTTTTTGGCAACCGCTTAGCTCACTGCTGACAAGCTTGGTGGTTTAAAGTGTATTTCCAATGCAGCATTTACTGGTAAGCCACAGACATACAGTTGTTCTGTCCATAAACATTTGCTGCATTACATATTTATTATATTTCCATTGGTTTATCTCTGTGCTATATATATATATATATATATATATATATTCTCAGTAGAATTTTGGGCAATAGTACACATCCACATCATATGGTCCTAGCTACAATTGTTATATTATCACCAACATAAATGCCCAGCCTCTGACGTACATGATAAGTACATTGATTCAACGTTCACTGTCCATAAACATCAAGTCTCAGTGAGTTAGCTGTATTGACTCAACTAAAGGGTTCAGAGCGGGGAGGCAGAGGCAATATTTTCCGATCTGATCACCATAATGCGTCTCTGTTCTATCACACAGGAAACAGGAAAGGAAAGGTCACTGCTTCACAACGTGTGTGATCAGATGGGTGACTCACCCGCCGCTAGTATTCCTGTAAATATAGAAACAGAGGTTTGTTATGGTCCGTTTTTGAACGAAAACGATGCAGGATCTGACAGCATCATAGACTAAGGCATGCAACTTCACATCACCTTCCAAGCAATTTTCAGAAACATGACACAAATGCTGATGAATATCTTGTGCGATACCTTGTATTAAATGTGATACGCCTTGCAAAATACCCATATCAAAACAGTTCTGAGGATCTATTCAGCCCTGGGTGAACTAAGAAGATCTGAGTTTAGGCTATGAAGATGTACAGTACTGTATGTGTGCATTGTCTTGGTGAGAGAAAAAATGATGTCCATGCTTACATTACTGATGAAAGCTTGTTTGGGGGGTGGTTAGATTATCGTCTTGCCTCTGGTCCCCTCACTGGTCTGGTCTATACCCTGAGCAACACGATGCTGTGCTGAGGATCAGTCAAATCCAGCTAAAAATAAGAGCAAGTTATTACTACTAAGCTTTCACAGGAACAAGAACAAAAGCTGTGACCAGACAGAGCAGGTCCCTGAACAGAGATAAAAACTGTTCGATACAGACCCACGTCTATGAGCGATGGAGGTGGACAGACTACAGGGCTCTGTGATTGATTAGACACAGTACGTTAGCCCAGGCAGGGCGCCTGGAAGGAAAGAGCCAAACACTTAGCCTGGGGTCAGGCTGTGTGACATGGCCTCATGAACAAGGTGTTGTCCAGGTGCTATAACCTCTTGTGTTGTTCTCCCCGACCACGCACAACAGCCTCACCACTGTGCTCCTGTAGTAACTACAAAAAGTGGGCAAGGTGGCGGCACTGGTTTTGTCATGTATGCTCCTTACATAACCTGACCTTGGTGCAGACTGCAGACGATTTGTTGGCAATGGTTTTTGAAGGAGCTCTTTTGAGGCCTATTCCAGCTGGCCTGTGCAGTGAGCACCCATCCAAGACCTTGATTACCATAGGATGCATCCAGTCACTCACACATCGCCTTACTTCATCTGGCAGTTTCACTCTGGTGCTCAGTTTCCTTTAGAGAACATTCTATGGATCTCAGGTCATGGATTCTGACCGTCTTCTTTTACTGTCTGTGCTCACACACCATAAGCCCCTTAACTCAAACAAAAGCTTTTCTTTAAATGAAAATGTTGCATTTCTTGGACACAGATGTTGCTACAAAACAAATGGTTTTGTTTGTCCCCATGTTGCCCTAAATCTGGAGCACATTTTCTAAACCTTTTTATATTCATTTCATCAATTCAGGACAGCACATGGGGAAACGGAATTGCAGTCTGTAAGTTTTTTTTAATTGAGGTTAAATACAGTTTGAGAATATTTGTATGGTGCAATATTCAATAGATGGAGAAATGTCCTTTATGACATGAAGACAGGTAGAGAGTAGTCAGGGCAGTGGTGCAATCCAATGCCATTCTGATATAGAACTGACCTGAAGCTTTCCCTTGTGTGTTCAAACAGACAAAAAATGTGTATCTCAGTATTGTTTTCAAAATCTGACATTTAAGAAAATGTCATATCCAATACAGGAAAAAAAAGTGAGTAAATCACTATGCTAGATAAAAAAAAGAGTAATTCATGGTAAAATGGAATATGGAGGAAAACATCAAATCTGGCAACTTTTTCTGGGTGGGAAGTAGAAATCGTGAGGGGAATAAACCTCAAGCTACTGTAACAAATGAGATTATATGCACGTTACCTTCCAAGTGGTAAAAATATTGTTCAGGAAAATAAGAATAAAATGTTGACTCACTTCTCAGAGACATACAGTACACAATAGTCTGGGGAATCTGGGAGTATGTTATGTTCTCGAAAACAGGATTTTACGCATGGAAAGAAACAAACATTGAATCTCATTCCATGTTTGTGTGTCATTTTAAGTGATTCCATGCGCTATTGGTGTCACACCCTGATCTGTTTCACCTGTCTTTGTGCCTGTCGCCACCCCACTCCAGGTGTCGCTCATCTTCCCCATTATCCCCTGTGTATTTATACCTGTGTTCTCTGATTGTTTGTTCCAGTTTGTTTTGTTCATGAAACCTACTGTACCAGCGTTTGTTCCCCTGCTTCTGTCTGTTTCTTTCCCTTCTTTCCTAGTCCTTCCTTGGTTTTGACCATACTGCCTGACCTGACCATGAACCAGCCTGCTGCTCTATACCTTGCCCCACCTCACTGGATCATTGACTCCTGCCTGCCCTGACCCTGAGACTACCTGCCGTTCTGGACCCTCCGCACCTTCTCTGGATTACTGACCCCTGCCTGCCTTTGACCTGTCATTTGCCAGCCCCTTTATTAGAAATAAACTTTTGTTTCTTCAACACATTCTGCATATGGGTCATACCTGAAATGTGATAGTACGAACTGGCACTGACTGACCCATCAGACTCGGACCAGCCACACTCCACCCAAGGAGGCACCATTGGAAGGCACGAGGAGTTACTTCGTGGTCTTATGGAAGAGTTCCAGACCTTGGCCTAACGCCACGACCAAGCATTGAACATATTGCTGGAGCAATTCCGTGGGTTGTCTACTATGCAGCCTACCACGACGGTAACCTCCCAGCCCCTCAGTAACCCGGAGTAGCGCCGCCTCCCCGGTCACGCCAGCTTCCCGGGAACCCTGCTTACCCCTAGAGCGCATCGATAGAGTGTTGGGCACCTGTCTGGCTTTTCTCGCTCAGTGTTCACTCATCATCGAGCTGCGGCTCTCCTCCTTCCCCTTGGACCACTCTAAGATAGCGTACCTCATCACGCTGATATCCGGGAGGGCTCTCGTCTGGGCTACGGCAGTATGGGAACAACAGTCGGCCGTATGCTTCAGTCTGGAGGAGTTTGTGGCAGAGGTAACAGAGGTTTTCGATGCTCCATTGTCCGGGAGAGAGGCTGCCCAGAAGTTACTCCAGCTTTGGCATGGCTCCTGCAGCGTGGCAGACTACGAAGTGGATTTCCGCACGTTGGCAGCTGAGAGTGCCTGGAACCCGGAAGCTTTGTTCGGCATGTTCCTGCACGTAAAGGACGAGCTTGCTGCCCGGGAACTAACAACGGATCTCGACTCGCTCATCGCCTTGACCATTTGGATCGATGGGCGACTACGGGAACGAAGGAAGGAGAGGAGATTAAATTTCACTCGTTCGTCCAAGGACTCCACCTCACCTCCGAGGTATCCCGGAAGCCCCCGACGGCTCTGTAGCTGAGAGAACCTGAGGCTACCCGAGTTCCCCCGGGAGCCTCCGAAGATTGCTCAGCCACCTCTTCCCGAGTCCATGCAACTAGGCAGAGCTAAGCTGTCTCCAGCTGAATGTCTATACAGGATTCACACTAAGAGCTGCCTATATTGCGGGACTACTGGTCATTTCTTCTCCACCTGTCCACTAAAAGACCAGGCTCACCGGTAGGAGCAAGTACTCTGGTGGGCCATACGGAGAACTTTTCCTCTCTCCCTTAATCGCATCCCTTTTCATGCCATGTTGCTGTGGTGGAACCAGTCAAAATCTCCGGGGCTGATGAGAGATTATGGACGCTACCCTGGCTTCCGAGCTGGATATCCCCACTCTGCTGCCGCACCGACCTTATGATCGTGGGATTGACCTTCTCCCAGGCACCACTCCGCCCCGGGGACAACTTTACTCTCTGTCAGGACCAGAGACCAAGGCTATGGAGACCTACATTGAGTACTCCCTAGCTGCAGGATTAATCTGTCCTTCTGCCTCCCCTGCCATTCCCGCGGAGTACCAAGACCTCTGGAGGTGTTCAGTAAGGCCCGGGCCACTTCGCTGCCGCCGCACCGACCTTATGACTGAGGGATTTACCTTTTCCCAGGCACCACTCTGCCCCGGGACTACTATACTCTCTGTCGGGTCCGGAGACCAAGACATACATTGAGGACTCCCTAGCTGCAGGGGTCATCCGTCATTCTGCCTCCCCCGCCAGCACAGGGTTCTTCGTTGTGGAGAAGAAGGGCAAAACCTTGCATCGACTTCCAGGGTCTCAAGGACATCACGGTGAAGAACCGCTACCCGCTACCATCACATCTGACAGGTTATCCAATGCCTCCTGGAGAACCAGCTTTTTGTAAAGGCAGAGAAGTGCGAATTCCATTGCTCCACCATCCCCATTCTGGGTTACATCATCGCTGCAGGGAGCATACAGATGGATCCCGGGAAGGTGTGAGCGGTGGTGGATTGGCCCGAGCCTATGTCCAGAGTACAGCTGGAGGGCTACAGCACCCTGGTTTCCCCCTGTCTGCACTCACCTCTGCTGACCAGGCGTTCTGGGATCTCAAACACCACTTCACCACAGCTCCCATCTTGGTTCATCCTGACCTGTCCCGCCAGTTCGTGTTGGAGGCCGATGCTTCAGATGCCGCGAGTGAGGGCTGTCCTGTCCTAGCGGTCTTCCCTGGATCTCAAGTTGCATCCCTGCGCCTTCTTCTCCCACCGCCTCAACACCATGGAGAGGAACTCCGATGTGGGGAATCATGAGCTTCTCGCATGAAGATGGCGTTGGAGGAGTGGAGGCACTGGCTGGAGGGGACAGAACATCCATTCATTGTGTGGACCGACCACAAGAACCTGGAATATCTCCGCACCACCAAGGGCCTCAATTCCAGGCAGGCTAGGTGGGCCCTACTGTTCACCAGGTTCAACTTCTCACTCTCCTACTGGCTGGGATCCATGAATGTCAAGCCGGATGCGCTATAGCCCCACAACTACTACCCTGGATCCTGAGACCATCCTTTCCACCTCGTGCATGGTGACGGCACTCAGCTGGGGAATAGGGAAGCAGGTTTGGGAGGCGCAGCCTGACGCTGTCCGCTCCGCGGTCCTGGAGTGGGTCCACTACTCCAGGCTTGGCTGCCACCCGGGCTCCCGTCGGACCCTGGCTTTTTCGCGACAATGCTTTTGGTGACCTACCATGGTTCCTGACGTCACCGCATTCATCATCGCTTGCACGGTCTGTGCACAGAACAAGACTCCTTGGCAAGCTCTGGCTGGTCTCCTCCAACCTCTGCCTATCCCTCACCGTCCCTGGTCTCACATGTCCCTGGACTTTGTCACGGGTCTCCCCCCGTCTGATGGCAACACTGCCATCCTGACTGTTGTAGATTGGTTTTCCAAAGCCGCCCACTTCATTCCTCTTTCCAAGCTACCCTCTGCCAAAGAGACGGCCCAGCTCATGGTGCAGCACGTCTTCCAGATCCATGGAGTGCCAGTTGACATGGTCTCCGACCGGGGTCCTCAGTTCTCGTCCTGGTTCTGGAAGGCGTTCTGCACCCTCATTGGGTCGTCACCAAGCCTGTCCTCTAGGTTCCACCCCTGTCCAACAGCCAGTCAGAGTGAGCCAACCAGGAACTTGAGACTACTTTGCTCTGCCTGGTCTCCGCCAACCCCACCACCTGGAGCCAGCAGCTGGTGTGGGTCGAATACACCCGCAACACCCTTCCCCGCCTACCACCTTTTGAGTGTTCCCTGGGGTATCAGCCCTCGCTCTTCCCTGAGCAGGAAGAAGAGGTTGGCATACCTTCTGCCCAGATGTCATGGTACCTGGAGGAGAGCCCGGTCGGCCCTCCTCAAGACCACCTGCAGGTATCGACGACAAGCGGATCGCCATGGGGACCCCGGCTCAGAAGGTATGGTTGTCCAGCTGGGATCTGCCCTTCTGGGTGGAATCCCGCAAACTCTCCCCTGTGGCTGGGATCACGGATTGTCACAGGTTTGTGGCTGTCTAGATCCCTGCTGTTTGTTGTTTTCATTTTTCCCCCTGACCTGCCCTGTCTGGATCTGCGAGTAGTAACAGCGTAACCTACATTGCTAGCTACCATGACAAAGACCATGGCGGCGGGAGTACCGTTGGGGAAAGTGGTGTCTCTATCACACATGAAGGATCTTTTAAACAAACAAAAAGAGACCTGCAAAAAGAGACCAGCTGTGCGCCAGAAGAGGAAAGAACTGATCCCAGCCATGAAAGCTGCCAGAGCGCGTGTGGACATTGCTTACATCTGCTGTGACAGGCTCATTATCCACCCTCCCTCCCAGAAGCCTGGAAGGGATGAGAGAGCCAAGCCTATGGGTTTGTAGCTTGAAACTCGCAGCGCACACACACACACATACACACACACACACACACACACCAATTGATTAGTGCACTGCTGAATGTACAGTGCCTTGCGAAAGTATTCGGCCCCCTTGAACTTTGCGACCTTTTGCCACATTTCAGGCTTCAAACATAAAGATATAAAATTGTATTTTTTTGTGAAGAATCAACAACAAGTGGGACACAATCATGAAGTGGAACGACATTTATTGGATATTTCAAACTTTTTTAACAAATCAAAAACTGAAAAATTGGGAGTGCAAAATTATTCAGCCCCCTTAAGTTAATACTTTGTAGCCCCACTTTTTGCTGCGATTACAGCTGTAAGTCACTTGGGGTATGTCTCTATCAGTTTTGCACATCGAGAGACTGAATTTTTTTCCCATTCCTCCTTGCAAAACAGCTCGAGCTCAGGGAGGTTGGATGGAGAGCATTTGTGAACAGCAGTTTTCAGTTCTTTCCACAGATTCTCGATTGGATTCAGGTCTGGACTTTGACTTGGCCATTCTAACACCTGGATATGTTTATTTTTGAACTATTCCATTGTAGATTTTGCTTTATGTTTTGGATCATTGTCTTGTTGGAAGACAAATCTCCGTCCCAGTCTCAGGTCTTTTGCAGACTCCATCAGGTTTTCTTCCAGAATGGTCCTGTATTTGGCTTCATCCATCTTCCCATCAATTTTAACCATCTTCCCTGTCCCTGCTGAAGAAAAGCAGGCCCAAACCATGATGCTGCCACCACCATGTTTGACAGTGGGGATGGTGTGTTCAGCTGTGTTGCTTTTACGCCAAACATAACGTTTTGCATTGTTGCCAAAAAGTTCAATTTTGGTTTCATCTGACCAGAGCACCTTCTTCCACATGTTTGGTGTGTCTCCCAGGTGGCTTGTGGCAAACTTTAACCAACACTTTTTATGGATATCTTTAAGAAATGGCTTTCTTCTTGCCACTCTTCAATAAAGGCCAGATTTGTGCAATATACGACTGATTGTTGTCCTATGGACAGAGTCTCCCACCTCAGCTGTAGATCTCTGCAGTTCATCCAGAGTGATCATGGGCCTCTTGGCTGCATCTCTGATCAGTCTTCTCCTTGTATGAGCTGAAAGTTTAGAGGGACGGCCAGGTCTTGGTAGATTTGCAGTGGTCTGATACTCCTTTCATTTCAATATTATCGCTTGCACAGTGCTCCTTGGGATGTTTAAAGCTTGGGAAATATTTTTGTATCCAAATCCGGCTTTAAACTTCTTCACAACAGTATTTCAGACCTGCCTGGTGTGTTCCTTGTTCTTCATGATGCTCTCTGCGCTTTTAACGGACCTCTGAGACTATCACAGTGCAGGTGCATTTATACGGAGACTTGATTACACACAGGTGGATTGTATTTATCATCATTAGTCATTTAGGTCAACATTGGATCATTCAGAGATCCTCACTGAACTTCTGGAGAGAGTTTGCTGCACTGAAAGTAAAGGGGCTGAATAATTTTGCACGCCCAATTTTTCAGTTTTTGATTTGTTAAAAAAGTTTGAAATATCCAATAAATGTCGTTCCACTTCATGAGTGTGTCCCACTTGTTGTTGATTCTTCACAAAAAAATACAGTTTTATATCTTTATGTTTGAAGCCTGAAATGTGGCAAAAGGTCGCAAAGTTCAAGAGGGCCGAATACTTTCGCAAGGCACTGTATATATTTTTTATTTAGCTTTGTTTGCTCTTTTCAGTATTATGTCTAACTCTGATAAGCTACCCAGGACAGGGCTGACAATAGCTCATATTAATATATGTAGCCTTAGAAAAAAGGTTCATGAAATCAATAACTTGCTAACATCAGATAACATTCATATATTAGCCATTTCTGAGTCTCACTTAGATAATTCATTTGATGATACATCAGTAGCAAGGCAAGGATATAACAAGAGACAGAAATGCTTATGGGGGAGGTGTTGTCACGATTCTTCAAAGTCGAACCCAGAAGCAGACCAGGACAAGGAGAGTAGGAAAAAGGTGAGTATTTATTTACAAGTGAATGGGTAGATATATCCAGGTGGTGTAGCGGGTAGCGGTGATGAGTTGATGGGAGTAAATAGGTGGATCCAATGGGGAAGCGGAATCTTCTGACGACCAGGCGGGAATGGGGTAAATGATCCGGGTGAGTAACTGAAGACAGAACAAACATAGGTAAGTTCAAGGCAAGCAATACGTAACAAACAAAACAACTTCTATCCAACTTGAGGCTGATACTCTGGCACAACATACTGTTCATGGCTAACGATCCGGCAGGGAATGGATGTCAGGTCCGGGCTTATGAAGAGGAGAGATGATGATCAGGACCAGGTGTGCAGATAGCTGATGGGATACAGGTGCGGATAATCAGAAACCCCAACTGGCTACATTGCCCGGCAACCAGACAGGGTGCGTTCCAGGACGCCGGAAAAACTCTCCAGGACAGAACATAGGCAAAAAACAGACTCAGGAAACGGGATTCGTGACAGTACCCCCCCCTCCGACGAACGCCACCGGGCGGACTACCCGGAGCGCCAGGGTGGAGGCGGTAAAAGTCACGAAGCAGGTCATCGTCAAGGATCTGACGCCGAGGAATCCAACTCCTCTCCTCAGGACCATATCCTTCCCAATCCACTAAATACTGGAACCCTCGAACCCGCCGTCTGGAGTCCATGATGCGGCGCACCGTGTAGACAGGACCACCTCCGATCATCCGAGGAGGAGGAGGACGAGGAGGAGGGGGCAACAGAGGACTGAGGTGAACCGGCTTGAGGCAGGAGACATGAAAGGTGGGGTGTACTCGAAGCGTTGCCGGCAATTTTAGTCGGACCACAGCAGGGTTAATGATTCTCTCCACCACGAACGGACCAATGAACTTTGGTGACAGTTTCCTCGACTCAGTCCGTAGAGGAAGATCCCGTGTAGCCAACCACACCTTATCTCCAATGGTATAAGCGGGAGCAGGAATACGGCGATGATTCGCCTGGATCTGATACCGGTCAGAAACTCTAAGGAGAACCTTCCTGGCCCGATGCCAGGTTCGGTGGCAACGACGAATGTGGGCCTGGACAGAAGGGACCGAAAGATCCCTCTCCTGAGAAGGAAACAAGGGAGGTTGGTATCCGTACAGGCATTGGAAGGGGGACATCCCAGTGGCAGATGAAGGAAGGGTATTATGGGCATACTCGACCCAGGGTAATTGAGATGACCAAGAGGTGGGATCAGAGGAGACAAGACAACGCAGCGTGGACTCCATCTTCTGGTTGGCTCTCTCCGCCTGACCATTAGATTGGGGGTGAAATCCAGATGTGAGACTGACTGTAGCTCCAATGGCCAAACAGAAGGATTTCCAGACAGCAGAGGTAAACTGAGGACCACGGTCAGAAACAATGTCACAGGGCAACCCGTGGACCCTGAACACCTCCCTAACCAGTATCTCGGACGTCTCAGTGGCAGAAGGCAGCTTGGAGAGGGGAACAAAGTGGACAAACTTGCTGAATCTATCCACAATGGTCAGAATAACCGTGTTACCAACAGAAGAGGGCAACCCCGTGACAAAATCCAGGGCCAGATGCGACCAAGGTCGTCGGGGAATAGGTAGGGGGTGAAGAAGCCCAGAGCTGGCCCGATTGGTACTCTTATTCTGCGCACAAACAGGACAAGCGGCAACAAACCTCCAGGTATCTTCTCCCATGGCAGGCCACCAAAATCGTCTGCGCAGTAGCGCCATAGTCCGAGCAACACCAGGGTGACAAGCTATCTTGCTGGCGTGGGACCACTGAAGGACAGCAGAACGAACCGACTCAGGCACGAACAACCGACCGGGTGGACCGTTACCGGGCCCGGGCTGTGTCCGAAGAGCCACCATCACCTCCTCCTCAATCCTCCATGTAACGGCTCCCACGACAACGTTCTGGGGAAGAATCGTCTCAGTCTTGGCCTCACTCTCCTCCGTCTTGGAGAACATCCGGGACAGGGCGTCCGCCTTCCCGTTCTTCGACCCAGGTCGGAACGTCAGGGAAAAATTGAAGCGTCCAAAAAACAAAGCCCACCGGGCCTGACGAGAGTTGAGACGTTTAGCCGATTGCACGTAAGCCAGATTCTTGTGGTCAGTCCAGACCACAAACGGTTGCTCCGCTCCCTCCAACCAGTGACGCCACTCCTCCAAGGCAAGCTTCACAGCGAGAAGCTCCCGGTTACCCACATCGTAGTTTCTTTCAGCTGGAGAAAGACGACAAGAGTAGAAGGCGCAGGGATGGAGTTTACCGTCAGTGGAGCTACGCTGGGACAGGATGGCGCCCACCCCCACATCAGACGCATCCACCTCCACAACGAACTGACGGGAAGTGTCAGGTTGAGAGAGAATCGGGGCGTTGGTGAATCGGCTCTTCAAATCTAGAAATGCTCGGTCTGCCTCAGGAGACCAACAGAATTTTCTGGTGCAAGACGTCAGTACAGTTAAAGGGGCGGCCACCCGGCTGTAATCACGGATAAACCTCAGATAAAAATTTGCAAACCCCAGGAATCTCTGGAGCTGCAATCTCGAACCGGGCTGGACCCAATCCCGAACCGCCCGAACCTTCTCTTGGTCCATCTTGAGCTCTCCCCTGGAGATGATGTAACCGAGGAAGGACGTCGTGTGGGCGTGAAAATCACACTTCTCAGCCTTCACGAACAGACGGTTCTCCAATAACCGCTGCAGGACCTGCTTGACATGCTGAACGTGGCTAGAAAGCTCCTTCGAGAAGATGAGGATATCATCCAGGTAAACAAACACAAAAATACCAATCATATCTCTCAGAACGTCCTTCACCATACTTTGGAACACAGCAGGAGCGTTGGTCAGTCCAAACGGCATCACCTGGTACTCGAAATGTCCCATCGGAGTATTGAACCCAGTCAACCACTCGTCTCCCTCCTTGATCCAAACCAAATGATAAGCATTACGTAAATCAAGCTTCGTAAAAACCATAGCACCCTGTAAAGAATCGAAAGCCGAGCTCATCAAGGGCAGGGGATACTTGTTCTTGACCGTAATATCATTCAAACCCCGATAATCAATACACGGTCGAAGAGAGCCATCCTTCTTGCTCACAAAAAAAATCCTGCTCCCAGAGGTGATGACGAGGGCCGAATGAGACCTGCAGCTAGAGACTCCTTGATGTAGGTCTCCAAGGCCTCACGTTCAGGTCGAGAGATACTGTATAACCGTCCCTTGGGTAAGGAAGCTCCAGGAAACAGATTAATCGCACAGTCATAAGGTCGGTGGGGAGGAAGGGACTGAGCCTTCTGTTTACTGAATACTTCACCCAACTCGTGATACGTTTCTGGAACCAGGGACAAATCAGGAGGAACAGAGTCACTGACCTGACTGGAAATGGCAGGAGAACAGGCAGTCCTAAGACAGTTAGCATGACAATCAATGCTCCAACTAGTTACCTTACCCGTCACCCAATCAAACGAGGGATTGTGTTGCTTCAGCCAGGGGTAACCAATAACCAGAGGAACATGGGGTGAGGACAGAATGAAGAAGGAGATAAACTCTGAATGATTCCCCGACAACAACATCTTAACCGGTTCAGTCCTCATAGTGATCCGTGCCAGACTACTGCCGTTCAGAGTGGTTGCTTCAATGGCTTCCGGCAATTGCTCCTTAGAAAGCCCCAGCTGTTCCACCAAGTCGGCATCAATAAAGCTGCCATCGGCACCTGAATCGATAAAAGCGTTAATCTCTAAGCTCTGATCCTTATTCATAAGGGTCGCAGGAAAACGGGGTCTGACAGGATTCTGGAGAGGTTGAATCTGGCTCGCTAAAATTCCTCCCAAAACTAGCGAGCCGGGCAGTTTAACGAGCGCTGGGGACAAGTGGAGATGTAATGTCCTGAGCTACCACAGTAGAAACAGCTGTTGGTCTCACGTCTACGTTGGCGCTCCTCCTTAGTTAGCCCGTGTCGCCCCACTTGCATTGGTTCAGGATCTGGTGGCAAGACCCCTCCACTAATCCCGTGTGGGGAATAACGATCAATACGTTCTGGTTTACTTCCTGAACCGAATGGTAACCGAGTTGCTGATTGATTGGATGGGCCCCACTGCTTCTCCCTCCTTCTCTCTCGGACTCTATTATCTACCCGAATAGATAAAGTGACCAAGCTGTCTAGATCACTAGGCTCTGGATAGGATATCAGCTCGTCCTTGAGTTGCTCCGACAACCCCTGGTAAAAAGCCGCTTGTAGTGACTCCTCATTCCAACCACTCTCCACAGACAATGTCCTGAACTCGATCATAAAGTCTGCCACACTGCGAGCTCCTTGGCGAAGAGTGAACAAACGTTTAGCTGCGTCCTTACCTCGGACTGGATGATCAAAAAGCCTTCTCAGCTCTCCCGTGAATTCCTGGTATGAAGACATGCAGGTCCACTGTCGTTCCCAAACGGCTGAAGCCCATTCCAGAGCTCTTCCACGCAGCAGTTCAATAACAAAGGTTATCCTAGCCTTGTCAGTGGCGTAAGAATGGGGCTGCAGATCAAACACTAACCCACACTGCATAAGAAACGAACGGCATCTTCCCAAATCCCCTTCATATTTATCAGGCGTCGGTACCTTGGGTTCACGGAAGGAAAACGCATCAGGCACGGCAGGTAAGATGGGTGAAATAGGTGGTGAATGAATCGCCAGCAAACTGAGCTGATCCTGGATCTGTGTCAAGCTAGCAGATAATTTCTGGATTGCAACCGCTATCTCCTGTAGCTCCGTCTTGTGTTGTCCCAATGTCCTCCCCTGCTGGGTAATGGCATGGCAAACGGAATCCAGGTCCGCTGGGTTCATTCTTGGCCGGATCGTTCTGTCACGATTCTTCAAAGTCGAACCCAGAAGCAGACCAGGACAAGGAGAGTAGGAAAAAGGTGAGTATTTATTTACAAGTGAATGGGTAGATATATCCAGGTGGTGTAGCGGGTAGCGGTGATGAGTTGATGGGAGTAAATAGGTGGATCCAATGGGGAAGCGGAATCTTCTGACGACCAGGCGGGAATGGGGTAAATGATCCGGGTGAGTAACTGAAGACAGAACAAACATAGGTAAGTTCAAGGCAAGCAATACGTAACAAACAACAAAACAACTTCTATCCAACTTGAGGCTGATACTCTGGCACAACATACTGTTCATGGCTAACGATCCGCAGGGAATGGATGTCAGGTCCGGGCTTATGAAGAGGAGAGATGATGATCAGGACCAGGTGTGCAGATAGCTGATGGGATACAGGTGCGGATAATCAGAAACCCCAACTGGCTACATTGCCCGGCAACCAGACAGGGTGCGTTCCAGGACGCCGGAAAAACTCTCCAGGACAGAACATAGGCAAAAAACAGACTCAGGAAACGGGATTCGTGACAGGTGTTGCTGTATATATTCAGAGCCATATCCTTGTAATGCTTAGAGAAGATCTTGCGTCAAGTGTTATTGAAGTGTTGTGGTTGCAGGTTCACTTGGCACATCTAAATCCTTTTCTTTTGGGGTGTTGCTATAAGCCACCAAGTGCTAACAGTCAGTATCTAAATAATATGTGTGAAATGCTTGATAGTGTATGTGATGTAAACAGAGAGGTAAACTTTCTTGGAGACCTGAATATTGACTGGTTTTCATCAAGCTGTCCACTCAAGAGGAAGCTTCTTACTGTAACCAGTGCCTGCAATCTGGTTCAGGTTATTAATCATCCTACCGGGGTGTTTACAAACACTACAAGAACACGATCATCCACATGTTGCGATCCCATTTTACTAGTGCTGTAGAACTTTGTTCTAAAGCTGTATCCGTATCCATTGGATGCAGTGATCACAACAGCTGTGCCTAAAATAGTGTATAAGAGATCATACAAAAGATTTTGCTGTGTCTCGTGTGAATGATGTTAAAAATATTTGTTGGACTGATGTGATGAATGAGGAGCATCCAGATGCTGCACCTGATGAATTTATGAAATTGCTTCTTCAAATGATTGATAAACATGCACCTGTTAAGAAACTGACTGTTAGAACTGTTAAGGCTCCATGGATTGATGAGGAATTGAAAAACTGTATGGTTGAAAGAGATGGGCAAAAGGAGTGGCTAATAAGTCTGACTGGCTTACTTTCTGCAAATTGAGAAATGATGTGACTAAACTCAACAAAAAGAAGAATAAACTTTATTATGAAGCCAAGATCAATGATATAAAGAATGATGGAACAAAACTTGAAATGAAATTACGGGCAGAAAGACAAATTCAACACAGCTTATTCGTCACAAAACCATTTGATGTTGCCAATAATTTTAATGGTTTGGCAAAGTGGCCAAACTTAGGCAGGAAATGCCAACAACAAAGAGTGAGCAATTGTATTCATGCATAAAAAAAAGTAATAATAATCATAATAAACATAATGTTAACTTTCACTGCTATGCGGATGACACACAGCTGTACATTTCAATGAAACATGGTGAAGCCCCAAAATTGCCCTTGCTAGAAGCATGTGTTTCAGACATAAGGAAGTGGATGGCTGCAAACGTTCTACTTTTAAATTCGGACAAAACAGAGATGCTTCTTCTAGGTCCCAAGAAACAAAGAGATCTTTTGTTGAATCTGACAATTCATCTTAATGGTTGTACAGTCGTCTCAAATAAAACTGTGAAGGACCTCGACGTTACGCTGGACCCTGATCTCTCTTTTGAAGAACATATCAAGACCATTTCAAGGACAGCTTTTTTCCATCTACGTAACATTTCAAAAATCAGAAACTTTCTGTCAAAAAATGATGCAGAAAAATTCATCCATGCTTTTGTCACTTCTAGGTTAGACTACTGCAATGCTCTACTTTAAAGCACTAAATAAACTTCAGTTAGTGCTAAATACGGCTGCTAGAATCCTGACTAGAACCAAAAAAATTGATCATATTACTCCAGTGCTAGCCTCCCTACACTGGCTTCCTGTCAAAGCAAGGGCTGATTTCAAGGTTTTACTGCTAACCTACAAAGCATTACATGGGCTTGCTCCTACCTATCTCTCTGATTTGGTCCTGCCGTACATACCTACACGTACGCTACGGTCACAAGATGCAGGCCTCCTAATTGTCCCTAGAATTTCTAAGCAAACAGCTGGAGGCAGGGCTTTCTCCTATAGAGCTCCATTTTTATGGAACGGTCTGCCTACCCATGTCAGAGACGCAAACTCGGTCTCAACCTTTAAGTCTTTACTGAAGACTTATCTCTTCAGTGGGTCATATGATTGAGTGTAGTCTGGCCCAGGAGTAGTCTGGCCTCTGGAGCAACGAACCGCCCTTGCTGTCTCTGCCTGGCCGGTTCCCCTCTTTCCACTGGGATTCTCTGCCTCTAACCCTATTACAGGGGCTGAGTCGCTGGCTTACTGGGGCTCTCTCATGCCGTCCCTGGAACGGGTGCGTCACCTGAGTGGGTTGATTCACTGATGTGGTCATCCTGTCTGGGTTGGCGCCCCCCCTTGGGTTGTGCCATGGCGGAGATCTTTGTGGGCTATACTCAGCCTTGTCTCAGGTTAGTAAGTTGGTGGTTGAAGATATCCCTCTAGTGGTGTGGGGGCTGTGCTTTGGCAAAGTGGGTGGGGTTATATCCTTCCTGTTTGGCCCTGTCCGGGGGTGTCCTCGGATGGGGCCACAGTGTCTCCTGACCCCTCCTGTCTCAGCATCCAGGTTTTATGCTGCAGTAGTTTATGTGTCTGGGGGCTAGGGTCAGTTTGTTATATCTGTAGTACTTCTCCTGTCCTATTCGGTGTCCTGTGTGAATCTAAGTGTGCTTTCTCTAATTCTCTCTTTCTCTCTTTCTTTCTCTCTCTCGGAGGACCTGAGCCCTAGGACCATGCCCCAGGACTACCTGACATGATGACTCCTTGCTGTCCCCAGTCCACCTGGCCGTGCTGCTCCAGTTTCAACTGTTCTGCCTTATTATTATTCAACCATGCTGATCATTTATGAACATTTGAACATCTTGGCCATGTTCTGTTATAATCTCCACCCGGCACAGCCAGAAGAGGACTGGCCACCCCACATAGCCTGGTTCCTCTCTACGTTTCTTCCTAGGTTTTGGCCTTTCTAGGGAGTTTTTCCTAGCCACCGTGCTTCTACACCTGCATTGCTTGCTGTTTGGGGTTTTAGGCTGGGTTTCTGTACAGCACTTTGAGATATCAGCTGATGTACGAAGGGCTATTTGAATACATTTGATTTGATTTGATAATGAAAGAAAAGCATTGCTTAGTGTGGGAGAGGTTGAAAAATTATTGTTAATAATGACAAAGCTCCTGGCATTGACAACTTAGATGGAAAGCTACTGAGGATGGTAGCTGACTATAGCCACTCCTATCTGTCATATTTTCTATCTAAGCCTAGAGGAAAGTCTTTGTCCTCAGGCCTGGAGGGAAGCCAAAGTGTGGTAAAGCGACTTTTACTGGTTCTAACAGCAGCTCTTAGCAAACTGTTAGAAAAAATTGTGTTTGACCAAATACAATGCTATTTCTCTGTAAATAAATTAACAACATACTTTCAGCATGCTTACAAAGAAGGACACTCAACATGTAATGCACTGACACAAATGACTGATCATTGGTTGAAATAAATCGATAATAAGAAGATGGTGGGAGCTGTACTGTTAGATTTCAGTGCAACCTTTGATATTATTGACCATAACCTGTTGTTGAAAACACTTATGTGCTATAGCTTTTCAACCTCTGCCATAATGTGGATTCCGTGCTATCTATCTAATAGAACTCAAAGGGTTTTCTTTAATGGAAGCTTCTCTAATGTCAAACATGTAAAGTGTGGTGTACCGCAGGGCAGCTCTCTAGGCCCTCTACTCTTTTCCATTTTTACCAATGACCTGCCACTGGCATTAATTAAACAAAGCATGTGTGTGATGATTCAACCAAATACACATCAGCAACTACAGCAAATTAAGTCACTGAAACCTTTAACAAGGAGTTGCAGTCTGTTTCGGAGTGGGTGGCCAGTAATAAACAGGTGCTGAACATCTCATTTCTAAGTGCACTGTATTTGGTACAAATCATTCCTTAAGTGCTAGACGTCAGCTGAATCTGGTAATTAATGTTGTGGCTGTTGAATAAATTGAGGAGACTAAATTACTTGGTGTCATTTTAGATTGTAAACGGCCATGGTCAAAACATATAGATTCAATTGTTGTAAAGATGGGGAGAGGTCTAACTGTATTAAAGAGATGCTCTGCTTTTTTGACACCACACTCCAAAAGCAAGTTCTGCAGGCTCTAGTTTTGTCTAAACTTGATTATTGTCTGGTCCTGTGGTCCAGTGCTGCAAGCAAAGAACTAGTTAAGCTGCAGCTGGCCCAGAACAGAGCGGCACATTTTGCTCTTAATTGTAATCAGAGGGCTGATATAAATACTATTCATGCCAGTCTCTCTTGGCTAAGAGTTGAGGAGAGACTGACTGAATCACTTCTTATTTTTATAAGAAACATGAATGTGTTGAAAATCCCAAATAGTGTGCTTAGTCAACTTACACACAGCTCTGACAAACACACTTATCCCACCAGACATGCCACCAGGGGTCTTTTCGCAGTCCGCAAATCCAGAACATATTCAAGAAAGCATGCAGTATTATATTCCTTATTGCATGGAATTTCCTTCCATCTCATATTGCTCAAATAAACAGCAA
Source organism: Oncorhynchus mykiss (assembly GCF_057628025.1). Lineage (NCBI taxonomy): Eukaryota > Metazoa > Chordata > Actinopteri > Salmoniformes > Salmonidae > Oncorhynchus > Oncorhynchus mykiss. Next base: position 57,354,420 of record NC_143027.1, on the reverse strand, counting down.
ACCTGGTTTCAAAAAACAACACCTCGCGGCACAACACCTCTCCCCTATTTGACCTAGATAGTTTGTGTGTATGCATTGATATGTAGGCTACGTGTGCCTTTAATTTTTTTTAAATCTAGTTCTGTCCTTGAGCTGTTCTTGTCTATTGCTGTTCTGTATTATTTTGTTCTGTATTATGTTTCATGTTATGTGTGGACCCCAGGAAGAGTAGCTGCTGCTTTTGCAACAGCTAATGGGGATCCTAATAAAATACCAAATACCAAATACCCGGTTTATCGGCCCGTTTCCCATCTCCAAAGTCATCAGCTCCTTTGCTGTTCGTCTTCTGTTGCCCCGTACCCTTCGTATATATCCCACCTTTCATGTGTCCGGAGTTAAACTCATGTCCCACAGCCCTTTGTCTCCTGTGCCCTGGACCCTTTGCACCTTCTCTGGATTACTGACCCCTGCCTGCCTATGACCTGTCATTTGCCTGCCCCTGTATTAGAAATAAACGTTTGTTTCTTCGACACCGTCTGCATCTGGGTCATACCTAAAATGTGATAATTGTGTCATTGAAAGCCCATTCAATGCATGTTGTCTTGTAAAACAACATAACCCCGATTTGACCTAAATTCTTCAAATATGACGTATCAGAAATTATTACTCCAATTATCTCAAGAAAACAGACTGAAAATGGACACAATAACGGTTCTTAGCCATCATGATACGATTGTTTACTGAAAGTATACACCTCAGTTGGTGTTGTTTTTTCATTAAAAAAATACAATATATTTTGCTATTATAAAGATATATTTACAGTTATTTCACACCTGACAACAAAAGCTTATGACAAATATTGTCCGTCATTCACCAGATTCACTCTATGTTCCTTCATCCACCATGCTAAATCTGTTACCATGGCATCCGAAAGGCTGGTGTCTGGAAAGCAGAGTGTAGTGTTTCCGTAATGACAGCGGAGCCATGGGTGCCTCAGTCAGAACTGGATGCTACCAGAGTAAGTGGTGAGTCATTCAGGTTCGTAGTTTTATCAGAAGTCCATCCCCTTGAAAACAAAAAAGGTAAAGCAATGACATTGATAATAGTTTGTATGCCGTCAAAAGGTGCCTGCAAACTTCAAAGTTCTAGTTAGAACCTTGGTTGATATGACGTCATTGTTTTGTACTTTGTTTATGTACTCACGCCAAAAAATTGGAGCAAATGATAGTCGAACAGGAGTGTGGGGATAGACACCTTACAGGACTTATGGATCCATGCGAATGGTCAGACATTCTGACCTTCAAAAATGTACATTGGCCTAGTAAAGCCATCATTGTAAATAGGCTACCAGGATCAATTGGTCATTGACATAGGATCTACCTCTCAAATAAACCTGTCAAATCAGACATGACTGTTTCTGTACATACCTGGCAGTATAATGTAGTAGAAGCAATTTCTCCTTATCTTGTGTTTCAAAATGATAATAATTACAATAGATACAGAGGCACAGTATTAGTAAAGGTTATGTAATATAATGTATCACAATCTAAGGTGTCAACCCAGCTTCATCACATTTCCCCTGCTAGGAAAATATCAGGTAACTTCATGATGAAATCAGCTCTGCCTCAAATCATTCATTTTGGAAGTGTTTCCTGGTAAGCCCTTTTGTTGGATTTTTGCCGTTGTTGTCGAAGACCTGTCCTACTTTTCTCTGTTTTCTGCAGCGTGGAGGCCTACCTGAACTGAAATCAGCTCTCTGTTGTTGCTCAGCCTCTGGGTAGCTACAGAGACATAAAGGTCAACGTGTTCAGAGCTGAGGGGCACATTATTTGGAGGGGTGGGATACACCTGTCCTCTCCAGTGACCCTCTTTCACTGTGATAATGATAATGGGATGGGTGTAGTTGACAGGCTCTTCTCCTCTCTTGCTGGGATCAGAGGAGAATGCGGGACAGGCAACCTATTGAAATATTGGACTACAGTGATCAGTATCAGGACTCCTGAGGTTTTAGCTGTAGAGGGCATGTTACACAGGTGTGCTTTGTCCACCAGAATCCATGACAGTACAGGGATATTGTTACTTTCCTTCTGCACATAATTATATTTTGTGACTACTCTAGTTTCTTTCCACCAGGCCCTGTCATCATGTTCCACAGAGTTCTTAGTGGTAAGTACTCTCTCACCCTGTATATATACAGGTTATTGTTCTATACATGTTCTTCAGTGTACAAGAAAGAGGCTTAATGGTCTGCTCATTGGAAGTATAAGAACAAGTCACTGTACAGAACACAATGGCATACATGTTACATAAGAGTTTCCTCCCCAGAGTAAACCACACAGATGTGCCATTGAAAAGAGGCAACAGAATGTGTTGAACTTTTGCTTTAGACGGCTGGTGTTGGGTGTCAGTATATTATAACGGAGTAATTCATATTTTATTGTGTTTTAGTCTTCAGTCCTTTCGGGTTTCATGTTTTCCTTTAATGGTCATTTCAGAAACCTCTGAAACAATGGGTACAATTAAAGGACTTCTGTACAGTATGAGCATTTTGATTTACAACTTTCTGATGCGCATGTATGTGTGCTGACAGGATGGGTGCAACTGAAAGTAATCTTTAGCTTGCTTGAACCCAATTGGGAAACCAAGTTGTACCCGGTTACACCACATAGGACAGTATAATCACAACCCACTCTCTGTGCAGCCCTGTCATTACGGGCCAGAGAGCGACATCAAGTGCTACTCTCTTTTGAAAGGCAGTGATCATACGCTGTCTCTACATGAGTAACTGCTCTCCACACTCTACGTCACTAAATCACTGTCTTGAGTTGCACTTTTTGCTATACCAGTGCTTCTCGAGTTGAAATCCTTGTCAATGTCTCAGTTGGACAATATCCCTCTTCATCCGTCATCAATACCCTCTAGAGATAGAACCTCTAATTGGACATACATATTAAAGACCACCACGACAGGGACAGGTAATGAGTGTTGTTAATGGAGAGGATTTCACACACTGGTGCCATCTGGTTTGTCACGTACATGGGTGTCATGCACCCTCTCTTATTCGTGCATTGCTCCTTTGTCTTTCTCAATAAATTAGGGATTAATCTTTTGTGGACGTGACAAACCTTTGCGCAAATTTGACTTCTGTGTAACCGAGATTAGGTAGGGACATACTTAGTGGCCAGGCTAACAGAGTTGGCAGATGATACAGCCACAAAAGGGACATAAATTGAATACATTTGGATGGCAATCCCTAAACAATATTCCGCATGGCTCTAGCTTTGGCTGATTTACCATTCATTCTGTGAAATAAGAAGAACACAGAGGATCATTGAGGCCAGTCAGTTATCTTTGGTAGGAGTCAAAGTATTGGCAGCAATCAGCGACATAAAAATACCCTCCATGGAAGCAATGCAGTTTATTAAGCTCCTTTGTCAATAGGAGAATAAGTTGCATCTATTGCTCACCCTTTCACAGTCCAACCCCTCTGTGCCTCTCTCTCTCTCTTTCAATCCTCCTTTGTGATAATATATTACATGTGACAATCACAAGTGTCTGTTTCACAGACTTAAGTTTCCACCTGCAGTTATGGAAGAAGCCGTTTGTAATGACATAATGCTTTGTCTGAGGTGGAGACAAAAGGGGAAAAGCCGAGGGAGATGCACTGTGGGTCTGAAGAGGTGAGACCCTGTAGTCTTCTTGTGGTCTTGGTATTCAAGCCACACTATGAACAAAGCAGTGAGGTGTGTGGACAAATAGTCATGTTGTGGCAGGCATGTTGTCCTGTTTTATGCAACGTTCCACTATTCACCTCGTATTTGCATTTTACCCAGGCAGCGCTTGGTGAAATTCTAACTGCATAATAATGACATAATAACTAAGCTTTTGTTTGTCTGGGGTTCACAAAAAAAACAGCACTGTTTAGTACCATTGTGCACCAGCCTACTGTAGTTGATTGCAATTGAATTCCTCATAGTCCAGACCTGGGGGATTCTATCCTTGCTGTAGCCTGCAATAGCATCATCAGCATTGGACGTAATTGGCATTATGCAGCATGACCATGGTTCCACCTTCCTGCTGCTCAGTCTATAAACCCCCACGATGACATAACATTGTACATTGTCATACAGTGCCAAACTCTTTCATCTTACAGTAAACCAGTGTTCACAACTTTGCATTTGATGTCATATGTCACCTTTGCATTTGATGGTAATGGGGCAAAATCTGGTCAAGGAACCTTCAGGGGATTTATGGTACATTTCCAACCAGCCATCATCTGCCATGGGATGGGGTTTACAACCGTACAGGGCGGACGTAAGAGCTGTGGAGAGGCTTCAGAGAGGCAGTAAAAAGGCCTGAGGCAGCCAGTTGAAGCAGCGTTAACAGCCCCCTCCTACCAGGTGTTTTCATTGCTATGGCATTTTGTTTTTTACTATCATTAGCTACAAGAGTGAGAGGAAGCCATGGTATACCTGAAGTATTTAATGTATGGCCTGACACATGAAAGGACTGGGAATATGATGTATGACATATGAAGCCCAGTGCACATTGGTGAAATGTGTGTTCAGTTTCAGTCCTGTTCAAGCCACGTTCTATCATCTTGTCTTGTTGCTACTTTCATCTTGTCCTGTTTTAGTCACACTTTCATCTTGTCTTGTTGCTACAAAGAGTAATTGGTGAGAATATATGGCAGTGAGAGTTGTGCTGTCCTGTATAATGACAAAATAGCTATGTTCCTAGACAAAGGCAAAACGAAGAAATCTAACAGTGTCCTCATCTCGTCTCAGGTCCTGCTGCTTTCCACCAAAAGTTGCCCCTGTCTGTATTCTAATTGGCCGTGGAATTATAGGTAATCACTGAGCTACTTGAAGCCACTCTCGCTCTCGACAAGCGACGGCTTCATCAGACCCGGGTGAGGAGTCCTTTCCAGTTAGAATGGGCTCCTAATTAGGGATAATAAGCTCACTTCAAGAAATACAGAACTGTCTGCTTTAACTGATCCTGTCCCTCCTCATCTCGTTGACTTCTTTTAGAGGGGCACTTGCGTAAAAACCAGGCGAGTCTTGAACAAGATCACTGCTTTATTAAACAGCCACTGTTACAGCTGCCGGTCTGGAGCAGAAAAATAAACAAATGGTCAAATGACAGAAAGTGAGTGGTGCGTAAGTGATGACTAATTATTTCCCCCTGTTAGCATGTCAGAAAGGTGAGGAGAGACAAGTAAACGCAAAGCAGAAATTCAATATGACCTGCTTAGGCCACATATCACAGGACGTTGAGCCATTTCTGAGGATTTAACATGGTACTCATTACAATGTAAGCATACAAATGTACACTTAAAACCTGGGGGATAGCCTACTTGACAAAGCAAGGGTTCAGAAAAGCATCTGCAGGTTGCATTCTGTTCATATGCTGGTTTGAAATGACGTAATATCACACCACACGCAGTTAACAGCACCTTCACACAAAAGAATGAGTGTAATGTATCGTGGGGCAGGTTGTTACAAATTAGGCCACATAAACAGTGCCTGAAGGAGGGGACAGAGAGTGGAATGGTAACATTAGCTGAGGATCTGGAGGAAATGGTGGAGAGAAAGAACCACATGAATGGGATTATTTTCTCTGTCCACCTGAAGTGCTGTTAAAGACCATTGCATAAAAAATACTCATTATTGCTCTCTCTTGAAAACCACCAGAGATGCATAAAGATCCAGATCATCTGTTTACAGTGACACTGTGATTTGTTTGACTGAGTAATAACAGGCTTAGTGTTCCATCCCCTCAGTGGAGGTGGTAAAATCAGGTAACCAGGTGTGAACTGAATCCGGCCCAGTGATCAGAGACTACAATCAGCTCGGCGCAAGAAGTGAGAAGTGTCATTGTCAATCGTCTCTCAAGATAAATGTTTTCTTCAATTCATGTCTTTAAGTCTTGCAAAATAGGAGGTCATTTTCACGCAACTAGGCAACTCGTTTTAGCTTGTGATCAGTCAAGGATGTTATCCAACTCAATCAAACTGACTCTTGCACTTTCTGGTTATGGTAGTGGATCTGAACCCCACGCCCTGCTGCGTAAATTAAGCCTGGCTGTGAGCTGAGACAGCTCGGTTCACCACAGCACTATACCAGAGTAGCATCCTATGGCTGACACACTCAGCCAGCCACACTACACCACTTCTCTCATCACACACACACACACACACACACACACACACACACACGCACACACACACCCACACACACACACACACACACACACACACACACACACACACACACACACACACACACACACACACACACACACACACACACACACACACACACACACACACACACACACACACACACACACACACACACAGTCAGTATATCACTGCAGTCAAGAACATAATGCTGCATCCACACTCTCGGTCAGTTAAGATGTCTCTATCATTCTGATGTATTTACTATATGAATAGTACTGTATACTGTAAGAAAGTGCACATAAGAGACATTAGAATAAGTATGCTCTTTATTAAATGTATGCATCACCTCACTGCATATCGGCATTCCTATTGAGTGTAACAGTGCAGCGCATGCAGTATTTTAATGTTTTGTGATAAAAGGAAATGTTAGGGAATGAACGTTATTTATAATAAGGGTTACATGGAGAAAATCAGACTTCTCTGAAAGAAAAATGGATGGCCTTCCATTCAACAAAATATATTTGATCTAAATCATCCCTGAATGCTTGAGAAAAAAAAACAAGTGACCCTTCCCTATACAGCCCCGCATTGGAGGTGTCACAATACACATAAAACCTAGCAGTCAAACAGGGAAATGGTTCCAATCGTTTAGGCTTACTCTGGCGTGACATTTTGATTAGCATGTAAATCTCTCTCGGACAAGGTGACTTTTACAAATATATTCGGCTCAATTTACTCTCAGATTCAAAAATGCTAATTCACATCAAAATAGACATCATGCAAGACTACAAATCCCTGCAAGCTCCTGCACGTCATCTCTAGCTGACACCTTTGCTAACAGGTATTGTGTCAATTTAAAACTTGCACAAGACAGTTCACAGAATTGTCATTTGAAATACAGTGCCTTGCGAAAGTATTCGGCCCCCTTGAACTTTGCGACCTTTTGCCACATTTCAGGCTTCAAACATAAAGATATAAAACTGTATTTTTTTGTGAAGAATCAACAACAAGTGGGACACAATCATGAAGTGGAACGACATTTATTGGATATTTCAAACTTTTTTAACAAATCAAAAACTGAAAAATTGGGCGTGCAAAATTATTCAGCCCCCTTAAGTTAATACTTTGTAGTGCCACCTTTTGCTGCGATTACAGCTGTAAGTCGCAGTTTTGAACATCGAGAGACTGAAATTTTTTCCCATTCCTCCTTGCAAAACAGCTCGAGCTCAGTGAGGTTGGATGGAGAGCATTTGTGAACAGCAGTTTTCAGTTCTTTCCACAGATTCTCGATTGGATTCAGGTCTGGACTTTGACTTGGCCATTCTAACACCTGGATATGTTTATTTTTGAACCATTCCATTGTAGATTTTGCTTTATGTTTTGGATCATTGTCTTGTTGGAAGACAAATCTCCGTCCCAGTCTCAGGTCTTTTGTAGACTCCATCAGGTTTTCTTCCAGAATGGTCCTGTATTTGGCTCCATCCATCTTCCCATCAATTTTAACCATCTTCCCTGTCCCTGCTGAAGAAAAGCAGGCCCAAACCATGATGCTGCCACCACCATGTTTGACAGTGGGAATGGTGTGTTCAGCTGTGTTGCTTTTACGCCAAACATAACGTTTTGCATTGTTGCCAAAAAGTTCCATTTTGGTTTCATCTGACCAGAGCACCTTCTTCCACATGTTTGGTGTGTCTCCCATGTGGCTTGTAGCAAACTTTAAACAACACTTTTTATGGATATCTTTAAGAAATGGCTTTCTTCTTGCCACTCTTCCATAAAGGCCAGATTTGTGCAATATACGACTGATTGTTGTCCTATGGACAGAGTCTCCCACCTCAGCTGTAGATCTCTGCAGTTCATCCAGAGTGATCATGGGCCTCTTGGCTGCATCTCTGATCAGTCTTCTCCTTGTATGAGCTGAAAGTTTAGAGGGACGGCCAGTTCTTGGTAGATTTGCAGTGGTCTGATACTCCTTTCATTTCAATATTATCGCTTGCACAGTGCTCCTTGGGATGTTTAAAGCTTGGGAAATCTGTTTGTATCCAAATCCGGCTTTAAACTTCTTCACAACAGTATCTCGGACCTGCCTGGTGTGTTCCTTGTTCTTCATGATGCTCTCTGCGCTTTTAACGGACCTCTGAGACTATCACAGTGCAGGTGCATTTATATGGAGACTTGATTACACACAGGTGGATTGTATTTATCATCATTAGTCATTTAGGTCAACATTGGATCATTCAGAGATCCTCACTGAACTTCTGGAGAGAGTTTGCTGCACTGAAAGTAAAGGGGCTGAATAATTTTGCACGCCCAATTTTTCAGTTTTTGATTTGTTAAAAAAGTTTGAAATATCCAATAAATGTCGTTCCACTTCATGATTGTGTCCCACTTGTTGTTGATTCTTCACAAAAAAATACTGTTTTATATCTTTATGTTTGAAGCCTGAAATGTGGCAAAAGGTCGCAAAGTTCAAGGGGGCCGAATACTTTCTCAAGGCACTGTAAATGTAGCCAATTTATTCATTACAACATTTTGCTAACATCAGAGAGTTAATCCGGAGATTCTTACCTTTGCCTCGATTTGGCAGTCTCATCCAGATCATCATGGCATTTTTAGTTTTTTATCATAGCCACATTAGCACCTAATTAGCATTTACTTTCGCGAGGCACAAACAGGCGAATATATTTATAGTCACCAGATTTACACGGTTATCAGAAAAATGAATGATGGAAAAATTATTGGAACCATTTATTGTTTGACTGCTAGGTTTTATGGGTATTTTGACTCATACTGTGGTACTCTATACCCCAAATAATAATTAAAACCAAGCGGATAGCAGAGAACATGTCTTCCTTTTGCCCACACTTCTTGGACAGGCAACAGGGCTGCGGGCCAGAAGGTTGTGGGTTCACAGACCACTGTGGACAAGAGTAGGGGTGGAAAGAGCCCCTTTATAGTAAAAGTATTGCATGAATATATCATTGTATTTGCAGGTGCGAGAAAAAAAATGGCTTTTATAAACACTTCTTGCAATTCTACGTAATATTCCATATTGGTGGACATTGCAGGCTAAGAATGGACAAAGTGATAGGAGAGATAAGCCTATGTGTTATCATCTTATCATATTTCTCCAATGCCAAATCAGTATCTTTTTTTGCAATGAAACTGTCCCTGTTTGCAAATAATTAAATCTGAGACTTCATTTAGGAATCTGAGCATGGTACTTTCAAAAGTTAGGCCTACCTTTCCCCTCTAGACAGAGTAGACCTACCGACGCAGTAAAATGTAAGCTTTAACTGCTGGCTTCTCTTCATCACTGGCTTCACCCAACGAGAGAAGGTCACAAGTGTGTCCCTAAAAGCTGTCTGGGTTTAAACACCTTCTATTGTAAAGGAAGTGAATAGCTTTAATCAATTGATAGTGACATAATTAGATTACCTCGCAAGCAAAGTCAGCATCTGAATGTCAAAGAAACAAAACAATGAAATCCCCATATCCATCAGTGTCACCACGTTGCCAGGTAATTTTACAGCTTGTTTCTAGCATAAGCATTGCGGACCAAGGCACTGTTATAGATCAATGAATTTAATCGGATTCGTTTCATTTTCTTCCAAATGTTCTTAAATCTTTAACTGTCATTTTCTCAAATAAAAGGTATGACTATTAGTCCTCCTGAGTGGCGCAGCGGTCTAAGGCACTGCATCACAGTTTTGCTGCGTCACTACAGCCTGTGGTTTGATCCCAACCGGCTGTGACCTGGAGTCCCATAGGGCAGCGCACAATTGGCCCAGCGTCGGGCGGGTTTGACCGGCAAAGGGGAGGGGGCTTTACTTGACTCATTGCGCTCTAGCAACTCCTTGTGGCGGGGCGGGCGCCTGCAGGCTGACTTCAGTTGAAGTGTTGCCTCCGACACATTGGGGCAGCTGGTTAAGCGAGCGGGTGTTAAGAAGCGCGGTTTAGCGGGTCATGTTTCGGAGGGTGCATGACTTGACCTTCAACTCTCCCGAGCCCGTTGGGGAGTTGCAGCAAGGAGACAAGATCACAATCATGAAATTGGGGACAAAAACAGGGGTAAAAATGAAAAGGAAGGCTTATGGCATACCATCTCATACCCCTTCAATTCAAGTCTTGGTTTTAACTTAACAGCCTTTCACTGACATCGAGGTAGGCTATTTAAAGAGTGCATGGTGGGTGGAGGAATTTACCAACAATTCTATGGCTATAGCAGTCCATAGCCTAATTGTGTCTGTCAAACAGGTAGGCCTACCTGATTTCTTAAATAGGAAGAAATTGTTAGTTCACACCTGTTGTTAGTAAAGTCTAATTAAGTGAGGATGGTTTAAATGAATTATACCTACTCAAATGTATCTACTTTCAGCCCCATGAGTTGTCCATTTCCAATCAATTTTTTTTCAGCACCACAATGTAAGTTACTGGAATCTGGCTTATTGTGGGGTCAATAACTCTGATAAATACATCATGAGAGAAACATTGTTTTTAATAAATTAATTATAGTAGTAGCAATCTATCAAAGTTGACCTCCGGTCTTCCTCATCTTCGCGTTCTCCTCAAACTGAACAGAACATAGACTATTGGCCAGTCCGTGCAAAATATTTTTTGGGACTAGGCCTAATCAAAAATTATTTTCCTCCAGGTAATCATTCTGTAAATATTGATCTGTCTTTTTTTTATCCAGCAGCATACCACCTTCCATCCCATGCTGACTTTCCTGTGAAGCTAAGTAGGGTTGGTCCTTGATGGTCTCTGGATTGGATAGGAGACCAGATGCTGCTGGAAGTGGTGTTGGGGGGTCAGTAGAAGGAACTCTTTCCTCTGGTCTAAAAAAATATATAAAAATTCCCAGTGCAGGGATTGGGGACATTTCCCTGTGTAGGGTGCTGTTTTTCAGATGGGATGATAAACAGGTGTCCTGACTATCTGTAGTCACTAAATATCCCATGGCACTTATTGTAAGAGTAGGGGTGTCAACCCTGGTGTCCTGGCTAAATTCCCAATCTGGCCCTCATACCTTCATGGTCACCTAATCATCCCCAGCTTCCAATTGGCTCATTCATTCCCCTGTAACTATTCCCCAGGTCATTGCTCTAAATGAGAATGTGTTCTCAGTCAACTTATCAGATTTTTTTTTTACATGTTGGGGTCATTATTGTCATACATGTGTTATAACTGCTAATGCTGTGAGATGACCTTCACAGAGATACACCTGAAGTTTTTTTGATTGGAGATTTGCACTTTCTACATGCCACTCTACATGCTATGAGAAGAGTCAGATAATACAGAGGCTACTGCTTCTTTAAAAAAAAAAAAAAAAAAGAGGCGGTGATGAGTGCAGAGAAAGTGGGATGGTACCATCATGAATATTAATCAAGTGATTTGTTCCTTAGAGACAGAGCGCAGCTGGATGTCACTGATTTGATTGAACTAGAGGACACCTCGCATCATAACAACTCACATAAAATCTAAAATCATATCTTAATAAGCACAACAACCTGTTGAGTCGCGGGATGCATAACAAAATTATAGTTGTATAAGAGACAGCTCAGAACATAGTAGCCTAAAACAGCTGTTGTCATCGGTTTCGACATTTTTTCACTATTTACCTTCTATTGCTTTTGTGAAAATATATTTTATCATAGAGTTTAATTATAGCAATTGCACTTATGGACACCATTCTGGACAATTTTGCCCCGGATAAACTTTTCCCCAGTGCCAACCTGTTGGACCTTGAGGATTTGAATGAAGGGGATTTTCTCAACAATGTGGTAGGTGCAGATGTAATTTCTTCTATTCTACATATTATCAACACTAATCTTTACGCACATAGTGATTGACAAGCTGTAATGCAGCATAAATCGTGTGTCGCTGTTATTCCCAATATTTTTAAAAAAGATTATTCGGCTTGCATGCCCATATCCTATGCAATTAATGCTTCAATGTCTACAGTGTTCTTCTGTCTCGACTGTGATAGATGTGTTAATTACGCTGTAATAAACTGATTTATGGATGAATTAAACTGTGAGACTACACTGCAAATATCCAATGCGCGTCAGAGAAAGTTGCTGGGTTCGTCACATGCGTGTCAGCAACGATTACGAAAGATAAACAGCCGGCATGTAGACTATTGCTGTTTTATTTGCTCAGCTGTGTAATTCAGCAAATTCTCTTTCCCAATCGTGCCGGACCTAAAGTGGGCGTGTTAGCTGGAGTTGATCCTGCTCATGCATCCGGCTTCAGTGCGTTTAAAGACTGTTGTGACGTATGTGAAAACTATCACACTTTTATGATGGCCCTCAATAAATGACTCTGATCGAATTGAAGATAATAAAAAATAAAATAAAAATTAACCTTTATTTAACCAGGTAGGCTAGTTGAGAACAAGTTCTCATTTGCAACTGCGACCTGGCCAAGATAAAGCAAAGCAGTGTGACAGAGACAACAACACAGAGTTACACATGGAGTAAACAATAAACAAGCCAATAACACAATAAACAAGTAAATGACAGAGTAGAAAAAAGAAAGTCTATATACAGTGTGTGCAAAAGGCATGAGGAGGTAGGCAATAAATAGGCCATAGGAGCGAATCATTACAATTTAGCAGATTAACACTGGAGTGATAAATGAGCAGATGATGATGTGCAAGTAGAGATACTGGTGTGCAAAAGAGCAGAAAAGTAAATAAAATAAAAACAGTATGGGGATGAGGTAGATAGATTGGGTGGGCTATTTACAGATGGACAATGTACAGCTGCAGCGATCGGTTAGCTGCTCAGATAGTTGATGTTTAAAGTTGGTGAGGGAAATAAAAGTTTCCAACTTCAGTGATTTTTGCATTTAGTTCCAGTCACTGGCAGCAGGGAACTGGAAGGAAAGGCGGCCAAATGAGGTGTTGGCTTTGGGGATGATCAGTGAGATATACCTGCTGGAACGTGTTGTTATCAGTGAACTGAGATAAGGCGGAGCTTTACCTAGCATAGACTTATAAATGACCTGGAGCCAGTGGGTCTGGCGACGAATATGTAGCGAGGGCCAGCCGACTAGAGCATACAGGTCGCAGTGGTGGGTGGTATAAGGTGATTTGGTAACAAAATGGATGGCACTGTGATAGACTGCATCCAGTTTGCTGAGTAGAGTTTTGGAAGGTATTTTGTAGATGACATCGCCCGAAGTCGAGGATCGGTAGGATAGTCAGTTTTACTAGGGTAAGATTGGCGGCGTGAGTGAAGGAGGCTTTGTTGCGAAATAGAAAGCCGATTCTATATTTGATTTTGGATTGGAGATGTTTAATATGAGTCTGGAAGGAGAGTTTACAGTCTAGCCAGACACCTAGGTATTTACAGTTGTCCACATATTCTAGGTCGGAACTGTCCAGGGTGGTGATGCTAGTCGTGCAAGCGGGTGCGGGCAGCGAACGGCTGAAAAGCATGCATTTGGTTTTACTAGCGTTTAAGAGCAGTTGGAGGCCACGGAAGGAGTGTTGTATGACATTGAAGCTCATTTGGAGGTTAGTTAGCACAGTGTCCAAGGAAGAGCCAGAAGTATACAGAATGGTGTCGTCTGCGTAGAGGTGGATCAGGGAATCGCCCGCAGCAAGAGCGACATCATTGATATATACAGAGAAAAGAGTCGGCCTGAGAATTGAACCCTGTGGTTCCCCCATAGAGACTGCAAGAGGTCCGGACAACATGCCCTCGATTTAACACACTGAACTCTGTCTGCAAAGTAGTTGGTGAACCAGGCGAGGCAGTCGTTAGAAAAACCAAGGCTATTGAGTCTGCCGATAAGAATATTTTCCTCATTTATTAGTTAAGTTAAATATTCAGCACATTTCACACAGGGATCAAGAGTAAATGTAACTGGAAAATGTCAAACTGTACCAAGACTAACAACCCCACCACAAAGAGATGGAGTACATCATTGTTACTAGGTGGTGGAAAACTGGACCAACCAATGGGCTATTGGAGAAATGGTGAGCAATCTGGAAAGGATCCCATTAGGCTTTGAATGTTCCATGATTACTCATTCTTCTGAGGAGAGAGTGGTGGTGGTTTGTATCTTTAACTACTCCCCAATGGGTCAACATTTAATCTAATCCAAACACCTATTGGACATAAAGAAGTGTAACTGGAAATGCTTCACACAGATGAATGGGAAATCATGTGACATAATGGCATTCACATTGAATCAGCACATCAGCTCAGCTAGTCATGCGCTTGGTACACTTGAGGATGAGGGTGTTGTCAAGGGGGATTTGACAGACTTATAATAGACCCAGATGTCCCTACACATTCTCCCAGCTGTGAGGGTATGTATCAAGCCTGGCCCCTGGCCCTCAATGGCTTGATTGTGGTTGGAGGATTTCTAGGGGACAGCGACAGGGAGGAGAGGACCAGTCTGTCTTTAGTGTGAATACGTTCAGATTCTAGCAACTGACTGCCGTCTCAGTGCTGTGTGAGTGTGAATGAGGGCCTGTGTGTGTGCTGCGTGCACCCCTCACCGGTCTGCCACTGCTTCCCCCTGCACAGCCCTCTGTTGAAGCCCCTCTGTAGGCCCGAAGTGATGAGGCTCAGGCCGGGGCCTCTTCAAGTGAAAGAACCCTTTTATGCCTTTAAAAATTACAGCAAAATTACACACTGACAGCCTTGGAGGAAGGGTGGGGGGAGGCAAGTAATAGGCGGTGTTTGTTTTACCAACTATTATGGGGGTTTAAATATAGGTGGGTCATTTAAGGGTTTCAACTGTTTAGGTTTCTGTGTGCTACTTTTATATTTATAGCTTGGAGTTAGAATTTCAATGGCTGTCTTGGAGTTTTCGTATGCTGCTTTTGATGTCTCTCTTGCCAAGCACTTACCCTACATTTTAGGTAATTGCATGGGTGGGTAAATCAGATAAGCTGCAGGCTATTGTGTAGCTTTTAAGATCAGAGTGTGACCACATTAACTAGGATGCCCATGGGTGGAGATTTGCATATTCTTATGATGCATATTCTTTTAGAAATGTGTCAGAGGGTGTTCATTCCTTTTACATGGATTACAGCCTGTAATGACTTCACAGGTCATCTTCATATTTGGCTGGTCTGTTCAATCCCACTTTATTTGAATGATAAGAGAAATTCCTATCAGCTAAAAGGTCAGTAGCATACTGTAGTTGACTGCAGAAGTTAAATATTCACTTATATGGATGCACAGAATAGAACGGCACCTGCAAGTGCTGCACTGCAAGTGTGTGTCTGTGTGTCTGTGTGGAAGAGGGGGGATCCCAGCTGGCAGGTGACTGGCCGACACGCCCGCGTCTCACACAAGCCAGCAGCTAGTTCTGCTCATAGGTGATGGAGCGTGACTGGGCATGCCATAAAACTCCAGCAAGTCAAGGCCTTGCAGTCGAGACACACTAATGTAGAGTGGGTTGTGGAAAGGAGTTTTTGGCAGAGGGAGGAGGTAAAGGGATCAACTAGCTGCATTCCTTCTCACTAGGTTCCTACAGGGACTCATTGCGCTGAGCTTTCTACTGCTGTTTTTGGAGCCAGTCCATCATGGATGGCTATGACAAAGTTATGTAATATTTAGAAAATTCCTGTATGCATGCAAAAGAAACCAGTCTACCAAAATGGCAGGCCACTGGCTCTAGTTCTTCACAATCATTGACACTTTCTGCTACATGTGTTCTCCGCTAAGGAGCGTAAACCCCTGCTACAGACTTCCACTTTCAAGTGGTCAATAAGGTGATTCTACTCTATAACTTGATCAGGTGTGAGGGGAGGTAGTTTGATTGATACCCTCTGCTATCAATCAAGCATTGAATGAATTCAGACTAAATGCTAGTATATAATAGTGTATCAGTCAGTGATTAGTTTTATTGCAGCCTACGTTGCTTAAATCAAGAGGACATTGAATTTGTGGCCTAGTTACAGTTTTGACTTAAATCGGCTTAAAATCTATGGCAAGACTTGAAAATGGCTGTCTAGCAATGATCAACAACCAAATTGACAGAGCTTGAAAGAAAAATATAAGAATAATGGGCAAATATTGTACAATCCAAGTTTGCAAAGCTCTTAGAGACTTACCCAGGAAAAACACAGCTGTAATCTCTGCCAAATATGATTCCAACATGTAAGGGGTTGAATACTAATCTAATCAAAATATATTAATATTTTATTTTCTATGAAAAATATTTTTGGGGGAATTTTTCTTCCACTCTGACATTGCAGAGACATTGCAGAGACATTGTGTAGATATTTGACAAAAAAAGACAATTAAATCCATTTTAATCCCAATTTGAAAAAATCTAAGGGTATGAATACTTTTTGAAGGCACTGTACTGTATATACCAGGGCTGTCCAACCCTCTTCCTGGAGAACTACCATCCTATGGCTTTTCAGTCCAACCCTAATTTAACACACCTGATTCTACTAATTAGCTGCTCAACAAGACCTTAAGTAGTTGAATCAGAACTGCTAAATTAGGGTTGGACTGAATACCTACAGGACAGTAGATCTCCAGGAAGAGGGTTGGGCAGCCCTGGTATATACTGATTAGAGGTCGACCGATTAATCGGAATGGCCGATTTAATTATGGCCGATTTCAGGTTTTCATAACAATCGGAAATCGGTATTTTTGGACACCGATTTGGCTGATTTTTAAAAATATTTATTTTTTACATTTTTACACCTTTATTTAATCTTTATTTAACTAGGCAAGTCAGTTAAGAACACATTCTTATTTTCAATGACGGCCTAGGAACAGTGGGTTAACTGCCTTGTTCAGGGGCAGAACGACATTTTTACCTTGTCAGCTCGGGGATTCAATCTTGCAACCTTACAGTTAACTAGTCCAATGCTCTAACCACCTGATTACATTGCACTCCACGAGGAGACTGCCTGTTACGCGAATGCAGTACGAAGCCAAGGTAAGTTGCTAGCTAGCATTAAACTTATCTTATAAAAAACAATCAATCAATCATAATCACTAGTTAACTACACATGGTTGATGATATTACTAGTTTATCTAACGTGTCCTGCGTTGCATATAATCGATGCGGTGCATATCGTTGCTCCAATGTGTACCTAACCATAACCATCAATGCCTTTCTTAAAATCAATACACAGAAGTATATATTTTTAAACCTGCATATTTAGCTAAAAGAAATCCAGGTTAGCAATATTAACCAGGTGAAATTGTGTCACTTCTCTTGCATTCATTGCATGCAACAGTTTGGGCCGCCTAATTTTCCAGAATTGTACGTAATTATGACATAACATTGAAGGCTGTGCAATGTTACAGGAATATTTAGACTTATGGATGCCACCCGTTAGATAAAATACGGAACGGTTCCATATTTCACTGAAAGAATAAACGTCTTGTTTTCGAGATGATAGTTTCCGGATTCGACCATATTAATGACCTAAGGCTCATATTTCTGTGTGTTATCATGTTATAACTAAGTCTATGATTTGATAGAGCAGTCTGACTGAGCGATGGTAGGCACCAGCAGGCTTGTAAGCATTCATTCAAACAGCACTTTTGTGCGTTTTGCCAGCAGCTCTGCAGTTTATGACTTCAAGCCTATCAACTCCCGAGATTAGGCTGGTGTAACCGATGTGAAATGGCTAGCTAGTTAGTGGGGTGCGTGCTAATAGCGTTTCAAACGTCACTCGCTCTGAGACTTGGAGTTGTTGTTCCCCTTGCTCCGCGGCTTTTGTGGAGCGATGGGTAACGATGCTTCGAGGGTGGCTGCTGTCGATGTGTTCCTGGTTCGAGCCCAGGTATGGGGCGAGGAGAGGGACGGAAGCTATACTGTTACACTGGCAATACTAAAGTGCCTATAAGAACATCCAATAGTCAAAGGTTCATGAAATACAAATGGTATAGAGAGAAATTGTCCTATAATTCCTATAATAATTACACCCTAAAACTTCTTACCTGGGAATATTGAAGGAACCACCAGCTTTCATATGTTCTCATGTTCTGAGCAAGGATCTTAAACGTTAGCTTTCTTACATGGCACATACTGCACTTTTACTTTCTTCTCCAACACTTTGTTTTTGCATTATTTAAACCAAATTGAACATGTTTCATTATTTATTTGAGGCTAAATTGATTTTATTGATGTATTATATTAAGTTAAAATAAGTGTTCATTCAGTATTGTTGTAATTGTCATTATTACAAATACATTTTAAAATTCGGCTGAATAACCGGTATCGGATTTTTTTGGCCCTCCAATAATCGGTATCGGTATCGGCGCTGAAAAATCATAATCGGTCGACCTCTAATACTGATGTGTGTCTGTCATGGAAGGATCAATAAAGAGATACGTGACAAACTAAGATGTCATGAGAAAGATTAATAAGCGTTCAAGGTGCTAGCGAGTATCAGCCCTTCAACTTTGTCTCTGAGGTGAATATCAAAGGCGTGGTGGTGCCTTTCAGTCAAGTGCAGAGCACACACCCTGGAAATAAGCTCTAACCTGTGGTAGTTGCAGGCTGTGATCAATTTAGAAAGCATGTACTGTCAAACCAGTTAGTGTTTTATCTTTGGTGATGGTGCGTGTCTCTTATATTGTCCTCACTGAATTGTTAAAAATGCCGGTAATTCTTGTTTTTTTTTTTAAAAGCGTGCCCATGTCTATTGCTCTTAGAAGAAAAACAAATCTGTAGGCCCATGAAAATGTGAATTATAGAACATCTTAGAACTAGACATTATGTGGTTTCTATCAATATTCATTTGAAATAGATTACATTATAGAGCCTCCAGCTATATTATGGGCCTTTCCGAAATAGTATATTGATTTCAACATCTGAGTAATAGGAGCTTCCACAAATTTTGAACTGGACCAAGTTCTGGTGAGCCTATAGCCTGTTTTCAGGGAAGTTCTCATGTACTTTATCTTATATCGACATGAGTATTTCCTTCACCCATTTCCTTCTCATCACTTCCTTGAAGGTATCACTTTGTTTATCATCTTGTAATAAGAGGATAATGCCCATTGTAGTTGAAGTACCCACCCATCCTCCAAGCTTACAAAGAGTCATATATCTGCAGCATTGTATCAATCTGTTGCAGGTTATTTTCACACTGGTATGACATTTTTAGGTCACCTTATGAATGTTATCCTTGGATGGTTTCCGACTAACCGAAATGGTACTAAATGGAGCTGTGAGTTGTTTGGCTTATTGAGTAGATATGTATAATTAATCTATTTTATTTTGTATGAAAGGCTGGTGGGCAGTTTTCTCAGTCTGTAAATCAGTCCTCTGTTGAAGTCTCTGGCAACCAGCTCTGTAAATGAAACAGCAGAACAGAAGAAGCCAGACTTAATCTGGAACACATTGTTAGGATGGAGCTTTCAGGGATAGATTTCGGGGAGAGGCTTTCAGGAGACATAGCAGGGACAGTTCTAGGCAAGTCTTTTTGTCATATCCACCTACACATCTCTATTGGAGCAGTAGGACTGGCTATACCTGTCAGACAAAACCTGTCTGAAAATCCACTTTCCATATAAGCAACCAAATTAATTCAATTAGTGATGTGTAGACCTTACCGTGAAATACTTACTTTACAAGCCCTTAGCAAACAGTGCAGTTCAAGAAATTAAGAAAATATTTACAAAATAAACAAAAGTAAAAAGTTATAAAAAGTAACACAATAAAATAACAATAACGAGGCTATATACAGGGGGAACTGTTACTGAGTCAATGTGCGGGGATACAGGTTAGTTACAGGTTAGTCACAATGTGACAGGTTAGTCACAGGTAGGTCACAATGTGACAGGTTAGTCACAATGTTCGGGGATACAGGTTAGCCACAGGTTAGTCACCTTTGAATGACTGTCATACTGATATGAATTGGATTCAAATATAACAGTTGGATTCCTGTTCCCTGACCCATTTCAACCACAGTTCATTCATACCTTGCCTCGCTGGTTCTCTCAGACCAAGTCAACATTGTAGACTGGTGTTAACCTTTGCTGGAACAAGGCTGTAAATTCTTTCAAAGCTTCCAATGGTGGGGATCCTCCCCTTTTTTTCAATTTTCGCCTAAAATGACATACCCAAATCTAACTGCCTGTAGCTCAGGTCCTGAAGCAAGAATATGCATATTCTTGGTACCATTTGAAAGGAAACACTTTGAAGGTTGTGGAAATGTGAAAGTAATGTAGGAGAATATAACACAATAGATCTGGTAAAAGATAATACAAAGAAAAAATAACCGTTCTTTTGTATTTTTTTGTAACATCATCTTTGAAACGCAAGAGAAAGGCCATAATGTATTATTCCAGCCCAGGTGCAATTTAGATTGTGGCCACTAGATGGCAGCAGTGTATGTGCAAAGTTTTAGACTGATCCAATGAACCATTGCATTTCTGTTCCAGATTTTGTATCAAGGCTGCCCAAATGTGCCTTTTCATGTTCAGAATTCTGCACTCTCCTCAAACAATAGCATGGTATTATTTCACTGTAATAGCTACTGTAAATTGGACAGTGCAGTGAGATTAACAAGAATTTAACATTTCTGCCAATATCAGATATGTCTATGTCCTGGGAAATGTTCTTGTTACTTACAACCTCATGCTAATCGCATTAGCTTATGTTAGCTCAACCGTCCCGTGGACAGGACACCGATCCCAAATAAGTTTTTTTAAGAAGATAGTACTTGAAGTTCAGACTAGTCAATTAAGTGTACTAAGGTCCATTATTAGTCTCAGGAAGTGCAACTGGCTGTGAGAAATTGTCATCGTCTTGAGCGGGAGTCAATGGGAAAAGCAGCAACTAAATTACAGACTGCAGGACCAAGCTGAGCACAGGAAATTGGGGACAAACAGTCAGAGAGGGAATGGTTGGGACTGTGAGGTTGCAAGCTGAAGATAATATTGAGAAGTGATTAAAAGTGACTTGAGTTTTGCAGTCCATTTGGTTGGCCACAGATGCCACAGCAAAGTAGAACTCCAGACTCTCAGGACCCTGGAGCTTCAGTGAGAAGGTGATCCCCCCTCAACAATAATATTTTCTGGGCTTCCTCTAATCTATCACAGACTCTACATGGATCCAAACAATCCCTTAAAGGTCAGGAAACCAGTCAGAGTGTGACACAGAAGCCTGTCTCTAGTGGTTGTGGTTTTCAAACCTCTCTGCTTGCTAAAGAAAGCATCTGCACTGGAATGAAGAAACCAGGCCTTTCCACTCAGGGAACGTGGGGGATGGGAGCTCATAGGTCTACTCTATACTTTAGGGTGCTCCCTCGCTGCTCATGCAGAGGGAAATTCAGGCCATGGGACTTCTGACTGCTGCCTCAACACTAGATGAATAAATGAAATGTTGGACTCAGTGAGGAGCAGGAGTCAGTGAGTGTCAAGTCTGGTTGATTTGAGAGCTTTGGAAATACCAGTGATTACACGCGTAATACAGTATGTCAAGCAGTATGTAAATTGTGTCTATTACACATATGTCGTTTCGTTGGAGATCGTTGTAATTCTGATTTTAAACGGAAGTGCTACTTCCAAATGTCTTCCCCAAACAGCAGGTAGTAGGTGAGAATCAAGGGACACATTAAAAACCTCCCTGTACCTTTATCCTAAGGGCTTCAGGTGTGTACGCTTTAGCATTATGCACATCAATTGTAAGTCGTTAAAAGCATCAGACGCAAATCAGGCTCATCTTGCAGCATCTGGTCCAATTTGGGAGCCAGCGGCAATGTGACAAGCGAAGGCATGTGACCAGGCCCTTAAAGTTGCAGATGTGAACATTTGGATGCAGCAGTCTCAAGTCCTAATGTTTGCACGCAACTTAAGAGGTTTTCAATGGGAGGTCAGATTAGGTCAAGCTGTCAAAACTTTACGGATCACAGCTGATTTGAACGCGCACGCTTTTCGCTTGTAATTTCCTCCTCGCTTGTACTAATGTAGCGCGTGTCCTCTAGATAGTCTTCCTGTATGTCGAACTTAACATAGTCCAGATCATAACAGTCATATTGTGCTCATCTTTTCTGTTGATTTTCAGTTTTTTAACTGCATCCTTAAGCACAATTCTTCAAATAATAATTGTTCTTATAAGAACAAACTGTATTAACTGCTGCTTTGATTCTTCATCTTCTCACAGCAACAAGGGCAAATCTCCACAGAGCGGCCACAATTGAACTGCATAACAGCCATTCCTGCAGATCTGAGAGTCTAGCAGCTTTCTTGGCTTGGGTCCCCGGCCCAAACTTTTATTGGCCGATTTATTTTTCCTTTTACAAACGCACATTTTCTCCTGCTGCTGAGCTTCTCCATGCGAACCTTGCACTCCAGTTTTCCTTCTGCAAGCGCCTGGCTAATTTGCATGCGTTGCTCTGATTGGTCACAGAGCTGACATAGTATTTGTATCACCACAAGCAATGCTGAGAAGCACATTGGTATTACTATGAGCTGCTTGACTTCAGTGCAGCGTTTACTATGTCTACTGCATAGACATTTATTTATGCTTTCTTTTCACCAAATGTGATACTGTGTGCCAGGAGAGAGTGCAATACTTGATATGATTATGTCTTGCTAGGAATACTAGCACCACTTCAATGACAAGAGGGTAGGCTTATAGGGCTTATTTAGTGTGTGGTAGAATGTCTAGATTGTTTCAGATAGATATGGTAACTTTCCACCCCTTCTGAACAAGCCAAACAAAACACTTTCCTTGTTTCCAATCACAGTTAGTACAATACTCCCAAGAAATCTGTACATTTATCCCTGTGCCTGTGGTTTCTAAAAATACAATATTTGGTTTCCAAATCCATAACTGCAGTGGTGCTAACATTTTTGGCATCTATTATCATAGTTGGCTTTAAAGGGCAAAGCGTTTAAACGGGCTACTAGGTATCTGCACAGACAATGCTCTGGAGCCTGATTGCTCAGGCAGTGATGTAGAGTAGGGAGTCGAGTTGCTCTGGAACATTTTAACCTCTTCGGTTCCCTATAGCATAGTGGTCTATCTTCCTCTCTCTCAGCCACAGAGAGTTTTAATGAGAGGTCTTCCAGAAAGAGTAGCACCCAGCAGCCCTTCCCCCTCTATGGGGCTTCCTGTCTGTCCAGACCTGTACCAGCTGCCCCAGCTGGAGAGATGGGCCGGCGAGGGCTGAGGGAACATCTGGGGTAGCAGAAAGGGTCTTTTCTCCACCCCAGACAGGGAAGATATGTTTCCCTCAAGTGTGTTTCTCTTCCCATCCCATTCTGACAGACCTCTGTAATTATTGTCTGCCATCATCGCCACTAAAATGATAGACGAGAGAAGAACTTGAGTGCCAAAACTATAATGAATTCTCATTACCTGTTTGCTGTTCAAAAAGCAAGCTTTCTCTGTCTCATTCTAAGCGGAGAATTAAAATATTTCCTCAGTCATTATGCATGCAAGTACCGCCCTGGTATGACTTGGTGTACTTCAAAGCCTGCTGTCTGGTGCTCTAGCCAAAACATAATTAGCAATCTAGAGAAAATGTCATATGAGGGGCAACTCCCAAAGAATCTGTGATCTTTTTGGCTTTCCGGCTTACATTTCTAGTGGGTTCATGTGCAAACAATCGTCATAGTAACTCCACCAAGAAAAAGTGTAATGTTATTTTTACTCCGTCCCAAGTATGACCCAAATTCAGTAATTGGGTCTCTTTAAAAGACTATTTAAGTGCCACAAGGGAGAAAAGGCCCCTCTGTCTGCCTCTGAAATTCTCCATCTCTACTTTTGAGGGATTGCATCATCATCACCATCACAGACTGAACCAGAGTACCAAGAAACTCTACCACGGGAGCATGCGTTTAAATTATATTGTGTCGACTTTATTAAATAGTTTTCAATTTGTTTGTGTATTTGTTCGTTTTTAAACGGCTTGTTCATTTTCAAAGGAGCTGTCTCCCCAAACCAAATTTCAAATTTGCGTGGGAAATTCTGCCAGTGGCTACAGCCTGCTGCCTGCAAAAACCAACCATTTATCTGTGTAATATACACATTGTGATTTTGTTTGTCTTTTCCAACCACCATAATGGCCACCTTCTTCTTGGCTTGGCAGTGAAACACATCACTCAGTTCAGTCTGGATTATCTCGGGCCGCAAGCACATCCGCCGCACACGGTGCACAACAGGAACCTCCTGCTGTAGATGAAAGGGTCTGGGTGGGACTGTTTATCCCGTTGCGCACTCAGCCATAGTCGTTAGTGTGCCTGCTGACGGCAGTGGTGTTGCGTCAAGTAAATAAGCCGGATCATCTAGTATTGCCAGTGTGCCTTTCTTTAAGCATACACTGCTCTCGAACCCACATCAGCTCTATTTAATGGTGTTTGATATCCGGTTACGTTTTGTGTACATAGATAATGTAGGAGTAAACTAAGGAGAGTGAGCCTTTTATATACTCCCTTGCACGTTATCCATATCCTTATCATGAGAACATGACAAGTAGGGTGAATGTGTAGTACTGTTTGGAATTGATTCACCTCCACTAGCAAGATCATTTCATCTGTTAGGCCTAAATACTATCAGCAAATGTAGATATTTCTGTGGGAACACACAGATGGCCAGAGCTTGATCTGTGTTGGTTTTCCTGTCACAGAATTCACAATGTTTAGGCGTGTGAGAGGCCCAGCAGGTAGTGAAATGGGGATGTCTTTGGTGCTGTGGGCGGCGTACACTGTGTTTTGTTTGACAGCTGTGCAGCTCTCATGCCTGGGTTACAGGTCACACCTAAGACACTCCCCTCTACAGCAAACAAACTGCCCCACAGGTCGCTTTACTGTGAATAGTTGCGCGTGTCTCATACTTGTAAAGGTATACAACTTACGTACATTGGTGAGGGACATGGAAAAACCTTCATCACTTTGGTAAGAATTGGAGTGATGGTGGCTCGGGAATTCTCTTCACTGTGATTAATGTCAACCTACCTTCAAAAGCCATACCCAGAAGCAAGCATTTATGTGCAATTGATGTAACTAAAGGTGTAGATATGTTCAAATGAAACACAAATCTCCACAAGTGTTCTTATTTCCAGGATGATTCAACATGTCTCAACATGTCTGCGATAGTGATGTCCTTCAATGCAAATCATATAGCCGTTCGGGCTCTGGATTGACTAACACAGTCATTTCTATTATTTCTGATCTGTAATTAAATGCTTTTTCCCCCAACCAGATACTGGGCCTGAAATAATCTGCGTTCTTCACATTACGTTTACTGTTGTCACAATGCATTTTATAACACCTCTAGCGATATAAAATCCCTTGATTGTATTTCCCCTCTGCATATCACGGATGATATAAAGTCTTGAGAGCATAGCTGTTACACATCTGGGAAAACGAGTGAGCCTACTGGCCTGTTTTTAATTACAGCTAGTCATGTTGGTCATTGTGCCTGACATGTAATTAGTGGTATGTGTTGTTGGGATTCATTAGGCATAGCTGGTTTGAGAGGAGGAGGAGTGTAGAGAAAGTGAATGTGAACTGGTCTGTGATGTGATGTGGAATACAGGGGTTATCTAGAACACTACAGCCAGAGTACCAGACTGTGTCCCTAGGGATTTTAATAGAGCTGTTCTGATTCTGCACACCAGCAGTGACTCACTGTCTGCTAGCTAAACTAAAGTAGTGGAAAAACTGAAGCAGACACTGGTGCCCTAATGCATAGAACCCAAGGACTGCATGTGTGAAATGGTACGACTCATACTTCCAAGAGCAGGTCTACATTTGTATATTCTGGTATGAGATTCGATTGACATGATTTTCTGATTAAAGGCGGTCTGATGCGATGACTGTTTTGTTGGTGATTTTGTTTTGCAGCACTTCTCGGAGCAGATGGAGGACTTCTCCAACGAGCTGTTCAGCAGCTTCTTTGATGACCACCTCCTGGCCGACAGGAACCCACTGTTGGACATGGAGATGGACCCACCCAACCCTGACATCCAGCAAGAACACAGCTACTCCCTGAGCGGAGACTCGGCCCCCCAGAGCCCCTCCATGTCCATCAAAATGGATGAGGAAGCAGGTATGAAAAGCATTATTTTTGGTCCTTCTTCTTTGATCTTGTTCATCAGTAGGTTATCCTTCTCTCGGAAACCCACACACCTTATTATGGTGAAGCTAATTGGCAATTTATTGATGCTTTGACCAAAATTAACAAGAAGCAATACATCTACAGCACAATGCCTTGGCTAAATGTTACTTCAGGACAAAAACAAGAGCTCCACCGACACGACTGCTAGGTGTACACTGTCTATAGTTTGATAGTAGTGTCAGTCCTACGTCACTAGAATAGCTGTATCAGATCTGTATCCGCGCTCTCCGCTCCTGCCCTATCTCCTGACGCTCCTGTGCCGCACAGAGAACCCATCCAAGGAGCCGAGCTCACATAGTACACTCCCAGCCAAGCCCTGCCCACCCTGGAGGAATCAAGGAAGCAAGTCAGGGAATTCCAGGCAGTCAGCCAACACACACACAAACACACACACATCATGTGGCTTCTGCAGCCCTTGCAATGACTCCAAGCTGCAAATGTTTCTCCTTTATTTCCCTTGTGCTTGGGGCCAGGGAAAAGAAGAGCCATAAGTTAAAAAAAAAGAAAGAAAGGGGGATCTGCTTGGGGGTGGGGGGGGAGGGGGAGGGGGGGGCAACCTATTCTGAGAGCCACGGACAACTGCCTTGGCTCTTAGAAACGGTTGCGTCACAAGGCTTAGGGTAGACTGAATGCATAACATCGGACTAAACAGTGTGTTAAAAACCACAGTCTCACACGTGGAAATCACTGTTAAATCACTGGCCCCAAAAAGTATACAGGGATCCCCAGTAAGGTGTATGGAACAATGGATGGAATCCACAAATGGATGGAATCTAATGAAATCGATTCATATGGGATCGAGCCACACACATTCCTTTCACTGAATGTCAACATGAAAGTGTGCATGTAGATGCACAGCACTACCATAGCAGTCAAGTTCACAAACTGTCGACAGAGCAGAGGCACCCAGAGAGCCCTGCTGCCAACGCAGATTTGATTCCCAATCCCCTTTGCCCCAATCACTGTAACATGCCCATTTTTAAAGAGGTTGGCTGTTAAAAGGGAGTGTCTAGCTGCTTTACTGCTCTCCACCTAGGTGTAATGTGTGAAGATAAAACTGCCATCCCCTCTCATAGCCTGGCTAATGAGCTCCCAGGCCTTGCACCAATCCACTCAGATGCTGAGTGAGGGGAGTCCGACTAACTGTACTGACCTGCCTGTAAACTTCAAAGGCAACCCCGATTCTTCCTCAAGGCCACAACACATGTTCTCATGGGTATGTGCAGGCTGAAGCCATGACATCCCATGAGATGTGAGCTACTGTCTAGATACTGTACATAAAATGACCTGGATGTGCTGTTGGTTTGCATTAATTATTTGTGATGACATGCCAATTAGAGTTGGTGGTGTCCTTGGTCGCATTCATTCAGTGCATCCTGTTGCTTCCCCGATTGAATCTTCCCATAGAAAAGCCAAGGCCTTATCATAATATATTGCAAGCCATGACTTATTGATGTAGAATCCAAGAGAAAGTTGTTACGACCGTAAAATAAGTATTTGCAATAATTCACTCATCTTACAGTCCATTATTTTATTGTGTTTGGCAAAGTAAAAATGTAATCTATTCCTTGTGGACAATTTAGTATGTTGCCAAGGTTGCCAATACAGTAGACTTTTCTGGGTGGATTGAAGATTTTGACGCCACTTCGGGTTTCCCCCATGGGGTAAAGTCTGTGGACATAAAACCCCAGTGGGGGAGGGATTTACACCCTCACCGTAATCAGTCTCCCACTGCTCCCTTTCCCCTCCTCGCCATGGGAATCTCGCCCACACCCCAACCTGTCTTCTGTTAAGGAGCACAACTTGAAAGCTTGCTTACTACCTTTTTTATAAGCCTCTGTAATGTTTTATCGATCCAATCAGGGTGCCAGCAAACAAATGAGGGGAAAAAAACCAGGCTGCTAACGAGGACCACTGGTTGTGAGTGCTTTTACTTCTGACTTTGAAACTGCAGGACGGCCCCTCTTCAGGAGAGGGCTTTGTACTCACTGGCCTCTCACTGTTTGCCATCTTCACAGAGGTTATTAAAGGAGGAGGAAACTCATTTCGGAGGCAGAAAGTCCTCAAAGTTGAAGCTATTGGCTTTCACAATCAGCTGCTTCGCGTTAGCCCTGGACCATAAAGAGCATCCATTCTGTAGATGTGCGTCACACCTGCTGCTTTAATCTACACTGATCTGTCACCCAATCTTGCTCCCCTCTAGTAGTATCCCAAGGTGTCCCTTTGAAATACACAGGGGGGCTTCTTGGTTTGATACTCTACTTCATGTAGAGTACTAGTTATGTAATGATATCCCTTGAGACATACAACTAATTAGTTTACCACGTCTTCTTTTTCTTCTCCCCAGAGTTTGAAGGAATGTGGTCTTTCAGCCAGGACCTGACGGCCATCCTGGTAAAGCAGGAGCCTGATCAACAGGCAGAGCCTTCCTCTACAGTCCCCTCCATGGGGAACTCATGCTTCCAGCCTCTCAATCTCGCCCCACCACCTCACAGGAGCTCATCGGGGGACACAGTAAGAAACTGCAGCCATAGAAACTATCACCTAGAACTTATCCTGATCCATTACCAGGGAAAGCATTTTTCCTGCGTGTCAAGAGCTATGGAAGACTAAGCCTCTTTATAAGCCATAGGGATCTCTCCTGGCTTTCTCCTCTTCGACTAAAACTTGAGCTGTTTGAAGGACATCTATGAATTTGGAATTTGGAGTCTAGTGTCTGGCTGGAACGGCAATCTAAAATCACATTTTTGACACAAAATGTAGGTCAAAATGTGATTATTAAAAGGAAAAGAAACTGAGTTTGTAAGTGGAGGAAATAAACCATTCACACAGTGCACCCCTACAGGACCAGCACGGTGACTCATGCCTCATTGTCCATGGAAGTAATTCATGGTTTGTGGGGCTGAGGTGGGGCTTAGCAGTCAGATGTGAACCCCAGCACAGCTATTACCAGTTATCACTGGTTACCAGGCCTGTAGCCCAGCACACATTACTACAGTACCGTTCCTTTTCACAAGAGTTCTTTAAGTTTGAACATCTTCAAATTCATAGCATATTTAAAGTTCTGTGAATATTTAGGATTAGGGCATGGTCATCCGATTTGTTCCAGCTGTAAGAATGAACTCTATTTTGAGTCTCAAATGGTGAGTGTCCTGGCTACATGGTCCTCAGTTGGATCCCTTCCAAGAACCATTGGTGTAGATGGATTCCCTTTCTTCAGTTATATAAATAGTTTTGAACTGTCTTCAGATGTGTTTACTGTCAGAACCACTTGGAATGTCTCTTGTCCTATACAAATACTAAGCTCTTCATAATACTCTTATTCCAGGGCTCCAAAGAGTTGAACCTCAACCCCACACCTGCAATCAAAGATGAACCCAGAGAGGTCAACCAGTTCCTCAACATCCCTTCAGGTGAGAACCATGACAATAAGCAAGATGACATTAAGGCATTCAAACATCCTCAAGGGCTTATGTATCCAGCTGTTCTAAGAAAGCTTGGATTTTAAGTTGCCATTCATTCAATTATTGAGATGCCTCCGTTTCTTCTGAGACCTTTACACACTCAGAGACCCCACCTCTCATCTTAAAGGTATGTGCAGGTGTCAACCTCCAGTTGATTCCGCCATAATACCTTTCTACGAGTGTGTTATTTACACGGGGGGGGGGGGGGGGGGGGGGGGGGGGTAGAAAAACCTGACATGGCAGCGTGCGTCACAGTGACTCACTACAGTGTATTCCCGATGACACACCATTCTTCCAGACAGTGGTCGGCATGTTCTTTCTCCGGCATGTTCTATCTCTCTCTTATTCAGCTGAATTAGTCCATCTTTGTTAAAGTGAATGGCTAGGCTGTGGTAGATAGGAATAGCAATTACTGCAAGCAAGTGTGACACATAATGATGTATAATGTGTTCTTTCCCTAATAGGTATTTCACTATGAAACACTATTAGTGATGGCTCATTTCAGATATGAAGTGTTTCCAATTATAACCTGCTAGCTTTTCTTTTTCCATTTTTCGCTTACACATACAGGACGAGAATGCCTCTGTTCATTCATGTAGTATTTTCTGATCTAATTGCTAATGAAGTTAGGCGGAAGAAGCCAACTGAGACTCTAATCTGAAAGTATATTATTAGAGTAGTGGTGCTGGTGATTAAGTGCTCTCATTTTTTTCGGTGTTGATCAAACCAGCTAAGTAAGATTCTCTTCCCTCTCTTTTTCTATCCCTTCCTCAAGAATGGCAATATTTTCTGTTCTGCACACTAATGCCTTTTTTGATGTACCAAGATACTATCTTGCATTTCGCTTTTCAATATTTCTGTCTGGAGCACCAGATTGCCCAATCCTTTTAAAGAGTGTATCAGAGAGACAGGGAAGGACTACCCTCACCTACAGAGGGATTCAACTGGAGTAGAAGATAGAACTGACCAGATACACCTGTAGAGACGCAGCTGGACCTGTTCAGCCACCAGCCTGCAGATTCCAGTATCCCGGTTAAAGAGACACTTTTACTGGTTCAGGGGTTGCAGAGATGGCCTTCATGATGCAGAGGAATACCTCCATATAAGACTGAATCCCATCTGGTTGACCATAAATCTTATGTTCAATAACCACAGGCCAGCAGCACCACATGTCCAGTCTAGCCGTGCCTCCCTTCGCAGAGCGCAGTCTGAACAATAACGTCTGCATTGTGTCTGCCTCTGCCTTTGACAAAGTCCATTTTCTCCCATTCTTCGCCTCCCTTTCCAGTAATAACAGAATAAAACCTGGGTCCTGTGTACTCTGGACTCACACCAAACTAAATCCAAGGGTCATACCAGCATGGGTATGGCCTGGTGTTTGGGAACTATGTTGGGGGAAATTCTGCCTGGCACAGATATCTTAAGAAAACACAGTCCTCACCCCATCCCTGTCTGAGCTCCGTTCAGATACTTACACAGAGGCTACTGCTGAAGAGTGGATGGGATCAAGCAATAAAAATAAGAGCAGGCACTGGCTGCCTTACTTACTGGAATTAAGCTGTCTCTATGTTTGAACTGACTCTGTCCAGGAAGTCATTTGCCATTTTAATTATGGATGTCTTGGCAAAACTGACCGTTTTATGAGGTCTTGGATTTGCACCGCTGCTCTCCACTGTTTAAGTTAAATGAACTATTTTCAGCTCGATCCCACACGACAGATGAAGTCAGACTTTTGTCCCCTCTGTCTCATTATACAGGGACTGTATATCATCATGAGGTTAGATGGGCAGAGGCTTTGAGCATATGGGTCATGTTGCAAGTGATGCATTTCATAACCATTGGAACCCTATTTTCTGCCCCCTGCCCCCCCCCCCCCCCCCTCCCCCCACACACACACAGATGATCAGCTGCAGCTCCCCCCCACCCCTCCCAGCAGCCATGGCAGTGACAGTGATGGATCCCAGAGCCCCCGCTCCATGCCCCCTTCCAGCCCAGCCCGCCTACAGGCCCGCTCCTCCGCTGCCATATCCTCCTCACCTCTCCTTACCGCCCCACACGTAAGTACTGAGACCGTCCCACTCGCCACACCCCCCAGCAGCGTACCGTTTGTCTTTTGGTAATGGTGCCAATCAGAGCGAAAGTGAGAAAAAAATTGTACATCAAGTTGTTTGTAAGTAACAGGAACTATGTTTATGTTAATCCTGAGTCTGTGAGTGTGTGTGAGTGAGAGTGAATGTCAGTGAGTGCATGTGAGTCAGTGTATGTGCGTGCACATGCAGTGTTACAGTATCTAAGCCCATGGCTGATCTATGGTTTGCCTTTCCTGATGACTTTGGGCTGTGCTGTGGATGGTTCTCTATCAGTGAAGGAGGTTCCTCCGGCCTAGCTCCAAGCCCTTCCCGTCAGTAGAGTCAGAGCCACCCACGATGAGCTGGGCTGCAGACAAACCCAGCTGCTGGACATATTAGGAGTTCATATCCACATCCTCACACTGACCCTGACCGCCACCCTAGTCTAGTCTCTTCATTAGGAGCTGCCCTGGTGTACAGATACAGTATAATACACACAGTACCACAGTTTCTCCAATTCATAAAATGAATCCTTATTTCTCCACAGAAACTACAGGGCACTTCAGGGCCCCTGATGCTGACAGAGGAGGAGAAACGCACCCTGATCGCTGAAGGTTACCCCGTACCCAACAAGCTGCCCCTCACCAAGACCGAGGAGAAGGCACTGAAGAGGGTTCGCAGGAAAATAAAAAATAAGGTACCCACTCTTACATCCCGGGAAGTAAAATGTAGATTCAGTCCAAAAGAAACTGTACGATTTGCTTCCAGAAAATGTGTAAAACTATTTACAAATAGTTTTACACATTTACACATACGCAATACTTTAAAAAAAAATGTTTTAACCTGTAATCTCAAAGTAGTGTTTCAGCAATATTAATGTTTTAATATTCTCCCTTTTATCATATGAGCTGTTATTGATTTGGGGATCCCTCTCTCCCTTCTCTGTCTAGATATCTGCCCAGGAGAGTCGCAGGAAGAAGAAGGAGTACGTGGAGTGCCTGGAGAAAAAGTAAAAGCAGGACACTCTCCCCTTTCCTGTCTGCCAACTTTTTTCCTCCTCTCTCGTCGTCATTCCTGTTCTCCACTTTTTTTCATTTCTCCACTCCTTCATTGTTTGATTGTTCCTTAGCTAATGCCAATGGCGTTTGTCCATTAAAGCATGCGGTCACACAAGGCCATCTGAGTCACACACAATCACTTAATCCATTCCAGCAAAGGCCTCTGTAGATCACTGTTCCTTACCAGGAAAATCCCTGACTTTCCATCCATGGTCATTGTTGTTTTTTTAGTTAATATTTAAGACCTAAATACATTACAACGGTATAGAGGTTACTATAGCATTACCATTATGCCTCCTATCACCGCAGACTGTGTTGTGTTAGCATCCAACATTCAAGCACTGCATTTCAATAGTCCATGTTGTCTGTGATTACCAAGAATGTATATTACAAAATGGTCAGATAGCCATGATCGAATGTATGGATGTGACTTTGTGTCTTACAGGGTGGAGAACTACACATCTGAGAACAGTGACCTGTGGAAGAAGGTGGAAACACTGGAGAGTGCGAACAGGTGAGCCATGACTTTGAGTGACAGACTTTATGTGTGTGAGTGTGTGCATGTGTGAGCACGCTCTGAGTGATGCTAGACACATCCCTGAACCACCAGCTCCAATCAAACTTCGGATAACTTTTTCTATTCATGATAGCTGTCTGTGATTTGACTGCTTCTTCCTTCATTAGGTGGGGACATTTTCACAGTGTCGACCATTGTGCAAGTGCAAGTGATTGGGCTCAATAAAAGGCATCACAGACTACACAGACTCTTAAATGCATCACAGACTGTGCCAGCCTCTAATTTACAATAGGCATTTCAAGTTGCTTGGATCAAAGTAACAGCGTGACAGTGTACCTCTCCCTAATTACAGCACAGAGTGAACCATCACAAAAAGTGCTCACTCAAATCGGCCTCATAATAATTTGAGGCCCGAGAAGGAAACCACAGGCTGACTCAGCTCCTAGCAGGCAGTCCAAATGGAACACACAGGAGCCAGCTAGGAACAACGTGTGGGGTGCGTGTTCCAACAGCATATGCCTTGCCTTGGCTGGTAAAGAGGGGCCAAAATGGGCTTATCTGTCAATGCGAGATGGCAGCCCAACAAGCAATCTGTTGTCCTAATGTGACTCAAGTAAAAATGTTTTTACTAGTGATGTATGCATCTCGCATACAGTTAGCTGGATACTAGGCGCTTGCTGTACTTTAATTGACGACGTCTGAAAAGGTTTGGTTCATGAGGAGGGCCAAGGTTGCTCTCGAGAAGTTGAAGGTGTCACAGAGTCACTCATGCACATGTTTCCCAGTCAAGATCTACTCGTGTTTTTTTTCTTTTTCTTTTACACAGTCTATTTTAGTCCCTTGGGAGCAATATGGTTTATAGATCACAACTGTAAAAGCACAGACCAACCATGGTTCAATTCAAACGTGATGATGCAATGGACATTCCTGACATGGGACGTTAATGTTCCGTTTCCAGAGTTTCCATGAGAATTTTCCTGTTAAGATTTGACCAAAAAAATTATAATCACCTTCATATCCAATCGGACCATAACATGAAGCTCTTCTTCTATCATAATTTACTGTATTTTCAATCTCTGGTATTAACAGCATGAAAATAGTTATTGTGCATCTGGGGTACCCCAAAGGACCAATATAATGCCAGTATAGCTGTTTGCATGTATTTGAACTTTATACCAGTGTTATAGTCACATATTGTGGACATGTCAAATAGTTTCATGGTGTTTGGGTTATGTGAAGGCTAACACTGGAAATGTCTTTTCTACCATTAGTGGAGAACATGCTCCCTCTCGTGGTGAAAATATGAAAGCTCACCTGGTTTAATTTCTTATTGCAGCCTGACCCAACACTCATGCTTGTCTAACATACAGTAATTAATGTCTAGAGAGAGAGAGAGAGAGAGAGAGAGAGAGAGAGAGAGGGAGAGAGAGAGAGAGAGAGAGAGAGAGAGAGAGAGAGAGAGAGAAATGTATGGAGGAGGTAGAGTCCGAGCGGCCGTCTGCATTGCTTGTGGTTTTGAATTGCTTTCTATTTGGGCAAAGCTTGTATTTTGTGGTGAGGGGGAGAGACTGTGGGAGCTTGGTTCACACACTAGAAATAGAGACGTCTTATATAATTTCCAGCTCTAATTCCTCAATGTGTTATCCTCACATTATCCTTTTTCTCAGAGATGAACTTCAATGTCCTGGATGCTCAGAAGAGCAAGACAATTATGACTGTTTTTGTAATTGTTTATTTTATGTTCAATCTTAGTTGACTTTGTACTCACTCTAAAATCACGGAAATAGCCAGATGGAGAGGGATTATTTGGGGGATTTACAATACATTTCTGTGAAATGTCACTGTCAGTTATCTGTGTGTGTGTTTGTGTGTGTAATGGTGCATGCTTTGTATTATCCGACAGCTGGAGCTGCTAAACTGGATCATTGTAACGTCTGACAGTCGTTAGAGTCTGCTCTTCTGGAGAACGTTTTAAGTTCACATGAGGATCATTATTGTAGATTCTGTAAATGAATACAGTTGTATTATTAGTCAATCTGAAACATGTATTCTCTGCCTCCTCTCTCCAGAACTCTACTCCAGCAGCTCCAGAAACTCCAGGTCCTGGTCACAGGAAAAGTGCCCCAATCCTACAAAATGGCCTCAACGCAAACAGGAACATGCCTTATGGTACTTTGCATACTATTTATTCTGATACACACATGCACCAGACATGCAAAATCCCATTTAAAAAATGTGGGGGTTTTCTTTGCTCCCCACTGATCTAAGATACTGTGTAGTTAGTGTTCCTTGGACTGGGTAGTCACGTCATGTTAAAAAGGGAAAACGACTGCTTTGTTTGTGAAAAGACTCACAGCAATGGACAGGGACACTGGCTTGTGGCCTGGCCTACTCTACTATAAAACACTGAGGCGACCCCATGAACTCAAACTGGCAAAAGCCTTCTCAGCTGGAGAACAGAACCACACTAGCACACTGTTCTCATGTTGACCATGTGCTTTTGTTGATGGTTTCTGGTTCCCTCCCGCCAGGTGGTGGCGCTGTGCTTTTTCCTGGTGCTGGGCTCCCTTGTACCTTGTCTGCCTGAGCTCTCCTCCCTGTCCCATACCGTGAAGTCCTCCTCGCCCCTCCCCTCGGCTGATGTCTACACAGCCAGCCAGGGTATGTCCCCTACCCCTCACCTGTCACCTAGAACAGAGTTTCAGGAAACTCGGTCCTGGGGCCACTCACGGGTGCACGTTTAAAAATAATAATTTTTGCCCTAGCACTACACCACTGATTAGAATAATCAGAGCTTGATGATGACTTGGTTATTTGAATCAGCTGTGTAATGCTAGGGGGAAATAACTAAACGTGCAGGACCAAGTTTGGGAAACCCTGACTTAGAATAGTCTACCATCTACAGCATGACAAACACAAAGCCTTTAGTTTGTTGTCCCATACATATCACATATTTTCAGGTCGCATGTTGCCTGCCTACCAGCACTTCCAGAAATAATGTCAAAGGGAGCATCGTGTGGTTGAATTACACGTCAATGTGGCGTTACATCTTATCTTGTAGTGTTTCAAAAGCGACAGGCGAGTATGTTAGCTGAAATCCCAATATCCTTCCTTCTATTATAATATTCAGCTTGATGACCACAAAATGAAAAATCATACATGGACCTACTGGCTACTCAGAATTGGTTGGTGAGGGCTGGGTTGCTTTAGAAACCTGAAGTCAGCATGGCACAGGAAGCTGTAATGAGTTGTTCTCCCTGTAAAACTCACACACCTGCTGAATAAAGATGTCCGTCCTGCTCAAAACCATTCCATTCTTCAAAAGAAACCGACTTTTTACTGTTTGTTTTTCATTTTTTACCATATAGGAATGGTTCTATGTTCCTTTGTAGTGTTTGGAGGATCAAGGCAGTGATTAACTTAACATCCTCTATTTATCTCTGTCTGTGTCTGTTTAGTCCGCTCCCGCAGCCTACTCTTCTACGACGAGAGCTCCTCGTTGGAGGACGGTCACGGGGGCTTCCTGAAGATGGAGGGGGACGGCTCGGAGGGGGCGCCCCTCGACTACACCGAGGACCGGTCGGCACATGACAGCCACGGAGGCGAACACGAGAACACCAAGTACCTCAGTAAGGTTCACTCCGATCCGGTGGACTACAACAGGACCGGCGCCCAGTTCCTCCAAGAAGAGCCGCAGTACCACAAAATGTAAACTGAGGCCAGACAAGTAGGGCTGTAGACTCTGTCTCCATCTTTGTTAATGAGAAGATTCTCACAAATTGCTCTTCAGAACAAGGGACTCATTGTTTTATCAGTGCTCCTTGTAATTACTCAAACATTAACAAGAATAATGTCTTTTAATTAATGTGATTGTTAGGTTACCAGAGTTTTTTGTGATACTGATGGACTATTTCTCCCCTCCACAGAGAGCCAAACCCCGAAGGAGGAGAGGAGTACTTTTAACCTTGAGGGGCGGAGCTGGCAAAAACACAGGCTCTCCAGACTCCTTACCCATGTGGATGTGTAGTGACACTACGGCGCCCCCTAGTGTGCCATCCCCAACCCACCTCTCCCTGCACTCCCTGACCTCCTGCAGTAGCTCCCTGGCCTTCCTGTTCCATCCCATTCCCTGAAGTCCCACCTGATAGAGAGGATGAAGAGGGTATGTGAAGAAGATAGAAATGACAGGCAACTCCAATCAAAGCTTCACAGGAACTTTTCATCTCTGACTGCTGTGTTTGACTGGAGGCAGAAGCAGGGAGTGAGAGGGGTTGGAATTGAGTAACTTGTTGAAACCTCTGTGTGCCATGTGTGTCTGTCTGCACGTTCAACTGGGTGAGTGTGGTTGCAGTGCTTCTGTGCAGATGAAGTGCTCCTCAGATTCCATCACACTGTTGCTTTTTCAAGGACTTCTACAAATATTTAGAACACAGGGGGTACTTCAGCTGTAGGGGGATCTATAGCGGATCTATAGCAAATTGGATAGGAGGGTGAGGGGGATAGGGATGTGGGGTGGTGGTGGGGGAGGGGGGGGGGTATTTATAATTCCAGTTGTTCTGTTATAGAAATTCCCTCTCCTACTTCACAATTGGTCATGCAAATGTTTGAATACAAACATTCCAAAGAATGTCCTCTTTTACCTTTCGCTTAAAGCGCTTAAAATGCACTCTATTGCCTCATGCTAGAATTATACATCTTTCAAAGGCATTTATTTTGTACATTTGACCACATTTTGTCCCATAATGTTTAAGCTTGTGTGTGCATTGCACTTTTTTTTCCCCTTCAGGTCGACATTGCAAGCTAATGGGTATAAGTGCCTTCAAACTCTTTCAGTTTTTGTATTCTCACGCCGTCCACATGGGGTTGTTCATTTTATTATTTGACTCTTTATGCAAACTAAATCATATGTAATATATACGTATTATTGGCATCAAAAAATAGCATATTTATTTTATGCAAAAAAATATTGTGAACTTTTCTTTTTATGAATATCAATTATGACGTCATGTTTACATGATCTTGTTGTCTTAACTGTTACACAGTTTGTCTGTTTTTGTATTTATTTCTGTATCAAGAAAGTTGTGTATATATTGAAAAAAAAACATGAACAGGGACAATCAGTGTAAATGCCTACCAAGGGTGTACAATACTTCCTCACTGGAGCAAAGCCTTCTCTAGTCCAAAAGACTCAAAACTGCCCATCTTTACAAAAACAGTCAAAACACCTCCAGGAGAATACCTTTTCTCCACAAAAAAAAATGAATGAATATCATCATTATGCCAAAAGTCCATTCAGCCCTAATGTCATTGTGAATGTGAAAATAGAGTATATTTTAAATTGAATATCAAAGTTCAGAATCCACTGGGGGTAAAATAAAAAAAATAAAAAAGAATCGCATCACGATTTACAGTAGTGCCCAGAAAAACTGTTCACTCTAAAGAACACTGTTCTGTTGATGATGCTTCTTAAAAACAGTCACTCCAGCAGCAAAATAATACAAAAAGATTTTCATGCAGCGTTTTTGTTGTGAAGAACCTTGTTACATTGAATAGAATATATTCTGGTGTTCCCTCCTCTTCCTGCTGTGTTGTTTCAGGGCGAGAGAGGGATTGTGTAAGGAGTGAGTGGGGCGGCCCCACTGACGCTAAATGGGATTGCGTAATGCTAGGCAGGAGGGTTTGAGTAGACAGCCCAGGCTCTGTGGAGGAGGCATGGAGGATCTGGGTCAGCCAGTGGCCTTGGAGTCTTAGCTTAACGTCCAGTCTGTTGCTCTTCATAGATTTCACTTGCTTATTCACAACTGTGTCTTGTCTGTGTATAATCAGGGGAGGACAGACTCACAATCCTTCCATGTAATTAATATGTATTTTACTCTAACATGTCATTAGATTTGCATTATTCATTTTCTGTCAAATGGTTTGTAAAATCACTACCTACCCTATTAATCAGAGCCATATAATTTCTAAGTCGGTTTTGTTTCCTAGTTGTTGCCTGTCTTATATCTTAGTGCACATTACCTGACAAATGTAGAGTTGGTTAACTGAGTACACTGATAATGTGTGTATATTGAAAATGTAGATTGCTTCCTGTCAAGATACTGTTTGTCTATGTTTGTCCTTTCGTTTGATTAATAGATGTGTAACTAAGGTTCAACCAGATGCTCTGGAAGCTGTCCAGCCCTCACCCACTTGCCTTCTATAAACACACTTTTTACTGATCAAATGGTTGCTTAGTTGTCCCAACCCACTCCAGCCCCCTCTATCCTACCTGCTACACCATCTTTAGGTTGTCTTAAAGCAGGACCTGTTATAAATGACTGCTACTCTATATTCTATAGTCTGTCCAATGTGCTGATCTTGAACAGGCTCTCTGATGACTGTGTCCACACTAAACCATTGGGATCATGCATAACACACTAAATCAAGTCAGACTGAGTTATCTGGTTGAACCAGGGTCAATCTTTTGTAATTAGTCCCCCAAATGTGTGGTAGAAACCTGCTTCAGAACCTGTGTGAGGGGTTTTACAAGGCTATTATAATTCAAAGTGAAATGATGCAAATCTTACCAAACATTCCATGTGTTTGTTGGCGTTCGTAATGTGTGCCCTTTTGTACATAAGACAAAGTGAATGCTTTTGCTGTAAATAAGGGGATGTATTTTTGTATTTGAAATGTATTTTGGTATTCACCTGGCGCCTTTGGGAAGGAACTGGCCAGTTGCTGACCTTTCACACTGTGGCTGTACAAGTAAATTGCATGTGTTTCTGGGTAAGCCACAGGAGCCTTTCTGTATTGCCTTTCTGTATCAGTCTCTTTAATAGTAGTGTTAGTAAGTAGAGTTAGTATCAAGC
This sequence comes from Oncorhynchus mykiss, assembly GCF_057628025.1. Lineage (NCBI taxonomy): Eukaryota > Metazoa > Chordata > Actinopteri > Salmoniformes > Salmonidae > Oncorhynchus > Oncorhynchus mykiss. The sequence continues at coordinate 57,314,222 of NC_143027.1, read as the reverse complement.
AAAATATAAAAAATTGCATCAGCATAACACCGTCTCCTTCGTTACTGTGTCTCTGTGCCCTGATATCATTGAGAAACGCATTCGGGGCAATCATTTGCATTCCTTGCGATCTAGTTTTGGTGCCTAGTGGTTGTTATATCATTAGGAAGTGCAGGCAAGCTCTATTCTCAGTATCGCCACAAGAGGTCAGACTTTGTTTGTCCATCCATTTTGGCTAACCTGATTCTAACCCCGTCATCACTCAAAAAGTAGAGCACTCTTTGCTTTTCTTAACTGAACCATAAAACACTAGCACACAAGCGCTTACCCAAGTGGCTGTCTCCCACTGTATTATATCAGAACCTAGCATAGGTGTTTGTTTGGTATCAATGTAGAAATATGAATAGAAAACCAGGTCACTTCCTCCCTGGAAACATAATCACAGCTCTAAAACACATGAGAGCATGGAACAAGCCACTACATCCAGAGGTGGCGAGCCAGTTCAATCACAAGTATTCACTGCCAATCCAGTGGCAGAATATCACGTACATGTGATAGTAACCTAAATGTTTATATACCCCCTTCAAATAAAGTGCGGGTGTAATTTCGGGACCACGGTACAGTATTGTGCATAGGACGGCTCGAAACTGCCCATTTGCCGTAGATAGCACACACATTTTTTGTTGTTGCTACATTTTTGATTTCATGAACACATCGCTTCCACGAAGTAGGAAACAGAATGTCCTCTTTCCCCCTTGTTTACCGCCTATATATCAACTACATGTCAGTGTAATAACTCACTCTTTGGATTAGAAAAGGGGGAAAGGGCTTTGTCCCAATAGCATTTACCAGGCAGCTTTATATAATCCTCGTACAGTCCTTGCCTTAATCTCTGTATAAAAGGCCAGAGAAGGGTTTTTGCATCCTCATGTTGAGGTGTTGCTCTCCCGTGTGAATCTTAATATAGCTGTTTGTTTTGCACATGTAAAAAAGCCTCCTATGCCTGATATATGACAGTGATGCACTTAGATTGATCCGTTTTCTCTGCGCATTGGCTCTGTTTTACGGAGAATAATATTTCATGTATTCTCTGTTAGCATGAAAGTATGCAACAGCTTTGTCCCGCGATGGGGTATTTGATTCAGGACTCAAGACTGGGCTGCCATGGCAAAGAGCAGACAATTATAAAGACTGGAAATCCTGGGCTGTCTGTTTCTCACTCATTGTGACCCTAGGGAGCGGTTGTAGGTGATGAGAGTTCCTAGTCCTCTCATTTCCATGGAAATGTCAATTCACAGTCTAACCTAGTTACCTCTTCTTCATCCAGCACAAACCACCTGAGGACACTTCTCACCACAGTACAATACAATGATTCTTTGTAAAAAAATAAGTAAAACCAGACTCTCTAGATTGAATATGCACTGCATGAAACGTCTAGTATGAATGATGGAGATTGTGGAAATTGTGGAGTGCATTCTTTGGACTGGACTAGCAGTGACACACTGAATAAATAAATGTTCAGCTTCACTCCAGCTCCCAATATATCACAAACCGAGGTAAGTAGTAGAGATTATTCCACTATCTTTGCATGCTGAAGAGTCTCTCGATAAACACTTTTCTCATATAGCTAAAACCTAATGTCTTGTCTAAATAAATTAAAACAGCGTTTGATCTGCTCCATTACATTTCCCACATTTCCAAGGAAGTCGATTCAAATTGTCACTAAATCGACTGTCACTAGTCATTTACATGCCCCAAATGCATACACAGTATCATTCATGTTTCTATTTATTTGTATTTAGTCTGTTATTTCAGTCAGGGCTCTATACAGAGGTGTGGCTCCCTCCTATTGACTTTGGGCGGTGGAGCAACTGTTTCATCCAAACTGCAATGTAAATTAACTGTACGCATATGCATTCCTGATTACATATGTTTATGTATATGTTTATGTATATGTTTGGAGCGTTACATTGTCTATGGCAGGTACATGATACTTTATATACATGCATATTATTTATATATGTTTTATTTAACCTTTATTTAACTATGTCAGTTAAGAACAAATTCTTATTTACAATGACAGCCTACCCCCGGCCAAACCCTAACCCGGATGACGCTGGGCCAGTTGTGCGTCGCCCTATGGGACTCCCAATCACGGCCGGTTATGATACAGCCTGGAATTTAACCAGGGTCTGTAGTGACGCCTCTAGCACTGAGATGCAGTGCCTTAGACCGCTGCGCCACTCGGGAGCCCAATGCAACAGAATAGAAAGCACAGCATGTTGTATCCATGTTATAACATACACTTTGTCTGGAACCCACCGTGGGAAATTAAGAGATTAAAGGACGTACATTGGTGTAGTGTTTTCCACATACATACATACCTAACATGATATCTGCTTTAGTTCACTGTGATAATAGGACACGGGTGGTGCTTACAGATGCCAACCATTAGCCAGTGTCTGGGTCAGCCCCCAGAAGATCACACAGTGAATTTAGAGTAATTCCCTTTTAACATCCCCCTATCCTACATAAGATCCTTAGCTGGAGTAATCGACCGCATCCTAGCGCCCCATAAACTGACCGTACCGAAAAAATATCCGGATCCATATAGCTGTGCTCCGTGCAGCATGGATTGTGGGTATTAGACCAAAGTTATCTGTTCCTGTCCACATTCAACTGTCCCCTTTTGATAAACTAAAACATGCTCTTGCCTACTTGTAAGTCCTATTTTAACTCCCTGTTTAGGACAAATGGTCGGCATTTCCAACAATCATTCAGGCATATTTCATCTTGTGGCTGCGATGGTCTGACTCACTGGGTAACACCAGGTCACACAGTGTATAACAAGAGCCCAGGAGAGGTCAGACATTGAGAGGTCAGACATTGAGAGGTCAGACATTGAGAGGTCAGACATTGATTGCCCCAGTTCCAGTGTAACCATTTCCAGAACCATCGTCGTTGTACTAATCATTCAAATAGTTCTAAATTGCAGTGGGTCCAACAACTAATTAGGCCCATACACATAGTCTACCTATAACAAAATGCTCAAAATAACCCAATCAACTGCAAATGATCTCATGGCACTGTTTTGGTGTAGTTTTCCTTTGGGATCATTTGCGCAGGACAGCTTCCTGTTTCCTAAGGAATTGCATTAACCAGCTCAACCAGTTTTACAGCCCTTTGTAAGGACGATTTGATAAATGGCTTAAAGTAGGTTATATTGTGTGTAGCATGTCGTGGTTGACTAACATAAGGTTACACAGGTTAATCATCACTCAGGCCTTTTCAAAGTATTGTTTGAGTTAGGCCACCACAGTGACGTAGTCTTCCTAATAAAAAAGCCAACGGCCAACTGTGAACAATGCAATGGATCAATGTGGTAACATACCCAATTGAAGAAGAGTAGCCTATAGGCCTAATTGCATGTTTGGTTCACTGGAAAATAGAAAGTAGGTTGGAACAATTCCGGTTTAACCTCCAATCTTTTGTTTGATTGGAAGTGTTTTTATTTTCTCAGAAAGAGTTTACAGAGATGCCGCCCGACGCCCGTGAATGCAGAAGTTAGGGGAGAGACCAGTGTGTTGTGAACAACATAAGCATGAGCAACAATAGAGAGAGACATTGAGACTGATGCAAACTGATACAAAATATTTAAATCATGCCACAATTGTACTACATAATGCTAAGCAAGGTAGGAATGTTGTTACTTCAATTTAACGAAACACAATCATTAATTAATTTGACACCAAAAAAAGTACAAATCTGTTGAAATCGCACTGTGGATGTAAAGACTCCAGGATTTCCTGGATGCAAAAAAGTTTGACCAATTACAGTTTATGTGACAAAACAAGCATAGAAAATGTAGAGAATCTTGTACCATCTAAACTGCAGTGAAATATATTTTCAATAGCTAAAAATATTGTATTTCAGCTGTTTGAAGCTGGTGTACAAAACTGAAAGTAAAAGCTGGAAGTATAGAAATAGAGCACATAGAACAGATCTACAGCTTCTTAGACTTGCTTTCAATGAGAATGGCAGATCTACCTACACACAGTTCTATGTGAATTTGGTCATGTCCATTATGAAAAAAAGATTGCAGTCAGAGTGCACTATAACTGTAGTATGCTGCAAAAACTAACGCAGTTTTTTTACTGCAGTAATTTTTGCAGTGTAACTGCAGTTACAGTGCTGTATAACGGCAGTTCAGCTGCAGTACACTGCAGTTACTCTGCAAAAATAGGCGGGGTTTATGATTTTGTGGCTGTGGTAACTAGCGACGACCCTGTAAACCTACAGGATTTCCTTCTTCGCGTGAATACTGGCGACTACAACCATATTCTACCTAACAAAGTCAGTATCTGTAAGCATATTTGTCACATTACAAGACGAGTCATAGTTTTGCTTTGGACTTCCAAGCTACTTTTTTTGTTTTAGGTTGCGGCGCTCCAGAGTTACTACACAGCACGGTGTCGATGGCTGAGGCACCGGATACCGGGGACCGTATAACCCGTATCGTCCATAGCTCTACTGATTCACCCACGGCGATACTGGTGCCACCAACCTTAGAAGAACTGGCTGAGGAGGGGGACGTTTTCCTGTCCGAAATGGTATCACCTTGTCCAGTCTTCAAGACGGGAGATTGTCCAGGAAAAGTGTCAACCCGGTTGGAAGGTGCGGGGGCATTGACAGCGGATACCTGCTTCCACACTATTAGGAAACAGGTATCATACAGGTAGTACATTTTTCATTTATCCCCACTTCCCATCCCAAACCCGCACGATATTTAATATAACTACTTCAACTGGCTACCCAAATGTCTGAAGTTTTCTCAATTGCAACTTGTGAAAGTAAACATCACCTGCAGCCGTCACTATCTCACCTGATAATGCACCACTTAGTGTGGCAGCTACTGTAGCCTATTTGTAGGCAAGACAACATGTGTTCATGTGAGCTGACACTCCATTTCAATATGGTTCTTCATCAACTAGATAGGCCTACATTAAAGTTATCATTAGGCTACATTATCCACTATAGCATCTTATAGCAAAAGCAATATCACATCTGTCATTTACCCCGGTGGGTATCATTCTTACTAAAAGCACCTGCTGATGTCCTATGGAGTATAGTAAATACATGCTCATTCATGTCATGAATGGGGATATCAAGAAACATACTTCTGTGTCCTCCTCAGTCATAACATAGACCTCACCCCATTAATTGCTGAGCTTTTGGATTAAATACGCTATCCTGTTTATTAGAATCTGGGGGGGGGTGTAATGTGAGAGTGTTCGTTCACCAAAGCTAAACATAAAAAAATAGGATTTGGCTACAGTACAGGATTTTGAATGATATACAGCATAAGTGCATAATCTGTCACTATATAACATCCAGTAGACCACTTCATACAAAATATTTGGTTTGCAATGAGACCGGTGGTGTAGTTTTTCCTCCACAATCCCAACTCTTTGTAGCTTGATTGTAGAGGATGGCACAATTGTCTGTGCCCCTGACTGACTCACATTCCATCTTTTTCATTTTATAGAAGGATTTGAGGGACTCTTTTTCTGTGCAGGCTGTGTAGAGTGATGAGACTGGTCCCTGGGTGTTGGTTATTGAGAGTCTGTCACTGCCAGCAGATGCTGTGATGTGTTCATGGCTCTTATGTAACGGAAGGAGAAGCAGCGGCAGCAGCAAGGGATCAGGAGTTTTTTCTTCTCCCATTATAAGTAAGAGGCACTTACAAAAGGGGCTTAGTGAGCAGAGCCCTGGGCTGGCTGCATCCACTGGCTGACTGGCTGGTCCATAGAGGCCTGATGATGCTGGATGGTTAAGGCTGGCCTGGCAATGAGTGAGGCTGAGGCCATGTCAGTCTGGCTACATAAACACAGATCAGCCATCGCTTTCCTCGGTGTCTGTGACTAAGAGCGTCAATATAGCGACTCAAACAACAAGGCCTGCGGTAGTGATCTCTCGTGTGATTCAGATGTTATCAGATTCAGACAGCAACTGCAGCAGGGGGGACAATGATGACAGTTAAGGAGATAAGTTATTGCGGAATGTTATGTGCATCCATTCTAAGAAATGATGTGCCCCCCCTCAGTCTCCCGTCAGGATCGAGTATTCACCAAAGCTGTAGTATAATTGCATAGTAATGATAACTACCTTTTTGTTTTGTTTTTGATTAAATTAGTATTGTAGATTTAGTGAAAAGCTGAAATTTGTGATGAATACACAATGTACAGTGATCTCTGTTGTTTTGAATCTGTACTCCAGCACTTTGGATTTGAAATGACGCAAAGACTATGAGGTTGACATGCAGACTGTCAGCTTTAATTTTAGGGTATTTTCATCCATATTTGGTGAACCGTTTAGAAATCACAGCACTTTTTGTACATAGTCCCCCCCCATTTTAGGGGACAGAAAGTATTGGGAGAAATTCAGTTGTGTATTAAAGTAGTTCAAAGTTAAGTATTTGGTCCCATATTCATATCACTCAATGATTACATCAAGCTTGAGACTCAACACATTTGTTAGATGCTTTTGCTGTTTGTTTTGGTTGTGTTTCAGATCATTTTGTGCCCAATAGAAGTGAAAAGGTAAATAATGTGTTGTTTGATTTTGGAGTCACTTTTATTGTAAATAAGAATAGAATATGTTTCTACATTCATGTGGATGCTACCATGATTACGGATAAGTAATGAGAAAGTTAGACGCCCAAATATCAAACCCCCAAGACATGCTAACTTCTCACCATTACAATAACAGGGGAGTTTAGCATTTTTGGGTGGGTATGATATTCTAAATCAAATGAAATACAATTTTATTTGCCACTTGCGCCGAATAGTGAAATGCTTACTTGCCAATCCCTTATCCAAAAATGCAGTTCAAGAAATAGAGTTAAGAAAATATTTACTAAATAAACTAAAGTAAAAAATAAAAAGTAACACAATAAAATGACATAACAATAACGAGTCAATGTGCAGGGATACAGGTTAGTTGAGATAGTTTATACATTTGTATGTCTGTAATTTTCTTTCACATGAGCTTACTGTATTGCTCAACCTAAGGTGAATGATTTGTCATTAGGTCTGTCCTATTGTTATACTATGTAACTAAGGGAAAAGCTTTCAATGCTGTCCAGATGGTGTTTCAGATTTATAACAGGGGTTGGAACCAGTTCAGGGAACAGATCTGAAAACCAGAAAATACATTTTTTTAGAGGAATAGAATCAGAACTGAGAATGAAGTGATCTATACTGTTCCGGAACAGAACCGTGATTTTTAAAAGCATGGAAACTGGTTAATAATGCTCTTTTATGTTCCTGGCATTTTTTTCCCAGTCCCACAAAAAAAAACACAAAGCGCCTATGCAAAGTCCTCACTCTGTTACTCTAGTCTCTATCTGCCAGCTGAAAATCTTTTCCAGTGCGTGTGTAAGTTATATACCTGCCCATTCCACTCCGAAGCATAGGCTACTGTAGCTTACTGATGGTACAAGTAGGATTCAGAAATTAGAGAGATTTTTAGAGAAGAATGGATTAACTTATTTTATCACGTTTTACAGTAGATTTATTAACTACAAAAAGATAAGACGTGTTTTATTTAAATTCTAGTGCTGCTCTGCACACACACGCTTGTTAGCTAGCTAGCTCTGGTCCAACGTTAAGCCAACTCTCGGAAGTTCAAAGGCATTAAAAGTTCCTCCATAGAAGCCGCTCCTGCGTAGGTATAATTATGCCATAACAAGATGCCCAGTGCTCCAAGCCAAGTCACCTCCTCCACCCTCTCTTGCTCTCTCCCACAAGCAAAATGTCAGTCGCATCTCACACCCTACACTTGTCTCTCCAATGCATGTAATCAACTGTATAGCTTGGCCGCGCCATAGCATCGTGAAGTAATTTAATGTTTAGCCAAATGTCCATAAAAATATATTTCAGAGATTTAGGAAGGAATGATATAAACCATAACTTTTTGGGGGGTCCAAACCTTTTCAGAACTTTATTTTGCTGGTCGGAACAGTGGAATGGAACAAATAAAAATTATGGTTCTGTTCAGAACGAAACGATTGGAAAATAATCTCAGTTCCAACCCCTGGTTTATTGTAACAGTCCTGGTCATTTGGACCGCCAGGCATTCCGCTGTCTGAATACTGAATTGTTATAGTTTGTTATTGGAAGCAGGCTCACAGACTCAGACAGGTGCATGCTCTTCTATCCAGCAGATTCAAACGGTGGGAAATCGAAAAGTTATCAAATGAACACATTAACAAATGGCAACAAATTTGAAGTCCCAAGTTTTCTCACGATCTTTATACTAGGATGAATTAGTCCTAGTTTTTAGGCCACCAGACAAATGGAAAGAAACCCATTTCATCTAAATGGGATTAACCTGGTAAATAAATGGTGCCATGCAGTGTAAGTAAGGGTAAAGGATAACTGAGAGGTTACAGGTTCATCCCTTCAATTTGAAACTAAATAGAGGGAACCTGTGGCATACAATATTGTCGGAGGAGAGCTTTGGTGATCTCTTACTGTATATGCAAATAAGCTGTGCGGATTGTTTGGGATTTTTTTTTAGGAGAAAAGGGAGCAACAGATTAAGGTAGAGATTTCTAATTCCATTTCCTCGCAGAATGTTGTTTCTGGTGTTCAGGATAAGGTTGATCTTATCCTGTGCTTTAGCTCAGATCACCAACACATCAAGCCTGTTCCACAAGTGGGTTGTAACTCTACATCTGATGTAAAATGTGCTTTATGCCGTACCAAAATATTATACCTGTTGCACCAGCTGTTCTATGAGCTACGCCTGCGATTGTCTTCTTTCATGATATGCACAGACAGTAATATAAATCTATATTTTCAAAAGGATGTGAGTTTCGTGTTCATATATCACAACCTCTGCAGGCTTTTTCGAGTGGCCTGTGCGTGAGTCAATAGCAAAATAATACGCTTCACTTATGCTACATTATAGCATGACAAATGTGTCTTATTTAGATATTAACAAAATCATAGATGAGCTGCCACCTCCCACTAATTTGCCCAGCCAGAGATCAAATAACCAAATACCCTGACGGGGATTCAGTGAAACAAAATTGCATTATTTGATTGTCAGAAGTTCCTTGATTTCTGATAATCAATCAATGTGATTTTGTTTCAGTGAATCTCTGGCAGGAGATAGCCTAGGCTACTACGCGAGAGGAGCAAAATAATCCACCTGTTATGCTAGGCTACATAACATGCTAGCAAAATGTTCTGATGACACTGCTAGACGAGCAAACTAGACAAAAGATTATCATCATGACCACTCACCTCAATTTGGCTAATGTTTTCCCAGCCTAATTGTAACCAAATATCAAAAGAAAAAATCTGACATTGATTGATTTATCAAGATGTCCCCATCCTTGTCTCAAAGAAGAGCGATAACGCTGTCCCAATCATAACGGTGCTGAAATGATAGTTGACTACACACGGATATTGCTTTAAACTTTTTAAAACAGTTGGATGACTTTGGGAGTTTCAATAAGCAGCAATATGATAAATGCCTGCAATGGCATTAGTCTACTTTGTTTTCATCATTCTGTGACATTCATTCCCACAATAATTATTGATAGATCCACCCAGTTGTGGCTCAGAAAACATGCATCAGATGGTGGGTTTTGTGAAAGTGATGGGGCGTCCCTCGCAAAGTTTTTAGAGCTGCCACGAGGAAGGTAACAGCCTAGTAATGGGCACTGCCTAGCAACCATAATAATGAAGCATCCAATCTCACGCACGTGCATTGCCTACGACGGTCTTCAATCGACTAATCTTATTTTGGGTTGGTACAACAGGTATACATTCTCATCCCGTAGCTACGCCCGACCTAACGTTTAAGACCAACTTTTTTTTTTTACACCCAACTGGTCCAACCGGCCCTGCGGATGATTCAGGGATGAAAACCGATGAGATTTGTTTAATCAATGAGACCTATGATATATTGCATGCTGTGGAGACCTACGTAGATGATACGCGTCCAATACCGGACCAGATCCATCCTTACTGAAATGAGCCAGCACCAGCTGTGCCTCCCTCCGTAAAGCCTGCACGACGACGTGCACTACACGTCCTATTGAAATGCATAATGACATTAAAGCCACCAGGCCTCTCAGAAAAAATGGATAATACCCTTTGTACTCCTTTCCTGAGTCTTTGCATGTTATAAAGATGAAGGAAATTGTCATCCCTGTCATTGACATTGGGACACTCAGTGTTGACACAAAATCTAATTTGAAAGGCTGTATTGACACTGAACAAACAGACGAGGCTAATTTCAGCTCATTTGAGGTCCTCTGTCTCTGGGTCATACGCCTATAAGGTAGGTCCTTACGGCTCTGTTGACACTCTCTGGTTAAGGTTGTTTGTGGTTTGATGGAGGCAGATGCAGGGCTACAGCCCCTCTAACGAAGGGAACAAACTGTCCCGTCTGGACTCCCCATCGACCGCTGACACTAATGGATGCTGATCGTAAACCCTCCTCTCCAGAGAGTTACTTGTAATTACCCGCATTTGAAATCAAATCAAATGTATTTATAAAGCCTTTGTTACATCAGCTGATATCTCAAAGTGCTGTACAGAAACCCAGCCTTAAACCCCCAAACGGCAAGCAATGCAGGTGTAGATTTAGCAAATGGCTTGTGATTTATTATGCTGCACACCATTACTAACGTGGAACATTTCTATTTGAACAACAAAATAACTTTGTCGGACAAATAGGTGTGGGCTAGACAGAGGTACGTATGTCACGTATCTCTGACCGCGCCAGGTTTTTGTTCTCTGACCATGACTCTCTCACAACTCAATGCACAACACTGAAAGGTTCCGGTGGCCTATTTTACTCTGCCAGGGCTCTGAATTGTCTGATTCTACAAAGACTGCCCTGTCTGTGGGTGTCATTTATTATTTCTCACAGTCAAGTAATCTGGTTTTCCAGGAAGTGTCTGCAGCCATAAAGGACCAGTTAACACTGTAATAATATTTAAGTATTTTCCTCTCTACAGAGGTTAAACAGGACATTGTCTGTTCAAGCTCAAAATCAATACCTGCTCTATGGCAGTGTTTCCCAACCCTGGTCCTCGAGCACCCCCAACAGTACACAGTTTCGTTGTAGCTCTTGACAAATACCTCATTCAACTCATTGAGGGCTTGATGATTAGTTGACAAGTGGAATCAGGTATGCTTGTCCAGGGTTGGGAAACACTGCTCTTTGGAAACAAAAGTTATTAGTGAACATTGGGGAGCAGCTGGTATGTAACTCTCAACCTCATGATGAATGACTCAACTCAGGCCAGAGCTTTGTTTGCTGTGGACTAGATAGGTTGGTGTGTGAGAGTATTCAGGACAGCCGCTCCCAGACTTTACCTCATCAATGATATTTTAAATAATGCTTTATTATGTGTGGTTTAAAATGTCGGGCGGTTAACTTTGTATGTTTTTTGTCTTGAATTCACTGACATATGAAGTCAAGGAGAGCAATGCTATGTGAAAATGAACACTCCACACAATTTGTTTAGATCTACCTCTTCTTCAGCAATCCTACCTGGATCTGGTGAATCCAATATCCCTTCTATTGCAATATCTCTTCCCATGGTCAAGTTTGCAAATAAAATACTGCAGTTTCAAATGCAATCAAGAACATTAGGAAACGGCAGCACTCCAAAAAGATTTTACAAAACAGACAGAACGACGTCACCTCATTTCAACTTTTTTTTATTTTTGTCCGGGTGTAGACTCCTGCCTTTCCGCAGTTATACCTTCATCAGATGCGTAATGGTTGCTCTGGTGAAGCCATGACTGCCGAAAACGCGTTAGACTGCCTGGCCAAAGATGAAATGAGGTGACATCGTTTTCTCTCTTTCTTTAAAAAAAAAATTTCCGGAGTGCCTCCGTTGTTCTTGAACTTGGGATTTCACTTGAAGTCGTTGTCACATATGGCAGACCAACCAGCTAATAAAGGAAAATGCTGCAGCTCTCTGCAACAGCTGAGAAGGGCCACTTCTCTCTCCACAGTTGTTGGATAATTATGTTTCCTCTCCCATCTTATGAGGACACATAGTTACCTTGACCAAGGAATTGAAGTGGGAGGAAATAATGATAGGCTACACAAAGACACTTGCACAGACAGAAACACGCACACAGAAACACACACGCAGAAATACGCACACAGAAACACACACGCACACGCAAACAAACTAACATAAGAAAGAAAAAGAAAACAGAGTGGATTCCTACAATTGAAAAGGAAATGACAGCTGACAATGAAAGGATGTCCGGTTGTCATGACGCGCCTAAGCAATCAATGCACCTTGCAATCAAATCAAATTGCATCTGTCATATGCGCCTGATACAACAAGTGCAGACTTTACTGTGAAATGCTTACGTACGAGCCCTTCACCAACAATGCAGAGTAAGAAAGTGGCTAAATTAAAAAAGGAAATAGTAACATAATAAAATAACAATAACGAGGCTATATACAAGCAGTATTAGTACCGAGTCAATGTACGAGGGGGTACGAGGTAGAGGTAAATTATGTTAAATGTACATGTAGGTAGGGTTAAAAGTGACTAGAAAATCAGGATAGATAATAAACAGAGTAGCAGCAGCATATGTGAAGAGGGTGAAAGTGTGTCTGGGTGAGAATTTGACAGGGTGCAAATAACGACGAGCAGAGGAAGAGACTGAGCAACTCAATTTGGACTCACTGACTGGCCTCTCATTTCCTGTGTTAACAGTGAGATATGTCTGAGCTGTAACTCCAGCTTAGTTGCAGCTCAGCTTCCTCAGGAAGAGAAACGGAGACTGAGAAATATCGAGGCAAAAGAAGACTAGAAGACTAAATGTATCTGGACCCCCAAAGTAGGCACTACCAATGGGCTGGTCTGCCAATGTGGCCTTCCATTTCCTTCTTGCTGCCTCTGCACCTTTCCATAGCTGCTAAGAGAGCATTTTGTTTTTCGGAGTGCTGCCCTCTCCAACGCTTTACTGTTGAACAAAAAGGTGATGTGATGTTCAACACGGTTTATTTGGAATGTAAATAATGTGTGGGGGAAGTGTAGCGCTTCTCCATGGGGAATCAACATTCAAATGAACAAGAAAAATGTGATAGAGGGAGAGAGTGTGTTCTCTGATCATGCGGATTATGTTAAACGTTGTTATTGATGTAACCTGGCAAATGATAACTGACCTTTGACTGTTGGCACATCTCTGGCCGAAATTCGGCTCTGAATGTAGATGTTGTCTAGCAGCATTCAGTGCAGTACATCGCATCTAGTGCAGCAGTTATTCTATAGGTCTAGCTATGATAATGGCGCCGGAGGAGATGGCTGCCATTTTACGGTCCCCTAACCAATTGTGCTATTGTGTGGGTTTTTGTCGAGTTATTTGTAACTTGTTTTGTACATAATGTTTCTGCCACCGTCTCTTATGACCGAAAAGAGCTTCTAGATATCAGGACAGTGATTACTCACCCCGTACTGGAGGAAGATTTTCTTTAACGAGTTGGACGCAAAGGATTTACTGACTCCCGACAACCGACAAAAGCCCTCATCCCCGTCATTCGCAGTAGAAAGAGGCAGAGATATCAGGGATGTATGTCTGGGTGCCTTGTAAGGATCCGACGGCGAGTGTGTAATCTGCCTTTATCACTGGTGCTATTGGCCAAAGTACAATCTTTGGATAATAAAATAGACGAACTACGAGCATGTATATTTCCTACCAACAGGACATTAAAAACTGTAATATCTTATGTTTCAGCAAGTCGTGGCTGAACAACGACATGAATAACATACAGCTGTTGGGTTTTACCCTTTTCAGCAGGATAGAACAGCAGCCTCTGGTAAGACAAGGGGTGGCGGGCTATGTATATTTGTAAACAACAGCTGGTGCACCAAATTTTAGGAAGACTCTAGGTTTTGCTCGCCTGAGGTAGAGTATCTCTTGATAAGCTCTAGACCACACCATTTTTCATCTATATTCTTTGTAGCTGTCTATTTACCACCACAAACCAATGCTGGCACTAAGACCGCACTCAATGAGCTCTATAAGCAAACAGGAAAACGCTCATCCAGAGGCGGCACTTTCAAGGAGTGGGACTCTAACCCGGAATGTGAAATCCTGCTATGCCCTCCGACAAACCATCAAACAGGCAAAGCGTCAATACAGGACTCATACTACACTGTCTCTGATGCTCATCGGATGTGGCAGGGGCTTGCAAACTTTTACAGACCACAAAGGGAAGCACAGCCACGAGCTGCCCAGTGACACGAGCCTACCAGATGAGCTAAATGACTTCTATTCTCGTTTCGAGGAAAGTAACACTGAAACATGCATTAAGGCATCAGCTGTTCCAGACAACTGTGTGATCACATTCTTCATAGCCGATGTGAGTAAGACCTTTAAACAGGTAAACATTCACAAGGCCGCAGGGCCAGACGGATTACCTGGACATGTACTCTGAGCATCGGCTGACCAACTGGCAAGTGTCTTCACCGACAGTTTCAACCTCTCCCTGTCCGAGTCTGTAATACCAACATGTTTCAAGCACACCACCATAGTTCCTGTGCCCAAGAACACTAAGGTAACCTGCCTAAATGACTGAAGTCTGTAGCCATGAAGTGCTTTGAAAGGCTGGTCATGGCTCACATCAACACCATTACCCCAGAAACCCTAGACCAACTCCAATTTGCATACCGCCCCAACAGATCCACAGATGATGCAATCTCTATTGCACTCCACACTGCCCTTTCCCACCTAGATAAAAGGAATGCTATTCATTGACTACAGTGCAGCGTTCAACATCATAGCATTTGGGAAAACTGTAATATCACACCTAATGGTCTCAAGCCCCTGTCCTAAAGATACCTGCTGGCCAACTGTGTATAAGAACATGTCAGTTATACTCTATCACCACCCTATCCCATGAGAGAGAGAGAGAGAGAGAGAGAGAGAGAGAGAGAGAGAGAGAGAGAGATATTCAGATTCAGATTCAGATTCAGATTCATTCGACGGCACAACTCTCATTTGGATAGGTGAGCGGAGATAGGAAAAAAGGCCTTGCTGCTGAAGGGTGCCCACACACAGAACGCCCATTCTTGGCAGAGGTCCAGGTTTACCTTGAGGGGATGTTTTTGTATTGTCAGTACAGTGATTACACTACGGAGAAATAATCACAGAACAACTGACTTTAGTGGAACAGCCACAGTATCTCTCTCTGCTCTCAGGATTAGACTACAGTGAATTAAATGAAGCGTTGTCCTAGCAAGTTCACAGTGTTTTTCTACCAATGATCCCGATTTTTCTGGGCATCCGTCTCAGTTCTCAGTTCTAATGGCAGATGAATCACAGGCGGCTGCTGTAACTGCACTGAAGCGCTGTCTTCGGGTGTTATCGACTGTGTTTAGGACAAGTCTTAATCGTTGTAAGAACCCCAAGGAATATGTGGGAATGTAGCAGCATATCCAGATCTACAACCTCCAAGCTTTATAGAATACTGGTTCTGTAGGTTTGGCTGGTTGAGAGCGGTTGAGGAAACATAAGAGACTTGGAACATGAAGCGTCGACTTAAGTTTGAGACCGTTTCACTCTTCAAACAGAAATCGGTCGCTGTCTCGTTTCCCCTCCTCCACGAGGGGATCAATAAAGGATGAATCCATCTGTTTTTATAAGTTCTCTTTTATAGTGTTTTTTTCTTTCTGCAGGACTAGGAAGCTCTGGGTTGTTCTAGGAAAATGTCCTTTCTATGTGAAGCTTTGACATAATGTGCCCAGGTAGGAAGCAGCTGTGGTTCGGCTCCTCATTAGAAAGTCTCAGGGATATTCTGCCGTATTCCCCCGACTCGGCAGATTTCTCTACTGCCATAGTTTCATTGCGTATCCCACCCAGTTCCTTATTCTGCATAATGTTCTTTCAGCTTCCGTACAGTATACTTACCCACCACTTGTAATGTACCACTTTATTTAAGACTGGCACCTGTGGTGTTCAGTTAGGAGTTGTGTCTCTCTGGTCCCCTCTGCCACGGAAGAAGTTGTCACATAACAGTAAGTGTTGGACTCAGTGGGAGGTTAATGTGCCGCTGGGTCAGATCGCTGGCCTTCGATCAGAGCCCAGCTTGCAGGGGCCCCAGGACGCTGAGATGCCTGCTGAGACTGAGTCAGGCTGACAGGCAAAGGCAATTGCCAATCTGAGAGACGGAAGTCTGCCTCAGACAAAGCGGATGGTTTTATTCGTGACCTTGGAGATGAGGGTGTGACAGGAAGATCATTGAAAAGGAATAGGTGTGGCGCTCGCTCACCATTAAAAACGCACTTTAAAAAAACACGTAAGCAACTATTAAAAGCTTGACGTTTCGGCTTTCACCAATGACCTTCAAAGGTGACAGAAAAATATACTTTCTAATAGGAGAGGTGTGTTGGTCTGATTATCAGATTTGTTCTGCTCACAAGTCTGCTGCGTGCTCTGCTTCAGCAGGTCATGGTAACTTGGCTGCAACTGGAATGTAATGAGCTAGGCCTATTGAAAGATTCGGGTATGGCAGAGTGTAGTTTATTTCTTGCTGATTGGAATAGTACAAGAGAGCTCGGAGTGTTCTAATATGGAACATTGATTAGCAGCATGACCTTCGTATTCAACAAAATATGGGACATTTTTATACAAGATCCTTTCGGAAACAAGATGACACATATGTAGGGTCTTATTCTATCATAAAATTGGTGACCCCTCCCCCACACACACCTTGTCACATCTTAGCATGGTCCCAGTTCTGTTTGGGCTTTCTTGCCAGCACCTATGGTCGTTGTCATTGCCAAAGCTTGTTTGTCCATGGGTGGAGATGATATACAATCCCCTCTAGTGGATATAGTTTGAAATACATGAAATATCCTGAAGTGGCCCTGAAGTGTTAATTTGTTGAGTGACAATGGTCACCTGTGCTTTTAAACCAGACATGCACTGTGCATCTAAAATGAGTAGGTTGTAAGTACTTCAAGGCCTTATCTTTTTTTTTTTTCAGACTAAATGAATCTGCGTATAAATGCACAGGGCCAACAATGAGAGAGAGGGGCAGGTAGACATGGAGGGGGTTAGAAAGGGGAGGGAGAGTGATTCTCTTTCATCAGGAGAACATAAGAGACTGAGAGCAGAACCCTTTGGTCGGCTGAAATTGGCCAAATAGAGATGAAAGTCTAGGCCAAAACGCACGTGTGCCATGTCTAGCTAACCAAAGAGACTGTACAGAGAAACAGAATGGAGAGCCATCCTGCAGGACAGTCATCACTCCACCTTCCCTGGCCATCTACTCTCATCTTTGATCATCTACACGCGTGTGTGTGTGTGTGTGTGTGTGTGCTGCGTGTACAAATTCAGTAAATTCGCAATGTTGGTTGGATTTTCTTTCACCCGTAATACCCTTGATCAAAGGGATTCATTACACGTGATATCTACCACCATGTACATGTCTGCATTCCTTGCCGGTGTTAAAATCAGCCTGGTGGCAGTGTGAGTTTGAACTTTGCCTCCCACGCACTGCCGCATCAACCCAAAGAGAAGTTAGCTCTGTACTGTACTAAAAGCAGAACCATACAGCCACTCAACTAAAACAGAACACCGTGTCTCGTCTTGAGAGGTTTGATAAACAGCTAAAAGTGGCACATGGCAGAATGTCAGTTCACATACAAGCGAGCCTGATGTGACTCTACGGCCAGTGACTCAACAACAAATAATCGATCCGTTTCTAAACCCCTCTGGCAGTAGGGCTTGAATGCACAGCACCGTACAGTCAGAGAGGGAGTCAGAGAGTTCAGACTGTTCTTTTCAGGGGTCTGAGTGGCACTTGGCTCAATGCAGCTATCTCTTTGTGGTCTATGTGACTGCTAACCAATCTCATGGTTCCTCACTTTGACCTCCTATCGAATTCAGTCAGCGTTTCTCAAGAAGCCGGCATATAAATATCCTGCAGCCCTGAGCTTCACACACTTAAACAGCTCTGACACTTCAGTTGAAGTGGCATAAGGTCTTTTGGAACACATCGCCATGCAACATTTCTGATGGTAACGTCTGGTGGTAGAAAGCTCCAAGAATAAGGGATTAGGTCAGTTGCTATGCCATGGACAACTACACGTTACGAACAGCTACTGTGTTTCATGCTGACAATAGTGTGTGACAGACCGTCTATAATATACACGGAACAAAAATATATAAACGCAACATGTGAAGTGGTGATCCAATGTTTAATGAGCTGAAATATAACGTCCCTTATTTCTCAAAAAAAAAATGTTGCAGACATTTTTGTTTACATCCCTATTAGTGAGCGGCTCCTACTTTGCCAAGATCCACCTGACAGGTGTGGCATATCAAGAAGCTGATTAAACAGCACAATCAGTACACAGGTTCACCTTGTGCTGGGGACAATAAAAGGCCACTCTACAATGCCACAGATGTTTTGAGGGAGTGTGCAATTGGCATGCTGACGGCAGGAATATACACCAGAGCTGTTGCCAGAGAATTGAATGTTCATTTCTCTACCAATGTCGTTTTCCAGAATTTGGCAGTACGTCCAACCAGCCTCTCAACTAGCCTCACAACCACAGACCACGTGTAACCATGCCATCCCAGGACCCCCACATTCGGCTTCTTCACCTGCGGGATTGTCTGAGACCAGCCACCCGGACAGCTGATGAACTGTCAGAAACCGTCTCCGGAAAGCTCCTCTGTGTGCTCGTTGTCCTCACCAGGATCTTGACCTGACTGCAGTTCAGCGTCGTAACCAACTTCTTCAGTGGGCAAAATCTCACCTTCGATGGCCACTGGCACGCTAAAGAAGGGTGTTCTTCACGGATGAATCCCAGTTTTAACTGTACCAGGCAGATAGCAGACTGCGTGTATGGTGTCGTGTGGGGAGCGGTTTGCTGATGTCAACGTTGTGACCAGAATGCTGCATGGTGGCAGTGGGGTTATTGTATGGGCAGGCATAAGCTACGGACAACGAACACAATTGCATTTAATCGACGGCAATTTGAATGGACAGAGATGCTGTAATGAGATTCTGAGGCCCATTGTCATGATATTCCAGCGCTGCCATCACCTCAGCACGATAATACACGGTCCCATGTCGCAAGAATCTGTACACAATTCCTGTAAGCTGAAAAAGTCCCAGTTATTGCTTGGCCTGCATACTCACCAGACATGTCACCCATTGACCATGTTAGGATACTCTGGATCGACGTGAATGACAGCGTTCCAGTTCCCGCCAATATCCAGCAACTTCGCACAGCCATTGAAGAGGAGTGAGACAATAATCCACAGACCACAATCAACAGCCTGATCAACTTTATACGAAGGAGATGTGTCGCGCTGCATGAGTGCAAATGGTGGTCACACCAGATACTGACTGGCTTTCTGATCTACGCCCCTACCTTTTTTTTAAGGTATCTCTGACCAACAGATTCATATCTGTATTCCCAGTCATGTGAAATCCATAGATTAGGGCACTAATGAATTAATTTCAATTTATTGATTCCCTTATATAAACTGTAACTCGGTAAAATCTTTGAAATTGTTGCATGTTACGTTTTTATATTTTTGTTTAGTGTGGCTATACCCCCAATCGTTCAAAACCTAGAGGCAAACTACTCTTTTCGTCTCAACCGCTTTAGCGGACATTGGATGTTACTCGCACGGATCGATGACCTCTGACCTCGACGGATCGATGACCTAAGTGGCATTCACTTGACTACATAAAACAAATACATTTCAAATGTCCACCGCGGGCTACTGTTAACCTGCTGGCCGGGTGACGGATCTCGTCTCGTGGGCGTATTTGGCTCAGGCCTGATCCATATGATGAGAAGGGACAGGGACAGCCTGATGCCTTAACTCTGATGTCAGACTGAAGAGATAAGAGACCAGATGGTCCCCGTGACAGATGTCGGTCTTCGTTTTTCCTCTTTTTCTCTTTCTATATTCTGCATGTCCTCTCCGTCTGCGTCTGCCACTCACACGTCCTCCTTTTCTATTTCGGTCCTTTCTGTTTGTCCGTCTCGCACTCACATACTCTTATTCCCGCTGTCTTTTACAGCAATCCCTTTTCACGTGTAAGGTTGTGCAGCAGCCCGGTCTGCTCTGCTCCTCGCCTTTCTGCTCACACAGCGCTACACTATCAGCCAGGAATGCAAGCGAAATCAAGGAGGCTTGGAGACAAACGGAGACATCTCTCCTCAGTCCTCTCGCTTCCAACTGTTTATTGTTGTAGTACGTGTGCCAAGCAATAAGTGAAATTCAACTGAACTTGTCTGCCCGTTAGCTTTTACAATTGCGATACTGTCCAATCCGTGAACAACACTGAGGTCAAATGTCTAGGCATACTGTAACTCCGTAGATATGACAGGTAGTGTAGGATTCAAGGCCTTACTTTTTATTGCTACATGCCGTAGAATGTTTCTCATTGCCCTCCCCATCAACTATCAAAGATAAACATTGGGGGTAGGGGGAATCTCCTCCAGCTGTCTAAAAATAGCCAGTTTTATTTTTAGCCAGTTTTTAGATTTTTCTCTTTCTTTTTTTCTTCCCCTCTCGCTCACTTTCTCTCCCCCCTCCCCCTCTCTCTCTCTCTCGTTCTTTCTTCCCCCCTCTCAATCTCTTACACTCACTGGCTTATGTCACAAGCCATGAGGAAGTCATGAAACAGGAAGTGAGCAGAAGTGGACGGGGGGGAAGAGAGAAATAAGATAGTCCTGAGAGACCGACAGACAGACCGCACAGTTGTCAGCACAGTTGTCAGTTGGACTGGAGCTCTGTAACTCGTTGCCAGGTTTGTGTTGTGGGACTGACAGGCTGACACAGGAATGCTAGACAGGACAAGGAAGACTGCTCTTTGGTGAGCCACCACAAAGGAAGCCAGAGAGGGGACAAAGGACTGGATATGTGGGGTCACCGGGGGAAGTGGGACGTCCCTCCAACCCCTCCGCTTGCCCCCACTCACAGGTAGTGGTGTGTGCTCTTTACTTCTCTTGGTATTTTGGTCACAAACCACTAATGGCTAGAACGTGGTGTGAAACCTAGACTATGGAAACATTTCTCTATATTCTTGTTTTGATTTGTTCCATGGGACTTTCAGTTTAGTATGTCTACGAGTATACTACTTAAAGTTTTACTTGGGTTATAGATGCTGAACACTAAGATGGCTTGTGAACGGGTGTTTATTTGCTGTGTTGTGTCGAACTTAGAAATGTAGTTTTGGCGTGTCCACTTATAAAGATCTTGGCCATCGACCAGTATGGGATTCATTTATGAAATAAAACAGAGCTGTATAACGTTCTAGAAAGTTGTCCATTAGCCAGCAAATTTGACAGGGATGAACCCGGGTGAAGACTAAATGTCGTGAGATGCTGAAGTTGTGCTGTTTCAGGATGACGCTGCTTCTATGACAGTGGTCAATAGTCAAGGTCTGGATATTTGTCTTGTTCTGGAAGAATTAGCATTTTTTAGTTCTCATTTCTGCCACATCTGATAATTGCAACATCTGACTTCTGCTCATTTGAATTGGATGCACAATTCTCTATAAAAAGAAAATACGTATGTCGTAACATTCACACTTATTTTTTGGTTATATTATCCCCATTTTGTCTGAAGGCTTTTCACTCATCAAACAATGTATCCACATGTTATTTACTTAGTACAGGAGTGTGGGTCATTAATTCACCCCTGGGGGGGAGGAATAACTCAGTTGCACCACATACCCACGGGGTGGCGCCCTAAACCTCTACTTGTTTTGTACCGTATCTCCATCTGCTTATCCGTCTGTCTCACTGTCTGGGTTTCTGTTTAGTCACATAGTCATCCATCATCCGTGCTATGACTGCTGTTCTCTTCACTGTATGTCCTTCTGCCTCTTGTGTTCCGTAACTAGAGGCAATATAGAGGAAATTCACTATTTTATACAGTGGGCCTATAGTGTGAAGCTTTCTCTGTCTGAGCCTATTCCTTTCTTGGAATAGAAGTTCCTATTCTCTTTGAGCTGTTGTGGGTCCTCTACTTTTGACAGTTGAAACCATGCTGTGTGTTGCGGTTTGGATGCTTCTCCCACATGTAACACAGCTGAGGGGTATACTAAGAAGGACGATCAATGAGTTAGCCAACTAACTTCGATAAACAGACAGAAATAACTACTACTACTACAAAAAATAAGCTAAACATAGATATGCATTTTTGGTTGTTAAGTCAATCAGACCATGTCCATTTCAAGCTTGTCTCTCTGAAAAAAAAAAAATAATAATCCAAATATTTAGGCAAGTTAGCTAGTTGATCCTGTTTTGTAGTATACCCCTCTGAGGGAAAGAAATAGGACCAAAACAGAAGCGAATGGAAGAATAGCAGGAAGCACCTTGCCGTTCGCGGTTCAGTCGTGAAGTGAGTACAACTCCCCCGCTGGTGACATCACTTCCTTCCTGTCAAGGTAGTAGAAAGTGACAACAGGACAGCTAGAGGGGCCATGCTGCTGCTAGTGCCCTAAGCTGCCCAGGAATGTGGAATTTTCAGGTAGACCTAAAAATAGAGGCCTGCCAATCCGGGTCATGCTTATCTATTTACTTGTTGACAGATCAGCCACTTTGCTGTCTGTGGACTCTGCACCCCTTGTATTTACTGTATGGCCACAATGTTGTAGCCATGCGGTGGCCTGATGACTGTTTCAAGTGGGAAATACTGATTTTATTCAATCTGCACAGTAAAGATTGTCTGCTCAGTGTTCAGTATGAGGCCTTCTCCCTCAACCCCACAGGTTCTGGTGCTCCCCAATAATCTGTCTGTTTCTCTACATTCCGCTGTTCCTCCTCACCTGTAGAGTCCTGTCCCAGTCTACCTCTACTTCTCTACTACCCCTCCAATGCTCCCCCTCTCCCCCTGGGATATACTAGCCTCTGCATGAATTGCAGCTCTGTTTGGCCTCTTCTCCCAGTCCCAACCGCTAATAGATCTCTCCAGTTTGTAGTCCTAAAAAAACGGAAATGAGTTAGCATTTTCTACCTCTGGTTCGTTGCCCATTCCTATGGGGGAAATTAATTGGGGAAAGAATGGGTTTTTGGGATGAACACCGAAAATAAGGTCTGAGGTTATGAGACGTCAGTTAACAGGACCTTTTTATGAATTATGAAGCCTTTATGTGCTTGTTTTGATTACTTAAATGCTTAAAAATGCACAAAAAAGTGACGTTAGCTGATGAAGATTATCTCCCAGAACAGAATGTATAATATGTTTTAAGCCTGTTTTAAGCCAGACCTTATTTTCTGCGTTCTATCCAAAAACCCTACAAAAATCTTATTAATTTCCCCCTAGTCTTTGGCCAACAGGCCATAACGGAGAAAGCCTCCATTAGTGCCTACAAAAAAACTAATGCTCTCATTGGTCAGCTAATCTAATGACCAACCAACCACATCTACTGAGATCTCAATTACAGATCCTTCTATAATCTGAGGGACTGCTGTCTCGTAGTTCGATAAGATTTTACCAGTGATGCTCTGGAGCAGGTTTTCAAGTTATAGAAACATCTCAAGGATGATCAGTGGAAACAGGATGCGCCTGAGCTCAATTTCGAGTCTCACAGCAAAGGGTCTGAATACTTATGTAAATAATATATTTCTGTTTATTTTTAATAAATTGGCAAAAATGTCAAAACCTTTTTTCACTTTTGTCATTTATTTTAGAATTTTAGAATAAGGCTGTAATGTAACAACGTGGGAAAAGTGACAGGGTCTGAATCCTTTCCGAATGCACTGTCATAAAATATCGACCGACTATAAAATATTGCAGTGATATTGACCTACGGTGATGTTTGTTATAAAGAGATTGCAACGCGGACAGAAGACACTTGCTTTTTGAATCACAGGGGATGAAAGGTCTCTCCACAGAAACAGCCCACCCCCATAATGTAATTGGGTCGTGACGTGATCCCAGATGGGAAGGCACTCCAGAACCCCATATCCTGGACCTAACACTTCCTAATTGATCCTGTTAACTACAGTGTGGTCCATTAGGCTGAGACTGTGCCTGGTGTGACCAGTGCTGGGGGGGGGACGGGACGGTCAGAGCCTCCAAAGCCTGAACCTGCTGCTTATCAGTGAGGTTCCTCTTCTCCAGCTCTCGATGGCGTGACTCACATTGACACAAAAACTCTCAATTGCACATGTAGTAACATATGTGCAGTGGTAACATCAACCGTGGTCTTGCTTGGTAGCCTATGTCTGGCTTAGTGACGTGGTAGTTGCTTGAGGCTCTTGTAGGAGTCGTGTATCTTTCCTCACTGTTGTTTTGTGACTAATAGGTCGTCTGGTGGAATAACTGGAGTCCTGTATCCAGCCCTGTCTGTGTGACGCTCCCATCTCTCTTCTTCCTCGTGGCCTGATGCATTATTGATGCAGAGGGCGCTCTAAAAACCTGGTGATTGATTCGCTTGATTAGAAAGGGGAGCAGGGCGAGGAGCTAACTGGTTTGTGACGTGGCATTTGGTGTGGATTTGATCCCCAAGTATGAAGCCGCACGTACACCTTCTAGCGATGGCGAGTCTGCTGAAAACCTTATTTCTAACATGGTTTATTTGAAAGATATTCCCATTTTGAGGACAACTAAACGAATGAACAGGGCTGGGGCCGTCCTATTTTCTGCCCAGCAGACACCGAGGAGCCTGTTTTAGGGATCCTCTGATGGCGTCAGTCCAGGGTCTCCTTCGCCTGATCATTTAGGTGACTCATATCCATACATGATGGTGGGTGGACACTTTCCTCCGGTTATCTCAATCTGATGCTAATGTAATAGAGGCGGAAAATCACTATTTGTGTGTAAGACAAAGAGCGAGAGAGAGAGAGAGTCTGTATTACTTTTTGACCATAGATGAGATAAAGATAAGACAATAAATGTGTCGGGAGGGGGGGGGGGGGGGGGGGATAGAGAGGACTCCCCAGCTGAGGCTACTTCATAGACGCCACGGTGGACATTTTCTAATTAGACAGAGTAAAGTTTGTGCTATAACCGTTATCCACTGACTCGGGGGCCTGGATGAAGGAACAGCTGAACCCAGCAGTGTTGACGCATTGCACTCTATAGTGTGCGTTTTAAGCCATACCAAGTGGATGGCGTGGGCTTTCTATCCGTCTTTATGTAATGTTTGAGTAGGCTGGCAACTGAACATGCTGCAGTTCTTGGTGCCAAAGCTGGAAACTCTTATCCACACAGAGAAAAAGTGAGCAATCGACTGGATCAACAAATGGAACATAGACATCACACACACACACACACACACACACACACGCTCCCCGTCCATCTAGCATCTCTCCACATCTGTCTGTCTCTGATGTTTTTGTGAGTGAGGCGGAGCAACTTGGCGACTGAGCGAGAACAAGCAGGCTGGCTGTGTCAGTGGGAAGTGTCTAGCACAATACTCACACTTCCACACTGACAGGCAAGCAGTCACAGGGAGTTTGTCGTACTCCCACACCACACAGGGCTTATGGTGGAGTGTTCTGGGCTTTCCTTCTTCTCCCCCACCTTCTCCCTGTCTCTCATGTATTTCTAATGAACCACCAGCGGAGGGGAGAGGGGGAGAAAGAGAGAGAGCAGCGAGTGGAGAGTACAAGCTACACACTGAAAGACAGGAAAAACAAGCAGGCAGCTGAATAGGCACCTAATCTTGGGGTCCTATGAGTGCCTCTTCTGGATTTGACACTTCCTGGACTGTTGCAGTCCTGAGAGAGGGAGCTGTGTGAGTGCATAATTGAGCGTGAGCAGCAGGGAGAGCAGTACGGACAGCAGAGGATCAGGGAAACGGAAGACAGAGGTTCTCAAAGGAGGGGGGGGGTGTGAAGTGAGAGAAGGAGCAGAGGAGAGGGGAGAAAAAAGGAATGAAGGAAACAACAAATCCTAAGAAGCAACCTCTGCTTGAAGCCAATGGATCAAGGACTCCGGGATTGAAATCTGCAGCAGGACGTGTGCTGGTGGAAGTGTGCTGTTGGAACTTGAGGGAAAGAGAAGGGGAGCAACAGAGGGGAGAGACAAAGAATAATACAGGACATGGCTCAAAGGATTACCTCTCTCTCCGGCAGAATGGGACGCTTACTCCACATGGAGGCTAATCAGGACCTGGGAGCCTGAGCATCTCTCTCTGACTTTTCTCTTCTCTGTTATCTTGTTTGGTCTAAGGAAGGTGGGAGTGACTGAGGTAAGCCCGGTAGAGAATTACTGTTGTTGCCATTTTTGCTGCGGCTACGGCCATGAGGACGTTGTGACTCCTGGAGCACTTTGAGCCCCTACTCTGGAGTGGACCTGCGTTAGTGGCTGACGGAGAGACTGCCATGGAGCCACCGTGTGACCAGGGGGCAGGGCCTGGCCTGACTGGGTCCGACTCAAACCCGGGCTCCCTGTGGGACGGACAGAATGCCGTCACGGCCACCTCCGCCTCCTCTTCCAACTCAGACCTGCCCTCCGCCCTCTTACCTGACGAGGAGCACCCGGACGCGGACCGAAGGCCAAGCAAACCCTTCACTGGCCTCAAACTGTTCGGCAGGAGGTAAGACACAGACCAACGTCTCACTAAGCCACTGAAGTGCGTTGATCACAATGCTGTGGAGCCTGTAAATGTTCAGTGGCCGATTTTTGATTCCTGGATGCTTACTTAGTAGCAGCACCGACAGGTGTGAGTTTCCAGCACATGCCAATAATGACTGGGCTGTGTGTGAGCGGGTTAGTTTCCATGCAGTTGTCCCTCTCAGGCAGCTGTAGTACAGGTGTCTGCGTTAGGTATGTATGGTATGTATGGTGTGTATTGTATGTGTGTATGTTATGTATGTATGTATGTATGTATGTATGTATGTATGTATGTAGTGGTTACTGTATGGGGGATTGATCTATGTCTTTAGAACAGAGCCTCTCTCTACAGTACAGCCTGGTCTGCTTTTGGTCTGACCTTGATGTACGGTCCACACACGAATCAAAGACTAGTTTGTTGTTTCCAACCCTTGCATAACCTGTCGCTGAGTCTTGCAACGTAACACCATGGCATAAATGAAGCACTCGTGTTTCATTATGCAGTATTGCTAGTCGGCGAAACACTGCCTGGGTAGGCTACAGCATGGGATGCACTTTGCCCGAACTAGCTTCGAAGGAGTGAGGACATGTAGGAGGTAAAGACTGCTGAGATTAACAGTCAAGGATTGATTTAGTTAGAGTGAGTGAGTGTTTCCATGGCCAGTGGAAGAGTCGAGGCTTGATTAGGAAACTCTGATCATCTCCTCTGCTCTCTGAGAGGGCGTAAGACTCATTCTCATCATAGCAACATAACGGTCACACAGTGGTGTCACAGTGTGTCCCCATGGTCATGACACACCGAGAGACCACGCCAACGTCAAATCCCAGAATTCCCCCTACAGTCATGCACATCTAGCTCAGGTATGCTGTCCGCTGTCCTTCCGAATTAGTTCCCCTAATAGCGCGGAGATAGAGCAAACCTGGCAATTATCTTTTCGGCTTGTAACCCACAGGTGGCTACGGCCAGTGAGACTTCGAAGCCTTGCACCCTCCGAGCAGAACAGGACGAGAATGTTACATGTCTCTCTCCCCGAGAGGTTATTTTTAAACCTAATTAGCTGCTCTGTTTCCCTCCTGCCTTCCCTGAAACCCTTCAAAGCACAAAACGCAAGATGAAAAGATGAAGGCTTTCCAGAGATTAAGTTTGGGCTAATCTGAGCCAGGGCGCTGAGACCCGTGTGATGGAGTTTAGATGTGTGTGTGTGTTGCTCCGCTGAGACCTGGGGTCAACAGACTGTTGGCTGGTGATTACACAGGGAGATGTGACTCAGATCAATCAGTCACAATGGCACTTACCACAGCAATGTCCTCGCCAACCGAGTCACCGCTGAGTTCATCTTAGCGCTCATAGTTAGTTCACACAATATTTTCTTTGATGCAAATGAAATAATGAGAAACGACAAGAAGGAACAGCGTGACACTGTATCACTGTTTGTTTGCGAATGAACAGAGGAGTCCTTGATGATGTGTTGCTGGTGGATGCTAATCCAAGAAGAGCCTTTGTGTAGAGATAGGGTTTGAGGGCTGAGATAACGGTCATGTCAGCCACGCTGTCCTGACGGATTTAAGGTCCGTGTCGGAAGTCAGCACTGACACAAGATGTGCCCGGCAGTGATGTCATTCAAACAAGACACGTGACATGCCTCCCCGCTATTGAGAGCACCTGCGGTACTCCCGGCGTCATGGCACATTAGCTAATGAGCTAATTACATACTATCCTAGTTAATTTAGGTAATCAAATGCAAGACTCTATTTAAGAGTCCAGTTTAGTGCTTTGATATAACCAAATATGGACATATTCAGTCGTTTCGGAGTACGTCTTTGCTTGCATGCAGCGTGCAAAGCAATGTTCTGACCACTAATGACCTTCGTCCTGATCAGAGTGCTGTAAAACATTTTCTTGTGCTCTACCTTTGCGAGATACCATTGCTGAGCGCAACAATGAGTAGGAATTCCATTTTAGTCTTTCTCTTTCTGTGTTTATCCTTCTCTCTCTCTCTCTCTCTCTGGCTGTGTTTGTTTGCTTTCCTGTTGTTTAAGTGTGTTTATCTCTGTGGCCCTGAGTAAAACACATGCTCCCGGTTGGCTGTGATGGCGCAAATCGGAGGGCATTTTGTCGGGGGTCTCCCGCCTTTTTAACTCAGTGGAATTTTAATGAGCTAGATCTGGTGGGGGCTACCTGGATCAGACCTCTTAGCCATTCATGCCCCCCCCCCAATTCTCCCTCTCCTCTCATTATTACAATTATTTATTTGTCCTTTCTGAAGAAACAGGAAGTGCAACATCAGTAGCTCATGTGTCTACTGTAATCGAACTGAACCGAGGTCATTCATTCATTTGGGGACCATCAGAACCTGGCTGCCTGGGTTAGGGTCACAAGTCCAGGACCTTTTTAACAACCTTTCACCCTTTACAATTCCCAACCCATGGTTTGCCGCTTTGCTATAGAGAGAGGCCCCGACCCTCAGAAGGAAGGATCGTGGAAAGGAGAGAGAGGAGGGGAAGAGACAAAAAGACATTAGGAATAGAAGAAAATGTTATGAGGCTATTTTAGTTCCGCTTCGGGCCTCTGATAAGGAGTCACTGATGATGTGTTACAGGACTGTGTCCATATGGTTTGTGGAAGCAGGCGAGTGAGAACAGAGTGGGAACACACTTCTTCCCTTTGTTTAAACCGTACTGACATTTGTTGATATGGGTTTCCAGGTCACAAGGATGTAGAAATAGGGAATGAAGGAAAGGAGGAGTTGAGAAGGATTATTTTTTTTAAAGACTATAACTATAGCCCACATGATCTCCAGTTCAGTCTTCTTACAAAAGCTGACATACTTAAGTCTTAGCCTGGTGGGAAATAGCCAGAAAAGTCGAGCAATCATTGTGGCAAATGGTCCTGTGGTATGCTTTCATGGGATTCACAATAGATCAAATAATGATCTAATCCGATCCACGAGTAGAGACGCGTTGACTCTATTGGGGAGGGGGGAGTGGGGGGGAGGGTAGTCACGTGTCTTACTTCCTCTTGCTCGCTATTTGAGTTGCATGTTGTCTGGACATTCTAAACACGCATCCATTTATCTTTTAAAAATGAACATCCTCTGACAAGGAACACACTTCAAGTAGCTCATTGACACCGCTGATGTCACCGCGTAGTGTGGAGACGGGCTTCGATGGACTTCAGGGGTGGCCCCGTGTGTTTTCGCGGGAACGGTCTCTGGAGAGCTTAGCAGCCGTTTGAATGTGTCAAGCACCAGGAATGTGTTAAGCAGGCCGTTTTTTGAAATCGGCGTAATTGATTTGCCGTCAGGTCGTAAAGGGCTTATCGGGTTTTAACCCGTCTTCCTGCCGACGGGATGTAGTTCTGACCCTGTTGTCAGCTGTCGTATCGAGACACGTGCCGTGAGGACAATGCTCATAGTGAATTTGTGTGTCAGTGGGTTACGCAATAAAGAGATTGACTTCATCCAATTACACTGAAGGAGTCCTTAAGCAGGGTCTTCGAGGGTCTTTCTAGTGATGCGTTGGGTTAATAAGGATTAGCTATTAGGGCTGGGAATTGCCAGGGACCTCACGGTATGGTATTCTCACGATACTTCGGTGCCGATATGTATTGTGATTCTCACGATTCTATATGCGTTGCGATTGGATACTGCAATTCTATTGCGATTTTAATGTTACAAACGTGACTGATCGCCGTATGTCTGCTGCAGAGAGACGAGAGAGAGCATGGTACGTTTTGATGGGTCAAGGAAATGAAAGTAAAAGCATTTGGAGACCGATATCTATATGCATTGAACAACAAATATAAACGCAATACGTAAAGTGTTCATGAGCTGAAGTAAAGGATCCCAGAAATGTACCATCTGCATAAAAGGCTTATTTCTCTCCAATTTTGTTCACAAATTTGGTTACATCCCTGTTATTGAGGATTTCTCCTTTGCCAAGATAATCCATCCACTTGACAAGTGTGGCATATCAAGAAGCTGATTAAACAGCGTGATCATTACACAGGCGCATCTTGTGGACAATAAAAGGCTAAAATGTGTAGTTTTGTCACACAACACAATGCCACAAGTTTTGAGGGAGCGTGCAATTGGCATGCTGACTGAAGGGATGTCCACGAGAGGTGTTGGCAGAGAATTAAATGTACATTTCTCTTCGTAATTTTAGAGAATTTGGCAGCACATCCAACCGGCCTCACAACCGAAGACCAAGTGTAACCACGCCAGCCCAGGGCATCCCCATCCGGCTTCTCCGCCTGCGGGATTGTATGAGAACAGCTGATGAAACTGTGGGTTTCCACAATTGAAGAATGTCTCAGGGAAGCTCATCGTCCTCACCAGGGTCTTGACCTGACTGCAATTTGGCGTCGTAACCGACTTCAGTGGGCAAAGGCACACCTTCGATGGCCACTGGCATGCTGGTGAAGTGTGCTCTTCATGGATGAATCCCGGTTTGTACCAGGTGTCTGACAGACAACATGTATGGTGTCATGTGGGCGAGGAGTTTGCTGATGCCAGAATGCCCCATGGTGGTGGTGGAGTGATGGTATTTTTTATTTCACCTTTTATTTAACTAGGGCAAGTCAGTTAAGAACAAATGCTTATTTACAATGGCGGCCTACACCGGCCTAACCCGGACGACACTGGGCCAATTATGCACCGCCCTATGGGACTCCCAATCACGGCCGGATGTGATACAGCCTGGATTCGAACCAGGGACTGTAGTGACGCCTCATGCAGTGAGATGCAGTGCCTTAGACCGCTGCGCCACTCGGGAGCACATGGAGGCAGGCATTAGCTACAAACAACAAACACAATTACATTTTATCGATTGCCATTTGAATGCACAAAGACAACATGAGATCCTGAGGCCCATGGTTGTGCCATTCATCCGCCGCCATAACCTCATGTTTCAGCATGATAAGATATGGCCCCATGTCGCAAGGATCTCTACACAATTCCTAGAAGCTGAAAATGTCCGTTATTCCATGGCCTGAATACTCACCAGACGTGTCACCCTTTGAGCATATTGGGATGATCTGGATCGATGTGTACAACAGCGTGTTCCAGTTCCCGCTGATATCCAGCAACTTCGCACAGCCATTGAAGAGAAGTGGGACAATATTCCACAGGCCACAATCAACAGCCGGATCAACTCTATGCGAAGGAGATGTCGCACTGCATGAGGCAAATGGGGTCACACCAGATACTGACTGGTTTCTGATCCACGCCCCTTCCTTTTTTAAGGTATCCGTGACCAACAGATGCACATCTGTATCCCCAGTCATGTGAAATCCAAAGATTAGATCCTAATGAATTCATTTCAAATGACTGATTTCCTTATATGAACTGTAACTCAGTAAAATCTTTGAAATTATTGCATATTGCCGTTTATATTTTGTTCAGTGTAATATCGTCCAAAAATAATGAGGACATATGTAACTATCGATTCTCCCTCCCCCCGTCCCTATTAGCTATGAGAATGGTTAGCTTTCATGGCCTGATGATGGGATGTTTTTTATTATAAAACACTTGCCTTGTGGAATATGTAGAAATTGCTACCTAATTTTAATTCATCCACCATCCACATTGGCTAAGCAAAGATCTGTCTAATACTTTCCCTTAGCCTTTGGCTATAATAAATTAACCGAGAATGCCACTGATTGCCTGACACCTCTAGCAGAGAAAATCAATCGCAAGGTGTGTTGACCCAGAATCTATAGGTAAACAGGCTTTAAGGATCCATGAGTACCTCAACACCCATTTCCCTGGTAACTGAAGAGACACTGGACCAGAGCCAGAGTTTGCTCACAGGGGAGCAACACCACAACACAAGGAGAGTCTATATGTTACTCTGCCTGTTTCAGGGTTTTTTTTCTTGTCAATTGGAACACCAGGGATACCCATATATGGACAGTGCATTCTCAAAGTATTCATACCCCGTATTGTCTGATTGGTGGAGTGCTGCAGATATGGTTGTCCTTTTGCAAGGTTCTCCCATCTCCACAGAGGCATTCTGGAGCTCTGTCAGAGTGACCATCGGGTTCTTGGTCACCTCCCTGACCAAGGCCCCTCTCCCCAGATTGCTCAGTTTGGCTGGGCGGCCAGCTCTAGGAAGAGTCTTGTGGTTCCAAACTTCTTCCATTTAAGAATGATGGAGTCCACTGTGTTCTTGGGGACCTTCAATGCTGCAGAAATGTGTCGGTACCCTTCCCCAGATCTGTGCCTTGATACAATTCTGTCGCAGAGCTCTTCGGACAATTCCTTCGACCTCATTGCTTGGTTTTTGCTCTGACATGCGCTGTCTACTGTGGGACCTTTACATAGACAGGTGTGTGCCTTTCCAAATCATGTGCAACCAATTGAATTTAACACAGTTGGACTCCAATCAAGAAACATCTCAAGGATGATCAATGGAAACAGGATGCACCTGAGCTCAATTTCGAGTCTCATAGCAAAGGGTCTGAATACTTATGTAAATAAGATATTTCGTTTTTTTATTTGTAATAAATTAGCAAAAAATATATAAAAATCAGTTTTCGCTTTGTCATTATGGGGTATTTATTGTGTGTCGATTGATGAGGAATTAAAAAATAACAATAATAATTAAAGGCTGTAATGTAACAAAATGTGGAAAAATGGAAGGGATCTGAATACTTTCAGGAATGCACTGTATTATTGAATCAATAATCATTGTGTTTTAATATGTCTGTATGGTCAAAATAGTGCATTCATCACTCTCCCCGAAAGAGGCATTGTAGAGCCTTTTTGTTTTGATGGTTTTCAGTGGCCGCAGGGAACGTGATCTGCCTGCGGTCGACCCAGAGATCAGTTCACGGAGTCAGTCACTTAGTGCTCCCTTTGCCCTGTTGAGATTGGCACAAGGCTGTCAGGCTGGTGCCTACTGCTATTTTTAATTTTTTGCGATAAAGTTTTTTACCTTCAAATATCACACTGTGACGCATTTACAGCCCCATACAAATGCATTTGAAACAACCGTGAAGTTTGTTTCTGGGATTGTTCCAGACCCATGGCCCTTGATGGTGCCCAACAGTACAACATATGGTGGCCTATATACAGTGTGAGCTCTTGTTTTAATTAGCTACTGATTTAAATGGAGTGATCTGTGATCCCAATCAGGAGGCCAACCGTCCACAAGACTCCAGAGAGTTTGAGGGCGTTGAGGTCAACGAGGAGTCTCAGCATTTTTAAAAGCAAGATCAGGATGATCTGAGTGTCTCTTTATTGGCCAAAGGCCCCAAAACACTTGTGCTGTACTTGTAAAACACTTGACTGTCTTGAACCAAAATACTCTCCGTACCAATCCTCATTGTGCATTTGGGCCTAGTAAAATTCTGCACAACAACCACCACCAGCAACTAGTAGTAACTCTATACAAGAAAATGAGGTCACATTCGCCCTGCCTGACAGAGGGTGGTGACGTGTCCCGAGATACAAATAGAAAGGGAAAGAGGAGCAGAAGCTGATTTTTAGCAGCCAAAGATGAGACCGGGAACGCTAGGAGCGGTGTCCTCCTAACATATGCGAAGGGTCTCAGCCCATCTGCCAGACTTGCATCTGCTCTCTCTGAGGGACGGGGGCGCAGACATCTCTCTCCGTGACGGTGGCCCTCCTCCTTATTTCCTCTCTCTACTCAAGCTCGTGTTACCGTAGCCAAGCCGAGTCTCCATCTGCCTTCTTTCCGTACGTTTCAAAACAACAGACCCTGTTTAGAAACCAGTATAGTGATTCGTTTTTACGACTTTGGGAAGACCCCAAATAACCAGTATCTTAAGTTCAGCACTAGCTTCATATTTCAATTCTTTGACCGATTTATAAAGCCTTCTTGGCGATTATTATTGACTCCAGGAAGTCTTTTCAAATCTCCGCTAGCAACTTCTATAGTGCTAGTGTATGACAGTTAATGCCTGCAAAACTGCTGTATTGACTGTGTTCCCGGGTTGTACATTAGGGATAAAGTAGGCTAAATGGAAACTAGAGAGGCACTCTCATACGGTTGAGGTACATCATAAGCCATCAAACCGTAGCCGACAGACAAACACAGATACTGGAACTGAAACACCATAAACACTCACACATATGGCCTGTGCTTAGCCAAGAGACCTCTTCTGGGAATGTATTTGTTTTCAATTAAAGCAATGCATAGTGTATTGTGACCACCCACCACTAACATTTAACCACAGTCTTATATTGGGATTGGAAAGTCCTCAGCTACCTCATAAGAGTACTACAACTGGCACCACGCCTTGACACAAAGACCTTTGAACTGCCTTACCCCGGTCAATCATTCATCTGACTGGATTCAGGCCTGATGGACAGCATTTGTGAGGTTCTGCTGAGCTTTTAAAGGCCCAGTGCAGTCAAAACTATATTTTTCTGTGTTTTATATACATTTCCACAAATAATACTGTGAAATTGTGAAAATTAAGATAATGCCTTTTAGTGTACGAGCTGTTTGAAAAGGCTGCCTTAAATTTCAGCCTGCTTTGGTTTAATTGAGTTTTGGCCTGCCTCGTCACAGCACCAGACGATACCTTTGTTAAAAGACCACGGCAGGTAGTGTAGCAGTTAAGAGCGTTGGGCCAGTAACTGAAAAGTCACTGGTTTGAATCCCAGAACCGACTAAGTGAAAAAAGTGTCCATGTGCCCTTGAGCAAGGCGCTTAACCCTAATTGCTCCTGTCTCTCTGGGCAGGGGCGTCTGCTAAATAATTCAAATAGCTTTGGAACTTAAAAAAAAAAGACGTCTGCCAATAACAGCTCGTTTTTTTGTTTTGGCCTCCCCACCCAGACCACTCTCAGACACTCCTCGCAAAATTCTTGCTTGAGAAATGGCTCTTTGCTGAGACAATATTTTTGTTTCTTTTTGACAATTTTAATTGAAAGTAATCACAGTACGGTACTGTACTTTTGACATTTTAGTCATTTAGCAGACACTCTTACCCTTTAAAAAATATATATATTTATATGAGATACATTATCTCTACATTCTGTGGGTCTTACATTTTTTCACAAAACAGGTAGTTTGGATCCTGTATGCTGATTGGCTGAAACAGCATTCCAGCCATGTGTAAATCAGTCTTAGTTTTGTGTAAGAGTAGCTTGATGCTGGCTTGATGTTTCACTAACCGGAGAGGTCCTATGTTACTGGATGAGCTCTCAGTGCTGTGTTTCCTTGGTTCTGCAATGTAACGGCCTGGACACAATATAGTGATGAGTCAGAGGCTGATATAAGGAGTAGAACATTGTACATGGTTTTCAAGAACTCCTTCACCAATTGATTTGACCTTATTCAACCTGAACTAAACTGTTCTGACATTTTGTTTAAGGTCAACCTATCAGGGAAAAATAAACCGGGAAGGAATAGCCTTCCTTGAGGGATTTGTGAGGGATTTATGTAGGTCATGGGACTCTACACCTGCGGGCATCTCATTTTGCTGTTAACTCTGCCTGTCTTTCACTTGTACGTCCCTGAGAAATACATTGGGGTTTAAAACAATTCCTGTGGTGACACTTAAGACAACGACTTGAGGGTTAAATCTGATGAACACGTTTTTAGGGATCGACCATTTCGGCACCTTCTACAAGCCAGGAAATACAGTTATGATATATAGTGAGAATGTTTACACTTGCAACATTTTTATTTTCTTTTTTTTCTTCAATTCAAAGGAAGTCAGAAATATGCCCAGTGACTGATAGGCTGTCATTTTAACAGTCTCCACAACAGTGACGACCAGAGCATTAGCTTGACACAGTCTGCAGTGGATGTCATTTAAGTTGTCACTTAGTGCTGGCCTTGACTCATCTGCTATTCGTTCGTAGCCTTGACATTACTGGAGAGCTCAGATTCAGATTGGTGTACAGTAAGATAGCTAGTATCCATTCCTGGTACACTGATTTAGCTGCAAACAGATTCCTAGGCTGGCTAAAACCAGACTGAATGCTGGCCTCAACCATGTACAATGGTGAGAGTAGTGTTCAGTCGGGTTTAACCAGGCTACCAGAAACAACCTTGGCCTCATTTAATTTCTGTCCTAATTATTTGTGCCCTCTCAGTGAAACCTCAAGGCCATCTGTTCTGCTAAAAACAGCCCAGGGTACAGCCATTCACACCAATCCTCCCTCCCTCCCGCCCAGCCCAGGGGCCCAATCTATCTGGCTGCACTCTAAGGTGACTTCTCCCAGGGATTCACAGGATATTAATGCTAGAAACCCTCCTTCCTCTCCATCTAACACATTGATGATGACACCTCCATTCCCCCTGGATCAGGTCCAATCCTGGTAGTGTCAGCGTAAAGCCAGCACATACAGGGTGCATCAGCACCTTGGTTGGCACAATGGCGAGGTGAGACACAGAAAGACTGGATACAAAGTATCTGTGTCAGGTTTATAGAGGTTGTTCAGTAATCGTAAAATAAAAAGATAGTGCTGTTAAGCAATACTAAATAAGTATTTTATTTTTTACTGTGGGTCAAATTCTGAACTTGTGTTTGTTCTCGTTGAGCTTCTTATCAATGTAAAAATAGTGTCATAACTTATATTTAGGGAACACATGTTAAATATTTCATATTTTGATAATGGTCTAGTATTAGTTTCTAAATCTATTCCAGGCTCTGAAAGGAGACAATTGTATTATGCTTCTGTTATCTGAATAACATTTGAAAGAATCTATATTTTCAACTCAGTGTCATCAGTTGTGGAAACTGAAATGGAAAAAGAAATCTATTTTGAAAAGACCTACCTTCTGCTTTTGAAATGTAAGCTAAAAGAGCTAGTAACAATGTCATTCAGAAAGATGTTTCCTGTCTCGTAAAGCGGGCATGGTCCATCTTTGTATTGTCTCGCCCCTGTTTGCCTGCCTGTCCTGTTGTAAATCTTCAAGATAAGGGATATGTGTTGTGTTGCGTAATAGGTAAGAGGGTTAAAAATAGCCTATAAATGGCCCGAGCTTTAAAACCTAAACCAGCATTAAAAATAAAGGATGGACTGGAAATGTACTTAGTGTCTTGTTTTTATATTTGGTTGGAGGCTTCATTTTTTTTTTTTTTTACCTGAATGGGCCTCTGTGACAATACATTAGCAACATAAGTGTTCTTTCCTAAAAATATATCCTACTGTATGCTATTACGCAGGATTTTCAAATTGGATGGGCCAGAGTTGGTGATCACAGGGATTACTGGCCAAAGATGAGTTTTATGTTCTAGTGCTGAAGTAACACTACAGTAACTGTATAGGAGTCCTGTTGTTGTTTACAATCCCTTTCACAGTATTAATCCGCAGCTCAAATCCTCAGGCATCTGCGGATGACTGGAGGTGGGTGAGAGGTGAAAGGGATGGGGGGGGAGGAAGGGATGCATCTGCTGTTCCAGTGCCTCGGCGCTCCTTTAGCAGTAAGCAGGGGGCTCTTGGAGCATACTGACCTGAGAACTGCAGGACACCTCACTGTGGGAGTGTGTGTTTTAATGAGCATGTCATGTCATTGTCACAAGGTGTGTGTGTGTGTGTGTGTGTGTGTGTGTTGCATTTCCTTCAAAGGGTCTGCGTCAGTATCCTTTCATTATGCATTCACAACACAATATTTCAAAGTTGCTTGGGGGGAAGGGGGGGGGGGGATTGATGTTTTATGCTCAAATAACCACCTCTCATCACTAATACTGTACCTGTCTTAAAGGGGAATAGCAGCGAATATTGACAATTTGTCTATGTTCCCAAACCCCTCGTTGTTGGACTGTCTGTCAAAGTGCTCACCTCTCTCACTCAGGGAGAGCGAGGTAGACCTTGAGCGAGAGCTACATCACATGGTTATACAGCCTCCCACTCACTGCAGCTCTAGATATAACTTTGTGGAACAACACAAATCTACGACAAATATAAACGTTCTGTCACAACGAAGATACTAAATTCGGGAAATCCGATCAATTGTGAGAGATGGCATATGTGATAAATTTGGGTCACATTTTGTACATTTTCTGAGATCTCTGCCAAGCAAGGAGGAAACAGCAGCCATCTCATGCAAAAACAGACACACTGGCAGCTTTCAAAATAGCCTGCATCATATTTAGCATTTCACAACACGCCTTTTCCAATATAGTCAGAAGCATCATCAGACCTCGCTAGTAGCCTATTTAATTTCTCTCTTCCGATGCTCTTGAAACCAAGCAGAAAATGCTGTGCTCTGAAGATGGCAACGTAGCCAAACGAATACATTAGAAGATAATTGTCGATCTGATCAGAAACACTATCCTCACAACCTTTATCTACTAAACGATGTTGTTGGTGTATTTTGTTAAGAATTTTGGAATATTGCGCGAGTCCATCCAGGTTCAAGTCCCGTGCCCGAAACACACACATTCACAACACATTTTAGATAAGAATATCAGCCTGCCTTTGTCATGTCAACCATCCATCCCAAATCAAATAATTCCATGTGTCTGTCTGCCTTTTGTCTTTATAAACTTTCACATAGCCTATTCCATGATCCGGGGTAGTCCAATGAGCAACACTGCAGCTGATGATTGCAGTGGTCATCATTCATCACGTACGAAGAGTAGGGTATTTGATGCAAGAGTATTTCATGCAAACAGGCTATAAGAAGACTTTTGCGTTTGATCAAATGTGCCAACATTATCACATTCTCTTGCTCGCTCGAGGAATGCGATTTGGCCCTGGCTTGCAAACAAAATCCTCTGCATCATTTTGTAAATGATATGATATGTAAACGTTATTTTCTGCCAGTTTAAAAAATATATAAATGTAGGCTAATAATACATGTAGCAATAGCATATTTGATCTAGCCCAATGAAAACTTGGACAGTGAGCATGCATCGCATTTCGATAGCCGAGGTACTGATGAAGGCATCTATCTATTATATCTGCAACAGAAATGAATTTCCAAGGATATGTTCGCTGTCAACTGGCTACTGTTGGAAAGTTACAATCTAACGAAACGTGCGTTATATAAATTAGCCTTATGGACCATATGTGTCATTCAAGGAAGTGGACGTTAATGTTGCACTCTCACTAGTCTTTCCCTCTCATTTTAGTAGATGTATTTTGGTGTGATGAGGGATGAAGCCTACAGTCAGAGAGAGAAGATGGACAATGTTCATTGGCAGGTGAAATGAGTTCCAATGGGGTTGCAAGGTAAAAGGGGGAGGGCCGGGATTAGGTCGGCTCCATTCCTCCTTGCTTAGCAGAGGTCTCAGAAAAGGAAAAAGGATGAACCCAGCGACCCAAATGTGTCACATAAAATATTTATGCCATATTATCACAATCGTATTTAGTCGTTTCGCTGCGACAGAGCGTTTATGTGTGTCGTAGATTTGCGTTATTCCACCAAATTCTATCTAGCGCTGCAGTGAGCGGCGGGGGCTGTATCACCCTGCGATGTAGCTCCTGCTCTAGGTCTACCTCGCTCTCCCTGAGTGAGAGAGGTGCGCACTTTGACAGACAGTTCAAAAACTAGTCAGAGGGGTTTAGGCACATGGACACATTTGAGAAATTTGCCGTTATTCCACTTTTTAAGTACAGTATATACCATGAATGCATACTGCTCACACAGTGAGTGCAGTAGGCTTGGCCACTAGCCAATACATCAACATGTCCTTTAAACCAGGGCTGAAGTCTCCTCCAACAGATTAGACTGATAAACCTGTTTGGCTAGAGAGAGCCATGTTGCGCTACTCTATAGATTATACTGTATTACTTGCACAATCTTGAATCTATGCTAAACCAATTGATCTTAGGGGTCAACAAATTTCAAGCCATGTTAAGCATACAACGAATACATTTTCTGTGTTTTTTTTTTGTTGCTCAACAGTGATTCACACAATAATGTATAACTGTTAGCCAAGTAAGTTAGCTTAGTATTTTCCGCCTTCGGAATCTTCAGTACTGCAGCCAGTGATCATAAGAACATGCAGAGGAAGCACCTACCTACGTGATGACGATGTTACAACACAAGTCCTCAGACAGTCACCTGACCCTCCACTCTTTCACACGCCGCACTTTTCTTCTCAGCAAGCCGTAGCCGGCAGAGATGACGGTACCTTCTCTGCGGGGACACGTATCTCATTCACACCTCCGTTCAGCCCACCAGGTGCCTGTCCCTGTCACGACTACTCCCGGTCACTGCCACACAACTGTGCTCCAATTCCTGTCATTTAATTATGACTGTTTGCTTGTAGTTGCTTCTAATACACTTGTAAAATGCATGTTATCTACTTGAAACCAGGATTCACACTGCAGCCTTAACGGGGCATGTAGTGTCTATTTCAGAGGAGCATAGACCTAGACATGTGACAGCTGTTCTCAACGTCGCACAGCTTTGTAGCCCTGACTCTAGTCGGGGCCTCACAGGAACATTTGGAACGTGAACTCTTCTGACAATATGCTTTCCATTGTTCGACAGAACACTCTCCCAACCACACACCGAGGCTCTGTCCTTCCGTGCTTCAGCGATAATTTGTGCACCGTGCTGATATTCCTGGAACGCTGTCTCCAGAGCATCATGTGCATTGGCTTATGGGGAGCTGAACTGCTGATGTTCTCCTGTATTAAAACCTCTTCAGGATCGGACCGTTTTTTTTTTTCAAGTCTAACTGCCTGTAGCTCAGGACCTGAAGCAAGGATATGCATATTCTTCATACCGTTTGAAAGGAAACACTTTGAAGATAGTGGAAATGTGAAATTAATGTAGGAGAATATAACACATTAAATCTGGTAAAATACCATTTATTTTAATATATTTATTGAAATAATCTGTGAAATGCAAGGGAAAGGCCATAATATAATATTGCAGTTTAGGCGCAATTTAGATTTTGGCCAATGTTTCAGATTGATCCAGTGAAGCATTGCAATACTGGACAACATTGTATCAAGTCTGCCCAAATCTGCCCGAATTGGTCAATTAATACATTTTCAAGTACATAACTATAGAGAAAATACAAAAATTACATGGTAATACAACATTGTAAGTTTACACACTCCCAGGAATGTCATACATGATGGATCATTAGCTTATACACTAACTGTCACACATCTAGATGGCCAGACGGGGTGGGTGTGTAGCCAGACAGCAGGGGTACAAACTGTAGAACCCAGTTCCTACATTTTGAATATAGAAATTGATTGTATCAAACAAAACTGTGCTACATTTTTATCTCTGGGACCCTCTGGATGACAAATCAGAGCAA
Organism: Oncorhynchus mykiss; assembly: GCF_057628025.1. NCBI lineage: Eukaryota > Metazoa > Chordata > Actinopteri > Salmoniformes > Salmonidae > Oncorhynchus > Oncorhynchus mykiss. The sequence continues at coordinate 57,272,430 of NC_143027.1, read as the reverse complement.
GACTACTGAATGTAAGTACATTATTTACCTTCTGAGGTGAATGTATGAAACCAGTTGCTGTGATAAAAGGGCTTGTAAGTAAGAATTTCACTGTAAGGTGAAATACCTGTTGTATTCGGCGCATGTGACAAATTAGATTAGATTATTTATTTATTTTTTGTCAATTGGACAGTGCAGTTAGATTAACAAGAATTTAAACTTTCTGCCCAAATAAGACATGTCCTGGAAAGTTTGCTGTTACTTACAACGTCATGCTAATCACATTAGCGCACGTTAGCTCAACCGTCCCGGTATAGGGACACCTATCCCATGTTAAGGGCAGAGAGAGGATTCACTGGGGGAATAGACTGTGTGCTTCCCAAGAGTTTTGGGGGATACGGAAACCCCTATCCTTCCTGATGTGTGCTCGCAGAGCTGATCCCATCCCAGTCGTCCCCTTCCGGCGTGTTCTGGTTTATTTGGCAACATCTCGTAGCATTGGGACCAGGGCTGGCTGCGTGTCCCACTGGATGACAGTGTTGAGGTGCCAGGGCGGGATGGGTTTGCAGACAGCGAGGGGCCTGAGGGGAGAAAGAGGGACCCATCTGAGGACTGACAGAAATAGAGCCAGTTTTATCTTTAGTTCCCTCATTGATGTGACAGATGTGACAAAGCATGCCCATAGCCATTACATGTGTCACTCTAGCCATGCAGCAGCTGTATCAACTGTAACCCAATATTGTGGTTTCACATAGAAAATGTGTTAGTTGAGCTGCTAACAAGTTTGCATTTATGGGCAAGTTACTGGTTTATTACAATTAAATAGTGGGCTATAAAATAAGAGGGTGAATACAATTGCTTATGATAACAAAACCATAAATATTTTATGTCAATACTGCTGTTTACATTGTGTGACCTACTACTGTTCAGGGTTTCACTTTGTTTCCTCATCAGTAATTCAGTATGAAGTCCATCCTCTACCAGTTTCAGGGGCTGTTGACAGGAACAGGGTCACCCAGCATGGGTTCCTGTCCTCTCAGGACAGGATTTCCTTTGGTACCAACGCAAAGGTAAAAATGTGTCATCGTGAGCCTGTCCGCTTTTACAGATTTCCCGAACAATGACCCTCAGCACAGCCTCGAGTCATACACTTCTTGTTGTTTTTGTTAAAGAGGGTCCTTAATCATATTGATATATTCATAGAGATTAATTAAAAACCCAACCGAAAATGGTGAGCAAATTGCGCCCATTGTCAGTAATGACATGGGTCTGTGGTTAGAGCCACTTTGAGCACTAATTACATTGAGTTAGGAGGTCATTCCACACCCTCGTTAGGAACATATACAGTAGTTGCAGTTCCCTGTAATTCTTTTACTTCCTGTTCTGCTACTAATTAACTGGTTAGTTGATGCAAATCCAAGTCGTGATGTCAAAGGATTGCTTTAGGAAAAGATGCCCCCTGTATTGTATCTAACGTAGGAGATGTTTCCCACTCCATATCCAACCATCATGGGGTGAGATGTAGTGAGGAGGCAGAACAGCCAGTGTTGATGAGGAAGTTAAAAACATGGCAATATCTAGTAGTGTTATTACCAAAGTGTGTGTGTGTGTGTGTGTGTGTAACCTTCACTTGAAGGTTTGGTAGTGAGCCAGTTAATTTCCTGTCTGCGTAGTATGACACAACATGCCAACACTACCAGACAGATAGAGAGCCTAGAGATAGCAGAGTGGGGATAAAATTAGCTCAAATAAACCCGCGGTGACTCTGTGATTGAGTCTATTTTGGAACTGAATCAATTACCACTTAAAAGTTATTGATTCGTTATGGCTTGTCATCGCTCTGGGAATCATGGAGTTACATTTCAAGGAAATGTCTCTCAAATGTTTTGTCAGATTTCTGACAGTGTTTTGAATTTCTTGTTCTGTTAGCGCTAATACAATGCCTGAAGGAAGAATGGAACCCTATTGGATAGAAATAACTGGTTATATAACCAGACAGTCCCCAACTCTTCAATCATGTCTCGTCTCTTTCTGTCTGCCCAGGGCAATATTAGTCAGGGCAGTCCCATGTCTGATCTTTAAATAGACAGATCATATGGTGGGTGGCCTCACAATGAATCAAAATGTATTGCTCATTACTACAGTTTCTGTACATACAGTAGAAGTTTACATACACCTTATCCAAATACATTTAAACTCAGTTTTTCACAATTCCTGACACTTAATCCTAGTAAAGATTCACTGTCTTAGGTCAATTAGGATCACCACTTTATTTTAAGAACGTGAAATGTTAGAATTATTTATTTCAGCTTTTATTTCTTTCATCATATTCCCAGTGGGTCAGAAGTTTACATGCACTCAATTAGTATTTAGTAGCATTGCCTTTAAATTGTTTAACTTGGGTCAAATGTTTCGGGTAGACTTCCACAAGCTTCCCACAATAAGTTGGGTACATTTTTGCCCAGTCCTCCTGACAGAGCTGGTGTAACTGACCACTCCAATACCTTGACTTTGTTGCCCCTAAGCCATTTTGCCACAACTTTGGAAGTATGCTTGGGGTCATTGTCCATTTGGAAGACCCATTTGCAACCAAGCTTTAACTCCCTGACTGATGTCTTGAGATGTTTCTTCAATATATCCACATAATTTCCCTTCTTCATGACGTTATCTATTTTGTGAAGTCACCAGTCCCTCCTGCAGCAAAACACCCCCACAACATGAGGCTGCCGCCCCGGTGCTTCACGGTTGGGGCGGTGTTCTTTGGCTTGCAATCCTCCCCCTTTTTCCTCCAAATATAACGATGGTCATTATGGCCAAACAGTTCTATTTTTGTTTCATCAAACCAGAGGACATTTCTCCATATAGTACGATCTTTGTCCCCATGTGCAGTTGCAAACCGTAGTCTGTATTTTTTATGCCGGTTTTGGAGCAGTGGCTTCTTCCTTGCTGAGTGGCCTTTCCGGTTATGTCGATATAGGACTCGTTTTACTGTGGATATAGATACTTTTGTACCTGTTTTCTCCAGCATCTTCACAAGATCCTTTGCTGTTGTTCTGAAATAGATTTGCACTTTTCACACCAAAGTATGTTCATCTGTAGGTGACAGAACGCGTCTCCTTCTTGAGCAGTATGACTGCTGTGTGGTCCCTACTATTGTTTGTACAGATGAACGTGGTACCTTCAGGCGTTTGGAGGTAGGTATCTCCAATTGACTCAAATGATGTCAATTAGCCTATCAGAAGCTTCTAAAGCCATGGCATAATTTTCTGTAATTTTCCAAGCTTTTTAAAGGCACAGTCAGCTTAGTGTATGTAAACTTCTGACCCACTGGAATTATGATACAGTGAATTATAAGTGAAATAATCTGTCTGTCAACAATTGTTGGAAAAATACCTTGTGTCATGCACAAGTAGATGTCCTAACCGACTTGCCAAAACTATAGTTTAACAAGAAATTTGTGGAGTGGTTGAAGAACGAGTTTTAATGACTCCAACCTAAGTGTATGTAAACTTCCGACTTCAACTGTACATGATAAACAAGCATTGTAATTACAAAATGAGACACACAATCAGATGAATCCTTTTAGGAAGGTAAAGAGATTGGTTTCATATGAGTAATACAATCAAATGAGGGTTTTCCTTGTTAGAGACCTCATGATGTTTATTTATTTACCTCTACAATTGAGACTAACACTTGGGCCTGTGAGAGCTCCGTGCCAAAGCCAGGATAGAAAGGAGACTGGCAAAGGACTCTAAATGGGCCGGGCGGGACGAAATATCATGTTGCCTGTTTAGGAGGTCCGAGTGCTTCGTGGAGCAGGAAAGACCCACAGAGTCAGGAGCAGAGGCCTCTACAACACGACTTCATGCCATCTCCCTGGGGCCATCCAGCTCTTAGGGGCCTTTGTATCAGCAGATGACATCTCCTTACACTGCTTATGGCCCCATTCCTCTTGTGCTTCTGTATGAGACACCTGTTTTCTTTTTATTGTACAGAACCAGCATCCTCTATCTCGGGGCTCTCCAACCCTGTTCCTGGCGAGCTACCCTCCTGTACGTTTTCCCTCCAGCCCCAGTTGTAACTAACCCGATTCAGTTTATCAACCAGCTAATTATTGGATTCTGTTGCACTAGATTAGGGTTGGAGTGAAAGCCTACTGGACGGTAGCTGTACAGGAACAAGGTTGGAGAAACCTGCTCTAGCTATCCTCTCCATCTTCTATCATAGTCCATACAAATATAAATCTGTAAGGGCTTCATTTTACCACTAGGTGTCAGATTTGCCTCATGCTTATCTTTACCTAAGCTTTAGAATATGTCATGTTTGTCTTTGTAGGCCTACTGAACCAGGAAATATACAGGGTTGTGAAAAAGTATTTGCCACCTTTCTAATTTTCTCTACTTTTGCATATTTTTGATACTGAATGTTATCAGATTTTCAACCTAAACCTAATATTACATAAAGGAAACATGAGGGAACAAATAACACAAGAATTAGATACTTATTTATTTGATTTCATAAACCAAATTATGCAAAACCCAATGCCCCTGTGTGGAAAAAGTAATTGCCCCCTTACACTCAATAACTGCTTGTGCCACTGTGAGGACAGATACTGGAAGACGAGAAGGAAGTACAGGGAGTGAATAATAAATGACAGACAGGAAACAGAACACGGACAGCTTCTGGACAGGGGGAACAAAGCGACATTAATGCTGACACGCGGAACAAACTGAGGAACAGACAGATATAGAGGGGGCAATCAACAAAGTGAAGGAGTCCAGGTGAGTCCATTGAAGCGCTGGTGCGCGTAATGATAGTGACAGGTGTGCGTATTGATGGGGAGCCTGGCGCCCTCAAGCGCCAGAGAGGGGGAGCGGGAACAGATGTGACAGCCACCTTTAGCTGCAATGACTCCAACCAAACACTTCCTGTGGTTGATGATCAGTCTCTCACGTCACTGTGGAGGAATTTTAGCCCACTCTTCCATGCAGAACTGCTTTAACTCTGTGACATTTGTGGGTTTTCAAGCATGAACTGCTCGTTTCAAGTCCTACCACAACATCTCAATTGGAATTAGGTCTGGACTTTGACTAGGCCACATTAGCCTATGTCACAACAGAAATACGTGGCGAGTCTTGGTGGGTATTAGACTATAGACACATCCCAGCTTGACTGTCTCTGTGACCACCGTACAGGATGCAGTACACGTGTCTTTTGAATATCATCACATGCTTACTTGACCCACAGATCACACACAACCGATGGGGTTGATGTTTGTTTCCTCACAACGTAAGTCGATCATAATTGCTAATAGAGAAACGTGTCACTGGTTTCTGAGAATAATTTCGATATTTTACCCACATATGGCCTGAGGGGTATCGTTAGTTGCGCTAATCGTACAGCGAAACGTTGTTGTTAATGTGTTATGAAGGCATGCAGGGGTCTTAGAGGACTGTGTTTCCTCTCAACTCACTATCTCATCTCAGACAGGAAGTATGGTAGCTACAGTTGTACCAACACAACACCAAGACTGTATAAAGGAGACAAAAAAACATTTTCAGGACTTACAGCAGGCAGATCAGTCATAACTTTGAATGCTGGATATTTCTGCAGACTTACTGACTTTGCTGTGTAGTTAACAATAGATACTTCCTCCTATAGAGCATAATGAAGTCAACCTTAGTAGTTTCTGTTGGGTGCTTCCCCTGCCATGAGGAACATCGGTGTCTTCTTTTCCTCATAGCTTACAATGCTGTTAACACCTGGGAAAGTTTTTGCATGTCTATCATGTGACGTATATTATTGATAACTAAGCTACCTCATGGTGTTATGTTGGAATGCAACACAACTTCAATATGATAGTATAGTAGGATAACATCTCCTGAAGGACTGTGCTATTGACTAAATAGTTGTCGCGTTTCTTTTTGTGATGCTGCAGACAGTCATTTAGTTGCGTTGCCTTTGAGTCTAAGAGGATATTTCTGCTATTCCTACTGTGTTGTGAGGCTAGCGTTAAGGAAATGCCCAATCAATTATTACTCTAGTCTAGGTGCGGTCTGGCAGCTCATGCAGCGAGTATCCTATTTATTTTCCCATAGCTGTCTCTCTATGTCCTCCCCCCCCCCCCCCCCCCCCCCCTGCCTCTCAGTGAGATATGAGTTTAATCCCTTGCAGAGTGCTTGTGGAAATCTGTCTGGTAGTAGGAAATGTTACAAGCCTCTGTTACTCATCAAAGCCCTGGGCCAGGGCACTGTCACAGCTGGTGCGTATAATCACTGTCCCTTGTAGCAGTGGGAGACAGGTTAGATCTTCAATCCAATCAGAGCTCACTCTGAAAGGGCAGGCCTGACATCACCCTTTTCTCTCTCTATCTCTCCCTCTCTGAGGCTGGAGGGACTGTAGCAAAGAGTTAGAGAACGAGTTTAGGCTAACAGTGGCTGAGGACGGCTCAGTGTATGAGGGGCTAGAGAGGTGATGGTCGGGGAGGGGGCTGGAGTAAAGACACAAGGGAGTCCATCGGTTAGGATAACTTATGCAGCAGGTTAGGAGAATTAACATAGCAGGTTAGGAGAATTGGGTTAAGGTTAGGAAAGGTTTAGGGCCAGCTCATATTCTTTCCTAACCTTCTACGAAAAGTCACTTCTGTCCGTAGCTGTACTCCCATCTAGTCACAACTGTGGAGAGGGGCGTTTGTTAATGTGAGGTAACGGACACTCAGAACCTCCACTCTGTTGCTACGGGTAACAGATCAAGGTAGCACGGTCATTTCATGACGCCGCACCGGTCTCAGTACAGTGCCGGACAACTGTCCCCTGGGTGCGTTGTGCAAAAAAAGCATATAAAAATGTATGACTTGGTATGCACTATGCATGGTTGATATATTTTTTATTTGCCAGTTTAAAAAAAAAAACATTATACACAGTACAATGGTTATTTTTTATAATTCTTGTGATATCTGCCAACAGTATATCGTCAACCCCCTCCCTCCCCCACCCACCCTACCCAGGCCTCGGTGGTATCTACTTGTTTGTGTGGTGAGTCATGCCTACCTACGCCAGCCCCCATCCCACTCCATACAGACCTGGGTCACCAAGTCTGCTCCTCTTTGTTCAAGGCCGCCTGTGCTGCTGTGAGTGACTCACTGCCTCTCTCCACTCCTTCCATTAAGAAGGTTATGGCCTAAAAACATATATTATACCCTGGATACGCATTTCGGCAAATTGCAAACTGCAGGTGGAGAGGGGCCTGGTTTCTTGTTTCCATGACAACATGTTTAAGTGAGATCACAGCATCGATCAGACATAGTTGGTTTCTGACAGACTCCGATCTCCAGTTACAGAAGAATTGGAAGGTAAGAGCATTTGGAAGAGGATGTTGTTCTGGAATTTTGTAAAGACGGAAGATCCTAGAGTTATAGTGCCTTCAGAAATTATTCATACCCCTTGACTTTTCCACATTTTGTTGTGTTACGGCCTGAATTCAGAATGGATTTGTTCCCCCACACCCACCTACACCCCATAATGACAGTGAAAGCATGTTTTTAGGCATTTTTGCAAATGTATTGGAAAGGAAATCAATAAATACCTAATTTACAGTCCCTTGCGAAAGTATTCGGCCCTCTTGAACTTTGCGACCTTTTGCCACATTTCAGGCTTCAAACATAAAGATATAAAACTGTATTTTTTTGTGAAGAATCAACAAGTGGGACACAATCATGAAGTGGAACGACATTTATTGGATATTTCAAACTTTTTTAACAAATCAAAAACTGAAAAATTGGCCGTGCAAAATTATTCAGCCCCTTTACTTTCAGTGCAGCAAACTCTCTCCAGAAGTTCAGTGAGGATCTCTGAATGATCCAATGTTGACCTAAATGACTAATGATGATAAATACAATCCACCTGTGTGTAATCAAGTCTCCGTATAAATGCACCTGCACTGTGATAGTCTCAGAGGTCCGTTAAAAGCGCAGAGAGCATCATGAAGAACAAGGAACACACCAGGCAGGTCCGAGATACTGTTGTGAAGAAGTTTAAAGCCGGATTTGGATACAAAAAGATTTCCCAAGCTTTAAACATCCCAAGGAGCACTGTGCAAGCGATAATATTGAAATGGAAGGAGTATCAGACCACTGCAAATCTACCAAGACCTGGCCGTCCCTCTAAACTTTCAGCTCATACAAGGAGAAGACTGATCAGAGATACAGCCAAGAGGCCCATGATCACTCTGGATGAACTGCAGAGATCTACAGCTGAGGTGGGAGACTCTGTCTATAGGACAACAATCAGTCGTATATTGCACAAATCTGGCCTTTATGGAAGAGTGGCAAGAAGAAATCCATTTCTTAAAGATATCCATAAAAAGTGTTGTTTAAAGTTTGCCACAAGCCACCTGGGAGACACACCAAACATGTGGAAGAAGGTGCTCTGGTCAGATGAAACCAAAATTGAACTTTTTGGCAACAATGCAAAACGTTATGTTTGGCGTAAAAGCAACACAGCTCATCACCTTGAACACACCATCCCCACTGTCAAACATGGTGGTGGCAGCATCATGGTTTGGGCCTGCTTTTCTTCAGCAGGGACAGGGAAGATGGTTAAAATTGATGGGAAGATGGATGGAGCCAAATACAGGACCATTCAGATGGAGTCTGCAAAAGACCTGAGACTGGGACGGAGATCTGTCTTCCAACAAGACAATGATCCAAAACATAAAGCAAAATCTACAATGGAACGGTTCAAAAAGAAACATATCCAGGTGTTAGAATGGCCAAGTCAAAGTCCAGACCTGAATCCAATCGAGAATCTGTGGAAAGAACTGAAAACTGCTGTTCACAAATGCTCTCCATCCAACCTCACTGAGCTCGAGCTGTTTTGCAAGGAGGAATGGGAAAACATTTCAGTCTCTCGATGTGCAAAACTGATAGAGACATACCCCAAGCGACTTACAGCTGTAATCTCAGCAAAAGGTGGCGCTACAAAGTATTAACTTAAGGGGGCTGAATAATTTTGCACGCCCAATTTTTCAGTTTTTGATTTGTTAAACAAGTTTGAAATATCCAATAAATGTCGTTCCACTTCATGATTGTGTCCCACTTGTTGTTGATTCTTCACAAAAAAATACAGTTTTATATCTTTATGTTTGAAGCCTGAAATGTGGCAAAAGGTCGCAAAGTTCAAGGGGGCCGAATACTTTCGCAAGGCACTGTACATACATTTTCACACCCTTGAGCCAATACTTTGTAGAAGCACATTTTGACAGCGATTACAGCTGTGAGTCTTTCTGGGTAAGTCTTTTAAGAGCTTTCCACACCTGGATTGTGTAACATTTGCTCATTCTTTTTTTAAACATTCTTCAAGCACTGGTAAATTGGTTGTTGATCATTTCTAGACAGCCATTTTCAGGTCTTGCCATACATTTTCAAGTAGATTGAAGTCAAAACTGTAACTCAGCCACTCTCAGCCACTCTTGGTAAGCAACTCCAGTGTAGATTTGGCCTTGTGTTTTAGGTTATTGTCCTGCTGAAAGGTGAATTCAGCTCCCAGTGAGGTGGAAGGCAGACTGAAGCAAGTTTTCCTCTAGGATTTTGCCTAGATTAGCTCCGTTTCTTTTTTTATCCTGAAAAACTCCCCAGTTCTGAATGATTACCAGCATACCCAAGACATTTCAGTTTTCATTTTTAATTAATGTGTAAAAAAAACAATACAGATAAATTACAACAGAATTCCACTTTGACATTATGGGGTAATATGTGTAGGCCAGTGAAAAATCTCAATTTAATCTATTTTAATTTAAATCTGTAACACAACAAAATGTGGAAAAAGTCAAGTGCTGTGAATACTTTCTGAAGGCACTGTATAGAATCTTCTCTAACAGTTGAATATCTCCCCTTTTTCTAGAAACCTCTTTGTTGAGTAACTCTTTGAAGAAGATTGTGGGCATCACCTTGGGAGTCATAGGATGCATCATATCCATAGTAGCCTCTGCTTTGCCCATGTGTAGAGTGACTGCCTTCATCCCTCAGGTCATCTGGGAGGGCCTTTGGATGAGCTGATTGCTCATGGGACAGTAAGTTCTACGACTCCCTCCTTCCCCAGGACCTGCAGCCCCGGCCTTAGCCATGACCATCATCGCCATCATCTTGGGGGTTCTGGGGGGTGATGGTCTTCATCATCGGAGCCAAGTGCACCAATTGCATCAAAGAGGAACCGTCGAAGGACAAGTTGATAATAGTCACTGGAATATTCTTCATCCTGGCTGGTATACTCATAGCTACACCACCCGGATGAGAAGTGTTCTCGATGAAAACTGGCTTGATCTACTTCAGCTGTGGGGGCAGCGTCCCTGCTCCTGATCGGAGGAGCTATACTGTCCAGCTTGTGCCCCCTAGTGAGATTGGCATCATTCTGGTGGATAGTCTCCCTAGTGTCCTGTGCCGTCGATTTAGTTGTTATTTTTGGACCCTCCCAGTGGGGCCCTGATGATGATCACCTCCATCTCAACCGTCCTTTGATCTCTGGGATTGATTGGGGCCATCTTTGGTCCAAGTGCGCCAACTGCGTCAAGAGTAACTGGTCCAGGGCCAAGGTGATGTTCGTCATTGGGATATTCTTCATCCTGGCTGGTATCTTCCAGCTTACCACCGTCTTCGTGGTTGCACATTACTTGATACCGGATATTCCCAAATACCAGCTGGGTTTTTTGGGTCTCCATACTCTGCAGCTGCATCTTCAAGAAGAACTACTAACAGCTCTGTCCAGAGACTGTACTTTCTTGTAGTGAAAACCATAGAGATTCTATAATTGTGATTCTATAATGTAATTCTATGATGAAAACAACCTCTATCCTATCTGTTCAATGTTGACCAACCTGAAATAACCGGATTAGTGTGTACTGTCAGCAACATTAGTGTTGATACATAAAAATAAAATAAAAAAACACCTTTCTTGAACCAACACTCGCGCTTGTCTTTCTAGCAGTGACTTTGCTCTTAATTCAGGAAAAATGTCATAAGTAGCTATGATATGTGGTTTCACCTTGCTACCTTAAAGGACAATTCTGCCACTTTTCAACCTTGTATTCATTATCTCCAGCACCATACCAGTGTCTACATATGTGAAACGGCGCGTTTCTATGATCTGTGGTTAAAAAGATATGAAGAAAAGTCCTAAAAAATGCTTCTCTGTGACATGACAGGTTAGGATGAAATAAAATACAAATTTAAACGGGGATTTTCAAAACCTGCAACACGTTTCTAGCCAGAGGGAGGGCATCTTCTTGCTCCCCACGACACCATGTCATCGGGTAGAACTTTTTTAAATGTATATATTTTTTCTACAAAATGTAGAAATGCGAAGGTTTTCACATGTGTAGACAATGGTATTGTGCTGGAGAAATACAAATTAGGATGAAAAATGGTGGAGTTTCCCTTTAAAGATTAATGAACTTTAGGTCTCTCTGGATAAGTGTTTGCTAAATGACTAAAATGCTGTTTATTTCCCTATTCTCACTTAAAATAAAAGTCCCCATCCTGAATATTGCACCGCTACCATCTTGTCTTGCTTCCTTATCGAAACCACCACGACAAGAGTACCCAATCACAAAACTTCCTTCTTGACATTTGTGTTTCTTCCTGTGTGAGAACACAAGACACCTGGATATCTATTTCATTTTGTTATGTCTTATGACTTATATTAGTGACAGTATCTTCCTAGCTTCTCCTTATTTAGCACAGTGCACACCCCACCACAGCATTGCAGGTGTCAGCTTTAACAAGCCTCTCACCAAAGGTTACAGGAAGAGAGCTTGCAATAGGACACGAAACGATCACTTTTTGATTTCCAGCAAATTAACTCAATACAGCATAGTAACGTGTTCCTCCATTCGCCCACAGTGCAGCCGAGCCGTGTTTGATATGGAGCCGGTGTCTCGGTTCGGCTGTCTGTGGCCTTGTGCTCTTAACAGTGTCAGGGCTGCCAGGGCTGCAGCCTGAGTGTGCGTGTGGTCAGCCCACACAGCGCAACACTGTTGCACGGTCATACTCATCAGCCATAACAGCTCTGGTCGCACAGAGCAGGCGTATGAGACTGCTGAGTGTCAGTTTACCGGCGCTGAGACATGAGTTAGTTAGTCATATTTGTGGTTAGTCATCCCTGCATAGCGCAGATGTGCAATATCGGTAATAAGACACTAATGGCTCAACTTCAGAACGTAGCGTTCTCCTAAGCCAATACACAGCCACACAAACAGGGAAATTCTATATCCCCCCTTTTTTATCTCTCCCTCTCTATCCTTGCCTATGGGTAGATCTCTCTCTTTTTTTTCAGCTCTAGTGGTGTGGCCATAGAAACAGAACTGTGGACAATGTCTCTGTAGGGGGTGCCAGCCCATGCCCTCTGCCGAACCAGAGGGGAGTCAGGGGAGGCCCTGCAGGAGAGCAACGTGGAGGCCAGGATGGCAGGAGTGTGTGTGTGTGAGATCTTGCTCTCTGTGGCCGATGTGAGCAAAACGTTTAAACAGGTTAATGATCTGACGAAATAACAGGGCGCGTTCTCAAAGCATGCGCAGACCAGCTGGCAAGTGTCTAAACAGCTACCCAACCCATAGGCTGTTCACTCTGCTACCATCCGGGTAATGGTACCGGAGCATCGGCTCTCAGACTAACAGGCTCCTTGACAGCTTCTGCCCCCAAACCATAAGACTGCTATATAGCCAGACTAAATAGTAAATTAATGGTACCCTAACTATCTTACACTGACCCTACGCACATTTACTAGACAATATTTAAACTCAACAAAAAAAAGAAATGGCTCTTTTTCAGGACCCTGTCTTTCAAAGGTCATTCGTAAAAATCCAATTATCTTCACATATCTTCATTGTAAAGGGTTTAAACACTGTTTCCCATGCTTGTTCAATTAACCATAAACAATTAATGAATATGCACCTGTGGAACGGTCGTTAAGACACTAACAGCTTACAGACGGTAGGCAATTAAGGTCACAGTTTTGAAAACTTAGGACAATAAAGAGGCCTTTCTACTGACTCTGAAAAACACCAAAAGAAAGATGCCATGGGTCCCTGCTCATCTGTGTGAACGTGTCTTAGGCATGCTGCAAGGAGGCACGAGGAGTGCAGATGTGGCCAGGGCAATGCATTGCAATGTCTGTACTGTGAGACGAAGACAGCGCTACAGGGAGACCGGATGGACAGCTGATCGTCCTCGCAGTGGCAGCCACATGTAACAACACCTGCACAGGATCGGTACATCTAAACATCACACCTGCGGGACAGGTACAGGGTGACAATAACAACTCCCCGAGTTACACCAGGAACGCACAATCCCTCCATCAGTGCTCAGACTGTCCGCAATAGGCTGAGCGAGACTGGACTGAGAGCTTGTAGGCCTGTTGTAAGGCAGGTCCTCACCAGACATCACTGGCAACAACGTCGTCTATGGGCACAGACCCACCGTCGCTGGACCAGACAGGACTGGCAAAAAGTGCTCTTAACTGACGAGTCAAGGTTTTGTCACACCAGGGGTGATGGTCGGATTCGCGCTTATCGTCGAAGAAATGAGCGTTACACCGAGGCCTGTACTCTGGAGCGGGATTGATTTGGAGGTGGAGGGTCTGTCATGGTCTGGGGCGGTGTGTCACAGAATCATCGGACTGAGCTTGTTGTCATTGCAGGCAATCTCAACGCTGTACGTTACAGGGAAGACATCCTCCCTCATGTGGTACCCTTCCTGCAGGCTCATCCTGACATGACCCTCGAGCATGACAATGCCACCAGCCATACAGCTCATTCTGTGTGTGATTTCCTGCAAGACAGGAATGTCAGTGTTCTGCCATGGCCAGCGACGAGCCCGGATCTCAATCCCATTGAGCACGTCTGGGACCTGTTGGATTGGAAGGTGAGGGCTAGGGCCATTCCCCCCAGAAATATCCTTGCAAGTGCCTTGGTGGAATAGTGTGGTAACATCTCACAGCAAGAACTGGGGAAACTGGTGCAGTCCATAAGGAAGAGATGCACTGCAGTACTTAATGCAGCTGGTGGCCACACCAGATACTGACTGTTACTTTTGATTTTGACCCCCCCCCCCCTTTTTCAGGGACACATTATTCAATTTCTGTTAGTCACATGTCTGTGGAAGTTATTCAGTTTATGTCTGTTGTTGAATCTTATGTTCATACAAATATTTACACGTGTTAAGTTTGCTGGAAATAAACGCAGTTGACAGTGAGAGGACATTTCTTTTTTTGCTGAGTTTATATACACACTCACTCTCACACACTACATTAACACTCGCACACAAAACCGCATACACTACATACGCACACACACACGTAACACACACACATGCATACCGACACAACACATGCACACACACACATTAGACACACATTCGCACACTCACCCACACTTTTACACACTTTATTTTTTATCTATCCTGATGCCTAGTCACTTTACCCAACATTCATGTATATACACAGTATCTACCTCAAATACCTCGTACCTCTGCACATTGATCTGGTACTGTAAATAGATACATTCTTGTGTATTTAGTTTTATTCCTCCTGTGTTACTATTTTAAACTCTGCACTTCACGGTAAAGTCTACACCAGTTGTATTCGGCGCATGTGACAAATACAATGTGATTTGATGTGTGTGTGTGTGTGTCAGATACAACCTTTCCTGTGGGCCAGTTAAGGGGACACGGGACACTCCAACGTGGAGAGATGGACATCTGTGTAGCATTAAAGTCAAGTGGCACCCAACTCCTTTTTAGAGTCATTTTTATTTGTTTGAATACATGTGCAACACTGGGACATTAATATCACTGAACAGACAGTATTTGCCAAAGCTAGACCTCAAAAACATGTTGGTTTGATTTTGCAATGTTGGTCAGTCATTTGGTTCTGATGGGCATAGCACTGTTGTCTTGACTATTATCTCTGACATCACTGTGGATTTGAGCAAGTGCATTAGAGAGATTAAATCCAGTTGAATTGAATCCCTTTTTGACAGCATCTCTTTTGATTTTAAACAGAACTTTCCAGACATGTTTGCCAATGGAAAAAGTTGTCAAAGTGACTTTTTGGACCTGAATGCCAAAACATTCAGGAGATAAAAGTTCTCCAATTTCAAC
Organism: Oncorhynchus mykiss; assembly: GCF_057628025.1. Taxonomy (NCBI): domain Eukaryota; kingdom Metazoa; phylum Chordata; class Actinopteri; order Salmoniformes; family Salmonidae; genus Oncorhynchus; species Oncorhynchus mykiss. The sequence continues at coordinate 57,257,303 of NC_143027.1, read as the reverse complement.
CATTTTGCACTCACTCAACCATGAGACATCCATGTCTTCATCACTGGAAAATATATTTTTTATTATTATATATATTTTTTAAAATAAATATGGTAAGTGTTAAACGTTAAAGGTTTAAAAATATCTTAACGCGTAAACTCCTATTTTTCTTTGTATATGTTGTAACTTACATGCTATTTCACATCATCCGAGGTTTTTGTGTTGTACCCTCCATTGGTTGAGACATTTCATGCTGTTGAATACGGTGTGGGTGCATTTCAATCGTAGGTCAATTCTTTGAATTCTATCGATTCAGACAACAGGAATTTAGCTGGTACACCATTGAAATTTTAATTGAATTGAAATTGTAACTTCTAATTACTAACACAAAGATGACCGCCGGTCCACCCATTGATAAATGTCAACTTTAATGGTCATGTCTATTCTATGATCTATATTTCTATGATTTCAATAGATTTCCTATGGAGGATTGACAGTATATTTTAAAACATATCTTGGTGGTACCATTTGTATAAGGGAAAGGATTTTATGGAAAGGTTATGGACCAGGCAAGGTTTCTGATCTGATCCTGGACCAAAGGGTCAATGGTCCAGTCTGATGGTACCATTTGAAAGTTGAAATGTTTATTGCATTCCCATTGTAGTACATTTATCAGCCAAAACATGACACCCACCCTGTATTCAAGAGCATGTGGTGTCTCAACCAATGGCAGGCACAACACAAAAACCTAAGATGATGTAAAACAGGGTCTAAGCTACAACATACAGTGCCAGTCGAAAGTTTGGACACACCTACTCATTCCAGGGTTTTTCTTTATTTTGACTATTTTCTACATTGTAGAATAATAGTGAAGAAATCAAAACTATGAAATAACACACATGGAATCATGTAGTAACCAAAAAAGTGTTAAACAAAGTAGCCACCCTTTGCCTTGATGACAGTAAAAATATAGAAAAACCCTTCAATGAGTAGGTGTCCAAACTTCTGACTGGTACGGTATGTGAATATTAAAAAAAATCTAAATTCATGATTTTTTTCTCTCTCCAGAAATGATAAAATAGTTTGACAACCCTGTTTGTAAGCTTTTAAATGAAATCAATATCAACCGTTTCTCTTTTCCAGTGATGAAGACATGCTTGTCTCATGGTATGGTGGGATATGCAAAATAGGTCCGTTTTGAGCACCTTTATCTCTTGTGCACTTCTACAATTGGCAACTACTGTATATATGGAAGGTTTCGTTCAGACCAAATGGAGAGAGAATTTGAATGGATTTACCCTAGAGAGTGACCGACTGAACACGCCAGTTGGCACGTGTGTTTTTCTGTTGCTCATTTGATTTCAGTCTTGGAGGTGTGTTTCCTGACCGATTCCGCATTTGGTAAATGATGTTTGTCCCACATGAGACACTGTAGACGCTCGAGCCTATTTCACTTCTTCAAAATCCCCAGAATGAATCTAAGATAACTCAAGAAATCTGTTATTACGTTTTCCGAGGATGTTTAGGTTGCGCAATTTTACATCAAACTAAGGTGTTTGGTGCAGTATTTCTCAAGATTTTATTTTTGTGATGTCTTATCTTAATGTAAACAAAGTCATAATTGCTGGGCAGGTTTGTCTCACTGTCATAGTTATTGGATAGAGAGCAATCACTGCAGCTGTTCACCCATGTTAGTGGGCAAATGGACATCATTAAATCAAAACCCAACCTTCATTTACCCATTGTGACACACAGATGTTCCAAACTCAGCTTTAGACAAGACTGACTTTATGACCGAAATGATCCTATTTACACTTTGTAATCAATTTTGACGCTAGAATAACTGTTTCTAACTCATATCGATACCACACAAGCTGTTTTCAAAGGTATTCGTTGCTTTTTAAAGGCAGTCGCTCTTTAAAGCTAAATTAAATCCTGTGGTTGTGTGTTTGTGTGTGTGTGTGTGTGTGTGTGTGTGTATGTGTGTGTGCATTCAGTTTACGTATGTATGAGAGAGCATGAACACTTAACGGCTCATCAAGGAAGTGTGCTCTATGACCAGAGTTATTTTAGTGTAACCGTTCACCCCCCTGCCCGACACTCCCCCTCCTAGTCTGCCTGGCTGTGACACACATTCTCCCTCCACATGAACCTCTGTTGTCGCTCACTCTCTTTCTCTCTTTCTCTTTCCCTCTCGCTCCGTCACACATGGACTAAAAGTTAGACAAACTGGGGAGAGGCGTGGATGGTTGTTTACCTGCTTCCATCAGGTTGTATTTTGAGTCATGACTATTTTTCAATTGACTTGCGTGTGCTGTGTTCTTATTATGTTGTTATTGCTTATACTATTTCAGGATGCAGTGCTGTATCTTTTTGCCCCTTTGCGGGCTTCAGTTGGTTGTGTGCACTGTGGATATAGCGTAGCAGCTAATCTGCTGTTTGATTTTCCACGCGAGGCTGTGCGCTGCCAGAGAAGTGTTTTGTTGATGGAACAGAGGCATTGCGGTGGCATAAAAAAAAAAGTGTTTGAACTCATGATAAAGCTGTCTGATGGTGCTCTTTTTGAAGGTTGTCACTCGCTCTATCCGTCACTCTTGAATGTTTTGGGAGGTTCTCTACAATACACAGGGATTGAATGTGTATTTTCTGAGAACCGCGTAGGAAATACTGCCAGAGTAGGAACAACTGTTCCGTTGTGCCTTTTTCTTTGTGAGTTGTAGTCTAGACGATGTGTACTTGTACCTGTTGTTGTATATTTGAAAAAGGGCACACTAAAATGTCTTAGTTTACTCATAATGAAATGACACTGTACTCAGAGGGAAAAATGCATTTGGCTGTCATGTAAGGGGTTATCTAGTGTTTTCTCTTCATGTGGTTTGTTTTAAACTGTACACCCTGTCAAGACAGAGGGGTTTTGTGCATTACACAAACCATATTTGTTTTTCATTAAGTGAGTTCCGAAAAATTGACCAACCATACAATTAACCAACCATACAATTGACCAACCATACAAGTTGAAAACAAACTATATCTGGTTGTGCTGTGCTGAAGTAGATCTTGCTTTCTCTGGAGATGGACAGTATTAGGCGAGAGATCTGTTGTACCTTTTCCCAGGAGCCCCTATCAGTTTGGCTGTGTAGGGTTTGATAACAGACAGACAACCTTGGACTTGTAGTGACATTGTTTTCCCCACGCTGACTGATCAGCAGACCAGGGGAGCCCAATGGGCCTCTTTCAGGCAACAGTTGTACCTCATTATACTCATTTTAGGGTTACGCCATAAGGTATGTGAATACGAGTGTAATGTAGGCTACCCTAGAACAGTTGTAGAGTAGTGTACACAACATTGGGGAAATGTCTTGGAAAAAAGAGTATTGTAAAAGAGAAATTATTTGCTGATAGGTTACAATCGAATTACAACATTATGGTAATTATGTGGAAAATGTAAGTGACACAATGACTAATTGTGCGTTTGTTTAGGCATGGAGCAAGGTGGGAAAGACCAGTGTTTTAGAACTGCAGCCCACAGTGGTTGTTAAAGAGTAGAGTCTGTGTAATGAACATAGCCATGATGTCATCAAGCATGCAGATGCATAGGACAACATCAATATACAGTACCAGTCAAAGGTTTGGACACACTTACAGTACGCATGGTTTTTCTTTATTTTTACTATTTTCCAAATTGTAGAATAATAGTGAAGACATCAAAACTATGAGATAGCACATATGTCATGTAGTAACCAAAAAAGTGTTAAACAAATCAACATATATTTTACATTTGAGATTCGTAAAAGTAGCCACCCTTTGCCTTGATGACATCTTTGCACACTCTTGGTATTCTCTCAACCAGCTCCATGAGATCAGACCTTCACGGTCGAATTGCTGCAAAGAAACCACTACTAAAGGACACCAATAACTTGCTTGGGCCAAGAAACACGAGCAATGGACATTAGGCCGGTGGAAATCTGTCCTTTGGTCTGATGAATCCAAATTTGAGATTTTTGATTCCAACGGCCGTGTCTTTGTGAGACGCAGAGTAAGTGAACGGATGATCTCTGCATGTGTGGTTCCCACCGTGAAGCATGGAGGAGGAGGTGTGATAGTGTGTGGTATGCTTTGCTGATGACATTATCAGTGATGCATTTAGAATTCAAGGCACACTTAACCAGCATGGCTACCACAGCATTCTGCAATGATACGCCATCCCATCTGGTTTGCGCTTATCAATATCACTTGTTTTTGAACAGGACAATGACCCAAAACCCACCTCCAGCCTGTGTAAGGGCTATTTGACCAAGAAGGAGTCATGGAGTGCTGTGTCAAATAACCTGGCCTCCACAATCACCCGACCTCAACCCAATTGAGATGGTTTGGGATGAGTTGGACCGCAGAGTGAAGGAAAAGCAGCCAACAAGTGCTCAGCACATGTGGAAACTCCTTCAAGACTGTTGGAAAAGCATTTCTCATGAAGCTGGTTGAAAGAATTCAAAGAGTGTGCAAAGCTGTCATCAAGGCGAAGGGTGGCTACTTTGAAGAATCTAAAATTCAAAAGGCACTCGCACATCTGAGCAATCTTTTTTGCAGGTGCATGGTAACAGTTGAACAAGATGAAGGAAAAAGGAAACCGCACACTGCTCTTGATAGTATCACTGATCTTTAATAAGCTTACATACTTTGAAGAATCTAAAATATAACATGTATTTTGATTTGTTTAACACTTTTTTGGTTACTACATGATTCCATATGCTAGTTCATAGTTTTGATGTCTTCACTATTATTCTACAATGTAGAAAATAGTTGTTTTTTAAAAGTAAAACCTTTGAATGAGTAGGTGTGTCAACTTTTGACTGGTACTGTATATATACACACAAATCAGGACATGTACATAGTGAATGCATACACATTGTAAATATGAAAATAGTATACAGTATTTCAGAACGTGACCTACCGCTTACATAACAATATCAGACTGGGAAGAATTTATGTTTGCAATCTCCCCCCATCTGCAAGCATGACCAATGGCGTAACACCTTATTGATATGTAAACTCAACCAACCAATAGGAATGCCTTAACATCAGATAAATACACTGAGTGTACATACCATTTGGGACACCTTCCTAATTGCACCCCTTTTAACCGCCAGAACAGCCTCAATTCGTCAGGGCATGGACTACAAGGTGCCGAAAGCGTTCCACAGGGATGCTGGCCCATGTTGACTCCAAGCTTCCCACAGTTGTGTCAAGTTGGCTGGATGTCCTTTGGGTGGTGGGTCATTCTTGATACACAGGAAACTGTTGAGCGAGGAAAAACATAGCAGCATTGCAGTTCTTGACACACTCAAACTGGTTCGCCTGGCACCTACTACCAAACCCCGTTCAAAGGCACTTAACTATTTTGTCTTGCCCATTCACCCTCTGAATGGCACACGGACACAATCCATGTCTCAATTGTCTCAAGGCTTAAAAACCCTACTCTAACTTGTCTCCTCCCCTTCATCTACACCGATTGAAGTCAAGTTAACAAGTGACATCAATAAGGGATCATAGCTTTCACCTGGATTCACCTGGTCAGTCTATGTCATGGAAAGAGCAGGTGTTCCTAGTGTTTGGTACACCCGGTGTATAGGCATACTGATTGACTATTAAACTAGAGAGAGGGGGATAACAACAACCATCACCGAAACTGCTGTTGTAGTGCAAGCTCCTGCCTTGAGCCATTGATCAGGGTGACCTGTGTTGTCCTGTGCTGAGTGAGAGGGAAAGGATTATGGACCAGACCAGGCTTCTGATCTGATCCTGGACCAAAGGATCTCTGGTCCAGTCTGTCTGCCCATTCTGTCCAGTCTGTGAGAAACCTCAGTTTCCCTCTACTACAGATTAGCAATTGAATTTTCCCTCCATAAATTACTGTAGCCGGTGCTATTCGCCGTGCTAGCTATGTTGACATGGCTGTGGAAATGGTGTGCTCTCTGAGCTCCCATCAGGCTGTGCCAGCCAGCCCTGAAGTGTTGTGCTGAAGCTCAATGAATGGATGTTTATGTTAAAGGGAGGGAGAGAGCGAGGAGACAGACCTATATAGGGATGGAGAGAGGAGACATGTAGTGCACAGAGCTCTATGTTTGTGAAATCAGCCCACAAAATAATCATTTTTTGCATTCTGTGAATTATTCCACTCCATATCTGTTAACAGACCTTCAGGCAACATTTCAGTTCACTGCACATCCATTATATAAGGGTAGCTTAGTTATTTGACACTGTCCTAGAGGACGACCTAGTCTGGGAGAGTTAACACAGTCCAGATTAGGCATTTTCCCCAGAGGCTTTCTAGGACACGTCCAAAGTCTCCCTCTACACAGGGGGATTCATCATCAATACAAGTGCCTTCAGAGGATCTAAGGGAGATGTATCCACAGACGTGCCAAGATGGTGACATTTACTTTTGCTTACAGTGGAAGGGAAAGTATAAATTTGATGAGCTCCATTCTCCTCATATAACATTGGAGTGTTTACCAAACCGAGAGCCGCAGCATTAAGGCTTCATTCTTGACTGCCGCTATTATCACGCACTATGCGATTCTGAAGGACACGAGCTCCGTGGCTATTTATTCATACTGACCTTTTTGTATGTTTTACATGTAAATATTTAATAGGCTAGTTATGGTGATATTTTCCAGTGGTGGTATTTGCTGGCTGTGACCCCACCTCACTTTTCTTTTCCCATGGAGGATCCAACCGAATAACAGCTCAACTCTTTTTTTCTCTGCTGTCGCATACAACTTTTCCTCCGCAGAAAGGAAAGTCAATAATCTACTAATTACTAAGAGTAAGACATTCTGACTCAACGTTGGGCTCACAGCGCAGTGACTTCATTTGCAGGTTGAATAGGTCTTCTTTCTGTCAAACAGTGGCTGAAGGCTGGGCTCGAGGCCTAAGGTCCTTAACTCCGAATGGAAACAAAAACAAGTCCTCCTCTGTTTCTCAGGTCCACTGGTAACCTAATTGCTTTTTACTGACACTCCCTCTCGACTCCATTCTCTCACACCATACTGTCAACATGGCTCAGGCTCACACTGAGCACCGCTCGCATACTGCACCGTACTGCTGCTTCGCAGGGACATTTGAGAGCTACCATGTGAGAGTGACATTTCAAAATTGTGACTGTGTTACTGCAACTTTGGGTAATCCGTTTTGCGACATATTAAAACGTGAGAAAGGAACAAAATATACACCCTCCCCCCCATAAACATTTCAGTGCCTATATGTACTTAGGATACGTACGGTTCACGTTTAGCCTACTTCTATCTGAGGGTACCTTGAATGGATTATTGTACATTTTGTTTGTCAATGATTTGGTGATTAACTCCTGCATTTGCATAACCTTAATGGGACAACTAATCACTTTCAGCTGCTTTGGGTGAAAGGGTAAATCCTAAGGCATGTGAAATGTATCACAGCAGCAGGCTTATCAAAACCCCCTGTTCGAATCACATCACTCTACTCAGGGTCGTAACAAAGCCAAAACATTGACAGTACAACAGTAGATGTGATTACACTCATCCTTGGCCACACAGGTAGTCCCCCTAGATGTATTTTTTAATTTTTAATTTCACCTTTATTTAACCAGGTAGGCAAGTTGAGAACAAGTTCTCATTTACAATTGCGACCTGGCCAAGATAAAGCAAAGCAGTTCAACGCAATACAACAACACAGAGTTACACATGGAATAAAACAAACATACAGTCAATAATACAGTAGGGGAAAATAATTCTATATACGATGTGAGCAAATGAGATGAGATAAGGGAGGTAAAGGCAAAAAAAAAGATGCAGCTTGGTTTGAGGCATGATGCTTTTCTAGAATCCGGTACTGTCGATCTCATTTACATTCGCCCCTGTGGTATTAATGCATTTAACAGACCAGGATGTCCAGATCGATCAGGGGCCGGGGGTAGTGGGTGCACACACTTGGCCTGATGCCCACCCCTAACCCAGGCACATTGACCTGGATGATGGCTCCATGACACCGCCGTCATTGGAGCACGCCTCAGTAATCTAGGGGAACAGGTTGCTGTGGTTACCCAGCTCGGACTGGGTTGATAAGCTGGTGGGCTTAATGCCTCAAACCAGCAGGCATGGGGAGCTTACCCTCCTGTAGGTTGACACTCCAACCCTAGTTGTAACTAACTTGATTCAGCTTCACAACCAGCTAATTATTAGAAAACAGGTGTGCTATATTAGGGCTGGAGTGAAAAACCTACAGGACGGTAGCACTCCAGCACAGGGTTGGATCTAGGAGGGAGAAGTCTTTCTGTCTCTCTCTTCCTCTCCCCACCCGTTCTCTCTCACTGGTGCACACACACTCTCCCCCGCTCTATCTGTGAGGCATAGCAGGAGGTAGTCTCTTTTGACTCTTATCTGTGACGTGTACATGTGGGGCCTGGCGGGATGCAGCGGGCGGGAGGCAGCAGCAGTGAGAGAGCAGCCGGGAGGATATAAACAGAGGGGGTGCTATAAATAGCCCAGTACTCTTCCTGTCCCACATCATATACACTACGTGATCGTCGAACATCTCATTCCAAAATCATGGGCATTAGTATGTAGTTGATCCCCCCCTTTGCTGCTATAACAGCCTCCACTCTTCTGGGAAGGCTTTCCACTAGATGTTGGAACATTGCTGCGGGGACTTGCTTCTGTTCAGCCTCGAGCATTAGTGATGTCGGGCACTGATGTGGGCGATTAGAACTGGCTCGCAGTAGGCATTCCTATTAATCCCAAATGTGTTTGATGGGGTTGAGGTCAGGGCTCTGTGCAGGCCAGTCAAGTTCTTCCACACTAATATCGACAAACCATTTCCTTATGGCCCTCGCTTTGTGCACAGAGGCATTGTCATGCTGAAACAAGGAAAGGGCCTTCCCCAAACTGTTGTCACAAAGTTGGAAGCACATTATCATCTAGAATGTCATTGTATGCTGTAGCATTAAGATTTCCCTTCATTGGAACTAAGGGGCCTAGCCCGAACCACGAAAAACAGCCCCAGACCATTATTCCTCCTCCACCAAACTTTACAGTTGGCACTATGCAGGTAGCATTCTCCTGACATCTACGGTGAAGCGTGATTCATCACTCCAGAGAACACGTTTCCCCAATCCCCAATTTTATGCTATCCAATCGGTATTTACAGTCTTGTCTCATCACTGCAACTCCCGTACGGACTTGGGAGAGGTCGAGAGCCGTGCATCCTCCAAAAACCACCCAACCAGGCCAACACAATGCCCGCTTAACCCGGAAGCCAGCCGCACCGATGTGTTGGAGGAAACACTGTGCACCTGGCAACTGTGTCAGAGTGCACTGCACCCGGCCCGCCACAGGAGTCGCTAGTGCGCGATGGGACAAGGACATGCCTGCCGGCCAAACACTCCCCTAACCCGGACGACGCTGGGCCAATTGTGCGCTGCCTCATGGGTCTCCCGGTCGCGGCCGGCTGCGACAGAGCCTGGACTCGAACCCAGAATCTCTAGTGGCACAGCTAGCACTGCGATGCGGTTCCTTAGACCACTACGCATCTCGGGAGCCTTCCCCAGTTCGACTTGCTAGGTATTAGAGGGAGTTTTGTAACAGCTGATGCTGGGTCAGTCTACGTTTTGTTAATCCCGATCCGTATCAGGCAATGGGAGGGGCCTGTGACTAATTCATCTGTCAGGAATGGAGGCCATAATACAAACAGGAATGTGTGTGTGGGGGAGTGTGTAGACCTGCCTGTGTTTATGTATTTTTGTTACGTGTGTGTGTATGGTATTGTGTAGTTTTTTTTCCGGATGCATTGTATTTCAAATTGATTTGTTTGGGAGTGCATGGACTGACCGTCGTGACAGTGTTGTGCCATAGAAAAACCCAATGCTTTTAAGCAGTTCTAAACGAGGAATGTATTGAGTTAATGCACAGCATGCGCTCACTGTGACGCACGTAAATGATGCTTAATTCACATATTTGAGAGGATGTAGGCCTGGAGAGTCTAACGTTGATGTGTTGAGCTTATATTTTGGGGGGGTAACCAGTCTATTTCCATAACCTTATTATCTATCTGTCAATCGAACAGTCAGTATTTAACTCTTCATAGAGTTAGTATGCAGGAGGGAGGGGGAGGAAATGATCAATCTAGGGAGCTTGTGTTTTCGAGCTTATCTTAGCCATAGAGTTGATACAGTGATACTGACTCAGTTTAATCATAGCCACCTTTAGGGGTTTGCTAAATGGATCTGTTGGCTACCGTACAGTATATTGTGACTACCTAGGGATAATAATAAACATAAGTCACCATTTCTAGATAAAAACTTTCAAAAACTGGACAGGAGTGTGATTACATTTATCATAGATTCTGTAGCCGGTTAAGTCAACAAGTGGCAAAGACCTTGTTTGTGGTTCTGTTTTGAGACTGTCGCATTTTATGATCTATGATTTAAACGCTACTGTACGTGAATGCAGCCACATATGCTTGAGGCCTCGGCCAGATGACTTTTGACCCTGACTCTCAGAATGCTCCAGGGGTGGGTGTGGGGGTGGGAAACCCAGGCTGGGAATACACACTGAAGAGATGGTTCATATTAGAGCCAGAAACCCTCAGCGTCCCTCTTGTGCTGGATTCCCGAAAGGTTTTTCAGTATGTACTTTCATCATATTTGTTTAAAGTGCAGTCAAAAATGTGTTTTCCTATGTTTTGTTTGTACAGTATTTACACACTATGAGGTTGGTTAAATAATGATAATGCCCTTTTAGTGTAAGAGCTGCTTGAAAAGACCGCCTGAGATGTTTTGATGGGATGCAGTTTTGGCCTGCCTGGTGACATACCAGGCAGTATATTAGTTAATAGACCAATCAGAAAGCGAGATCCAAACCTCTCTGTCAACAGCTAGTTTTAAATTTCAGACCACTCCCAGACAGTCCTAGCAGAATTATTGTTTGAGAATTTGCTCTTGCTAAGAAGCTATTTCTTTTTGACATTTTACTTGAAAACAATCACAGTAGGGTCCTTAATTGTGACCCCAGAAATGATTTGAGATAGAAACTGCTGCATTGGACCTTTTGTTAAATAAATGAATCTGACAGCTACAGTACACAGTCAGGTGACATCAAGCTAATAGGCCTCTCAGTCCTGCTCACTTATGATGAACTAAATATATCTGTACAATAGAGAGAGTAAGTAAATAAAAGTCCATGTCTCTCTGCATATACATTGCCTTCGGATAGTATTCAGACCCCTTGATTTAGCCTTATTCTAAAATAAAAAGACTTGAGGCTTTAATCGCTGCCAAAGGTGCTTCAATAAATATCAATTAGCAAACATTTCTTAAAACCTGTTTTTGCGTTGTCATCATGGGGTATTGTGTGTGGATTGATAAAGGAAAAAAACTGTTTAATACATCTTAGAATAAGGCTGTAACCTAACCATGTGGAAAAGGTCAACGGGTCTGGATAGGCGCTGTATGTGTAAAAACCCTCCTATGAGTAACCAATAATGTGCCTTTATATACTGCCGCTGTAAGACCTGTGGATGAATCCCTGCGGTTTAAGAAAATGTTTGAATCATCTGAGACTGACGTTGATCAATTTCTCACTAGGTGTTCTCTCATGGTCTCTCTTCATGCTGCATGACAGATGGGATTAATGATGCTTGTGTGGCGGAAACCATCTCTGCTCTGCGTGGTACTTTTATCCCCTGCCTCGGTCGTGCTTCTCTCCCCTCCACATCCCACCTCACCCCACCCGCACCACCCTCTTGCCATTTTTATTATTACCTTTTTTTTTTTTTTGGAATGTCTAATGAATAGAATAAGAGATGAGAAGGATCAAAGGCTCCTTTTTTCTCCTCCACAACCAGCCTTCATCACAAGAGAGATAGAGCGAAGCGAGAATATCCGTGACATGTATAATATTTAAAAGGGAAAATGGGCCTTTCCGTCCACTATACTTCATCCTCAACACTTCATTGACAGGGGGCCTAGGATCTCTCTGTCATAAATACTATCACCTATCTTCTTCGTTTGTTGTTAGCATTAGCTGCCTGGCACAGGATGTGAGAAGACACCCTGTCTCCGATGTTGGAGCTCGTCTTCAGCTTGAATCAAAGCGTTGACAGGCTAATGCCGCTGAGCACCTCCACTGCTTATACACATGTCACTTCCTGTGAAGAGTATCTGTATCAGTCTGTATGTAATCAAAGGAGGAGGCTCTGGGTGATTTATGATGGTCTGAGATCAGTAATACAACAGCTTGGCATCCTGTGGATGTTGCCTGAGCCTTGCCCCACGTCTCTACATCGCAACTGTGTAGACAATGGTTTGTGAATTCACAATTCAGATTGTGATATCGAAGTAAAGATGATCAGAACAATGACTTCCTTTTATGAAGTTGATATCCACCCTTCCCTTTCATTGTTGGCAGAGGGAAATGTTTTGTATGGAGTTGAGGTTCATGGATAATGACACATTCTTTGGTTCTGTCAAGTGGCGTATCTGATGAGGAGATTAAACAGAATATTAAAGGCAGTTGCTAAATATATCCTCTGGCTTTGTGCCGTAGGGGCGTCACAATGGCTGTCGTGTGATAGGTGACCTGGACTCGGCTCTACTTTCACCAGACAGAACACTACCAAGGTATAGCGTTACAGGTGGTGAGTTATTGAACCGGGGCGGCTGGTCACGTTGCTTGTACTGGAGAACGGAACTGTTATCGCTCTAGATGCGTTGTCGAATGTCCCTTTGTAAGCAGATTCGGTTACTGACGGTATCACTAGTCAGCCAATTGACGTTGCTCTTTGAGCGTCTAGGCGCAGATTAGTCTCGTGTGCTTTACCTTCTCTGGCAGCAGTATACGAGTTCAGACATTTCACTTTCAACTTTTCCACACAGGGGTGAAAAGAACAGTACTGTATCCCTATTGATAACAGTTGGATAGTGGATTGTGTACAGTTTTGAAGGTTTTGCTTACAGACTGATTTTTCGTACCAACAGCCACTGCAGAGGGACAGTGAAAAGGGGACCCAGAAGCTGTGGGTTGTCATGGACACCTTTTTCCGCCGGCACTTTAGACTGAAAGGGGCTGGGCAATCCCGACACAGACGGCCTGGCGTGGCAGTGCCCACAAGCAAGGCTCGCCGGCGCTCCAGTGTAGGACTGCCCTCTGCTGGCCTGGTCCAACGTAGACGCTCTAGTGTGGGACTGCCATTCACAGGTCCTGTCGGACACAGAAGATCCAGTGTAGGCCTGTCGCCGACGGCTCAAGCCCAACGAAGACACTCCAGTGTTAACCTGACGGCAGGCCATGTGGGCCGTAGATTCTCCAGTGTGGGCTTGGCCTGCGCTGCTCACCAACAACGCAGGCACTCCAGCGAGGTGCAGGGGGGGCACTGTTGTTATGGAGGCGGGAAGCTAGCGAGGACCAGATACTACACCAGGCGTCGTTCTAGCACCACCGTGGCCTGTGTCAACCCCCGCTTCTCTGTCCGCCGCCGACAAGCCGGCAAGCTCCGAACCATCGACACCCACCTGCTGGGGCCCTCCATGCTGCTGGCCAGCCTGGTCCAGATGAGTGAGGAGCAGCAGAAGGGGGCACCAGAGGCGCAGGGCGGTGAGGGGGCGTCAGGAGAGGACACTGAGAGCTGCCCCTCCTCGTGCTGCTCCGAGTCAGAGGGGGACAGCTGCAGTCAGAGAGAGTGTAGCACCAGGTCAGAGGGAAGCGGGAGTGAACGAGAGGGGACAGCGGCATCATCATCATCATCATCATATCCAGAGGGAGAGAGGACGTGGGAGGACTGGAATCAGGCTCATAGTATGGCAGCCTTAACGATGGAGAGCATCCAGCCCCGGCCCCTGAGCCGCGCCCTGCGCTGCCTGCGCCGTAACTCCTCCCAGCTGCTGCCGGCAGAGGCGGTGCACCGTAGCAGGGCGGTCTACGGTGTGCACGGGCGTTATCGACACTCCAGCCAGTTACGGAGGCCTTCCACCAACAGCGCCTGGCCAGGCAGGCTAGTCCACCCGCCCAGCCGCAGGAGCTCTATAGTGGCCTGCCACTCCTCCCGTTCCCTGTATAGGAACTGTTCTGCCTGCTGGAAACCCAGAGGCCGCAGGGAGTCCCTCAGCCCCCTGCAGGGCATCTACTATGACCCCCGCCTGGAGACTTGGAGTGGGTTTGTCTCGTATGTAGACCCCCTTACCTTCACCTGGGTTACAGGCAGTGTGTGTGTGTGTGTGTGTGTGTGTAGGAGAGGGGGGCATCTATGGCAGAATACACACAGAAAATGTCTGTATACACAGCGCATGTTTAAGACCACACTATTTGTTTTATCCGAACAATAAAAGGTGGAAATGCATGCCAAAGTCACTGGCCATTCCTGCCTGTCCAGCACTTCCTGGTCTAAAGTGTTGATGTCAGTTAAGCAAGTGGTTGTGTCTAAACCTGCTGCAGTATGTAACTGCAAACTGGAAAATCTTTCATATTTTACACTTAACTCTGCTGATCTTTTGTGTTGCTGACATGTAAGCTAGGATTTTTGTTGAGTGACTCCTACAGCACCTTTCATGCAGGGTCTCAGTCACACAAACCTGTCAAATACCCACCTAGACCTCATCTGTACCTGACTGCACATCAGCTCAACAGGGTGTTGTCCTACCGAAGGGAAGGACAAGCAACCACTTCAAAAGCTGTATATTGCATGACGTCAGATGTACCATTTCATTATTCATCATGTGTGCTAAACCTCTCTCTTTGATCAGGGCCTACCTTTTTTTCATCAGTGAAGAGTGGGTTTACCATTAGGCACTTGAGTTTACTGGTGTTGTGATGCCGTATCACACTGGGAGTGTCATCTCAATGATGTTATGGCAATCCTTCAAAGGTGTTGTGTCTGTGTCTTTTCAGGAAGGCCATCGCTAAATCGGGTCTACAGCACCTGTCTGCCCAGCCCAGTGCCTCAGCCCTGGCCAAGTTTGACACAGACAGGGAGATCCGGAGCAGCTGTGACTGGACTGTAAGTGCAGCCTCTGGCCCAGCTTATAGATCTTTTTTTGTTACCTCATCATTTATTTATCCAGAGATACTGTTTGGTAGTGGATTCTATGAGCTGAGATTCCTATTTGTCAGGGTAAAAAAAAGGGTGTATTTTATAGACTCTGCCTTTTCCTCCAGGAGAACGCCCTGTATGGGGAGCACATCTGGTTTGAGACCAATGTCTCTGGGGACTTCTGTTACGTCGGAGAGCAGCACTGCTTCGCCAAGACACTGGTGAGTGGGTTTGTGTGCAGCTACCCCTGGCCCAGCCTGACATTGCAAAGCCACAGATGCTGTGAGAGGAAGTGGGGAAGGGAGGAATGAACTCATTAGAGGAGAAGTATTTGTAGTGAAACCCTAAAACTCCTTGTCACACTGTTTTTCGTCCGTCAGTGGATGATACTGTCCAGATTTATTCCACCCGGTAACATACTGTACACTTCCAGAGAATGCCGATTGTATAGCTCAATAGCTCTCTGCAACTGTAAACATTACAGTATGAGATGGTGCCATGTTATGAACACAAACACGGTCTCTTCCTTGTTTTGGAAAACTGATGGGATAATAAAAAGTGGCCAACTAGGAAGAGAACCTGTAAAACGAGCCCAATCCTTTTGGTTTCCTTCCAGATGATGCAGAAGTATGTTTTGATTGCATTATTTGTATGATATTTAGTTATGATAGCCACAGTGTGTGACACCCATAATGAATGTTGTGCAATGCTGTATACCAGGGGTGTCAAACTCATGACAAAGTGTCTGCTGGTTTTTGGTTAGACACTCGACCGTAGACTCTCGGCCCTCTGTGGAATGAGTTTGACACCCCTTGTGTAGAGGCTCCCTCTGGTGTCCACATAACCCTAACACACTTCACCGAAGAAGTGGTGCTGCCATCTTGAGGGTGTTGCACCCATAGAGGTAGATAGAGTGCCCTTCTTTGCATCTGTGCCATATGTCTTCTGTGACAACATCGGCAGCTCCATTGAGAGCTTTCTTAATTTTAAAGTAGTCAAAGGTGGATACTGCCACCTGGAGTGTGTTGTCTGAACAGGTATAAAACCAATATTTGTAATTTACTGCCACCTGCAGTTAAGGAATGTTTGCTCAGGTGTATAATGCATTTGGCTGATCCCTCCTGAGGACTTTGATGGAATTATGGGATTCTTCCATAACCCATAGGAAGTTCCACCAAGTGGACTACTTTAAAATGGGGAAAGTCTTCAATGGCACTGCCTATGCTAAAACAGGCTTTGAGGCATTAGAGCGGTCTATCTAAGTTTATGGTTGTGCCCTGAATTATCGAGTTAAATAAAGCCATTTCATTATGAGAAGGGTCATTAAATAATACTCTCTCACTCTCATCTCTTGTCACCACAGCAAAAATCTGTAGCCCGGAAAAAGTGTGCAGCCTGCAAGATAGTGGTTCACACAATCTGCATAGAGCAGCTAGAAAAGGTAAGTTTCAAGCCATTTTCCCAACAAATGCTTCACAAACTTTTCTTCCAGCAAACTGTGCTTTCACCTGGTAGCAGATAGATGGTTAATACATGATGTATCACCAAAGTTGTGGAAATGAGTTAACAGCATGAATACCAAAACCAAATGAGTTGCAAATGTTGAATCCCGGAAATACCGTAATATCAGCATTTTCAGATGTTGTCTGTCAAGGAGACAAAATGTTTCCATCACATCAGGCAAGATGAGATTGAAATGGTAGCCTGCCAACCTAACCCATCCTGCTCCTCTCCAGTTATTCGACACCAAGGCTATTCCAAATGAAGCCAGCCTGCTTATCGAAGACCCCAACTTTAGAGTGAGACACTCTGACCTCTCTCAGGCTGCTATGGGATATAACTAGCGCTAGATCATACTCCTTCTCTGACCCTATCTCACTACGCTACCTGACCCATTGACCTAACCCTCCAATGCTGCACTCTGATTGGGCCATTCTCTGGATAATCAAAGTTTCTTTCCAAAATCGGGCTACTTTGATTGGTAGTCGAATAGATTGGGTCGCTCTTTCCTAGAAATGTTTAGTTGCCGAGTTGATTTCAATCTCCGTTTTCCAAAATGTCTTTAACTTGTTCCCACAACTCTTCTGATCTGAGAGTTTGTTTATATCTATCGTTTATACTTTCTGATGCTGTTACGGTGGAGGTGAAGGTGAAGAGCTGATTGTGTCACTGACATAGTAACACATATTGCATCACAGGTTTCCCTTTTCAGTAAGTACTGTACTTCTAGGTGAACAAGAACTTCAGCATGTTCAGTTTAACCTGAAACCTCTCCTGTTGGCCGTTTTGGATTACTGACTCAGCATTTTATTTTGGTGCAGGGGGTTTTCTAACATTTTGAAACGACGACAAACCAAATAAATCAATGTTTTAAACCATTTGTTTTCTCCACGCCATAGATAAACTTTAGGTGTAAACCGTCATTCAGGGAATCGGGGTCGAGGAATATACGAGAGGTAAGTGCCAAAAAACTGTCATTTACATCTGATCATGATACTCATACTCATACTTTATTTTCACGACTTTTTCATCCTCCTTTGTCTTGTCATTCTATGTGTCTGTCTATCTCTGTAACCCCTCCCTCTCCTCCTGCCCCTGCTTCCCTTTTGCCCTTCGACCTTCTCTCTTGACCTTTGACCTTAGCCAGTCCTCCAAAGACAAGGCGCTCTAAAGTGCCACAGGCGGATGGCTAACTGCATGGCCACCCCTTTCCTGAGCCAGTCCCAGGTACCATCCCATCCTAACTCCCCAGATCACCCCAATCCAAAGCCACAGTTATGGGGGCAGTAGGAGAGTAATGCCTGACTAGTTTAATGAGTATAAAGACTGGGTAACCCCTAAGGCCTATGGTTCTCCAGAGCTATCTTTGGGTGTCCTGGTTAAAATTCCCTCATCAAACATTTGCATTTAGACATTGTTGTCATTTTAGCAGACGCTCTTATCCAGAGCGACTTACAATTGGTGCATTCACCTTAAGATAGCTATATATTTTTTCATCTTTATTTAACCAGGTAGGCCAGTTGAGAACACAAGTTCTCATTTACAACTGCGACCTGGCCAAGATAAAGCAAAGCAGAGCGACAAAAAAACAACAACACAGAGTTACACGTGGGATAAACAAAAGTATAGTGAATAACCCAATAGAAAAATCTATATACAGTGTGTGCAAATGGAGTAAGGAGGTAAGGCAATAAATAAGCCATAGTAGCGAAGTAAGAGACAATGACATATCACAATCGTATCAAGTACATTTTCCCTCAACAAAGTATTTATCTGCCGTCCGTGCTGGTGGGACAATACGTTTTTTTTGTGTTTTTTGGGGGGAGGAGGGGGTGTCTGAGGCGCCGTGAGAGTTATTTAAGATACTCTTCAAAGGGGTATGGTTTCAGACATTTTCTAAAGATGGGCAGGGACTACGCTGTTCTGACTTTAGGGGGAAGTTTGTTCCACCTTTGTTCCACCCGTAGTGGTGGGAGGGCCAAGAGACCAGAGGTGGCAGAACAGAGTGCTCGGGTTGGGATGTCGGCTTTAAACATAGTCTGAAGATAAAGAGGTGCAGTTCCCCTTGCTGCTCCGTAGGCAGGTACCAGGGTCTTGGAGTTGCGAGCTTCGACTGGAAGCCATTAGTGTGTGAGGAGGAGCAGGATGACATGTGAGGACTTAGAAAGGTTGTACACCAAGCGGGCTGCAGCATTCTGGATCATTTGCAGGGGTTGGATGGCAAAGCGGGGAGAGTTGCAGTAGTCTAGACGGGAGATGACAAGTGCTTCGATTAGGGCCGTTACAGATGTTGTAGAGCATAAACCTGCAGGAGCGAGTCACTGCTTTGATGTTTGCAAAGAACGATAAGGTGTTGTCCAGGGTCACGCCAAGGTTCTCTGCACTCTGGGAAGGGGACACCATGGAGTTCTTAACCGTGATGGAGAGGTCTTGAAATGGACAGGCCTTCCCCGGGAGGAAGAGACGTTTTTGTCGAGGTTGAGCTTGAGGTGGTGGGCTAACATCCAAGCTGAGATGTCTGACAAGCACGCAGAGATGCTTCTCACCACCTTGGTGTCAGCTTGTAGGAAGGAGAAGAGAAGTTGAGTGTCATCCACATAGCTATGATAGGAGAGACCATGTGAGGATATGATGGAGCCGAGTGACTTTGTGTGAAGAGAAAAGAAGAGTGGGCCTAGAACGGAGCCCTGGGGGACACCAGTAGTGAGATCACGTGGTGCAAACACTGATCCTCTTCACGCCACTTGGTAGCAGTGACCTGCCAGGTAGGATGCAATCCAGGAGTATGCAGCGCCTGAGACACCCAACCCTGAGAGGATGGAGAGGAGGATCTGATGGTTCACAGTGTTGAAAGCAATGGATAGATATAGGAGGATGAGAACAGAGAGGAGAGAGTCAGCTTTGGCTGAGCGGAGAGCATCTGTGACACAGAGGAAAGCAGTCTCAGTTGAGTGAGCCGCCTTGAAACCTGACTGCTTAGGGTCAAGAAAATTGTTCTGAGAGAGTTGGTCAGAGACAGCACACTCATGTGTTTTGGAAAGAAAAAAAAGAAACGATACCGGTCTGTTGTTTTTGACATCAGGGGTCGAATGTTGGTTTCTTGAGGAGGGGAGCGACTCTGGCCATCTTGAAGTCAGAGGGGACTCAGCCAGTGGTCAGGGATGAGTTAATGAGGAAAGTGAGAAATGGGAGAATGTCTCCAAAAATGGTCTGGAGGATGGGGATGTTGTCAGGCGTCCGGACTTCACTAGTCGCAAGATTTCATCTGTATAGAGTGGGGAGAAAGAGATCAAGGCATATGGTAGTTCTGTGTGTGGGACCAGTGGACTCAGTAGCCTGAGTGAAAGGGAAACAGATGTTATCAACCTTTTTTTTCCAAAGTGGTTGGCAAAGTCATCCGCAGAGAGAGAGAGAGAGGAGGGGGGTGGAGGATTAAGGAAGGAGAAGAGAAAGTGGAGAAGAGTTTCCCAGGGTTGGAGGTGGAAGCTTGAAATGTAGAGTTATAGAAAGCGGTTTTATCAGTGGATACAAAGGAAGAAAAGATAGAGAGGAGGGAGTGGAAGGATGATGGGTCCTTCAGAAGTTTAGTTTTCTTACATTTCCACTCAGCTGCCCGAAGCCCTGTTCTGTTAGCATACTACACTTAGTAATTATTACCACAGAACTGGGTTTATTATGGGGTCCTATACACAATAATGTTCACTGTGTCTGTCCAAATTATAAACCAATAAACTCAACACAAGCTTTCCTTAATCTCACTCACCATTGTCTAGATGAACAAAAAATAGGGAAACCACACTATTTTAAAATCGGCAATTGTGAGTGAGTTGATTCATGTGTTTATGAACGTCGGTTTTCCAGCCCACCGTAGTGCGGCACCATTGGGTGCACCGGAGGCGCCAGGATGGGAAGTGTCGGCAGTGCGGGAAGGTGAGCATGGTTATAATATCAATTCATTCATTTCTGCCCCATATTGCCCTATATTGCAGGATGAATGATCTGATGAAACATGTTCTTCGTGAGGGTACATTACATCTAAGATCTGATTTAATTTCTCTACAGGGTTTCCAGCAGAAGTTTGCCTTTCATAGCAAAGAGATTGTGGCTATCAGCTGTTCGTGGTGTAAACAGGCAGTAAGTTGGATGGTTGGTTGTACTGTACAGATGTAGGATCTTAATTTGACCAGCATTGTCGCAGCAACTTAATCCTGCAGCAGCGTCACCTTGTCTGAGAGAGATTTGCATGTGTATCCAAACGCCAGGGTAAGCCTACACGAGAAACAGTCCTTATATTAAGTGTTTCTAAAATCCAATATGGGGAACAAATGAATGGTGGAAAAACGATTGGGACCATTTCCCTGTTTGACCGCTAGGATTTATGCCTATTATGACATCTCCACTGCTCTATTTGATAATTATATATGATCGATGTTATGATTGGAAATTGGTTTATTGTAAATTCAGCCTATGACTGAGAAACCAATCAAATCTACTACTACTACTAATATTAGCTAGTCAAAATTAGGCTACATGAAAAGTGCAATACTGTTAATACAGTTGTGTGCTATTTCCTGTTTTCAGGGAATTTATGTAAATCATGAACTTCATCTGCATTTGGAATTACTCAGCAACAAAAGAGTGGTACAATTATGTTCTCAGAGAGAGTCTGATGCCTGCCTCTGTATGGTCTTAGTGCTGCTGTGCCTCATAAACTATGGATGATAATGGTGTGTGTGTACGTATGCTTGTGTGAGACGTTTGAGTGTCTGTGTGGAATGAAGACACTTCCAGTGGATGTGGATGTACGTGATCACTGATGTGTTGTGTGAGTGTGTACAGGAGTTGGCTTCACCCTCTGTAATGGTGTACGTATGTTCTGTGTTTACGGGAGACAGTCGGGTGAGGGCCTGTGTTGAGTGGTTTTAAGTGAATGTCGGTGTGTGATGTGTTGTCGGTGTGTATTGCGCTCACACCGCTGCCGTCCTTTCCTCCGTCCCCTTCCCTACTGTAGTATCACAACAAGGTGTCCTGCTTCATGCTGCAGCAGATCGAGGAGCCCTGCTCCCTGGGTGCCCATGCCTCTGTGATCGTACCCTCTACCTGGATCCTCCGGGTCCGCAGACCTCAGGTAGAAATGTTTTTATTAAAATAAAAAAAAAACAGATGCATATTGTCACATATACCGGATAGGTGCAGCGAAACAAGGTCAGCCATGGTAGTACGGTGCCCCCAGAGCAAATTAAGGTTACGTGCCTTTGCTCAAAGGCACAGAGGTTTTTTGGCCTTGTCTGCTCGGGTATTTGAACCAGCAACCTTTTGGTTACTGGCCCAACGCTCTAACCGCTACGCTACCTGCAGACCCTACAGTCACATAATACACAGTCACATATACACTTCCAAGAATTCCAATATTCACTGCCGCCATGTGAGTTTACAATGTGCACTGGCATCCTTTCCCAAATACTTTGTGGTGCCATTGCACTGAGAAGCCAACAGAGGGTAGCAGTCATCCGTTAGTTGGAGCTGTAAGCCATGCGTTTGTATTTTGTATTTTTTATGGATCCCAATCACCTACTGCCAAGGCAGCAGCTACTCTTCCTGGGGTCCAGCAAAATTAAGTCAGTTTATATAATTTTTTTGAAACATTACAATATATTAACAGATTTCACAACACACTGTGTGCCCTCAGGCCATCTACTCCACCGTTACCATATATCTACAGTACTAAATCCATGTGTACGTGTGTGTATGCATGCGTCTGTGCCTATGTTTGTGTTGCTTCACAGTCCCCGCTGTTACATAAAGTGTTTTTAATTTGTTTTTTAAAATCTAATTTTACTGCTTGCATCAGTTACATGATGTGGAATAGAGTTCCATGTAGTCATGGCTCTATGTAGTACTGTGCGCCTCCCATAGTCTGTTCTGGACTTGGGGACTGTGAAGAGACCTCTTGTGGCATGTCTTATGGGATATGCATGGGTGTCCGAGCTGTGTGCCAGTAGTTCAAACAGCCAGCTCGTTGCATTCCACATTTCAATACATGTCATAAATACAAGTAGTGATGAAGTCAATCTCTCCTCAACTTTGGGCCAGGAGAGACTAATACATGAATATTATTAATATTAGCTCTCTGTGTACATCCAAGGCCCAGCCGTGCTGCCCTGTTCTGAATCAATTGCAATTTAAGTTCTTTTTTGTGGCACCTGACAACACGACTGAACAGTAGTCCAGGTGCGACCAAACTAGGGCCTGTAGGACCTGCCTTGTTGATGGTGTTGTTAAGAAGGTAGAGCAGCTCTTTATTATGGACAGACTTCTCCCCATCTTAGCTACTGTTGTATCAATATGTTTTGACCATGACAGTTTACAATCCAGGGTTACTCCAAGCAGTTTAGTCATCTCAATTTGCTCAATTTCCACATGATTTATTACACGATTTAGTTGAGGTTTAAGGGTTTAGTGAATGATTTGTCCCATATCTAATGCTTTTAGTTTTAGAAATATTTAGGGCTAACTTATTCAACAGTTATGATACATTACATTGTATTATTTATAGCTGATCAATTGCTGTTCCTTATATAAATGGAATACCGATGTGACATTTAATCCTCGTGTGTTATTCTTTCAGACCTCACTAAAGTCGAGTAAAAAGAAGAAACGGACCTCGTTTAAGCGCAAGTCCAGCAAAAAGGGAGTAGAGGTGAGTTTTGAATTGTTACCTCATCCGTCGCAAATGGCCTTTCCTACCGTTTGTATTGTGAGGAGACGTGAGGAGACGTACATAACTAAAAACATCCTTTGTTGATTAGCCCGAGGGGCATCGTTCCTCTTATACTGCAACTGTTGTGAACTGTTGAATTGGTTTTTACATTGAAATAAAATGAAACGCATACTTATGAAATGGTAACTAAAAAGACAATGTCAAGCTGATGACAAGGTATTATCGATGTAGACAGTCTGGGCCTTTATCAAATCACTGCTGACACAACCCAGCCAGGGACACAGGATGTGCTGGTCAATACGTACTTCCTGGCGACATCCAGTGTCCAATACCTTGGCTTTACTGCATTTACATGACAAGTGCATGTACAGAAATAATTCTCTCTCTTGTCTGGCCTTGCGTTGGTTAGCCAGCCC
This sequence comes from Oncorhynchus mykiss, assembly GCF_057628025.1. NCBI lineage: Eukaryota > Metazoa > Chordata > Actinopteri > Salmoniformes > Salmonidae > Oncorhynchus > Oncorhynchus mykiss. The sequence goes on along the minus strand of NC_143027.1, from coordinate 57,233,633 downwards.
TCCAAAGACAAGGCGCTCTAAAGCGCCTCAGGCGGAGCCAGTCCCAGGTACCATCCCACCCCAACTCCCCAGATCACCCCAAAGCCACAGTTCTCGAGGCCTTATTGATCAATTCAACTGTTAGACAACTACATACTATTTGACTTACTGTATCTCATAGAGAGTAGGAAGTATCCACGCAACATCAGCTCTATGCCATTTCAATTTTAGTGAGTTAATTTGGCATAATGTTATACGAGTCTGACACGATAGTTTCCAGCAAAACACCAGTCCAAGCAGTAAGAGCTTAGTGTTCTTCCCTTAGGAAACCAACACTGTACATCGGTCTCTCATCTTTCACCTGTCTAAAATGCATCCCTTTATTTCCTTTGTGCAGGAGGCGCGCTGGAAGCCCTTCATAGTTAGACCCATTCCCTCTCAGCTCATGAAGCCGCTGTTGGTGTTTGTCAACCCGAAGAGTGGGGGAAATCAGGTGAGAGCCGTGCTGTCTGTGCTGGAGCTGTCAGTGCAGGCCCAGTGGACCGAGGCCAACACCAGTCACAGGTATAATCCTGACTGGTCTATAAGCCGTCTGTGAGATGAAACCCTGTCTGCATCTTAAAGAGTCTTCCAGCAGTCCACTCAGGGCAGCTCACACCTCACTCAATCATATACTAGTCAGTTAATCAAATGCTTGTTTACTTTGACGACGGTGCGGACTTGGTAGTAATTGTGCGCTCCTGCTCATTTTTCAGGGAGCCAAGATTATCCAGTCGTTCATGTGGTACCTGAACCCCCGCCAAGTATTCGACCTGAGTCTGGGAGGACCCAAGGATGGGTACGTTTCCCGAACGTTGTACTAGTGCAGTCTTCTTCTTTTTTTTCTGACTCTGGCCTTTAAACATCAATATCGTAATCATACGTGTAAGTCTTGGAGATCTTCTGTTACTCTGTGCCCCCTGACGCAGAGCTTCTTCTCATCACATCGAATGTATCTGAACCAAAATAATTTGTTCTAATTCCAAAGTATTATTTTGATATTGTTTTTGTTCTTGCTATGGATACCCTATGCTATTATTCCGACCTTCGTTAACAGGCTTGATACTGTGGACTGACTGGGCCAGAAAACTAGAAGTTGATTTTGTCTCTTGCTCTGTCTCTTCAAGGTTAGAAATGTACCGTAAGGTGCATAACCTGAGGATACTGGCATGCGGAGGTGATGGCACGGTGAGTAGGAACAGGCTTGTTGTACAACAGAAATGCCCAAGGTCTTTTTTTAAGCAATATACAGAAGTTCCTGAACTCTTTTAGCAGCAAACTTGACTTTTGTGACCATTCAAATAACAGCGTGCAGTGTCTGGTGTTTTCCCTTAAATGCATTTGACCCCGTCTTAGTGATCTAAGCCCTGAACTATGTGTGTAGGTGGGCTGGATCCTGTCTGCTCTGGACCAGCTCCAGTTGAACCCCCAGCCTGCAGTAGCCATCCTGCCTCTGGGGACAGGCAACGACCTGGCCAGGACCCTCAACTGGGGTGGGGTGAGTATCTCAATCATATCTGGACAACATACACACGGAGTTTACAAAACGTTAGGAACACTTTCTGTAATCTTGAGTTGCACCTGCCGTTTTGCCCTCGGAACAGCCTCAATTCGCCGGGGCGTGGACTCTACAAGGTGTCGAAAGCGTTCCACAGGGATGCTGGCCCATGTTGACTCCCCACAGTTGTGTCAAGTTGGCTGGATGTCCTTTGGGTGTTGGACCATTCTTGATACACACCAGAAACTGTTGAGTGTAAAAGAATTTGCGACATTGCAGTTCTTGACTCAAAACGGTCTACGTGTGCCCTCTGAATGGCACACACTCACAATCCATGCCTCAATTGTCTCGAGGCTTAAAATTCCTTCTTTAACCTGTCTCCTAACCTTCATCTACACTGACTGAAGTGGATTTAACAAGTGACATCAATAAGGGATCATAGCTTTCACCTGGTCAGTCTATGTCATGGAAAGAGCCGGCATTCCTAATGTTTTGTAGACAGTGTACACCGTCAAAGACAGGTTTTTCCATAGTCGTTGGGCAATGCAGATGCACAGTTAACTCTCTAGAGGACACCAGAATCATGGCAATAACCCCTCATTATTGCTTGAAAAATGTCTTGAAGAATTTATATATCTCAGGAGGAACTAGATCCTTTCTACAATGAACTGTGTTTAATGCTCTTGGTGTTTTTCCTTCTCTATTCCTCCCCTCTCCAGGGTTACACAGATGAGCCGGTGTCTAAGATCCTGTCTCATGTAGAGGATGGGAACATCGTCCAGCTCGACCGGTGGAATCTAGTAGTGGAGCCCAACCAGGATGCTGTTGCAGAGGAGAGGGATGAGCAGCAGACCGACAAGGTGAACAAACCCCCTCTCACCTCTCGTCCCAGATCCTGCACTGTAGTCATGGACTGTCAACAAATGATGGTGTGGTGTGTGTGTGTGTGCTGATGGGTGATGCAGGGAATGAGGGTTGATCCAATTTTAACTTAGTGCCAGCACTTTACCTATCAGATGGTGTGTTTTGTAATAGCATCGTAAATCAGGTCTTGACTGTGATGAGCTTTCATTGAGCCCCAGAGAATTAACCTCTCTACAAAGTCACAATATAATTTGTTTATTGTAAACAGGGTCATGGCTGGTCACACACCAAAATACCTCAGTGACCTTTACATTATTTGAGGGTTAGTTACTTCTAAAAGTTGAGATGTAATATCAATTAGAAGCACAATGTTGCTCTACGACCTCAAACATCATGTATTATTGTTTTATTTTTTTATGGCAGTGAGGGTAGTCTGGGGCACTAAAGACCGTAGGACTAAGGATGGAGTTGGGCTCAGCGGCACACTCCGGTTTAGTGTTGAAATTTTACCTTGTGATTTCTGATGTTTTGGGGATATTTTATCTGGGTTTGTACGGGTTTTCTTTTCCACAGCTCCCCCTCGACGTCTTCAACAACTACTTCAGCCTCGGCTTTGACGCACACGTGACACTAGAATTCCACGAGTCTCGAGGTTGTATTTCTGACGGATCTCTTAACGTTCACCACCCATGTAATGTCATTGTTGGGGATACATCTGTGCTATCCATAGACGTCTCACGTCGATAGTAACAAATGATGCTGTGTGTATCTACTTTATGCCAAATCATTGTGTCACATTACTCACACTCCATCATGCTTTCTATAACCAACGCTCCTCAGAGGCCAACCCGGAGAAATTCAACAGCCGCTTTCGGAACAAGATGTTCTATGCAGGGGTGGGTATAGTTGTGTTTTCTAAACAAGAGAAAATAACTAATACATTCATATTTTCTCACCATTTATCATAACTTTTATCATTAGTAGTGATAGTAATTGTTTGTATTTGTGGCCATAGCTTTAGTTGTGTCAATATTTTCTGTTGATAATCGACAAGTTTGATTCTCTGGTGTTCCTTCTAACCAGACGGCCTTCTCAGACTTCCTCATGGGCAGCTCCAAAGACCTAGCCAAACACATCAAGGTCGTGGTGAGTTCAACTGACCTTGGCTGCAGCTCAGATTGTGTGACGTCATTCCACAATGGGTTCAAGTTAAAAATCTAAATATTTCGGACTAACTATATTTTACTATGAAGTGGGGAAATTCCTGTTAACTTCTTAGTGATCCCTTCACGCTTCAATCCCGTTAACGGATGATTTGACAACACCCAGTGAAATAGCAGCGAGCCAAATTCTAAAACAGAAATACTCATAATAATAATTCATAAATCATACAAGTGTTTTGCATCAGATTAAAGATGAACTTCTTGTTAATCCAGCCACAGTGTCAGATTTCAAAAAGGCTTTACCGCGAAAGCAAACCATGCGATTATCCGAGGACAGCGCCCAGCATACCAACACATGAAAATCACATTTCAACCCGCCAGGCGCGACACAAAAGTCAGAAATATAATTCATGCCTTACCTTTGAAGATCTTCCTCTGTTGGCACTCTAATATGTCCATTAAACATCACAAATGGTCCTTTTGTTCGATAAATTCTGTCGTTATATCCCCAAAATGTCCATTTATTTGGCGGGTTTGATTCAGAAAATACACCGGTTCCAACTCGCGCAACATGACTACAAAGTATCTAATAAGTTACCTGGAAACTTGATCCAAACATTTCAAACAACTTTCCTAATTCAACTTTAGGTATTTTTAAACGTAAATAATCGATAAAATTTAAGACAGAATAAACTGTGTTCAATACCGGACAAAAACAAAGTGGAGCGAGCTTTCAGGTCGCGTGCCCCAAACACAACAGTACACTTGGCTCGACTCCCAGAAAGGAAATGGCTACTTCTTCATTTTTCAAAGGAAAAACATCAACCAGTTTCTAAAGACTGTTGACATCCAGTGGAAGCGATAGGAACTGCAAGCAAGAGCCTTAGAAATCTAGATCCACATAGAAAACCCATTGAAAACACTGTCACCTCAAAAGAAAGAATCCTGGATGGTTTGTCCTCGGGATTCCGCCTGCCAAATAAGTTCTGTTGTACTCACAGACATAATTTAACAGTTTTAGAAACTTTAGAGTGTTTTCTGTCCAAATCTACCAATTAATGCATATCCTAGCTTCTGGGCCTGAGTAGCAGGCAGTTTACTTTGGGCACACTTTTCATCCGGACGTGAAAATAGTGCCCCCTAGCCTTAAGAAGGAATTTCCCCACTTCATAGTAAAAAATAGTTTGTCCGAAATAGAAATTGACCCTAGTTTCAGAGCCTGAGCTCTATTCTGAGCTTTGTGATCCTTACAACCGACCCTGTACATCTCATTAGACTGACAGATGTGTTCTTCTTCACTGTCAGGCAGTCAGAATGTGGCACCTTTCAAAGGGTACATTTTATTGGCCATGTGAGAACTCTTCCTGGAATGATCTGAGTGTGTTTGTGTACAGTAATGGATACGCCTGTCTGTTTATCTGTCTGTCTCCTCACATTAGTGCGACGGCACCGACCTCACCTCAAAGGTTCAGGATCTGAAGCTGCAGTGTTTGGTGTTCCTCAACATTCCCAGGTTAGCAGCCTCAATGGGGAAACGAGTTAAATATATGACACTGTTGTAAAGTAGGCTGCAGGCTAAGTTAGGCACATAACCATATGTGTGTGTGTGTGTTTGTGTGTACTAGATATTGTGCTGGTACCATGCCATGGGGAAACCCAAGCGAGCACCATGACTTTGAACCACAACGGCACGACGACGGCTGCATTGAAGTTATCGGCTTCACCATGACCTCTCTGGTATTCACTTATCAACTTGAATTTGTCTGTGTGTTAGAACATAAGGGTTACTAGATGCCATGGATGAGTCACTTTCTTTACATTTGTCCTAGTCATAGCCTTGCTCTGATGGATGATCGTCTCGTCCTCCCTGGTGCTGTAGGCAACACTGCAGGTCGGAGGTCATGGTGAGCGGCTGAACCAGTGCAGAGAGGTGACCCTCACCACCTACAAGTCCATCCCCATGCAGGTAGATGGGGAGCCGTGCAAGCTAGCCCCTTCCACCATCCGGATCTCCCTGAGGAACCAAGCCAACATGGTGCAGAAGGCCAAGAGGAAGACCTCTATACCGCAGCTCAACGAGTGAGTAATACAGTCCAGCATGGGAACGCAATTTTAGAATTGAGTTTATAAAAAGAGACCAGAAAAGGGGTCCAGTCAGAATGCGAACATCAATCCACTATGGAGACTTTCTAATGTGTAACTGTTTAGTCTTTGCACCGTCGGCAGGTTGCCTCTTTTTGTCATGCGGTGCTTGTGTTGAGTTGGAAGTTATTGTAATGCATTCCACAAGTCATGACTAATGTCCTCGACCGAGCCGAAGGGCGTTATTCAATTTCTTAATGTGTGATTTAAAGTGGCACGCAGGAGTGGGAGACTGACAGGCCAGACAAGGTGGGATTCATTTGCAGGGGGTGGCCTAAGCGCTGACAAAGACTTGTGCGTGTAAAATAATCCAAACCGACGAGGGGGAAAACAAACAAGAAAGACGTACAACAACATTCATCAAAGCCGTCGTGGCTTTGCAGCCATCTTCCTTTTCTCTCCATCGGTAGTCTCCATCATATCAGTCTCAGTCTGTCTACAGGCTGAAAATCGAAGATGTATAATCAGAATGAACAGCCCTATTTATTTTCACGGTAATTGCATTACCTTTTTCAATCCTGTTGTAATGTTTTTTTGCTAATTTCATACTTCTCTGATTCTCGCGACAATGTATTGACTTGCTGGCGGAGGGGTATAATGAGTCCTCCATCTAAAGGATTAATATGCCCGGGGGGGGGGCGCTAATTCAATGATTGTGTTTTAGCTGAGAAGGTCATTCAAACCTTATTCATGATACCATTCTTCCTTTTTGGTTAGAATGGCCTAACCTTCTGTGCTGCTAAAACACCAGGCATTTGGACAGAAAGTAAGAATGCTAAGATGCAAATGAGCCTGGAATTCAAGCAAACGATACAGCTGTATTCACTTCTACGCTGATTACATTGTTTGAGATCATAGCCCAACATTAGATCAAGCTGTTCTCCCAACTTTTTTCCAACAACACTCCAGTAAGAAACCTATACAACTTGTGTTGTTGTCAGGTGTCTATTGTCCTTGAACAGAATGGTAAGCATTTGTCACAGCGTTGTTTTTGGATCTCCCACACACTGCGAACAGGTCACATTCGTCACAGATCACAACTGTTTTCATGAATATGTAATCATCCTAGAAGCCATCACGGTGACAAACGGAAGGGGGGAAAGCTGTTCTGAACACCTCTGGCTGCTCTCAAGCTGCTGTGCATGTGAGCCCAGGTTGTCAGAGTGTTGTGGTTGGAGGTTGATCCCCTGTCATCAGCTTGTTTTAATGCTCTTCCCGGGTGGCAGTCTTTCATTAAACTTATACCTTCATTTATATCCTTTTTTTATACCTTCATTTATAAAAATAAAAAAATTATACCTTCATTTATATATATATATTTTTATCTCTCTCTCTCTCTCTCAACCGAGATGTTTCCAACTCCCAACTAGTTTACGAAGTTAGAAATGAATGAGGAAAGTAACTGATTCTATACAGTATAAAGGTGTACTGATCTCTAGCATAGGTTATGAATAATTGTGGTTATGTGTCAATTTGATATGATTTGGTTGTTTAAACCTCAGAGTTCCTACAAATATGTATACTGAACACAAATATAAACACAACATGTAAAGTGTTGATCCCAGAAATGTTCCATATGCACAAAAAGCTTATTTTTCAAAAATGTTGTGCACACATTGGTTTATATTCCTGTTAGTGAGCATTTCTCCTTAGCCAAGATAATCCATCCACCTGACAGGTGTGGCATATCAAAAAGCTGATTAAACAGCATGATTATTACACAGGTGCATCTTGTGCTGGGGACAATAAAATGACACTCTAAAATGTGCAGTTTTGTCACACCCCAATGCCACAGATGTCTCAAGTTTTGAGGGAACATGCAATTGGCATGCTGATGGTAGGAATGTCCACCAGAGCTGTTGCCAGATAATCTAATGTTCATTTCTCTACCACAAGCTTACTCTAACGTGATTTTAGAGAATTTGGCACTAGGCAATCTGCCTCACAACCGCAGACCACGTGTAACCACGCCAGCCCAGGACCTCCACATCCAGCTTCTTTATCTGCGGGATCGTCTAAGACCAGCCACCCGAACAGCTGATGAAAGTGTGGGTTTTCACAACCAAATAACTTCTGCACAAACTTTCAGAAAACGTCTCAGGGAAGCTCATCTGCATGCTCGTCGTCCTCACCAGGGTCTTGACCTGACTGCAGTTCGGCGTTTTAACCGACTTCAGTGGGCAAATGCTTACCTTCAATGGCCACTGGCATACTGGAGAAGTGTGCAATTCACGGATGAATCCCGGGTTTCAACTGTACCGGGCAGATGGTAGACAGCGTAGTGTGTATGGCGACGTGTGGGCGAGCGGTTTGCTGATGTCAACATTGTGAAGAGAGTGCTCCATGGTGGCAGTGGGGTTATGGTATGGGAAGGCGTAAGCTACGGACAACAAACACAATTGTTTTTTATAGATGGCAATTTGAATGCACAGAGACACCGTTACGAGATCCTGAGGCCCATTGTCATGCCATTCATCCACCTACACCACCTCATGTTTCAGCATGATAATGCACTGTCCCATGTCGCACGGATCTGTACACAATTCTTGGAAGTTGAAAATGTCCCAGTTCTTCCATGGCCTGCATTGTCAATAGAAATGTTTCCCATTGATCATGCTCTGGATTGACGCGTACGACAGCGTGATCCAGTTCCCGCCAATATCCAGCAACTTCGCACAGCCATTGAAGAGGAGTCGGACAACATTCCACAGGCCACAATCAACAGCCTGATCAATTACAGTGGGGCAAAAAAGTATTTAGTCAGCCACCAATTGTGCAAGTTCTCCCACTTAAAAAGATGAGAGAGGCCTGTAATTTTCATCAATTGTTGCATGTTGCGTTTATATTTTAGTTTGGTGTAATTCCAATTTTTGAGAGATGGTACCTAACTAGTTATGCTTCTTCTGTTGTCTTCCACAGCCAGCAGCCCTTCCCGGAGAGATTAAGGATCCGGGTGAACCGTATTAGCATGCACGACTATGAGGCCCTGCATTACGACAAGGAGAAACTTAAAGAAGCCTGTGAGTATTCCATCTCTGTCTAATGCACTGTAACTCCATCATCCTTCAGGTGCTGCCCGGCCTGTTCAAGGAGGAATTGTGGCAGGCTCTTGAGCACTGCTTCGTGCAGGGATGTTACTGAGAGCCAGAGGTGTTTTCAGTGACGTAGAACTCATTTTAGTTGTTTTTGTTTTTTTACTGCCGTGCAGTTGAATTTCAAAATGGCAGGCTTGTTTTATAGAGTTAAATCCTGGCCATATGCACTGTAACTAGAGCCAGTTGACAAGGGCTATTTATTACCTGAAGATATACTACACGTATCCTTGTGCCATTTTACGGGCAGGTTCTCCGACCCGAAGTAAGAGCGTAAATGGGAAATGATTCCCTTTCTATGCACTTTTCTCTCTAATGCGTATTCTGACTGTGAATTTAAGCATGGGAATAGAATGCTATTCACCTGCTATTTGTTTGGGGCATACAGTAGATTGCTTGGGGCGTACAGTAGATTGTTTGAGGCGTACAGTAGATTGCTTGGGGCTTACAGTAGATTGCTTGGGGCGTACAGTAGATTGTTTGGGGCAAAACAGTAGATTGTTTGGGGCAAAACAGTAGATTGTTTGAGGCGTACAGTAGATTGTTTGGGGCGTACAGTCGATTGCTTGGGGCGTACAGTCGATTGCTTGGGGCGTACAGTAGATTGTTTGGGGCGTACAGTCGATTGTTTGGGGCGTACAGTAGATTGTTTGGGGCGTACAGTAGATTGCTTGGGGCGTACAGTTGATTGCTTGGGGCGTACAGTCGATTGCTTGGGGCGTACAGTAGATTGTTTGGGGCGTACAGTAGATTGTTTGGGGCGTACAGTAGATTGTTTGGGGCGTACAGTAGATTGCTTGGGGCGAACAGTAGATTGTTTGGGGCGTACAGTAGATTGCTTGGGGCGAACAGTAGATTGCTTGGGGCGAACAGTAGATTGTTTGGGGCGTACAGTAGATTGTTTGGGGCGTACAGTAGATTGTTTGGGGCGTACAGTAGATTGTTTGGGGCGTACAGTAGATTGCTTGGGGCAAACAGTAGATTGTTTGGGGCGTACAGTAGATTGCTTGGGGCGAACAGTAGATTGTTTGGGGCGTACAGTAGATTGTTTGGGGCGTACAGTAGATTGCTTGGGGCGAACAGTAGATTGTTTGGGGCGTACAGTAGATTGCTTGGGGCGAACAGTAGATTGTTTGGGGCGTACAGTAGATTGAAAACATGAAGGTGTGGCAGAGGTGTGTATATTCTGACCTTGACTTAATTCCCTAATAATTCCACCAACTACTCAGGAGGAAACCATGAATAAGTTTCTACCGGTTCCAAGTGGAAAAAGCATTTACTTCATTTTTACCCAATAGAAGTAACACCATTCTCCATGCACTGTATTTGACAACTTGACAAGGACTCGGTAAACGACTAATCCATTTGGGTAAGGGAATTGTAAATATAAATTATACTTGGTTTAGAACTATTTTACCTTGTAATCGCTGGAGACAAATGTGAAACCCGTCATATGGCAGCAAACTGAGGCATATCAACTTTCCCACAGTAAAGTTTCTGAAATGCTGTGGCACTATGCAGAATTGAAAGTGTGCTGCCTTTTAACTTGCAGGGATGGGCACACTCTAATGTCGTAATTATTTCCTATTTCTGTCATGTTAAATATTCGCCACTTATCCGTATCGACCGTCAGTAGGCCTAATAACCACACATATTCAACTGCCAATTAGATCCCATCAGTTGGTATAGCCTACATTATCATTCCATTTAATGACATAGTTTTGTTTGCCTTCATTTGCTTCCTCTGTAAAGCTGAGGATCATTAGTAACAGTTGATAATATAGACTATTCTCCCTATTATAATTATATGTACACTAATCTCCCAACATTGCTGTGGGTTGAAGAACTGAATGAGGCAATTTTCCGAATGAATCAAACTAACTTTTTCTTTATTTTATGCGTAAAGGCTCTCCAAACCTGTTTTTTTTTATTTTTTAGGATTCATAAATGTTTTCCTTAATCTAAATCATCTACTAGATCTGGTTATTTTGAAATCCACCAATTGGTGCTGAAACAGAGATGAAGATGCATATATTTATATTCTAGTGAGTCTGTTGACAAAATTCAAACTGAAAGCTACACCGTATTTACAGGGATGGCTTAAAATAGATATACTGAAAACCCCTATTGAATGAAAACTCCTCGAGAAAATCTGTTGGCCAGCAAGTGGGAGGGTATTCAGCTAAATGTATTCATTGCCCGCAAGGGAACCATGCCTGCAAAGCCAAGTTACGCACCTGCATAAGGTACATCTGAGTACCAACAGAAGTGCGTAGGGAAGGCGTGCACTCTGTCACTGTCAAACGTAGGTTAGCACAAATATATTTAATGTGGAAGGAGACACCAGGCCCTTGATCACCCCTTAAAGGATGCCGCCATCAACTAGCCCCGCTAATTACAAAGGAAAAGGAAGTCCCTTTTGATTTATATGGTACTTAGCAGAAAACCCCACAGAGATAGAACTCTTTCATTTTCTCTCTTCCTGGCTCCTCCTGGGCAGCGAGGAGGGGAGGTGGGCATTGGCTCCAGGTTTTGCTATCCGTCCACCCTGAAACCCTCCTCCCATCCTCATCAGGCCATTCGATTGCTATGAGTTTATCAGTGTGGGCCTCCCTGCATGTGACTTTGGCTAGATATCAAGAGTGTGACTGGGAGGCGATAATGGCTGGGAGGCCATTACTGTCTCTAATGGATGCCCTGGGGCCCCAGAGGGGCTCTGTCAGTGGTTCTGTGTTCTACAGCCTCCTGCAGCACCTGTGTGCTAGGACGACACTGTAATCACCTCCATAACACAGCTACAGCTACCCTCCCCCCCCCCACACTCTTAATTGTTCTCACATTCGCATCCTCACGCACAAACCTAACTGTTCCAGACAGTGTCCCAGACAACAATTGCAACAGTTATTGGCCCCAAGTTATGTAACTATTGATATGCAAGTGATGCTGTTTGGGGCTGTTTTGGTCTCCGATGGTACAAAACCCAGCTACGGTGGACCAACTCCTAAGAAGTACGTGAAATAAGAAAGTATGATGAATGTATTAGGTTCTTCCTGAACTTTTGCAATTATATAGCCTCGCATTACCATCCCGGTGACCGCTGTGGAATTTGTGTAGCGAAACAGAATGTAAGCTCGCAAGATTTCTGGATTGTCGTACGAGGCTTAGCAATTATAATACCTGACATAAAACCTCCCAGTAGGCTCTCGGGCATAATTGGTGGAGGTCCAACTGTTTTCTAACAGTACCTACCATTTGCTTCACGGAACGCTGGAGGTAGTTTTATTCTTTGTTTTCCACCACTAGATGTCAGAACGTGCAACTAACATAAAATGATATCCGTTTTTAAACCTGAAAGCGCACTCTTAACTGATTCTATAAATAAACTCAATGTCCATATTCAACTGTCGTACAGTGGTCCAGTAACACACTTTGGACCTAATGCACCCTCATGCTTGCTGACGTACAAGAGAATTCCACGGCTGTTTTTGATAGGCCACTCATAAATGTACATGGGAGCGAACACATGAAAGTGAACAATCATTCTGTGATTTGCACATTGTTTAGCTTCTTTCTAGACAGCACACTCAGACCTCCCTCTGGCTATCGCTGAGTCAAGTTAGGTCCCTGATGTTTCACATGGATCTTGAGGTACAAGTGATGTTAGGCTGTCATGGCTGAGGTGAATGCTCTATTCTCTCGTCTCTGATCCAAAAATATAGCATGCGGCTGGTAGCAGTTACGCAGTTGTCTCAGTTGCCTGACACCTATAAGGAGTTTAGACAACTCCGCTATTGCAGAGTGAGTACAGCAAAAGAGAAGGTGGGGGGGGGGGGGAAGAAGCGGAATTGAATTAGAGACAGACTGTTCCAAGGTTGCTAGGCAACAGCACATTCCTCAGTGGAGAAATCTGCCTGCTTTTCTCTCTCTCTCTCTCTCTCTCTCTCTCTCTCTCTCTCTGCCTGTGAAACTTGCAGCTCAGAGACACTTTTTCAATTCACAAATCTCAGCCTGATAGTCCACGAGTCATTCACTTCTGTTCTGTTCTTATTAAAAAGAAGGCCCTGTGGATGGCCCGGACAGTCATGATCACATAATGTGGTTTTGATGCACTCACACTATGTTTCAGTATCTGCTCTCTCACTTGCTGCCCAGTTGTACTTTAGGCCTAATTGCCTGTCTCTAGTTTAGCACCAATCAATGGGCATGGGAACTAATGGCGAACATGTCGCCAGACAGTTTGCAGACATCACATTTAGAGAATTCTTCCTCTTATTGTTTTGCATTGCTATTAGGTTTATACACTTCACCTACTTTGACAGCCGTTTCAAAGGGGTTTGAGTGCATTGGACTTTGCGTGGCGCTCTATGAAACACAAGGCATCCAGGAAGCCCAAGTCTCTAAATATATCCTTGATCTATTGCCCACAAAAGGAACTTCCCCCAAAACATTTCTGGTTTCGAGTTGATAAATGGACACAATCAGATAGTCTGTGTCTTGTAGCTTGTGTCTATGAGCTACCTGTAGAACGTTTTTTTCATGCCTCGATCACTAGGCGCCTGCAGCAGTGTTTAACAGCATGTTGTCTCTCATCATCTCTCCCTACAGCTATCCCGCTGGGCCTCATCGTTGTCCCGGGAGACAGTGACCTGGAAACATGTCGCTCCCACATTGAGAGGCTCCAAGAGGTGAGAGATGAAGGAAGCAGGTGGGGACAGCGAGAAGGGGACAAAGGAGAGCGTGTTGGGTTGATGAGGTAGATGGAACACTGGGTAAAGGAGAGGGTAAGCTGATGAATGACAGAAAAGACCGAGAGGGGAGAAGAGGAGAGCGTGTGGGTTGATGAGATGGAACTCTGGGTAAAAGAGGGACAGAAGGGATGGAGGACATGAGAGGCAGAGAGCATTTAAAGACAAAGTAGCTGTTCAGGTAACTAATACCAGGGGAGAACTCCGAAATGTCTGTGATGGAGGACAATTCAGGCAGAGAGTAGAAGAAGACGACAGAGGGGGTAGGACTGACCTAATGCCATAAGAGGAAGGGGGAAATCATTCTGATGAAGTTGTGAGAGTGCAAGAGCTGAACAAAGAGAGGAGGTTAGAAGAGGGAGGAACTTGCTGATGTCAAGAGCAATTACTTTCAGGCTGGTATATGATGGCTCATCTCGACAGACAAGCCCAAACCTGTCTTTAGTGTAGGAAAGGATTGCATGTGTGGTTATTTGTGAAATGGGGGAGACATCCTTGCCCATCTAGCCCCCTCGCTGTCCCGTTTCGGTTCAAAACTCATTGAAATAAACAGTGCGTGAAATTTGTTGCCGATTAGCGGCACGGCCGCTTTGCGATTATTTGGTTATTATATTCCTCCTTTTTTTTTAACCACAATCCCTCAACGGCTGTCCCTCATTTGGGATTCCCAAACAGTATGTTGTTTTGTTGCTGTTTTCATCAGCTCATGTCATAAGTAAAGGCTTAAATTATATTTAGGTTTTGTCTGCTACTAATGGAGACACGATGACTAAAATACTGTTGCAAAATGGTAATTAGTTCTGTTATATGTGTGATCATCCACTTTCATTATATGTTACTCTCAAAAACATGTAATCACCCAATAATAATACTGTATTATTGATGTTTCTCCCACTACATTCAACCCATTTTCTGCAATCCAAAACCAGTCATTATAGTAACTTCAAGACGAGTTGCTTATTTTCCTATCCCCATGTGGTGATTTACTTTGGGTAGGGGCATTAGACAGAAAGGAGAGTCTCCATTTATGGGATTACAGTGTTTTTGGGGCTATTCCGCAGGACTTCGTCTCCATTCATCCCTCCTTCAAACGACTGGTGCTCCAGGTTGGTAAAACGAGACAGAACATGGAGCCTGTGGCATGGAAAGGAACAAGTCTGAAAAGGAAACATTCCCCTAATCAAAATCGACCTTTAGATCACCGATTACATTTTACATTGACATTTTTGGTCATTTTAGCAGACTTTCTTATCCGGAGCGACTTTCACAGACGGAGCAAACAATAACCATAAAATATAATTGAATTCAAAAACAAGGATGAGGCCTTTTAATCACAACCGTGTTCTTGTTACGAGAACACACTTGTCAAACCTGTCCCGCCCTGTGCATAACCGTCAAGCACATACAGTACAAAGGCATATAGCTGCAGCCACAATTCTCATAGTTGCTTTAGGTGTTTACTTGGAATTGTGTGTTTGATCAACTCTTCAATGTCTTATTTTTGTCTTCCAAGAAAATTATTGAGAGCACAAATATACTGCTCACATCCCAGTAGTTCCTTGTTGGCTTCAAAACCAAATAAACTGCAATCGGTCAAAGGGTGTGTCGCGTCCATGTTCAAATACCGTGCCCTAGCCCTTTTACAAAGTGATTTCACCACACCGCTCTTAAGTTGCATGCCCAGAGAGCGAGAGGCGCGGGTAGATGCTGAGACTGTCCGTCTCCAGTGGTAACCACACACTCCTCCCAGCTACCCTGGCCCTACTTCAGATCCCCATTCACAGCTCAGCCAAACCGGCTGCATAATGGCAATGGCTGAATAATAGAGGCTGTACTCAGGATACCCTTTTTTCTCTCTCTCTCTTGTCTTTCTGTAGTGGCCCTGTTTCCCCAATGCAAACCAACCCAAATTTGTCTATCTGGGAAGAGTTTTTCTCCTTGTTCCTCTGTGCCCCTAAGCATGGTTTAGATGTGTTCTTTAGTCTTGTGTTTGTTTGTGATTGTGGGTGTTTACTCTCTCTCCCTTTCTGTGTGCATGAAAGAGAGACATTGTAATCAGGAATATATGTTTGCTTCTGATTTTTGTATGCAGCAAAGCATCCAATGTTTAAGAAACTGCTATTAAGGTTGCTTTGGCTATGTTACTGCAGTTAGTAATACTTTTGCTGAATAAAAGAGAGCATTACGACCAAGACAAGTTAGTGGACTAGTTGATACTGTCTCGTTTTGGTGGTTGCATTTTTTGGGTTCCTTGTTCGAGAACCAGAAAAGTCTGCCGTTTCTTAGATTTGGCTACCTTGTGTACACGGTTTTCTTTGGTTTGTTTGTGTGTGTGTGGGTGTGTTTTTTTTTCTTTCTTGTTGTTGTAGGTGGTATCCAGTATTTGTGCTCTAAGCTAAGCATGGTCTTTCAGCATAGTTCCTCAGTGCATGTGTCGTAACATTCTGTATACTGCTATCCTCCTGGTCCCTTTGGAAGTTCGATGGACTGGTCAAGTTTACCTTTAGATGGGAAATCAGTAGTAGGTTTTTCCTGACCACAGTTAGACTGATCAGGAAAAACTCTCTGGCCTAGTTTTAGCCTATAACTCTAACTAGGGCCTGGAGTTTTCCTGGCCAAGGCATGTGGTCAGGAGAAACTCATGGCCCTAGAAATGACTCCTGTTGTTGTCGTCACATTCCAACTGGTCTCTTTCTGAACATTGAATAGACAAATGTCCTTTTTTTGTGGCTTGCCTCAGCCCATTTTCCTCTAAACATTGACTTACCTTCAAGATCAAGTTCTGAAGAGGATTATGTCAATGTATCTCATTGCCTAAGGTCACTGGACTATGGTACCTTTGGAAAAGCTTGGATTAAGTAGAGTTCAGCCAATGCACAGAACAGTGTCCAAAGGAATCGTAGGTCTTTGGACCAAGGATTCTCTGACTGAGGCACACATGGGGGGGGGGGGGGGGTGAAACACCTGCCCTCCTAAACTCATGGAACTCTATATGAAAGAGTAGGGGAGGGGTTAATATGCTGGGCCCATTCAGTGAACTCACTGCCCAGAAAAGTACTTTTCATTAAAAAAGCCTATGTCTGAACACAAGACTCAGGGCCTTTACATCTTGCCCTACATCCAGCAGGAAAAGGTTTTTTATTATTTGAGTCCTCTGTTTGTCAATGGACCAGTAAGTTGGACAAAACGAGAGTCAAGGCCTTCCGGTCTCATTTATGTTTAGTGTAAAGAGCAGGCTGTTGTGGAACTAATCTCATTGGTCCCGTTTTCTTTCTCAGGAGGATGAGGGAGCTAAGTCAAAGACCCTTTCCTCGCAGAAGCTTTCGCCAAAGTGGTGCTTCTTGGACTGTAAGTACCACTTCTTATAAAGAGCACTGCTATTTATTCCATACACTTTCCGTGGTGTAGTGTTCCTCTTGGTGCCACCTATTTTAGTCCCCTGTCTATCTTCAATGTTTAAGCGAGAGCGCTTCACTTCATCTGATCACTGCAAGTGGGAGCATCTGTCTCTTACGAGTTACTGTTTTCTTGGTTTCGTTCGCCACAGAGTTTCGTGTTTCGTCGAGGTCGACTTAATTCGATGGAGCGTTGCCATTTTATGACCTTCCGATTAGTGCATCTGTGCAGTTCTCGGGCAGGATAAAGGATTCACATTTGCATTACAAATATACCCAGCATAAATTTGAGTTCTTAATGTTCAAAACAGAGGTTTTGAGGATCATTTCAGCGTTTGTTTTAGATTATTGTTTGAGAAGAATTGAAGATAGGTAGAGCGATCCTACAGAACATGATTTAACGCAGCTGTGCTGTATGTCTGTGTGAAACAGGCTCTGCCAATTCAATTAAACCAAGCTCCATCTTGACATTCATTTAGATCAACAGCTCTGGTGCAAAGATACAGAAATCAATTCGATAATAATGTCACTGTTTTGCTTTGAATGCTTCTGTTCTCTGTTGCATAGCAGAAAAGGAATCTTCTGGGCAGACTTCCTGTTTGCCTGTGAGATATTCTTAAGCATACAGTTTTTAATAATATTTCTGTAAATAATCTGTAGTACTCATTCCACTGTAGTTATTCCACTGACAGTCCACAGTTCCCATGAGTTTTTTTTTTTTTTTTTTTTTACTTCTTCAGTATTACGAATGACATGTTATGTGCGTTGCTAGGAATAGGGATGCATAACACCGGTTTACATATATGATGTACTCGCGCTGCTCATCAGCCACTCCACCTGCAGTGAAACTCGCAGTCTTCCATCTCGTCACGCCAGACTGACATGATAGCTGATCTCTGAGGGGTGTCATTGCTTGAATGCCAGGTTAATTCACTTACTCACTAGTGATAGTTGGTAGAGAAGGGAGGGTGTTGGAATCTGCAGCCACATTTTCTGTCGCTTTTCAAAGCTTAATTAAATCCCATAGCTGCTCCATTGAAATCAGCACAGATTAACTTCTATTCACTGGTAATAAAACAGCCCGGATCTTAAAGGCGCCGTCCAAGAAAGACTGTCGTAAAGGTCTCGTGTGGAAAAATTTATAATTGTTTTCTCTCTCTCATCAAAACAGTGTGGCTAATTCTTGATGAAAAGCATAGCAAGTGAATTCCAGCTGCATTCTGATTTGACTGATTATTTAATTAGAACGACGGGGGAACCACATCATACTTCTTGATACATTCTGATAAGGATTAAGAAAGAAAAAACGCCTTCCCAGATATGTCGGAAAAGCTGGAAAAAACATGCAGTACACAGACCTGCCCTTAAAGACCTTAAGAAACTCAAGGAATCTTCTGGGCCAAACGTCATGCTTTTCTGTGAGATATTCTTAAGCATACATTTTATTTAAAAAATAAAATAAGAGTTGGATTATTCTGCTCAGTGAAGCTGGCAGAAGTTCAATTTGCAGTGTCCATGGAGGACAGAGGAGTCTTTTTCTTGGCATCTTAGATGTAGGGGAAGAAGCCTGGCAGATCTACTTAATTCCAGCGCACACCCCCTTTGAGTCAGCTCCCACTGGGCTAGAGAACAGCTCATTTCCACTCCCTTAGACAGAATGGCAGCATGAAGCTTAATTACTGGTACAGTCCAACAGAACGAGACTGGGGGGGGGGGGGGGGGGGGGGGGTGGAGGGGAGAGGGGGGGCAGAGTTAGTTTAGTGGAATTTCTGCTGACTGGTGGGAAATGATCATCTGTAGTAAGTATTTGATCACTGGACCACAACCGTGTAAAATGTCTTTTTTTCCCCACTCACTACTTCCCCTGTCTTAGTTTCTACGCTGAGATGTAATGTTGTACATACTCATGAGTCTCACACGAGTGTATTTGATTTTCCTTTGAGAAGCACAGACAATTATATTGACATATGATCATATCCCGTCTCCTGTGAATCTGTTTGTGACTAGTTGGCAGGCAACCGTGTGAGATGTTCGGTACAGTCCCACCAACATCTAGAATTACACCCACTACCAGAACCCCTTTTGACTCTCCTTGTAATGTCCCCAAGTCAATGGGCCAATTATGTGGCCCTTTGCTCTTACTTGCTCTGTTTATTATACAGGTTATCCATCTTTTGCTTCATTTAACAACATGTGGCAAAGGCATGGTGCGCTTCGGAGCTGGTCTAATCAGGTCAACGCTTTGATTAAGCTCCTGCACAGTTACCAGTCCCTCTCTGGCCTCGTTAGAACACTGTGTGTGTGTGTGCGTGCGTGTGCGTGCGTGTGTGTGCGGGGTTGTGTACAAGCCTATGTTCATATTATTTACTCTCTATAAATCTCATACTATTTATAAATAGATTTTTCCTTCTCGTTTTCCTTCTAGCCACAACTGCAGATCGATTTTACAGAATTGATCGTGCTCAGGTGAGTGTGTGTCGTTGTATATAATAATACATTCAGTGAAGGAAAAAGTACCCAATTGTCATACTTGAGTAAAAGTAAAGATACCTTAATGGAACATGACTCGAGTAAAAGTGAGTCACCCAGTAAAATACTACTTGAGTAAAAGTCTAAAACTATTTAGTTTTAAAAGTAAACGTAATTGCTAAAATATACTTAAGTATAAATCATTTGAAATTCCTTATATTAAGCAAACCAGATGGCATAATTGTATTGTTTTTTTTCATAGACAGGGGCACACTCCAACACACTCACACATCATTTACAAATGAAGCGTTTGTGTATAGTGAGTCCTCCACAACAGAGGCAGTAGGCATGACCAGAGATGTGCATGAATTGGACCATTTTCCTGCCCTGAGAAGCATTCAAAATATAACGAGTACTTTTGGGTGTCGTTAAAAATGTAGTGCGTAAAAAGTACATTGTTGTCTTTAGGAATGTAGTGGAGTAAAAGTTGTCAAAAATAGAGATAGTAAAGTGAAGATACCCCCCAAAAAACGACTTAAGTACTTTAAAGTATTTTTACTTAAGTACTTTGCACCACTGAATACATTGACTATGCAGAGTAAAGGAACACCGATGACAAAAGCAAAATAAACAAGTAACATGTTCAATGGCCATTATGATCTGTACATAAGTGATTATGATTTCTCTCTCCATAACAGGAACACCTAAACTATGTGACCGAGATATCCCAAGACGAGCTCTTCATCCTGGACCCTGAGCTGGTCGTCACGGAGACGGTGAGCACCTCACCAGGGATGCCTGATCTGGTGGATTCTTCTGGTGAATTCCCGGAGGCGTCTCCCAAGTTTGGATTCCCGTCCTCCTCCTCTTCTCCTCCCCCCTCACCGGGACCCAGGTAAGAGATGCAGCTGCTGCTCACAGCTTCTAATGGGAATTTCTGTCTGAGATCATTTTTAGAAACACTGGATAAAGGATGGGGGCAGCTCCACTGGAGCTTTCTGGGGGTTATAACAGTGAATACATATCAGGTCATTTTCTGTGAACCAGTCTGGTTTTTAAAGTGGTTTCCAGCAGTGCTGTTTTGACAGGCTGAAATAGTGTAGTAATAATCAGACTGGAGTGCCCCAGGTCCAGGACACAAAAGTAAAAGCAGAGTAAACCGCGGGCTGAATCTGTGTTTGGACGAACCCTATGACACGATAAAACCGTACGCTCCTCTAGGGGGCCGTGGTGATTTTGCCCTGCTGAATTATTACTGAGGCGACAGGGAGGAATGCAGAGGCCATGCCTGCCCATTAACCCCCCCCCCCCCCATTAAATCTATGAATCATCTAAATTCTAACCACTGATCTTCATAATCACCCTAGGAAGGAGAAGGGCCACACTCACCTGAATTCACAGAGTGACTTTAGAGACTCTCCGCCTCACTATATACTGTATGTTCATCTTTTCAGAAGGAAGGATGTCTTGTGTGCCAGGTGTGGATATTCCCGTAATTTTCCACAACAAATCTCCTGCACGTGTTGTAGCCTTTTGTGAATGACGCAAGTGATGCACACAGAACGAGTCAACCAAGTTACTCGAGTAATACCTTTGAGCTCAACCTTTCCATCCTGTTAAATCGTCTTAAAGCGTTAATAAACTGCCGGGATAAGCCGTCTCTTCATATCTGCTGTGCATTCATCAATATTTCATAGAATCATTTCCGACATGCATTAGAAGCTGTCAGTCTTTTAAAACCTTTGCGTTTTCCCTGTCATTCTAGCGTTTTATTGCTCTTTATGTTTGTTAGGGTTTTCTTCCGTCGAAGGAGAGGCGGACCAAAATGCAGCGTGGTTTCTATTCATGGTTCTTTAATAAAGACTCTACACATGAACAAACTAACGAAACATGAAAACCCAAAACAGCCCTATCTGGTGCAAACACAGAGACAGGAACAATCACCCACGAAACACTCAAAGAATATGGCTGCCTAAATATGGTTCCCAATCAGAGACAACGATAAACACCTGCCTCCAGACAGCCATAGACTATACTAGAAAACCCCACTAAGCCACAATCCCGATACCTACAAAAAAAACAAAAAAAAAACACACCACATAATAAACCCATGTCACACCCTGGCCTGACCAAATTAATAAAGAAAACACAAAATACTAAGACCAGGGCGTGACAGAACCCCCCCCCCAAGGTGCGGACTCCCGGCCGCACACATAAACCCATAGGGGAGGGTCCGGGTGGGCGTCTGTCCACGACGGCTCTGGCTCGGGACGTGGACCCCACTCCAACAAAGTCTTAGTCCCCTTGTATCGTGTCCTTTGATTGGCGACCCTCGCCGCCGACCTTGGCCTAGTAACCCTCACCAAGGGCAGCTCGGGACTGAGGGGCAGCTCGGGACTGAGGGGCAGCTCGGGACTGAGGGGCAGCTCGGGACTGAGGGGCAGCTCGGGACTGAGGGGCAGCTCGGCACTGAGAGGAAGCTCGGCACGAAGAGGAAGCTCGGCACGGAGAGGAAGCTCGGAACGGAGAGGAAGCTCAGCGCGGAGAGGAAGCTCAGCGCTGAGAGGAAGCTCAGCCCTGAGAGGAAGCTCAGGCAGGTAGTTGGCTCTGGCAGATCCTGGCTGGCTGGTGGTTCTGGCAGATCCTGGCTGACTGGCGGATCCTGGCTGACTGGCGGATCCTGGCTGACTGGCGGATCTGGAAGATCCTGGCTGACTGGCGGATCCTGGCTGACTGGCGGATCTGGAAGATCCTGGCTGACTGGCGGATCCTGGCTGACTGGCGGATCTGGAAGATCATGGCTGACTGGCGGATCCTGGCTGACTGGCGGCTCTGGCGGATCCTGGCTGACTGGCGGCTCTAGCTGCTCTGGCTGCTCCATGCTGACTGGTGGCTCTGGCTGCTCCATGCAGACTGGCAGCTCTGGCTGCTCCATGCAGACTGGCAGCTCTGGCTGCTCCATGCAGACTGGCAGCTCTGGCTGCTCCATGCAGACTGGCAGCTCTGGCTGCTCCATGCAGACTGGCAGCTCTGGCTGCTCCATGCAGACTGGCATCTCTGGCTGCTCCATGCAGACTGGCAGCTCTGGCTGCTCCATGCAGACTGGCTGCTCCATGCAGACTGGCAGCTCTGGCTGCTCCATGCAGACTGGCAGCTCCTTGCAGACTGGCAGCTCTGGCTGCTCCATGCAGACTGGCAGCTCTGGCTGCTCCATGCAGACTGACAGCTCTGGCTGCTCCATGCAGACTGACAGCTCTGGCTGCTCCATGCAGACTGACAGCTCTGGCTGCTCCATGCAGACTGGCACTCTGGCTGCGCTGAACAGGCAGGAGACTCCAGCAGCGCTGTAGAGGAGGAAGTCTCTGGCAGCGCTAAACAGGCGGGAGACTCCGGCAGCGCTGGAGAGGAGGAAGGCTCTGGCAGCGCTAAACAGGCGGGAGACTCCGGCAGCGCTGGAGAGGAGGAAGGCTCCGACAGCGCTAAACAGGCAGGAGACTCTGACAGCGCTGGAGAGGAGGAAGGCTCTGACAGTGCTGGACAGGCGAGGCGCACTGTAGGCCTGATGCGTGGTGCTGGCACTGGTGGTACTGGGCCGAGGACACGCACAGGAAGCCTGGTGCGGGGAGCTGCCACCGGAGGGCTGGTGTGTGGATGTGGCACAGGATGGACCGGACCGTGAAGGCGTACTGGAGATCTTGAGAGCAGGGCTGGCACAGGACGTGCAAGGCTAGGGAGGTGCACAGGAGGCCTGGTGCGTGAGGCTGGCACAATCTTCATCAGCCGACTAACACGCACTTCAGGACGAGTATGGAGCGCTGACCCAGGTGCCATCAAATCCCCGACACGCTCTGTCGGGCGAATTCCGTGCCTAAAGCACCAACACAGCAACTCCCTCATAACTCTCTCCTCCAATTTCCCCATTAACTCCTTCACAGTCTCTGCTCCTCTCACCTCTGGTTCTGGTCTCCTCCTTGGCTCCTCACGATAAACAGGGGAGTTGGCTCAGGTCTGACTCCTGACTCTGCCACACTCTCCCTGTGCCCCCCCAAGAAATGTTTGGGGCTGACTCTCGGGCTTCCTTCCACGCCGCCGTGTTCGTCTCTCCAACTCCATTCTCCTATAACCCTCCTCGCACTGCTCCAGCAAATCCCAGGTCGGCTGCCTAAATATGGTTCCCAATCAGAGACAACGATAAACACCTGCCTCTGATTGAGAACCACTCCAGACAGCCATAGACTATACTAGAAAACTCCACTAAGCCACAATCCCGATACCTACAAAAAAAAACAAGACAAAACACACCACATAATAAACCCATGTCACACCCTGGCCTGACCAAAATAATAAAGAAAACACAAAACACTAAGACCAGGGCGTGACAATGTTGTACCTAATTGTACAGTAGAGGGTTTTTCTGTGGAGTTCTGTTCTACAGTTAACTTCACCTTAGTGGAAATCTCTCTTCTCTACACTTTAGCTCGGGCCCCTGTCCCCCATCCATTTAGGGATTTAAGGAGAGTTTGATGAAGAGGAGGTGTGGGTTCATGGAGTTCAAACATGACAGAGGCAGATCCTAACCCGGCCCACACGTCCCCCCCCCCCCCCTCCAAAGCGAACATAGTGGGACTATCTCTGAGGGCATGTGGGATTGTAGCCTCTCTCTCCCTCTCTTCTCGCCCTGTGGTCTATTGGCACGTCTTCTACAGACTGTCTTTTGATGCTTTCAAAGCAGAGGCCACGTTATTTTTGCCATGTTCTCTCATGCTGCTGGCTGGGGCTTGAAATAGAATTCCTAATAAAAGGATCCCTGTAGTCTCGAAAGACAGGCTGTGGTTAATGTGTTTAGATGTGCAGTGGGGGGGGGGGGGGGGGGGGGGGGCTTGGTCCAGGGGTTTTGGTTGTGCTTCGTCAGGTCCTGCAGTAGTAGTTACAATACTTTAAACAGGAAAACCTGGACAGTGATGTTTGGAAGTAGCACTGTGTTGAATGTAATTTGTCATAGATGAATGCCACCTTAGTCTCTTGGTTATGTATCAAATCATCAAAGGAAATTTAAGACGATGCGCATCCTAACTGTTACATTATTTGCATACTAGCATAAACATCATTTTTCTCAGAACCAATTAATTTGCTGAACTGATCTTGTACCATTTTTTTTTAACTATTCCTGCTACTGGCTCTGAAGATCCTTGGCTTCTTTGTCCTCCTTTCCCTAATCACAGATCAGTTTAAATGTATAATATTTTTTTTAAAGTGTTTTTTTTGTGTGTGTGTGGGGGGGGGGGGGGGCATATTATTAAAGTAAAACATCCCAGAATTTTTCTGTTCTCTCTCCATCCTCCCATCTGCCCTTCCTTCTGCCCTACTTTCCTTCATCCTCTCCTCTTCCTCTCTGTACCCTTTCCTCTTACCGTCAGTCCCACCAGCCCACACTCAGACAGCGAGGCCATGGCCATCCCACTTCTTCTCCTGTCACTCCGGCTTCCCCTTTCCTGTCAGGAAGAGGTATCGATCTGTCCTTCCTTCCTGTTCACCTCTCCTTTCCTCCTCCTTCTTAACTTATCCTGTCCTCCCAAAGATTGTTTACCTGCCCATGGACGTGTCTCCCCGTATAGCCATACAAGGTTCCTTTGCATTTCACTTGGATGTAGCAGGGATTTCTGTGTTCTTGATATATGCCTCTAGACTGATCAATACACTAAGTCCAAGATCTTTTTGGGTGGAACACATTCAAGCTCATGGAAAATGACGGTTTACACCGGCAGAACGCCGTTCAACAACAAAGTGTGTACTGTGTTGCTTTATTTTCCTCAAACATATAACACTTGGATCTTTTGAAAATAGATACTTCTGCAGCCAGGGTGTGTTGCCAGGGCCAATTTATTTATTTTTTTCTTCAAATGCAAATTTGATTGTGTGGGTTGGAATAGGTGGAGGAGGATGAATGTGGGAGGTGATGAGCAACAACCCAGCGTTCCATCTTAAATGGGAATGAATGCAGTACCAATCTGCCTCACTGCTTATGTTTCACTCCCACCTTCCTTAGAATCAAGATTCTATTTCAAAATCTCACAAACCCACAATCGAACATCACAACTGAGATTGAGGGTGGGAGTTGCTCACTCCCAATCTGATTATCCATTTTGCGTTTGACGCTCTTGTCAAAGCAGGATTTGTCTCCATAAAGATGTCTGTGTTTTTGTTTTGGGTCGTAGCTGTTTAACTCTTTTCAATAATGTTTTTATCTTCATGAGCAGGCAGCCAGAGAGTGGGTTGGGCTCTAAACGGGACATGGGGAAGTGGCCGGCTGAGCATGGGGCTTAGGTTTAGAGTTTGGGGGATCGGTGAGGTCTATGTCAGGGTCAGATCTATAGTAAGAGCAGTTAGATCAATAAACACACGTTCACGAGTCATGATGCTCTCGAATAATATTGTTGTTTCCTGTGTTCAGTGCTCTTCCTCTGTCACAGTGAATAGCTGCGGTTTTGTAAGGCTTTGTTTTGGTACCTCCGTAGTCCTGGAAATACAAAGTAGTCCTGCTGTGGATCTTTCTTTATTAGTTAAAGATATCAGCTTGGGATCTTTGGAAAACAGTCTTATTAATGGGATGTCAGAGTCTTTCATCATCTTTGTTTCTCATATGATCAATATTTCATAAATCACCAATCCGATTTGAACAGACAATGTGTATGCAGCTGTGCACATCTCGGTTAGGACACAAGTGCAGACTGTTCACTCCTGAGAATCTCTACATTTTCTAGGCTCCGCGCTTCCCTGGTTCAAGTCCTGCCCTTCAACTTTTCCCCCTGCAAAAGCATCACTACTTTCCCTAATTGATCTAAACAACATCCCTACTCCTATATTCCAAAATATTTTGCATGTTCTTTTAGCATTGCAGACACGTTTCCTGTATGCCGGGTGTATGCTCTTTGTTCCACTTGCCTCTGGTCCTGGTTGGAAGTCAGACATACTAATGTGACGAATGTGGGAGAGATGGAGCGGGTCGGTGGTAGACAGACAGACCCAGCACCACAGCATGATTCGGATCATTACGCTCCACAACAAGACCCCAAGCGTTTAAATAATGATCCACACAGCACTTCGGCTCTTTTGTTGCAGCTCTTCAGTTCGAATGGAATATAAAAAGACATTCAAAAAGTAGAATGTTGTTGTTATCTATTATTGGTTGTATTAACAATTTAACACCATTTTATCATTTTTACACTCTCTTTTTCCTTTATTGGAGGAAAACAAGCTTCAAAGCGAGTACTGTAGGTGCTGGATGACAGGAACATTTATATTGCATATTAGTGTCTTTTAACTGCAACTTTTTACCATTTTTAAGATTTCTCCTATCCTCCATCGCGAACCTTCTTATTCGTTCTTTAGACCCCCATCATTCTATAATTCTGTCTCATATACACAAGTTCTCTCTCTTGCTTTATGCACTCTGCTCCCAATGGTTGAAATGTTCTGGTTTCTATCTTCCAAGTGGGTTCATCTGTACAGTGTGCGCCCCCCCCCCCCCCCCCCCCAGCAATGTAAACACACTTTATTCTTTATATATACAGTGCCCACCTCTGATGTAAACTAGCTTTATTATAATGACAAGAAAAGGCTTAAATGTTTACCTCCGCTTCAGGACCCGGCGGGAATAGATACAGTACTCACTACTTTCTTTCTGTAATGTATACAACGTGTGATACCTTCTAGGCCATCTCAAACCTCATCATTTCTTATACATACTGTGTCTCTCTTTCTCTCTCTCTCTTTTCTGTCTATCTCTCTCTCTCTCTATTTCTCTCTCTCTCCCCCTTCTCTCTCTCTCTCTCTCAGGATCATGGAGCTCCAGAAGACCACTCAGAGGAAGCGAATATCCAGCGACAGCTCGGTGGTGGAGGCACTGGCACACAACGACTCTCTCAGGTCCAGTAAGCCTGCCCTCACCAGGTGAGGAGAGAGGCTAAAACGCAGGGGTGGTGCCCGGACTGAGGCAACCCGCCAATCTCCCAAATCACATATTACAGCTTTGATTTTGTTGTTGTAACACACTTCGATCTTTGATGCTACTTAACATACAATGCAGTCAGCCATACTAGCCTCACACTGTGCTATTGTAAGAGGGCTTTAAACACCGTTTTTAACTTCCACTGTGTGTAGGTCCGGCAGTGCCAGACTGTTTTAAGCCTTGGCCATATCCCTGGCAGGGTGAGATATGCTCAGGAGTAGATTGAGGCTGGGGGAGATTTAGCCAACACTCATTATCGGACAGAACTGGTGTAGCCTCCATCCCCTTTCCTGTCACGCTCGCCTGGACTGAGTAGGAAAGGGGTCTGACATTAGGAAAGGGTCTTGCCTGTGACACTGTTAAGAGTATGGCTCCTTGCAGGTGTACAAATCTACTTTGGCCAGGAATTGTTCCATGAAATAGTCTGCAGTGTCACTGGGTCAGCAAAGCACCGTTCCATTCTAGTTTTTGCAAGGGAAATGCATTCTTCACGGTGGGGTTGTATGTATTTGTCATGGTCCGTCGTTTCAGAAAAGTGTTATGGTTCACTTCCTTTTGTCTCATGAAACTGAGATGACAAGCAGTGAAATGCTGTTTTTTTTTGTGTGTGTATGTGTGTGTGTGTGTTTTTTCATGGGCAAACGCATCAAAACAACATTTTTTATTTTTGCTTTCATAATATCATTCGTTCTTATTACGTGTTTGAACTGAGAATGGTTTGTAGGGCTTGTTTTCAGTGCTGATTGTGCTTTGTTTATATTACCTCCCTATATTGGAGCCAGAGAGGAGGGAAAATGACACAGAGTATAACAGCATCCGCCACAGACTCGCCCTTCCAAATCGAATCTGCCATGAAATATAAAGACTAAGTTAGGCTGCTCTTTGATATTGTGGCCACACCAATAACAGGGACCGTGAGGCTCCACGGCCGCTCACCACCACATACAATACAGGCACTGGAGCCCATTTTGCCATGGCACAATGATGGTAAAATGAGAAAATAACTTAAAATAAAACAGGGTTGGCTAGCTGCGCTCCATTGCTGTACCTATAGCTCCGTCATGGTCTTTGTGCCCGGGGCCGCAGTGGGCTGTGAAAATGCAATACAGTCACAAGGGGTGAAGCACTGCTATTCCTTTGAGTGAAAGTGCACTTCACTGTAAGTTTTGCGTACTGCAAGTTGTATTTTCAACATTTAAAAAAAAAAATATTTTTTTTTTTTTTACAGCTGATGAACTTCAAACTCAACCATACCATCTCAATGTCAATAACCCGCTCTCGAAATGAGGTTTTGTTTGTAGAGGCTTTCCAGTTGTTTCTGTTTCTATTGTTTATCTTGCATGTTTACACATTTATGATTTATCATCAATGTGCTCATCTGTTGTTGTTGTTTTTTTTGGTCCGTCCATTTGTTTGCTGTTGTCGTAAAGGGCCGGATGTATCCATCGGTCTAACACTACTGCAGCTGAGATCAACCCAACATTGAGGTGAGATCAAAGCCCCCTTTCAACACATTCACTTTCTTTCTCTTCACCAAGTCACTTTCTCAATTCTGCCCTCTCTGTCACACAAGAATGTATTTACCTAGCAAAGTTTCTGCTTACTAGTTCCTTGGTCTGGAGTCGACAAAGTAGCACACACCTCCACGCAATGTGCCAGATGTGGCATGTTGTTCAGTAGCATCCCAGTGAAGAGAGAGAATCAGATCTTTGAAACTGAATTTCAGTGGAATATATATATTTTTTCATGTTGTGTCATGGTAACATTGTCCTTACAATAGTATCATATTCACCTCCCAGCTTGGCAGGATGCTTATGAGAATGTGGGATGGCATTCAGCTGCTGATGGAACCATATGGCACAAACAGGCCCATGTGCTCCCGCTCGCTGTCACCGTGCCCCATCCCATCGTTTACATACAAATAGCTCCATTTGGACCGCTGAGAGAGCGTGAGAGAGACTACCTTAGAGTATTCATATTTGGCACATCCTCACATTTGATTTTACAATGAATTATGTGTCATTGTTTCTGCCACTCTTGTTTGTCAGCGATGCTAATTCACTGTTGATTGAGTCTCGTCTGTGGAGGCAAATTTGCATGATGGATCCTCTCCATGTCCACTGAGATGACTAATGAGAAGTTGCATCTTCTGAACGCTGTCATGTGTGCAGCACCGCAAAAAGCCACTCCAAACAGGAGCCGGATGAAATTACTCCGAATTTTAAGTTTTGCTTGTCACTTCAGTGATCTGCCAAACAGACTGATTAATGCATTTTGTAGTTTTTTTCCTTGCCAGATTTTTCCCTGTGTAATGCTTCCCTGTCGTGCAATTATAATTATTTCCAATGTCGTAATTCATTTGAGATTTGGAGCTTTTCTTTTTTTCTTGATGTCCGGGTAAAATGCTTAGGATGCTAGCAAGGGATTTGTTTTTATATTGAATGGGTAATTAGACAGTAATCAGCTAGTCTTTGAAGAGAGGTTATTTGAGCCTTGATAGAAAGGAAATCACTGTCAGCTTTTCCTCTGAGGTTAGGTTCAACAAATCCGCTTAAATGAACATGTAACATCCACTAAGGTGGCGTTATAAGATGTCACATTTTATGTTCTTTATTCACTGTATTTTGTAATGATAGTGCTCATCTGTGTGTAATGCATGTTCCTACTAAAAACGGAGGTTGTTATTTGCAGGGTGTGTTTTGACTGCATGGATAGTAGACGTTAATGACATAAGATGTAATGTGATTTGGACAGCAGCGCCACGTAGATGGGCTCAAACTCTAAAATGTAATCATGTTGATTTGGACAGCAGCGCCACGTAGATGGGCTCAAACTCTAAAATGTAATCATGTTGATTTGGACAGCAGCTCCATGTAGATGGGCTCAAACTCTAAAATGTAATCATGTTGATTTGGACAGCAGCTCCATGTAGATGGGCTCAAACTCTAAAATGTAATCATGTTGATTTGGACAGCAGCTCCATGTAGATGGGCTCAAACTCTAAAATGTAATCATGTTGATTTGGACAGCAGCTCCATGTAGATGGGCTCAAACTCTAAAATGTAATCATGTTGATTTGGACAGCAGCTCCATGTAGATGGGCTCAAACTCTAAAATGTAATCATGTTGATTTGGACAGCAGCTCCATGTAGATGGGCTCAAACTCTAAAATGTAATCATGTTGATTTGGACAGCAGCGCCACAAAGATGGGCTCAAACTCTAAAATGTAATCATGTTGATTTGGACAGCAGCTCCATGTAGATGGGCTCAAACTCTAAAATGTAAGCTTCTCAGGGCATCACAATCAATACATGTGTACAGTATGACGGAAACCTTGTATTTACCATTTCAATAAATACTGTAGGGAGCTCTGATTATACCAGAGCACACAGTCCAGCATGCATCAAACATTCTGAAACGTTGTTAAATTAACAATGGTAAGAAAAGATGGCTCCCCATACCATTGTTTGTGTTTCGAAAGATCTATGTGCTGAACCGAACCACCAGGTAATTGCCCAGTATACCTTATTCTGAGACAGACTGTCTTTTCGCACTTACACAGGAATGTACAGACTGTTTGCATTAACGATCTCCGGGATGACAAATTGTTACCAGCTTTGGCTTCTAAGCATCCAGCAGGCTTGCTTTTCACTTCCTAATAAGAAAAGATTATCCCCATTTTTAAAACCACATTCTGGAGTGTGTTTTTCTGCCGAGCTGCAGCCCTGCCACTTTGCTTGACAGAATAGAATTCATTGAAATGACCATTCAACAGCAGTGAATCGTGCAGCTTGTGACTTTAAGGGCAATCCTGTTGCTTTAGCTCAATTGATTAGCATTGTCTATAGTCATGCAGGCAACCTTGATTCTATGACGCAGATCAGTTGATATCTATCAGCTGCTGGGGTCAATGTGGAGAGGTGGAGGAGGAAGGGGGGGGGGGGGGGGTGAGATCACATAATGAGTAACCTTGCCTGAGACCTGAAGACTGATGTTTATTCCCAGAGCTAATGCCTAGGCATTAGTTCTACTGTAGAAGGGCACACATAAAAGCTTCTGAAGTCCTTCTCCCTGTGATTGGAGAACAACTGTCTGGTTGGTGGAGATGTGTGTGTCTGGACTGTAGAGGCTAATTATGAGGTGAAGCAGATATTTGCGTAAACTGTGTGTAATCTGCCCTGGATCTCCCTCACACTGACAATCCATTAGCGACAGAGGTTAGGCCAGTGGTTTGGGGCTCGATGTTGCCCAACACATCTTAGCTGCATATTTTGTTCCCACTCTCAAAGGAAATTGCTGCCAGGATCCCAGGGCTTGAACATATGCTTTGCCCGATTGTGATCACTTTTTCTTAACTTTAGTCTGCTTCTCTTGTTTCCATACCAACATATCTTATTTTTTTTCAACCCTGAGAGTGTTCTGTTTGTCACAGGAACTGTAAAGGAACTGATAATGCAGTTTGATGTAATGTAAGACTGGAGTACTCATTACATTTTCATGAAGTGTGGGTGAAACTGAGCGGCTTTAGTAAATCAAAGCACACTTTCCTCTTAAGATATATCTTACTTGCATGGTTCTTTTTCACGAACTGTATCACAGACAATACACGGCCTACATATACAGTTGAAATTGGAAGTTTACATACACCTTAGCCAAATACATTTCAACTCAGTTTTTCATAATTCCTGACATTTAATCTGAGTAAAAATTCCCTGTTTTAGGTCAATCAGGATCACCACTTTATTTTAAGAAAGTGAAATGTCAGAATAATAGTAGAGAGAATGATTTATTTCAGCTTTTATTTCTTTCATCACATTCCCAGTGGGTCAGAAGTTTACATACACTCAATTTGTATTTTGTAGCATTGCCTTTAAATTGTTTAACTTGGGTCCAATGTTTTGGGTAGCCTTCCACAAGCTTTCCACAATAAGTTGGGTGAATTGTGGGCCATTCCTCCTGACAGAGCTGGTGTAACTGAGTCAGGTTTGTAAGGCCTCCTTGCTCGCACAAACTTTTTCAGTTCTGCCCACAAATTTTCTATGGGATTGAGGTCAGGGCTTTGTGATGGCCACTCCAATACCTTGACTTTGTTGTCCTTACGCAATTTTGCCACAACTTTGGAAGTATGCTTGGGGTCATTGTCCATTTGGAAGACCCATTTGTGACTAAGCTTCAACTTCCTGACTGATGTCTTGAGATGTTGCTTCAATATATCCACATAATTTTCCTCCCTCATAATGGCATCTATTTTGTGAAGTGCACCAGTCCCTCCTGCAGCAAAGCACCCGCTCAACATGTGCTGCCACCCCTGTGCTTCACGGTTGGGATGGCGTTCTTCGGCTTGCAAGCCTCCCCCTTTTTCCTCCAAACATAACGATGGTCATTATGGCCAAACAGTTCTATTTTTGTTTCATCAGACCAGAGGACATTTCTCCAAAAAGTATGATCTTTGTCCCCTTGTGCAGTTGCAAACCGTAGTCTGGCTTTTTTATGGCGGTTTTGGAGCAGTGGCTTCTCCCTTGCTGAGCAGCCTTTCAGGTTATGTCGATATAGGACTTGTTTTACTGTGGATACAGATACTTTAGTACATGTTTCCTCCAGCATCTTCACAAGGTCCGTTGCTGTTGTTCTGGGATTGATTTGCACTTTTCGCACCAAAGTACGTTCATCTCTAGGAGACAGAACTTCCTGAGCGGTATGACGGCTGCGTGGTCCCATGGTGTTAATACTTGCGCACTATTGTTTGTATGGATGAACGTGGTACCTTCAGGCATTTGGAAATTGCTCCCAAGGATGAACCAGACTTGTGGAGGTCTACAATTTTTTTTCTGGGGTCTTGGCTGATTTTGTTTGATTTTCCCATGATGTCAAGCAAAGAGGCACTGAGTTTGAAGGTAGGCCTTGAAATACATCCACAGGTACACCTCCAATTGACTCAAATTATGTCAATTAGCCCATCAGAAGCTTCTAAAGCCATGACATAATTTTCTGGAATTTTACAAGCTGTTTAAAGGCACAGTCAACTTAGTGTTTGTAAACTTCTGACCCACTGGAATTGTGATACAGTGAATTATAAGTGAAATAATCTATCTGTAAACAATTGTTTGAAAAATTACTTGTGTCATGCACAAAGTAGATGTCCTAAACGACTTCCCAAAACTATAGTTTGTTAACAGGAAATTTGTGGAGTGTTTGAAAAATGAGTTTTAATGACTCCAACCTTCCAACTTCAACTGTAAATACCACATGGCTGGCGCTCTCTCTTTTATCGAATGTGGCCCAGTAGCTGTTGCCTTCATGAGGAGCTTACTCTGTGATCCCCTCAGTTTATGAACACTGGACCCATAGCTACCACTTTTTCTTGCTAGCGTCTGCCTCCTCCACAGCCAACCAGCCTAATGACTAGTGATGGGGGAAAATTCCCAGCCCTACCAATGACGTGTGCTAGAAAACAGCTGACACGAAGCCAGCCGCCTTTTGTCAAGAATTTTAAAAATGGAACTTTGACAAGACGCTCAACGTCTTTGATCAAAGTTTTATCTAGAGAGTGAGACTGTAGTGAGGGGTGGCTGGAGACAGACTGGATAGTTGTGAGAGACTCCTGGGCTGATGAGAGAGACTGTGGGCTCTGTGTGGTTTAATTACCTCTAACAGGGGAAAGCAGGCCCATTAGTGACCCACAGACATACAGGACTCCCAGACCTTGGGGAAATACTTGTTACAGGGATTATTTTCTACTCCGATTTACCATGATCAGAATGTGTTGCTTTGCACAGCAAGCATCTGCTCTGTTGCGTCTAATTGTATTGTTTTCCAAGTCCAGGCGATTGTACTGATCCAGGTTTCCAACAGATTAGACCAGATCTCCCCAACTCTGTTCCTGGAGAGCTACAGTCCAGTAGGTTTTCACTCCAACCCTAATCTAATGCACCTGATTCTAATAATTAGCTGGTTGATCACCTGAATCAGGTTAGTTACAACTGGGTTTGGGACGAAAACCTACACGAGGGTAGCTTTCCAGGAACAGGGTAGCTTTCCACGAGGGTAGCTTTCCAGGAACAGGAAGTTTCAGACGGTTTCTAAAAGAGTATACTCTGTCTGGTGAAGATTTTCCTTCTAATTCACTACCATTTTCCCAAATCAAACTAGTACAAATACAGCAGTATTCCACCTGAAAATCAAGATGGGGTTTGTTTTGTAAGATTGTAATAATGCTTTATTTATTCACCAAAATCTCTTCATCTTTTAATATCGATATGGTTTTACTAAATGCTTGTTTAGCCATTAATCCTGGTAGATGGCCACTCAGAGCAAGTGGTACAACATCTTCATGACCATTATAGTATCTATTTAGGCAGGGCTTTTTATTTTCAATGAATACAATTTATTTTATCTTTATTTAACTAGGCAAGTCAGTTAAGAACAAATTATTATTTACAATGATAGCCTACAAGGCCTCCTGCAGGGATGGGGATGGGATTAAAAATTAATTAAATAAAAATATAGAACAAAACACATCACAACAAGGGAGACAACACTACACAAAGAGAGACCTAAGACAACAACATAGCATAGTAGCAACACATGACGACAACATGGTAGCTACACAACATGGTAGCAGCACAAAATATGGTACAAACATTATTGGGCACAGACAACAGCACAAAGGGAAAGAAGGTAGAGACAACAAGCAAAGCAGCCACAACTGTCAGGAAGAATGTCCATGATGGAGTCTTTGAATGAAGAAATTGAGATAAAACTGTCAAGTTTGAGTGTTTGTTGCAGCTCGTTCCAGTCGCTAAGCGGCAGCACACTGAAAAGACGAGTGAACAAGGTAGGTGTGTGCTTTGGGGACCTTTACAGGAATGTGACTGGCAGAACGGGTGTTGTATGTGGAGGATGAGAGCCGCAGTAGATATCTCAGATAGGAGGGAGTGAGGCCTAAGAGGGTTTTATAAATAAGGATCAACCAATGGGTCTTGCGACGGGTATACAGAGATTACCAGTTTACAGAGGAGTATAGAGTGCAGTGATGTTTCCTATAAGGAGCATTGTTGGCAAATCTGATGGTCGAATGGTAAAGAACATCTAGCCGCTTGAGATCACCCTTACCTGTCGATCTATATATTACGTCTCCATAATCTAGCATGGGTAGGATGGTCATAGGAATCAGGGTTTGTTTGGCAGCTGGGGTGAAAGAGGAGTGATTACAATAAAGGAAACCAAGTCTAGATGTAACCTTTGCCAGCAGCTTTGATATGTGCTGAGAGAAGGACAGTGTACTGTCTAGCCATACTCCCAAGTACTTGTATAAGGGGACTACCTCAAGCTCTAAACCCTCAGAGGTAGTAATCACACCTGTGGGGAGAGGGGCATTCTTCTTACCAAACCACATGACCTTTGTTTTGGAGGTGTTCAGAACAAGGCAGAGAAAGCTTGTTGGACACTAAGAAAGCTTTGTTGTAGAGCGTTTAACACAAAATCCGGGGAGGGGCCAGCTGAGTATAAGACTGTATAATCTGCATATAAATGGATGAGAGAGCTTCCTACTGCCTGAGCTATGATGTTGATGTAAATTGAGAAGAACGTGGGACCTAGGATCGAGCCTTGGGGTACACCCTTGGTGACAGACAGTGGCTGAGACAGCAGATGTTCTGACATTATACACTGCACTCTTTGAGAGAGGTAGTTAGCAAACTAGGCCAAAGACCCCTCAGAGACACCAATACTCCTTAGCCGGCCCACAAGAATGGAATGGTCAAAAGCTTTGGCCAAGTAAATAAAAATAGCAGCACAACATTGCTTAAAATCAAGGGCAATGATGACATCATTGAGGACCTTTTAAGGTTGCAGTGACACATCCATAACCTGAGCGGAAACCAGATTGCATACCAGAGAGAATACTATAGATATCAAGAAAGCCAGTCAGTTGATTATTGACAAGTTTTTCCAACACTTTTGATAAACAGGTCAAACTAGAAATAGGCCTGTAACAGTTAGGATCAGCTTGATCTCCCCCTTTAAATAAAGGACAAACCGTGGCTGCCTTCTAAGCAATGGGAACCTCCCCAGAGAGGAGAGACAGGTTAAAAAGGTCAGAGATAGGCTTGGTGATTATAGAGGCAGCAACCTTAAAGAAGAAAGGGTCTAAACCATCTGACCCGGATGTTTTTGGGGGGTCAACTTTAAGGAGCTCCTTTAGCACCTCAGACTCAGTGACCGCCTGCAGGGAGAAACCTTGTAGCGGGGCAGGGGAAAAAGAGGGAATAGCATTTTGGCTTGTTGCATTAGAAGCGGTTGGAGATGAGTAAATGTTGGACGGGCAAGGAGGCATGGCTGAGTCAAATAGGAATCCTGACTTAATGAAGTGGTGATTAAAAAGCTCAGCCATGTGTTTCTTGTCACTTACAACCACTTCAACTTTAAGGGGCATGGGCAGCTTTGAGAAGGAGGGTTTATTCTCCAGGTCTTTAACCGTTTTCAAGAACGTCTTGGAGTTAGACCTACTGAGAGAGAAAACTGCTCTTTAAAGTAACTAACTTTGGCCTTCCGGATAGCCCGAGTGCACTTTTTTCTCATTTGCCTGAATGAGAGCCAGTCAGCGTGAGTATGCATGTGCATGTAACTCTGTAAGATCACTGTCGAACCAGGGGCTGAACCTGTTTTTCATTCTCATTTTCTTTATGGGGGCATGTTTGTTAACAATATCACTGACGATATCAATGGTCTCTGACCCTCTAATGTTCTTTATATATTCACACCTTTCATACCAAAGATATATAATATATAATAACAAAGATGAAGAACCAATCTTTAGGCCAGCCTGAGAGAGGTGGGGTTGACCAGGAAGTCAGTAGAATAATCTGTCTGGTCAGTACAGGGCCTGCTCCTCAGACAGTCAGTCTCGGCTTCACTGTTCCTGCTTGTGTGCGTTTGATGTTACAGTCTTGTGTCAGTTCTCAGTGGATTAGTGTGTGGGGGATTTGGCTTCCGGCAAACAGACAGCCCAGCCAGGATCAGACAGTAACATAACCCGGAGTGACAGCAGGGAGGCCTAAGAGCTGCCTCTCCGTCCACTCACACTGCCTTACTGACACAGCTCTGTGTGTGTGTGTGTGTGTGCGTGTGTGAGTTTGGCTGAAACAGAATGGAGGAGAGGGAGGGAGGGGGAGCTCTTTTGGCTGCAAACACACGTATTAGAATCTTTTACCTTGGGCTAGTTGGCAGGCAAGGGACGCCTGGAAAAACAGAGCACATCAAGGGACTGTATAATTAACCCCACCAACTCTCCTCTGAACCAACACCAAATCCATGCAACCGAAGTAAGTCTTTTTTTTGGGACATTTCATTTTGTTTTGTGGATTTGGTTTGTTTTAGTTTTTTTCCTATCATGGATGTTTGCTATGAAAACCCAAGGGGTGCAGAGAGATGGGCTTTACATGCATTTGTTTTGTAGACTGAGAAGTTAACTGTTTGTTTTATATCCCTTTAATTGTGTCCTGTTCTCGATCTCCCCCAGGTCAGAGAAGAATTCACTGTGCAATACAGACAAAGGTAAAACAAACACACTTTGAATTGTTAACACTAGGTGATTATAAATTGACGCAGTTAACTTGGCAGCAAGTGGATGTGGGCCAATCGGTGCCCACAACTGTTTTGCTCTCGTGCTTGATGTTTTGAAAAATCAAGGTTTAAGAAACCGCCAGCTAATTCCTGTCAGAATTATGTTTCACTATGAATAATGCCAATGTCGAACGATTAGAGCCTGGTGGTTTTTTGAGCTGGATTCAAGAGGTGGCTAAAAACTTCTTAGCCTTTGTGGCCCTGCTTGAACATGCCCCCGCAAGTTCACCTGCCATCATGCAAAGGGTTTTACCCCCCCCCCAACAAACAAAAAAATTCTTGGCACTTAAGATATGCATTTCACGGCATTTGAACTAGAGTGCTGCGGGGAAGGGTTTTTAAAATTCACACGTCACATTAGCGTTCAAGTCCATCTCTCAAAGATTCTGGCGTGAGCCCAGTCGGGATATATTCTCAAGACCTGACTTGGCATCTCTCGAGTTGTTTTCTTTAAAAAAATATATATACATATATATTTCCAGTAGCAGCCCCTTTCTAATTCTGGTTGTTCAGCTCTGACAGCAGGATTCTAGAGCATATCTTCAGACGCAGACGTCGTGGTAGCAACTGTTTGACTTGCAGAGCTGGCTAACTGAGATTTGGGAGAATGCTGTGGGGAATTTTGAGTTGACTGTTTTCCTGCCTTGGCGGAAAACATGCAGATGGGTGGATTAGGGTAAATAATCTACAAAGAGCATTTTGGTGCTTTGAACAAGGATTTGCCATATTGAGACTGAACCCAAGAACTCAACAGGCGCTAATGTGATTATCTGTTTTAATTTAAAACGTTTCATGATCCAGTGTTTAAATACTGGGTTTCTACTGAAAGCAGCAACCTGCATGTTGCTCTCATTACTACCCGTGTTAGCTGAGTAAATAGATTGATGTTTTTGCTCGTCAATTCAGTTTGAGGTTCCTTTCCCAAGACTGTCAGTCTTACATAAGATATATAGTACAGATAGTACTAAAGCCAAACGGGCAAGTGCCCCGTAAAGAACTATTAATGAACACTGGCACTCTGCTCAGATCTTTCCCCAAAGGACACTGTCATGTATTATGGTCTGCTGTTGTTATGACTACTGAATCTATAGCCTCCTCTCATATCGCTACCTTCTTACTGTACACATATTTCTCATTACTTACAGTATCACCAGAAGTGTTGATTGAATGTGTGAAGAGCAAGGACCATCTGAAGGTGAGTGGCAGCCACAGTGGCCAGTGGATTTGCTCACTGCATATAGGTCTACTGTATAGTGAATGTAGGCTCACTAATTGATACAGTCGACAAGGGAATGATGGTCACTTCTGTCATGACTTTACCTCAGGGTAAGCATTTCTCTAGTCGGCAATGAATAAAAATGCAGTCTATTCCCCCATTCCTCTAGACATGCAGTCACTTTCCCCACGCCTCTGGTCATAACAATGTGCCCTCTTCTCCCAGCTGAAGGAGCTGCACAAACTGGGAGCCGACCTGTCACTGCAGGACCCCTCAGGATGCACCCTGCTCCACTATGCTGTGGACACTGGTAGCAAGGACACTGTCAAATACATCCTGGACAATGGTAGGGACAAGGCAATACACATTTATGTGTTCTATTTAAGTCTGTGGGTAGGACATCCCTCTCACAATACTGAATCATTCGGTGGTATTTCCCAAAGTGAGTCTGTGACCCTTAAATATCAACTATGTGTCAGAAGTTAACCCAGCACGGTAGGCTCTATGTTTTCTAAAAGTAGAATTATGTCCCAGGTGTGGAACGCCATATATTTCAGGGTCATGAGCATTGTTTAAGACAAGCCACAGCGCAGATACATCTCACTCTGTGTAAGCTTGATGACGTTTATGGAGTCTTTCTGGCTCAACAACGAATGATACATTCCAATATTTGAAAAGGGAAATGTTTTCTGTCAAATTCCTCCTGCACCAGCTTTTTACGACTTTATAAAAGTAGTACCTTGGAGCATTGTAATTGGTTTAGGGACATGCTTTGAAATGTCTCTCTCTCCCCTGCCCCCTCCCAAAAAACAGCACCCACAGATATCCTGGATGTAACAGAAAAAGAAAAGTAAGTTTAAGACATGGATTTTGAAATGCTCATTTTACACATATTCTCTGTGATGTATCTAGTTAAAGTTTTTTAAATAGAAAGTTACACTCATTGGATCTACTCTGTCTGTCTTTCTCTCTCTCGGTCTCAGTGGGGAGACAGTGTTGCACAAAGCAGCGTCACTGTGTCAGAGGACTATCTGTCACTACCTGGTAGAGGCAGGGGCATCCCTCATGAAGACCGACTTACAGGTGAGAGCAACGCTCCCTTTTCCCTCATTGCTTTACTCTTTATTTGGCCAAAATAAACCAAGTTGATGCTTAGGTTACCCCTGAGAAGGGTTTTCTACAGTGGATAGGGCGGCAGGTAGCCTAGCGGTTAAGAGCGTTGGGTCCGAAAGGTCGCTGGTTCAAGTCCCTGACCCGACTAGGTGAAAAATCTGCCGTTGTGCCCTTGAGCAATGTACTTAACCCTAATTGCTCTTGTAAGTCGCTCTGGATAAGAGCGTCTGCTAAATGACTAAAATGGATAAGTGGTGGGTATAGAATGGCCTAATCATCATCCAGAAGGAAAATTAGCTCGTCTTTCTTATGACAAGCTAATTATACACCGGGTGAGGGAGCATTACAGCGGTGCCCTACACGTCCCCTCTGAACCAAACTTTCCAGATGCCTGCAAAGTCCATTAAAGTACTTACCTCCAAGTGGCTCCATCATAAAAATGTCTTATGTGTTTACCCTCTCCTGCAGAGATAGACAACTGGATACATTTGTTTCAGTGTGTGGAAAAGCAGTTGGAGCATAACGCTTACATTTTTTACTACAGTATTTCACAAGCATCCTCCTTCTGAAGACCCCACAGATGGTTTTTGTCTCAGATTTCAGGTCCTGGAAGGCTCAGACTTTACCACATTTAAGATTTCTTGATTTTCATGTCAAGGCTTGAAGAATTTTCTTATACAAAATCTCACTGCCAAGTGGTGTGTCTGCAATGTAGTGTCTCTCATACTGTAAGCAACTGGCAGAATGCTTGAGGTGTCCCTGGGGAGGAGTGTAGTCCTGGCCAGTCAGTTCTATCATGCATTGAACGTACTCTGGTACTGTAGCTCTCCTCGAAATGAAACATTCCCATGACATTCAGCAACTCAGCAACCTCCCTCTAGCCTGTACACCCCCCCCCCCCCCCTCTCTCTCTCTCTCTCTCTCTGCCCTCAGTGAGCTAGCAGTGAGTAAAAGCAATGATGAAAAATATAATCTTGCAGAATTTGGGGCAAGTCTGATTCACACCCTGTGGCCTTGGGATGCAGTTCAGCCTGGCTTTCTTTCCTCTCCGCCGTCTCTTCATCCTGCCACCCTTTCTGCCTGTCGGTCTTTCTCACTCACAATACATTCACTCTTGGCCTTGAGATGTCAGCATATCTTAGCAATTACTTTTCTTGTCTTTTTGTCTCACCCTCTTGCCATGTTCTCTTCTCCCTTCTCTCTTATTTCTCTCTTGTGAGTTTGGTTGGGGTCTGCTCTTAAAAAAAACAAGCACTTAGAAATAATTGATTTTGTGCAATCTTAAATGGTACAGGAGCTCGTGGACGAATCAGAAAACCTTTATTGAGTCTAAAACATTCTAGATTTGCTTTTGGTGAATATTCACTGTTGATAACTGGAAATATTAAATCTAAACTATGATGAAATCTGAATACAAATGATTCCAACAACTCAAAAATAATTGCAGACTGATCTTTGACTCTGCGGCTTAATGTTTAGACCTCGGGAGAAATAGATGCTGCCTTAATTAAAGTTGGGTTCTTCATTGCAGTCTTTCATGTTGAGCAAGTTGCCTCTCTTGTGCTGCAGGGTGACACACCAAAGCATCGTGCAGAGAAGGCCAAGGATGCAGAGCTGGCAGCCTACCTGGAGAACCGGCAGCACTACCAGATGATCCAGAGAGAGGACCAGGAGACAGCCGTGTGACTCTGCTCCCTGACCTCCAGCACCACTTCCCTATCACCTAACCCCGTGCCAAACCTACTTTAGCTAAAAAAAGGAAACTCACCAGAGAAGACGGTCAAAAGGGAGCCAGTGTTGTATTCTCCTGCTAGGGAGTTGGTTGGAGTTCTACCAGATGAGAGATTCGTCAGGTCCACCATGTGAGATGCTTGTGACCAGTGGACTTGATTATTGCACTGCCCCCCCAAAAAAAGCGTATGTTTTGTGTCGGAACACTTGGA
The DNA here is from genome assembly GCF_057628025.1 of Oncorhynchus mykiss. NCBI lineage: Eukaryota > Metazoa > Chordata > Actinopteri > Salmoniformes > Salmonidae > Oncorhynchus > Oncorhynchus mykiss. The sequence goes on along the minus strand of NC_143027.1, from coordinate 57,191,343 downwards.
AGAGATGGTTCTTCTGTTTCATTTTTTTCCCCCCAGGTTGTGTTGCACTTGCAATCCACCTAGACTGAATGTTGAAATGGTTCTGTAGAGAATTGTGCTCCCAGGTTTTAGGACAGGAGCTTGGGTCATTGACTGCCTTGGTAGTTGTATTATTATACGCTCTGATGGAGCTGTATCTCTCTGTGTCTATAAAAGCAGCGTGAGCGTTTCAACCGTACGGATCACAATGACTCAGTGGATTTCAAAAGGGTACAAACACTCTGATCCGTAGGCCAGCTGTCTTTAAGGCTACCAAAAAAATGTCATTATTTTATTTGTTTATAGTACTGCTGTTGATTTTTTTATTTTTTTTATTGATTGATTGATTTGTCCACCCATAATGCAGTGTAATGGGATAAAACGATCCACGAAAGTGGGGAATTTTTTTACGTAATACTTCTCATCACCAAACGATTTGAATTGAATAGATCAATATTGTTCTACTTTATGGTCACTTGGCAAATGTTTATTTTTATTTCTTAGTGTTAATAAGGATATTTGGTACTGTACACTTATCGTAGTACCTCTGTGTTAAAGCAGTGTATGCACCTCAGCTCCAATTGCCTTGATTTTCTTATTTTGTTGGCTGATTCGTTTGTATTTAATGTACTTAATTATGTCATGGTGTATTTTTATAGCATTTTTAAGCAGATTGATGTTTATATAATTTGTACATATTATAAATGTAACATTTTTGTGTTTGGTCATTACTTACTATAAAATGTGCATTTTCTATGTATTTGTTTCAGAACTACAAAGCATTTCTTCTCTCATGTTGTTACAGAAGTCAAAGGCGTATTTATTCACCTCAACATTTTTTTTTTACCGATTTATGTTCAGCGAACTCAAAAAATGTTCCGACGGGTTGGGTTGTAAATTTACAAGGTGTTTGTTGTTGTTGTTTTTTTACATTAAAAAAAAAATAATAATAATTTGTCTTCATAATAACCATCAATTTGAGGTTGCTATTTATTTTCCATAGTTATAATCTCTGTTTAAAATATGGCTGGTCATTTAAAACAGAACTATAATCAAACTTAAGTTATAAAGACCTGTGATGGTGTTCATGTTACATTTGCGTAGAGAGCTAGGGGAAGGAATTGGTCTCATTCCAAAAGCCATCCTTCTGTATAACTAGCTAACTAGTTTAATGTTCGAGCCACAGTAACTGTGGATGTACTGTATTTTGTCAGATTGAAATGAGTTGTTTCTCTGGATGTTTTCTTAAAATGATTTAATCGCTAAACATACTTGTAAAACATACTTGTAAACACATTAACAAGGTACACCATTTCATATGCACATTTTTGCTGGATTCTGTTTGTTGTCAAAAGTTTCTAGTTTTGACCTTTAAAACAATCCATCATGCCAACTAAGATGCATTTCATTGTAAATCATTGCTGTTCTCTATTATGGCCAGATACATTTCTTCATGTATCACTGAATCAGTTTCTGTGATAGGAAATATGTCGTCAGTGAAAGTCCTCTCCTGTTTCTAATTCCAGACTGACGATAACAACATATATTTTTTATTTGATGATGAAAAGTAAATGAACTGTGTAGTTCTACACCTCGTACATAATCATATGTTCTCACAGAAATTATTTTTTTGGGGGGGGTACACGTTTTTTTTTTTTTTTAATTTTTAACGATAGAAAACATCCACATACAAACGACAACACACAGACGCACACAAACATCCACAACATCACCCCTGCCTAGACCCACCTGCTCACACCCCCCATCTCCAGCGACCGCATCACTCTCCGCCACACAGCCTCAAGGCCCCCCATTTAGATGACTTCACTATAATTGAAATATCATGTTAGCCTTGAGGCTGAGAAGATTGGATATCATCATTTGAGGCATTTATGATTATACTGCATACTGAAAGAGGTGCATGTTTGATCAGGTTATGTAAAATATATCCTCTTGTTTAGAGACTGACATGGATTTATATATTTTGGATGTATATTAACATCAGGTTTTTATTGAAGCCTTATCTACCTGCACTATTTTGTATGTTTCATGTATTTGAGGATCTGGACCAAGTTAAACAACTGTAGTTCACTGTGATCTTGGAAAGTACACCGTGGAATCATTATAATAGTGTTTTTCTCAACTTACAGTATATATTTGTCCATTTCCAATGGAAATATAGATTAAAACAGCATTAGGATATTCACATTTATCAGAGGTTTTCTAAATCCGTTTCCAGCATCATACCATTGGGGATTCTGATTATGTAGTATGCACAGTGCGTGTTGTTGTTGATTGACAGACTTTTATGGAGGCCTTGCATGATCTTTCCTCGAAGAGATGATTTGTGCCACCAAACACAAAAAAATACATTATTGTAAATGTCGTCTTTATTTTATTTTTGTATTCTTTTTTTTCTTACTTATACAGGTAAGTCGGTTAAGATTTTTTATTTATTTAAAATTACGACTTGTCAACCATATTGAATCAATTATGAAATGGTCATGTCAGATTTCTAATGAACATATACAGTGCTTTCGCAAAGTATTCAGACCCCTTGACTTTTTCCACTTTTTCCACATTTTGTTACGTTATGGCCTTACTCTAAAACGGGTTAAACTGTATTTTTCCCTCATCAATATCCACACAATACCCCATAATGTCAAAGCAAAAACAGGTGTTAAGACATTTTGCCAATATATTACAAATAAAATACTGAAATATCACATTTTCATAAGTATTCAGACCCTTTACTCAGTACTTTGTTGAAGCACCTTTGGCAGCGATTACAGCCTCAAGTCTTATTGGGTATGACGCTACAAGCTTGGCACACCTGTATTTGGGGAGTTTCTCCCATTCTTCTCTGCAGATCCTCTCAAGCTCTGTCACTTTGGATGGGGAATGTCGCTACACAGCTGTTTTCAGGTCTCTCCAGAGATGTTAGATCGGGTTCAAGTCTTGACTCTGGCTCGGCCACTCAAGGACATTCAAAGACTTGTCCCAAGCCACTCCTGAGATGTCTTGGCTGTGTACTTAGGATCGTTGTCCTGTTGGAATGTGAACCTTCGCCCCAGTCTGAGGTCCTGAGCACTCTGGAGCAGGTTTTCATCAAGGATCTCTCTGTACTTTGCTCCGTTCATCTTTCCCTCAATCCTGATTAGTCTCCTAGTACCTGCTGCTGAAAAACATCCCCACAGCATGATGCTGCCACCACCATGCTTCACCGTAGGGATGGTGCCAGGTTTCCTCCAGACGTGACACTTGGTATTCAGGCCAAAGAGTTCAATCTTGGTTTCATCAAAACTGAAAATCTTGTTTCTCATGGTCTGAGTCCCTTTGGTGCCTTTTGGAAAACTCCAAGCGGGCTGTCATGTGCCTTTTACTGAGGGGTGGCTTCCGTCTGGCCCCTCTACCATAAAGGCCTGATTGGTGGAGTGCTGCAGAGATGGTTGTCCTTCTGGAAAGTTCTCCCATCTCCACAGAGGAACTCTGGAGCTATGTCAGAGTGACCATTGGGTTCTTAGTCACCTCCCTGACCAAGACCAGCTATAGGAAGAATCTTGGTGGTTCCAAACATCTTCCATTTAAGAATGATGGAGGCCACTGTGTCTTGGGGAACTTGAATGCTGCAAAAATTGTGCTTCAACACAATCTTTTCTCGGAGCTCTACGGACAATTAATTCGACCCCATGGCTTGGTTTTTGCTCTGACATGCACTGTGGGACCTTATATAGACAGGTGTGTGCCTTTCCAAATCATGTCCAATCAATTGAATTTACCACAGCTGGTCTCCAATCAAGTTGTAGGAACATCTCAAGGATGATCAATGGAAACAGGATGCACCTGAGCTCAATTTTGAGTCTCATAGCAAATGGTCTGAATACTTATGGAAATAAGTTTTTTACATCTGCAAGAATAAAAAATGAAAAGTTTTTGCTTTGTCATTATGGGGTATTGTGTGTAGATATATGAGAAAAAAATGTATTATCGGTTTTAGAATAAGGCTGTAACGTAACACAATGTGGAAAAAGTCAAGGTGTCTGATTACTTTACGCATGCACTGTATGTCCAAACCTACCACGGGAATTAAACATGCCAAAATGTACAGAGGAAAACGTTGCTCAAACATTTTACATTCTAAAAGTCGGAGACACTTGTTGAATAAGTAAGATTGCTCATGATTAATCTTGACATCGCTATCTAAGGTGCAATGCATTTATTAATAATGATGCCTCATATGATATCCTGGTGAAAGTTGCCTTGGAAACTAAAGACAGCATCTCTCCACAGCATCTTATCTATCGTCTATGATCTACCAGATTGTAGCATTATTTGTTGGTGTTTAAGTTTCATCAGAAAATAATTTGACAACAGCAGAGGAAAGGCAAAACGGAGCATGTAGTACAAAGTTACCTCTTGGAATTGAGTTGAATAACCTCAGCCTTACAGTAGTATGTTTTGTGCGCTTGTACTACAGTATACAGATTTGAATCTGGCCCAGAGACTTGCCATCACATCCCAAGCTATTTTTTGACATGTTCATCGCTCCATTATGAGTTTTACTGTTTTCGTGTAATTTTCTGTACATTAACTCAGCCATTTCAACATCTCACATTGTCACCTTAGCTTTGCGTAGTGCCTTTACCCATAGCTTACGTTGAACAGAAAATACAAGACTATTATTATCAGACACTATTTCATGTCATGAGCTCTATCCTGTTATGGTGTGCGCAAGTAAACACTTCCCATAGGTGTTATCACAAAATAATTTATTTTCTATTTGAAATGACACATTCCCCAACATGATATTTTAAATGCTAATCTAAAGATGCGTTATAGCCCCACGTTCCATGTTGTCGACTACTGCAAAGAGCACCCTCTCCCATCGTCATTTCCGTATGTCCGCTGATTTTAAAAGTACTATATTCAGTAGAAATCCACTGTCTTTGATATACATACAAGTGGAAAGTGCTCTTTGGAATGGCAGGAGCGTGGAACTACCAATGCTATAACTGCATTAACGCAAAACTTTATTAGTGTTCAGTTGCATGAGTGCAATGCAGGCAGGGTTTACAGTGACTGAATGGGGTCAGACAATTTAAATGCCTCTTTTATGACATTTTTAAGGGAGCTGCAATAGAACAAGAAATGGTAGTTTATGTATATTATCTGTGCTTTGTTTTGAGTTGCTGTGCAATTCAGGTGCGAGAGTATCTATCACAATTAAAATAAATAAATAGAGAACATTTAAATTACTGTGCAATATTGTGTTTTTTTCTTTATTCAAAAATATGCCATTTTTTTTACTTCGTATAAATAGTGACCAAAACGTGATGGACAGACTGGTGTGCAATGTTGACGATATCAATCTGTATATTTGTTTCTATTGGCTGATTTGTATATATAATTTTTTTGTTATCTGCTTGGGGGAAAAACATAATAAAGGATGGTACTTAAACAACTGTATTTATTGTGATGACTTTCTTGTGAGTTTTGATTCTATTGATCCTTTCAGTAAAAGTGCACTTCTTAATAACCCTGCATTGTATTTATTGTAATGACTTGTGAGTGTTGATTCTATTTATCCTTTCGGTAAAAGTGCACTTCTTAATAACCCTGTATTTGTATAAGGTCCTATTAATATTTATCAGCTACCTCAGGTGACCTACTGCACAGGTGATGATTGTTACTGTAGACTGACTGACTGATAAGAATGGAGTCCACCTCAACTGTCTGTTAGCCTGGTTCTTTTCAAAGTTTCCTTGTACACAATGAGGGGTTCAATGGGAGGTGGTATACGGGATTTTGGAGGTGGTATAAGGGTTGACATATGGCTAAGGTTAGCAGTCTAACCCAAACACACAATGTCTTTAAAAGCGGTTAGAAGTCCACAGTTTGGAGTGTACCCTCTTGTAATTTGAGTAAAACAGCCTCAATAATTACTGATGAAATCCAAGGGCTTGTGATGTAATACAAGTGTTTATTCCTCACAATTAGAGGCTATCAAGACGAAATGCCAGCTACTCTATTTATTAATTTGGTGGACTCATGACAGCGATCAAATGGACTATGTTGCATCTTCATTTTATTCTTGAGCCTTTATTTGGCCTTGCAATGTTACATGATCTGTCTGGATGATAGCATTGGCTCATATGAGACACTGGTTTCGACCAATCCTGAACGCCCAACCACATAAAGCCATTGCAGTGCAAGTATTGAAAGCCTTTTGAGACTGCACATTTCCCCTCATTTGTTGCAAACCATAAAGCTACCCACACCTGTAAAACATATTTTTTTTTTTACAAGGATCTGGTAAAAACAAACCGTCCTCATAGGCCATTCGCGGCTCCCTAATCCCTGGCTGCAAGACCAGCTCAAAAGATATCAACAACTGAGATAAAGACCTCAAAGATTCCCTGAGGCCTAAACCCAGTGCTCAGACAGAGCATAGAGCAGCGTATACTGGTATGTAAGCAAAGCTTGATGGTCCAACCCAGTGAGACAAACTGCCATTTTTGTAAAAATGTCTGAAGGAAAGTAATAATGATAGTTAAATGCCTCGGTGTTGCAACATGCAATGTGTTTGAAAATGATGAGTCATGTAAGTCAGAGCTGATTCATAGTGCATCGTCTGGAATGATTCAATACTGTAATTGGATACTGACTAGTTACTGCTGGATGTTGTATTGGATGTGTGTTTATCAGTTTGGTCCATTTGTGAAATTGAACAGCTTTTTTCCCCTTGCTCTGATTCATTGTTGGCATGCTATCCAACTGGCAATTGGAAATGTCCCTGTCTATGGTTCAGATTCTGGTCTGATCGCTATTGTGGTCCTGACTCACCTCCCCTGCCCTCCTGGGATTACCAAATCACATGGCCCGAGGTCACAGAGTTATCTTGGATATACTGTACATCGATACTAGATAACATGTAGACACATACTGAATACGTTGTATGTTATCAGTACAGTCATCTAGTTATTGAAAATGTGGTTATTTACTGTAAAACACTGTCAGCCTATCTAGGCACCACACTGTTACTCTGCCCTGTGGTCGAGCATTTGCTTACACTAGAGTAGGCTGGTAGGAGGAGCTACAGGAGGACGGACTCATTGTATATGGCTGAAATTGAATAAATGGTCAAACCATGTGGTTTCCATATGTTTGACACCATACCATTAATTCCATTACAGTCTTCCTGTCCTCCTATAGCTCCTCCCACCAGCTTCCTCTGGCTTACACGTGGTGTTTATAAATGGCTCTTAACCAGTGTCCCTGTCTAATGGAAGCTGTTGTGTGACAATAAGCTCTCTGGCTACAAAATCAGAGGTGGCCAGCAAATATAGGGCAAATGACTGGTCAATCCCTCCTGTCCTCCTGTATAGCATTTACTGTGGAGTGGTGGAAAAGGTACCCAATTGTCATACTTGAGTAAAAGAATAGATACCTTAATAGAAAGTAAAAGTCACCCAGTAAAATACTACTTGAGTAAAAGTCTAACAGTATTTGTAAGTATCAAAAGTAAAAGTATGAATCATTTAAAATTCCTTCTATTAAGCAAAGCAGGCAGGACCATTTTCTTGTTTTTAAACTGTATGGATGGCAAGGGGCACACTCCAACACGCAGATATAATTTGCGAAAGATGCATTTGTTTAGTGAGTACGCATGATTAGAGGCAGAAGGGATGACCATGTGTTGTCTGGATAACTGCATGAATTGGACCATTTTCCCGTCCTGCTAAGCATTCAAAACGTAACGTGTTCTTTTGGGTGTCAGGGAAAATACATTATTTTCATTAGGAATGTAGTGAAGTAAAAGTAAAAGTTGTCAAAAAATATAAATAGTAAAGTAAAATACAGATACAAAAAAAACTACTTAGGTAGTACTTTAAAGTATTTTTTACTTAAGTACTTTACACCACTGCATTTCTGATGCCTACATCCCTAGGCATTCTGTAGGCACCATAGAATAATAGAATCTATAGAGTCTATGGTAGGTAGTCTGAGCACGTCATTATGCTTTCCTTTCTCTGTGGTAATGTCTGGTGGTGAAATTGATATGGGTGTATATATAGCAATCAATGTATTTTTAATTATCAAGCAGAAAAAATACTTGTAGATTCGAAAGACTAGAACAATGACTGAGACATAATAATTTAGGCTTCTAGGGATTCACAAAAATAAAACAAAAAGTTTATACCCTAGGCTAGGGGTTGCGCGGTTAGGTGTCTCTTGACCCGTAATCATCACGTGGGTTAGTGATGTCACTAGGTGGTTAATTTAGTGTGGCCCTAATGTTACCAGCTCAAACTAGTTTTGGAGAAACAAAGGGGAGGGCGACAAATAAGAGCAAGCTGACCGGGATAGAGGTATTCTAGGACTGTAGGACTCTCTTGTGGCTCAGAGTAAGACCTTTAACTCTCGCCAAGAAGTACGATCAAAGAAACAAGTAAGTTATATGTGTATTTATCCAAATGTATAGTGATAAAATGATTACTTTGTGTCACTCAATACAACGTTGTCATTACTCACTTTTAATAGTTCAAATATATAGTCTCCATCATCGGAATCCTCTGGAGGATAACTGACATGTCGTGTGTAATTTCTCAATTAGAGTTATTTTTCTTGGGAGGTTTTATTTGTGTGTAGGTTTCTTTATTGAGTTTTTATTTTTATGGTCTTTTAAGTAATTTATGCACCATGTGTTGACTTTACTGCATATATTCATAACTTTTGCCAGTAACGAACACACAACTTTTGTCCCATACACGCGATTTGCGCAAGAAGCGCAATGGCACTGCGTATTGTCATACACGTTCGTTGAATCCTAAATATGAAGTAATATGTTTCATTCTACAACGGTTCTGTTTAGGGCTCAGAAGAACTTGAGGCCAAGATACGTTTTGTTGTAATTGTTTTGCTTTGAGTTTAATCACTTTCAAATTATGTTAGCTACTTTTCACTGTGTGACAACGTCCTCAGGGGTGACACATTCTAGTTTTGATGATAATAAGACGTGTGTGAGTGGTGTACCCTCTGGACTTCTTCCAAACTCAAGTATAACAGCTCAAAATAGTTACAGTAACGTGGCTATTCATTTAGAACTAAATCCTGCGCAATATAAGAATATTGTTTCATATAAGTCATTATGTTTAGTTGTTACTATTTCAGCTGTAGTGAAAGCTACGCAGTTTGAAAGTGTACTTTTGCATATCTTTGTTCATCTTAAAGTAGCCATTTATTCCACAATCTTAATTGTGTTCATGTGCCAGAAATCTTTTGCTCTAAGTTTGGGCCATTGAATGGTTTTTATGACCAGAAAACTTCACATGAGCAATAACTGTAAGTGACTCGGGATAAGAGCTCCTGCTAAATGACTAAAACGGATGTAAATGTAAATCTCTTCCACCTCAAGAATATGACCATTGAAATCGACTCCAAACTCAAGTACTTGCATTCACTGCTATCCACTCCACTCAAGAGTTGTTCTCCTTTCTTTGTCTTTCACTGCCCAGGACCTTTTCACCTGACCACAATTATCTGCTCCCCCCGATCCAAAGTAGGGGCTGTGTAAGAGGCTGTAAAAGTTGATTTGCAGTCAGAGATAACAACCAAAGCAACATAACCTTAGAGAGATGAAATGGGGAAAAGATAGTCCTCAATCTGTTGTTATCATTGTTTTTCCTGTTGTATTTTTGTCTCTTTTAGAAAGCTATTGGGCACGCTGGATACAGATTGTGCCTCGGGGTTATGTTTTTAGAAAGGGAGGAGGGGTAGCATGGGGCTTTACAGCTTGTGTGAGCTTGGCAGATGGACCTCGAGGCAATGGCACAGATAATCAGTGGAGAGAAAACAGCTTTGAAAAGACAGATAAAACTCTCCCTGGCTATTGAAATGCACCGTTCAGCCTGCAGGGCCCCTCAACTATTCTCTCACTGCTAATGGGTATGATGGAGTCTGTCGTTGGTTATGTTAGCGTATCGTGAAATAAGAAGGAATGTGAAGTAAGTAGGCAAGGGCCATTGTCTCTTTTAGAGAATAAACCATTCTGTCATGACTGCCAAGCCTCAACCATAAGGGATAATATTTTCACGTCATTGATGGCAGGGAGAACGTTTAGCTGTTGACCATATAGTAGATAAAGTGCACTCATCCTATTTGAGTCAATAATGTGAACCACTATGTCCTTGCACTGTCGGTCTCTGACGGCCAGAATCCACCTATATTTTGTATATTAGATCAAATAAAGCATGTGATTCAGCCATTTGTTGGCCACTAAGTGTTACTTCCTTAAGTAGGCCAGGGCATTCTGGGTCTTTGTTAACTGTCTTTCTTTAGAGTGACCCTCGACCCCGCAGCTTCTCTCTTATTGGTCTTAGTGGGCATTCCATCCTTTTTTTTTGCGGTCAGTGGCTTTTCTGAGAAGACGAGGAATGCTGCTTTGCAGTAAAAACAAGAGTGACTTTAACCCTTTATGCTTTATGCTTTTCAGGTTCAGCGTGGTCCTGCTTTCCATTGGGTTGTTATTGTTTCGTTGTAGAACTGATCAAGATGTGTGTTTGACAGTAACTCTAATGTTATCTATTTGACCATTATCAGATGATTAGCAAGAGGAACCACCATTTGAGTCAGTTGAATTATGATGGTTACGGTGTCTGGTCCAATTTTACTATTTGGTTTGCTTTCTGCTAGGCAATTAATATTATGTTCATCCCATTGTGTGATGGGTAGATGGTGGTAGTTGGGTGGGGTGTTAATAGTGAGCGATGTTTCATAATAACATGTTTATGGTTGGGTAAAGAAGATCTCTTACACACCCATACCTAAGTATTCTAACATTCTTGTTACAGCTGCATTACTGATGGATAAAAAATGACTGGCACGGATAAAAATAGCAATGTTTGTCGGCATATTTAGCAAGTCTTTCAGCATGCTAGCTCTTGTAAGCTGTAGTATTTTAAGAGGACCTTTCTCCCAATATGCTAAGGTCACATTCAGATGTGTGGAACAAAGACTCTGCATGGGATATCTGTCTAGTGGCCCTTTAGAATGGAGTGAAAGGAGACCAGCAAAAGGCTCTGTTTTAGCTCTGCATTAGCAAAGAACGATGAAAGATTTTGAGGGCTCTCCGGGCCTCACCAACGGCAAGGCTCAGTGGGTTAGTCGAGGCCTGCTGGGTGTTGTTTCATCAATGACAAATGTGTTGCCTGGAGTAGCCCCTCGACATTTATGACCAGGGGAAGAATGTCATTGGAACTGCTAGCTGGGGGGTGGGGGGGGGGGGGGGGGGGAGTGATGGCAGTTGAGAATGGGGAGTTTCCAGAGTTTTATGGTTGCTTGGAGTGTTTAGTTATGCTTACTGGCCACTGGCGCCTAATTACTTTTTTGAGGACAGAAGACAGATTTACTAGGCCAGCAGAATATTTGATCAACTGGCTTGAAGAGGAGCAGTAAGCGTATGTGCCAGAGGGCCTGCTGGCCTGGTATTTGTGTAGCCATCGCTTTCATTCTCAGTCCTTTTGATGAGCAGTCAAATACAGATATAACACTTTCAGAAGCCAATTGTAAAATTGCCTGATAAAAGGATTGTGCCTTGGTAGATTCTCAGGTAGACCAGCTCCCTTTCAGTAGTGAGTGGATGGCTGCCGCTTATGGCATTCTACCTCACACAGTACGAGGCCATAGTTCAGAGAGGTGATAACCTCTAATGGATTGGACTTTTCCAGTGAGTTGTTGATTCATCAGTTGTAGCTGACCTTTCTATCCAGGGTTGCCCGCAGGCAGGGAAAGTTCAATGCGAGCATACTGCAATGTGAGAGGATGTGACTGCCATCTCTGCTCGGCTTCTGGACATATTGGCTCAGGCACAAACCAATAAAACAAATGTTGCTGTTAGATGAGTTTGCGTGGGCAACGGGAAATACACAAGGGTGCTGTTCATCAGAGACTTCCCAGAAAACCGGGAACATTCACAGAACATTATCTAAGATTCCCGTTAAGTCGACGTGGGGGGGGGGGGGGGGGGGGGTGGTGGTATTTAGATTCATCAGGGGGTGCTTCCTGTGGCTATGTCCTTGGAATCTTCTCCCAACATTCACTCGCATTTTCTTCACAACATCTGTAAAAACTGCAACAGAACATTTCCCTAAGGTTGTCATTAGGTTGTCATTAGGTTGCCAGGGAATGTAAGAACACAATGTTCCAGTAATGTTCTTAGAAACATACTGCCGCAACAAAATGTGGGAACAGTAGAACTGGTTCTGAGGAAACAGTACAGGAACGTTCTGCTAATGTTGAGGGAAATGATTTTCAAAACACCCATGACAAAAAGCAGGGAATATTCATTCCTACAATGGTTTCAAAAAGGTTATAGTGTGACATTGTGACATGATGGTTGTAATAATGTTCCCTGAAAATACTTAAGCAATATAATGTTGGCGCAATAGAAGTTGTTCTTAAAAAACATTCCAGGAATATTCAGCGAATGTTGATGGGGATATTACTATTAACCCCGATTACAATAAACCTCCCTGCAGGACTCTAATAAAGCTATTCTGTAAGGTTATGACACGACGATCCAGAATTGTTCTAAAAACATACTTCAACGATAATGCAATTAGTTCTGAAAACATTGCTGCAATGTTCTGCTAACATTGATGTGTAATGTAACATTATTATGCTGTAGGAAGTTGCCAAAGTTTTAAACAAATGGCATCCCTATCCTCTTTCATCATTATATCATATTAGGGTATTGTCCAAACAAAGCTGTAGCTTTTTTCAACAATGGCAATCAAGTAGATTTGAACCTGCAATCTGCCATCTTCAAGCCTTGTAGCCTACTTAGTTTTCTACTTGGTTTGCTGCACCACCACGATCTTGATGTTTCTAGTGGATCCTTAAATAATGATCCAAACTATGGCTACAGTATATGTCTTAGTACATATGCACGTCTATGTACACCTCACCACAATCTGCCAGGAAATAATTGAACATGAATTCTGAAATCAAGTTTGGAGGGAAAATAAAAGTAAATTGCCGTGTGTTTCTACATGGATTGTTGTACAACTAACTTCCTAAACAGTAAGATAACACTGACACATGAAAGAAACATCGATGGACTGTTCAAAACTTAATTTGATAATTCTGGGAACATTGAGGGAATGTTTTGTGCACCCAGATTTTGTGTTTTTGGAACCTATCTTGTCATATCCCCACAATGTTCCCATAACCTAAATAAATGTTTTAGGAACCTTTTAAAGAACATAATAATACGTTCTGGGAACGTTCTTGCAACAACAGGTACATGTTTTTTCAACCTAATAGAAACCTTGTAATTATCTGCACAACTGGACAGTTGTGTTTTGGGAATATATTTTTTGCCATGTTCCCACAACATAAAGATATGTGTTAGGAACTTTTAAAGAACATAAAAAAATGTGTTCTGGGAATGTTCACGTAACATCAGGTGAATGTTTTTTGCATTCTCAAATTGCATAATTGCATAAACATTGCGTAATCATCTGCACAACTGGAAGGTTTTTACGTTTTGGGAACATATCTTTGTGATGTTCCCACAATGTTCTCACCAGACTGTTCCCACAACCTAATGAAACATTCCGGGAACCTTTAAAGAACAGACCAAATGTGTTCTGGGATCATTCTTGCAACATCAAGCGAATGTTTTATAGAAACATGTCACGTCCTGACCTTAGAGAGCCCTTATTTTCTATGGTCAGGGCGTGACTGGGGGTTAGTCTAGTTTATTATTTCTATGTGGGGTTCTAGTTTTGTTTTCTATGTTGGTGATTTTGTATGATTCCCAATTAGAGACAGCTGGTAATCGTTGTCTCTAATTGGGGATCATATTTAGGTAGCTTTTTTCCACCTGTGTTTTGTGGGATATTGTTTATGGGTAGTTGTATGTCAGCACTCAATTGTCATCACGTTTCGTTCTTGCGTTATTGTTTTGTGCGTTTCACTAAATAAAGATGTGGAACCCAGATCACGCTGCACGTTGGTCCGAGTATGCTTCTAACGATCGTGACAGAATATCCCACCACAACAGGACCAAGCAGCGTGCCCAGGAGGAGAGGGTAACATGGACTTGGGAGGAGATTCTGGATGGGAAGGGATCCTGAACTTGGGAGGAAATCCTGTCAGGAAAGGATCGCCTTCCTTGGCGGGAGACGCAAGGAGAGAAGGGAGGACAGTGACGACGCCGGGGTTCGCGGCCACAAGGAAAGCCCAAAAGACAGACCGAAAAAAAACTAATTGGGGGTGGCACATGGGGTGGTCGGCGGAGCCGAGGAGTGAACCAGAGCCAGTCTGGGAGAAGAGGGAGATACTGGAGGAGAGTGAAAGGAGAGCGTCAGAGATTGAATGGAGGTATTGGAGGAGAAAGAGCGGAGAGAGTTGTTAAGTTGGTGGAAGATGCACGACAGTTGCCCTAAGGAGCGTGTAATTAGTTTAATGCCACATGAGTCAGCATGTGTGTTAAAGTTCCAGTACAATTGATGCCGGCTATACGCACCAGGTCTCCAGTGCGAATTCACAGCCGGGTACATCCTGTGCCAGCTCCTCGCATTTGCTGGGTGAGGTGTATCATCGAACCGGTACCATTGATGCCGGCTATACGCACCAGGTCTCCAGTACGTCTCCACAGCCAAGTATGTTCCTGCTCCTCGCACTCTCCCTCAAGTGCGCCTTCCCAGTCAGGTATGTCCTGTGCCTGCTCCTCGCATTCTCCCTGAAGTGCATGTTCCCAGTCAGGTACGTCCTGTGCCTGCTCCTCGCATTCTCCCTGAAGTGCGCCTTCCCAGTCAGGTACATCCTGTGCCTGCTCCTCGCATTCTCCCTGAAGTGCGCCTTCCCAGTCAGGTACGTCCTGTGCCTGCTCCTCGCACTCACCCTGAGGTGCGTGTCACCAGTCCGGTGCCGCATGTGCCGGCCCCACACATCAGGCCTCCAGTGTGCCTCCCCAGTCCAGAGCTTCCGGCGACAGTCCCCAGTCCAGAGCTTCCGGCGACGGTCCCCAGTCCAGAGCTTCCGGCGACGGTCCCCAGTCCAGAGCTTCCGGCGACGGTCCCCAGTCCAGAGCTTCCGGCGACGGTCCCCATTCCAGAGCTTCCGGCGACGGCCCCCAGTCCAGAGCTTTCGGTGACGATTTCCAGTCCGGAACCTCCGGTGACGATTTCCAGTCCGGAACGTCCTACGACGGTCCACAGTCCGGAACCTCCTGAGATGGTCCACAGTCCGAACCTCCTGAGACGGTCCACGGTCCAGAACCTCCAGCTCAGGAGCCTTCCTCTGCGCCTATGTCCAGTCCGAGCACGGCGTCCAGTCCAGATCCAAGGCAGGAGCCTTCCTCTGCGCCGATGTCCAGTACAAGCACGGCGTCCAGTCCAGCCCCATGGCAGGAGTCTTCCTCTGCACCGATGTCCAGGCCAGGTAGCTTTTTTCCACCTGTGTTTTGTGGGATATTGTTTATGAGTAGTTGTATGTCAGCACTCCATTGTCGTCACGTTTGTTCTTGCTTTATTGTTTTGTGCATTTCACTAAATAAAGATGTGGAACCCAGATCACGCTGCACGTTGGTCCGAGTATGCTTCTAACGATCTTGACAAAACATTGTATAATCATCAGCACAACTGGACTGTTGTTGTATTATGAGAACATTTGCCACAACCTAACTAATGTTCTGGGAACTTTCACAGAACCAATTTTGGTTTGCTGGGTTGGCGTCTTAGTTTGTGTTGTAGGAAGATTCATTGTAACGTCCACATGACATTTCGTGAACAGCCCAGAACGTGACATCTTAGTTTCCTGCTGCTGTGTGATCTCAATTCTTTGTTCTCGATGGCTTCATTGTTTGTGTTCCACCAGGAAACTTGTATGATTTATGCATTTTGCCAGTCATTAACGAGGGGTCCTAATTAATCCTAGCCAATAATCAGGGTATGGTACAGAAAACACATCTTGTGCCTTGAATGTTGATTGTATGTCACAGATATAAACGTAATAATATTTAAAATACTTATTTGCATAGTGAGAAGCAATGTTTCAGTTTTTATTAGCCTGGGAAACAGATTGATTGAATAGGGCTGCTAATCTTTTGAAGGGAAAGCGTGAAATACTTTTAGATTCCCACCACAAAATCAAGGATTTGGTATTATAGGCAACCTTGTTTGGGTAATTGATGTCAGATTCCTGGAATTAAAAGAGTTACTCTTTGTGGGTGTTCTTCAAACTAATACTAGACCTGTCTGTCCCGGCACAGCTCTGAACTCTTCTAACCCAGACAGAGACAAGCAGTTCCCCCATGTCCCCCAGAAGAATTGCTTCAAACCAAGCCTCTTCCATCGAGCTCTCCCTGTCAGGGCGGCCCCTATCACCTCCCAGCAGGTGGGTTAGCCTTCACCATGGTGATCTGGTGCTGCCATCCATCCCCTGCTGCTAGCTCTGGGACTGTTGGCAGAAAGAATAGACATGAACTCAATTAAGTCAGAGAATAAATAGAAACTCAGAACTTGAGAGTCTTGGAGGATGCCTTATAGACAACCAGACATTTCAGAAATAGAGGGCTATTTCTTTATCTGTGAGTTACTGTCCTTTTCTTTTGAACTTAAAGCTGAAATCTGTAACTGGTCGCCCCAGTGCCTTTGTTTTCAGGGGTTTAGCAGAAACATACCTCAAACAACATGGCCAGCCTAGCTAACCCGTAAAGTAGAGTTGAGTTTGGCCACATTGTGGCACTGTTGGACATGCAAGCTCATTGGCTCATAGCGGCCATATTGTTTCAGCTAGTCTTGCATTCATAGATGCTATATACCAAATTTGGTCCCGATCGGTCCAGCGGTTCTGGAGAAGAAGACGTTAATGGTCCAACATACATCAAAAGCATGATTGCATGATCAGTTTGATTGTGAATTCGGATATTTGGAAAGTACCGAAGTAACTCGTCCTGGGGCTATGTGTCAAATTTTTCCTGATGGTGGCACGGTAGGCCCATAGCTGAACTACACCATTGGTGCCTGCAGCTATATATTTTATTGTTTTTGTTATTGAAACCGAGGAGAATGTCCGGCAACGTGGTAAAAAAATGTTTTGCAGTACATATTCTGGTGTTCTATTGCGCGTTCAATGATGTCCAAGTAAAAAAACAACAACACAGTGTTATGTCTGCATAATGCAATGACCATGATACACAAAGATGGGACGCGCGATTGTGACAATAAGATGACATGAATTGTGTTTAATGTGTCATCAACATGAGCCGGATAGATTTATGTTTTCGAACATATTCCAGGCAACTGCATGTCACAAAATGAAATGTTGTATTTTGTTTGGTGTTCATGTTGGAAAACGTGTTGTTTTGTGTAAGGGGAAGTGAAAGGGTGGAGTGGGTAGCTCATGACCCATTGATCCTCATTGCTGGTTGTGTGCCTCACTGTTTGTCTGATTGACCCTAAATTGAGTCATGAGAGCATAGGGAAAAAATCAATACAATCTTTCAGCCCTCTCACATGTATTTTCCTAGTTCTCACTCTCACAGGCTCGAGTGTCAAGCTTTAAAACGGTTTCATGTAATTCATTTTATATAACATGACGTGTTTTACTCTTTGACCATAATCCTTTATTCACTTTTCACCTCTAAAGTAGAGAACCTCTCATTGTAATGTGCAGACTCCTCATGAACGGACAGGGGTGAATTAGTTTGACTAGCTGGCAACGATCAATATTTGACCTTGATCGTGGTCTTTCAACTCTCATCTCGATCATAGATACACACCAGAGGAAAAATCAGGTTGACCTTTGGCACAGCAGATGTCACCTCAAATGACACACAATATAACCTACAGAATGTCTAAATTATTTCTAGTGCCACGATTGTAAAAGCATGGTTTTTTGTTTTTTTTCCCTCTTTTTTTTTTTCTTCTTTTCTCTCCAGTATGCGAGGTTTGTTCTCAACAGTTGTGGTGCTTCTGGTGGCCTTGATGATAGTCACCACTGAAGCAGGGAAAAACAAGAGAGGTAAGGGATTTGCTATGTGTGGCTTTAATATGCCGTGCCCAGTTTTAGAATTAGCACGGCAGTTGCACCTTTCATGAGGTTCATAAAGCCCCATGAAAGGTTGGAAACATGTCCTTACTAATTACTAATTGGAATATTGCTGATATTATTTCTGTCATCTGTATATATTTATTTTTTCATAATTACATCTTGACATTTTTGTTTCACAGAGAAGGGGAAAGGGGCCAAGGGTGCTGCCACTGAGTGTGCGGAATGGCGCTATGGTAGCTGTGTGCCTAACAACGGAGACTGTGGAGCCGGTGTCAGAGAGGGCACCTGCAACGACCAGATGAGGAAACTGAAGTGCAAAGTGCCTTGCAACTGGAAGAAGGAGTTCGGCGGTAGGAATTATACATTGATAGATGATTCCATTTCCCTTGATATACCCTGCAATTTCTCAAAGTGTAAAGTGGTGGTCAGTCAATCAAAAATATAGCAAACATGTCATTCATAGGTTATTACTACATCATTAGAATTGTATCATGGAATTTCTTAGTAAATACCTAGTAATTTACATAACCGCAAAAAACTATAGAACAATTTCTTTAGAATAAATGATGTTCAGACTGTTCTATGATAGTCTGATGACTGTTACTGTAATTTAATGATGCCAATGTGTTTTCATTAATTGAAAAAACTTAATCTATTTTATGAGAATTTGTAAGATTCTTGTTTGCATAAAATAGACGTAGACCAGCCATTTCAATAATAGGTAACATAATTTATTCTCGGAGCGCGCTGCCACGTTACCGCGAGCAACAGTTTATATACAATAACATGACGCCATTTCATTGCTTAACAGAATCCCCTCCTCTCGACCGGGACAAAGTGAGGTTAATAGTTCATTCTAACTTACTAACACACACACAGGTCACACAACATAACTTAATTAACTTTTGACCCATCAACATTATCGATAACCACTTAGCTGACAGTTCTAATTAACAGAGAACCTAGGAATGCACTCACAGCCTTATCTAAAACACCCCAGAGCTCAGTTTTGTCGGTTCAACCATAGGTTAACTACCTTATCTGCTTACTTAATCCACAACCCATTCATTTCTGCCTAGTTGGAATGTTGTTCATTAACTTTAATTACTCCTTGTCCGTGTCACACAATCCCTTCTTATGAACTCATATTGTTAATCAGATATAATAAAACAGAGTATAAGTTTACTTAGTTACAGTTCCATTTAAAATGATTTGTTCAGTCATTTAATCATAATTTTCCCAACATGACTCACACTAAATTCTTCGGCTACTCTGTCGTTCACTACATACTTTAGTCTGAGACTGCCATCATTGAAGTTGTTTGTTGGGAGGAGGGGCACGAGGGGCGTTGTGCAAAGCAAAGTCATCAATGATTGGATTGTCTCTAACCAATCAGAGTACCAAAGCCAATGCCGAATTTTCAAACCGTCACTTTACCCACGTGTGTTCTTGCTCTGGCCCAAACCATTGGTTTCTGGACCAATCAGATGGCCCGAATGTGTCCGCATTCGGTGAAGGATCGGGGAGGTACTCAGATCCAGACTCATTGCAGGGAAGAAACTAGCGTACGAAACTAACGTACGTGGGCTTTTTTTTTTAAAACTATCATACTCAACGGTTTTCCCTTCTGAACTGTGCAATTTCAGCTGACTGCAAGTATAAGTTTGGCAGCTGGGGTGAGTGTGATACAGCTACTGGATCCAAGAACCGGTCTGGAACCCTGAAAAAGGCCCTGTACGACGCAGAGTGCCAACCCACCATCAAGGTGTCTAAGCCATGCCCCACAAAGACCAAGACAAAGGCCAAAGGTAAGAAGTAAAAATGTAAGTAATGTAATAAAGTAAAATTCCTATCCACAAATGAGTATGTCATATTGAGCAAGGAATCTATGATGAATTTACCCTATTGTTTCATCATTTTTTTTTCTTGTCTTCCTACAGGAAAGAAGGGAAGAGGCAAGGAGAACTAGAAGGTGGATGAGTCCACATTGAAGAAGTGATTGGTTGGATTTTATTACGCAATATCCTTTGCTTTTTCAACAAACATAATATGCACAAGTGAATTATGAGATGTCAAGTGGGCCCTTCCTTCAAATACAGTATAACAAATGCTAAATGTCTCTGAATATTGACCAAATATCCCACAAATGTAGACAAACACAAAAAAAAAATCACAAAAATATCCAGCTGTCAGTGGCCTGGCAATTTGGCAAGTAAGAATGCAGTTCTGGACATGCTGTATTATGCAAGATATGCAAGAAACAGATACTCTTGAACTCTAAACAACCTTGTGATGTACAACCAGAGTTTGTTGTATTTTTTTGTACGCTCTCAGTTCCTTTACATTAGTTCAACTGGAGTCAAGGCAAAGCTCCTTGTTTGAGATGATTTTAACCAGTAGAT
This sequence comes from Oncorhynchus mykiss, assembly GCF_057628025.1. Lineage (NCBI taxonomy): Eukaryota > Metazoa > Chordata > Actinopteri > Salmoniformes > Salmonidae > Oncorhynchus > Oncorhynchus mykiss. Next base: position 57,170,863 of record NC_143027.1, on the reverse strand, counting down.
TTGATATACTTGAGTTTTTTTAAATGAAAAATGTTCATCTTACATTGTTGTGATTGTTATAGTTTTCTCTTGACTACCAATTAGTATTACTAACAGAATTGATGAGTGGATTTCAGTTGCGTGTGCCAATTAGTAAAAGTAGAGATGCAAATCAACTATTTTTCTAGTAAACTGAGGACTGTCAGCTCAACGTGTTTCATGTACAATACAAAGCTGAGATTGAATGCTCAAGAGAAGGCAGTCATTGTCTTTGTAACGATAATAGTGTTATTGTTAAAACGATTAGTTTTATAATATATATACTTCAAAAGGTGTCAGGCGATTTTGAGTCGAACTGCTGCGTTCATATTTTAGCAAACACATACATACGCCTTCACACAGTTCATCTGTACTCTCATTTTTGTAATTACTGTCATTATTATTACACAAACCCTTGGAACAGAAAAACATCTACCACTTAAAATAAACTCTCAGAATTTTGACTATTGGTTGTTTCGTGTTTCTTCCTAATAAAGGTTTGTTGAGTCTCTGCTTTTGTTGAAATATACAGTGGCAGTTTAACTTACTACATTTATACTATTAAAGAGAGACTGAATCAAAACAACTACGCCCCTGGTTGAAAATAGCCTATGTGGCATCGATATGTGTCAGGTACATGTATTCTTGTGTCAAAATGTACTACAAAATGTAAATATGATAATGTTGGTCATAAAGTCAGTCTTGTCCAAAACTGAGATTTGGGAGATTATTAGGAAAAAAGGGTATGTCATGGTATGAAGTGTATATTTAATTCCTGCCTACAGCTGACAGCACCCAAGTAGCTGACCATTGTACATTTGGGTTGACTTTGGATATCCCTATGGGGCTAGGTACGGACCATCAGTAAATTACACAATGTACATACATGGGACAATATTCCTTGCTCCAAGACAAACGAAACAACTTCTTTGCTCGCTTTGAGGACAATACAGTGCCACCAACACAGCCCGCTACCAAAACCTGCGGGCTCTCCTTCACTGCAGCCAACGTGTGTAAAACATTTAAGCGCAAGGCTGTTGGCCCAGCCCTCGCAAGGCTGCCGGCCCAGACGGCATCCCTGGCCGCGTCCTCAGAGCATGCACAGACCAGCTGGCTGGTGTATTTAAGGACATATTCAATCAATCCTTATCCCAGTCTGCTGTTCCCACATGCTTCATGTGGGCCACCAGCCATTGTTCCTGTTCCCAAGAAAGCTAAGGTAACTGAGCTAAATGACTATTGCACCGTAGCACTCACTTCCATCATCATGAAGTGCTTTGAGAGACTAGTCAAGGACCATATCACCTCCACCCTACCTGACACCCTAGACCCACTCCAATTTGCTTACCGCCCCAATAGGTCCACAGACGACGCATTCTCAATCACACTGCACACTGCCCTAACCCATCTGGACGAGAGGAATACCTATGTAAGAATGCTGTTCATCGATTACAGCTCAGCATTTAACACCATAGTACCCTTCAAACTCATCATTAAGCTCGAGACCCTGGGTCTCGACCCTGCCCTGTGCAACTGGGTCCTGGACTTCCTGACGGGCTGCCCCCAAGTGGTGAGGGTAGAAAACAACATCTCCACCCCGCTGATCCTCAACACTGGGGCCCCACAAGGGTGCGTTCTCTGCCCTCTCCTGTACTCCCTGTTCACCCATGACTGCATGGCCATGCACGCCTCCAACTCAATCATCAGGTTTGCAGACGACACTACAGTGGTAGGCTTGATTACCAACAATGACAGGACAGCCTACAGGGAGGAGGTGAGTGTGGTGTCAGGAAAATAACCTCACACTCAATGTCAACAAACATCAAACAGAAACAGCAGAGGGAGCAGCCCCCTATCCACATCGACGGGACAGTAGTGGAGAAGGTGGAAAGTTTTAAGTTCCTCGGCGTACACATCACAGACAAGCTGAAATGGTCCCCCCACACAGACAGTGTGGTGAAGAAGGTGCAGCAGCGCCTCTTCAACCTCAGGAGGCTGAAGAAATTTGGCTTGTCACCAAAAACACTCAAACTCTTCTACAGATGCACAATCGAGAGCATCCGGTCAGGCTGTATCACCGCCTGGTATGGCAACTGCTCCGCCCACAACCGTAAGGCTCTCCAGAGGGTCGTGAGGTTTGCACAACACATCACCGGGGGCAAACTACCTGCCCTCCAGGACACCTACACCACCCGATGTCACAGGAAGGCCAAAAAGATCATCAAGGACAACAACCACCCGAGCCACTGCCTGTTCACCCCGCTACCATCCAGAAGACGAGGTCAGTACAGGTGCATCAAAGCAGGGACCGAGAGACTGAAAAACAGCTTCTATCTCAAGGCCATCAGATTTTTAAACAGCCATCACTAACATTGAGTGGCTGCTGCCAACATACTGACTCAAATCTCTAGACACTTTAATAATAAAAAATTGGATGTCATAAATGTATCACTAGCCACTTTAAACAATGCCACTTTATATAATATTTACATACCCTACATTACTCATCTCATGTGTATATACTGTACTCTGTACCATCTACTGCATCTTGCCTATGCCGTTTGGCCATCGCTCATCCATATCTTTTTATGTACATATTCTTATTCATTCCTTTACCCTTGTGTGTATAAGGTCATTGTGAAATTGTTAGATTGCTTGTTAGATATTACTGCATGGTCGGAACTAGAAGCACAAGCATTTCGCTACCCTCGCATTAACATCTGTGACAAATTGAATTTGATTTAATTTGATGATTTGATTTGATTTTAAGATGTCAATAGCTCCAAATTAGTATGACATAAAAACCTCAAACCAACTATAAATTGTGGAAATTCATATACAAATATTGCACACATCTAAAAGGTGTGCAACATTTAAATATTTTCCCATTTACATTGTGTAATATATTGACGGTCCCAAACTAGCCCACAGATAGACTATCCAAAGCCAAACCAACTTTGCCACAGTCACACACCGTCTGACTGAAGCTGATTGGCGAAAGAAGTTGGCTAGCTTGTTAGCTAGCCTAGGCTACACCCAGACATAAGACTTGGTTAGACTGTTTCAAGTTATCTAGAAGGTAGAGTGACTGTAACTGTGTATAGTTTTGGCAGAGTGAATGTACAAATACCTCCCACCTGCAAACACACATAAAATATGCTCACATCAAAGCACGTCTTCAAGACCCAAATCTCATTCTCAGTTTAATTTGCTAATGAGAATGATTGTAACCGAGGCTAAATCAATACTTTCAGCCCCCTTTAATAAGAACATGATTTCATTTCAGGACCTGTCATGTTCACTGCTATGTTACTGTTGACCTGTAAGATCAAGTAATAGAATGTATGGCACTAGTTGAAAGATAATGATGCCAAACGTCAGGCGATGTCTCATCGTTATTGCGAGGAAGAGGCATGGTTGAATGAGTAAACCAAGTGGCCCTTAAAACAGGGCAAACCAGATGATTTGTTATAAAGCCCACAGGGCCTTGCTGACCTGGAGTTGTGGTGCCCTGATTTGTGCTGCTGTGTTTTGGCTCTGAGGGTCCTGCTGGATCTGGCACTCCCCTGGGCATTCAGCACGGCCATTAGCTCATTCTGTGTCACTGTTCGGTCACCGGCCCCAGCTCTCCTCCCATTGCCTCCAACAGATATCACTAACTGTCAATGTTAACTCTATATTCCATAGTATGACTGGTAATACTCGTAGTGTGCAAAATATATTCCATTAATACTGCATATTAAATCAGAAAGCATACTGTACATGTAAAATCATTTCAAACACTATTCCAATGGTACACAATCTTTATTAAGCATTAGAAAAAGATACAATCCTCTGTACACTGTCTCTGGATGGTTGTTTTATGGGAGGCCCATATTACAGGAAACTGTGGTCATGTTTTACACTCTCCCGCACACCCCTTTTTTGGGGTCGCACCCAGCCTTTCATGCCAATGTTATATTCATTCATTAAAGACGGTTTATTCATCAAGCTTTACCACCACAGTAATCACTCCATGATCATTTCAAAATCAGTTTTATATGGATGCACCTCCGTAGCTGGTCATTTTACATTACAAGGTCACGCCCAAACAATATCTGTTATTTTCCCTACTACTCCCTACTTTGATGCATCTAGGTGCTTTGTCAGAAGGTCCTTCTTTGAAAATGCATTGAACCAGTTCGATAAGCTGTTACCCACATAATCATTGGTGTGACCTCATGAAAGTGATTATAGGCTGGGGAGGTACAAGCTGGACTTCACACGTTGTAATCCAACATGGAGAATAGTGACAAAGTTACAAATATAAGGGACTTAGTCACCAATGGCATTCAAAACAAAAACAACTGCTTTAAATGTTTTCCCATAATTCCTGACTTTACATCAATTTAGAAATACACTCTCTTAATATCTCTTGCATATACATACAGTTATATATATATATATATATATATATATATATATATATATATATTTTTTATATTCAATTTGTAAAATTAGGTGTAAACCACAAACATAATACAAGAGAGGTACAAACATTCAGATATGAAAAGCATGAGAGAAACTGCACTTTTTAGAGCATACAATGGCCTTCTATTTACACATTCTTAATTAGGCAGGAGATAACATAGAAAATATGTTTAATACTCTCGAGATAAGTATCCCCTATAAACAAGTGTTTGTTTTTTGTACCGGTAGTTCCATTCGCAGTGAAGGCTAAATACATTTTTAAAAACACTTTCATAATTGTGAATCTGGCAAAGAATTAAATCTTTACCGTTGCCTGTGGGTGTTTCTCCTTATAACGTAACAACAAGATACATTAATTGTTTGGAGCCAAACACTGGTTGTTAATTTATGCCATGGCCTTGTACTGCCATCAACAGTTTGTCACCTTTGAAGATCATCTTTGAGCAGAAACAGATACATCAATATTTCGGTCAGCGTTAGGTGAATGGAAATGCATACATACTGTACTTTCAGGGGTAACAACTTATTTCAAGTCACCAGCAGTATTTTTGCAGTACTTGGGCGTACGTGCAACTAGCCTTGAGGTTAGACAGTCTGCGACGACAAAGAATCCGTATCGTCTTTTTCTCTCCATGTTATGACCACATATCACATTATGATAATGATTCACTGACGTGAGGGAGTGCCTCCATTTCCGCGAGGAGTTAATAACGCTCTCGATAATAAGGAGGAGGGAGAGGAGGAAATGGATAGTTGAATTAGACATCTCATGCTTGTTTCATTTTATACTGTTGTATAAAGGAAGATTTCCAAGCTCCTTTTTAAATGTGTCTTTTGCCGTACACCCAGACATGATGTAACACTGCCCTCAGTGTCTCTGGTTAGGTGGTGGTATCTTGGAGAGGTGTTGGCCTGGCCTTAGACTACTGATATTCAGCTGGGCTTCTTGAAGATTGTAACCACATTTCAGTGGATACGAATTAGTCCTTGTTGGTCTTCACATCAAGGGTCCATAACTTTAGCTGATCTCAGATTCTTCATTTGAACGATCCTCACATTGGACTTCATATTTATACTTTATCATTTTGACATAGATATGATGTTACTATCTTCTGTGGCTAAGACATCTCAGAGGAGCATTGAGTGTGACATCATTTCATAAGCATGACTGAGGAGGAGGCTCCCTGTGGAGGCTCCCTCCTCCCCTCCTACTGTACCACTCCAGATGTCTCAGTAATATTACCCCTCACCAGCCCTACTACTGTATGTATGCTCCAGCTCATCTTGTTCCAATATTCTTATACTGGCACATGAGGAGGTTCTTGAAGGTCTTCTTGAAGGTGGCATTGCAGAGGGCGTAGCAGGCTGGGTTGATGGTGCTGTTGACGTAGCACAGCCAGTAGCCGATGGCCCACACAGTGTCTGGGACACAGGAGTGGCAGAAGGTGCTGATGAGCACCATGACATTGTACGGGGTCCATGTGAGGATGAAGGCAAGCAGGATGGCGAAGATGGTTTTGGTCACCTTCTTTTCCCTGGCTGCCATCTGGCGCTTCCTCTTCACCTGGCTGCGGGCAATACTGGCAAACTTGCGCGCCACCTTCCGGGGACGGTTGACTGGGATAGAGCGGCCCTCGCTCCCCTGGATGGGTGGCTGAATCTCGATGGCGGTAATGCACTCGTCACCAGCCTGCTTGGTTACAATCTTGATCTTGGACCATTTAGAGGTAGGGTTGAGTTTGACGGTTGCCGCTGCAGGTGCAGGTGCAGGTGCAGTTTCAGGTGCAGGAGCAGGACCTGGTGCAGGAGCAACACCAACCCCCGCCCCGACAGTGGCTTCACTGTTGGCCCTCTCCTTGGCGTTTTTTGGGGCAATGCTGGCTGTGCTGGAGTCATTGGAACTCTCTTTCTCTTCTCGATTGACACTAGCGTCAGCCTTGGTGGAAACAACAGACTCATCAATCTTGCCATTCTTCACAGCTTCACCAGTGTTGCAGGACTCCAGACTGGGCTTGGGGGACTGGTTGTTGTTATTCTGTCTGTTAAGGATGTGGCTCTTGAGTGGGTTAGGTATCTTGAGGCCCTTCTTCTTTTTCTCAGCCTCAGGCTTCTGCTTGGACACCCGGCTGCGGCTGGCCAGAGAGATGTGGATGTAGAGCACCATCATGATGACCACAGGCAGGTAGAAGGCAGCGATGGCTGTGCCGAAGGTGACGGCAGGGTTGGAGAGAAACTGGATGTAGCACTCTCCTGGTGGAACCGTGCGCTCTCCAACAATAAACTGCCAAAACAGGATGGCAGGGGCCCAAAGAATGAAGGAGAGAACCCAGGCACCTGCAATCATCAGCCCAGCCATTTTGGTGGTCCTTCTGGCTGGATAACTCAGGGGCTTGGTGACACAGAAGTAGCGGTCAAAGCTAATAATAAGAAGGTTCATGACAGAAGCATTGCTCACCACGTAATCCAGGGCCAGCCACAAGTCACACGCTACAGGTCCCAGGGGCCAATAGCCCACAATGATGTAGACAGTGTAGAGGTTCATGGAGAACGCACCAATGATAAGGTCTGCACACGCCAGGCTAAACAGAAAGTAGTTGTTGACAGTCTGGAGGTGCCGATTGACTTTAATGGAGAGCATCACCAGGATGTTGCCTGTGACAGTGACAAAGCTAAGGGAGCCTGTAACCAGGGCGATGAAGACCATCTCCACGGCTTTATAGGGGCTTCCCACCACCTCCTCCCCCGCCACACAGGTCTCATTGGGGCCAGAATCATTACAGCTGAGGTTGGCTGAGAAGACATCACTTGAAATGTTGCTCAAGGAGCCTGAAAAGGAAGCACAATGATAACAATATGTTATTTCTGGATGCTTAGCACAAACCTCCCAACATATCCACTGTTATGTAACATATTGCCCTCAGCGAAATGTTCTTCGCCAAGACATTTCATTCTTGAAATGTGATAGACAGTATGAACGTCTGAAGACATTAGAAAGGGCATAGTACTATATGTTTTTACTTCCAAGTGAAGAATAGCCTGGTTGGGTTTTCATCCTTGGTTATGCGTTCTGGTTTTATGGGCATGTGCATATGTAAATGAGTATTTGCATTCCAAATTAGATATAGTAGTAAAGATTTAAGCCATTGACAACTTGAGCTATGCATGCCTGAGTTATTTTACAGATCCTTCAGTTTACCTAGCTCCTATGAACAAATTAGTAGACAAAAGGTTTATGACATGAACATGGGCCTGGACAGCATTCCTGGTGAATGGCCTTGGGTGAGGAGGGTTGGGTTCGTATTGCGTTGCTCCTCGGTGATGTGTTCTCCCGCATGCTCTGTGCAGCTGTCTGTTCATTCAATAAGACATCACAGAGAACTAAATTAAGCACAGCACTAAACATCAACGTCTCTTTCTGGTCATTTAGATTGACCCCAAAGGTGAATTATTTAAGCCTCTCTAAAACAGTTGAGATTCTAAGTACTTAAATGTATTTTCCCCTTGCACACTCATGAAAAACAACGGATAGAGATACACCAGCCGAGCCTGCGATGTAACACTGACGTGTAAGAAAATGTGACACTGAGCTCAAATAATTAGCCTACCATTAGCATTGAATAGTAATCCATTTCCTTTCTATCGCGGATAGCTATCTGTGTCAGCAATGGATCCCCCCCCCCCCCACATTAAATATTGAGGTACTGTGAATATAAAAGGCATTTCCCTAAGTGTCGTCATCATCGGCACAGCACCCCGATACTCCGCAAGAAATGCTTAGTTGTCAGCCAACTGTAAAGCTTTGTGATGCAAACAGAAAAGTTACAGGGGTAAGTCCTGACACAAGACACCTCCGCTGTACAATACTAGCTTGAGGAGGACATACTGTTGAAAGTGTAGCTGAGTCGGTCTCTGCTCTGTCTAGGGCTCTACTACAGCACTATAGTTAACTACTCTGATTGTGGTGTTGTAGTTTGGAAACCCAACTGTATAAAACATGATCAAATCATTCAAAAAACAACAACGGTAGAAATGCAAGTCAGGGCGTAGAACGACAAAACAAACCCCATTCGATAAGAAGATCAAATTATACAAAACACTAGCTAACAACTTGCCGTAATCCATATTACAACTATGTGTTACTGCAACATGTGTATGCCAGTATGTCTTTAGTAGAGCTTGATGGTGTGATTGTATGATTCCATTGAAAGGCTGCCCTCTAATGGCAAAGCAGTGTTTTGCTAGGGGATACAGGAGATCTTATCAATAATGATCAAAGAGATGGCATGGCCCCTGTCTTTCAGTCGGAATATAGGATGTGAAATGTTGCTTTTAATGCTCTCTGCCTTCTGTTGTTGTATACTGCTCTGACCTCCAGAAGGTGGAACAGAGAATGAGGGGAGTCGGTCCATAACTGAGAGGCAGAAATCAAATGAAACCACCTACGGTCATATCGTAGGTTTGTTCTTTTTCACTGTTCAGCCAACTTTGAAGTTAAAAATAACTCAGAGGAGATCAAACCAGTCTAAAATCCATACTCACTTGTGTGGCGGTGACTGAATAACTCATTCTATTTGATTCCAGCCAGACAAAGATGGCGGCTGCTAACTTTAAAATTGCTCTTAGTTTCAGTATCTTGCAGTGTTCAGGAGTAGTGAACTACATGTAGTTCAACTAGTAATTTAACTACAATATGCAGTAGCTTGGTGGAAGTAGCTTGGTAGCGTTGCAGTAGTTAATTACTTTTTTGCCATGTAGCGGTGTCGCTAACTACTGGAACTACACACTACGTTTTTGCTAAATTAACTGAAAAAAGGGTTGAAGGGAAGAATTTCCTTTATTTTCCAGACCTTCTCACTTGAAACATAGTTTTTGTGTTTCAATTACACATTCTGTTAACATCTGACTCCAGAGTGATCTGTTCTTGCAATTTGTATTTTAGATATGATGATCTTTCACGAAGGGGTATGGATGTAGTGAACTACTTTATCCAAAGTAACTTTAGTCAAGTAAACTATACATTATATACTATATACCATACTTTTGTATAGCTTAACTTTTTCTTGTGTGAAGTAATTGATAGCTTTGTAAACTACATTCAGCGGCCAGTTTATTGGGTACACCACCCCATTCACGAAAATGGTTCGCTCCTACAGACAGTGAGTCACGTTGCCATGGCTTGCTATATAAAGCCGGCAGACAGGCATCGAGGCATTCATTTACTGATCGATTAAATGTAAGAATGGACAAAACGAGTGACTTAAGCAACTTTGAGCGTGGTATAATCGTTGGTGCCAGGTGAGCCTGTTCCAGTATATCAGAAACGGCCTTCCTGGGCTTTTTGCGCACAACAGTGTCTAGTGTTTACAGAAAATGTTGCAACAATCAAAACACATCCAGTCAGCGGCAGTCCAGTGGGTAAAAGCAACTTGTTGATGAGGGAGGTCCAAGGAGAATTGCAAGAATCATGCAAGCTAACAGGCTGGCCACAAACATGCAAATAACGGCACAGTACAACAGTACAACAGTACAACAGTGGTGTGCAGAATAGCATCTCGGGAACGCACAACTCCTTGTCACGGATGGGCTATTGCAGCAGGCGACCACACCGGGTTCCAGTCCTATCAGCTAAAAACAAGAAGAAGCATCTCCAGTGGGTACGTGATCATCAATCAACACTGGAAAATTGAGGGGTGAAAAAACATTGCCTGCCCCGGTTCCTGTTGAGTCATGCTGATGAGTCAGGATTTGGTGTAAGCAGCATGAGTCCATGGCCCTATTCTGCATGGTGTCAATAGTACAGGCTGGTGGTGTAATGGTGTGGGGAAGGTTTTCCTGGCACACATTAGGTTTCTTAATACCAATAGAGCAACGTTAGAACGCCACACCTTGTAGAATCCATGCTCTGAAGAATTCAGGCTGTTCTGGAGGCAAAGGGTGGTACGACCTGGAACTAGATGGGTGTACCTAATAAACTATTTTAGAGAGGCTTCCCCAACACTGGTATCTTGGCTGAACACATTTGTGTGAGGTTTGTGTTTTTACCTGCCTTCAAGCTCTGGAAATGTGAACCTGTTGACAACATGGTCCCACAAGTCTGTCTGTGAGGGATTCCTCAAATAAAGGAATGTGTTTAGTTAACTGAAATGAATGATGTAAAAATGTACCTCTGTTAAGTAGGGAGCTAATAGAGTTTACAACCCTCACAGCCACCCAGCTTAAGGAGAACAGTGACTTGGCTTTAAAGAACAGTGACTTGGCTTTTTTCAGATGTCAATAACTGAGCCCACTGATCGAGGTTCTACTGTTCAGGTGTAAAATGGTGTAAGCATGTAAGGATTTCAGGGGAGTATCCATAATTAAACAGACAACTTTTATGTATTTCAATCCCTGCCAAGGGATTATGCAATTAGAAAGAAATAGTTAAATATTCAGTAGATAGGTGATTTTCTTACAGTATAAAATCTCAGAATTACTGTTCCTGGCTCTAGCAATGTCTGTGATATCCTTGTGTCTAGCAAGAGAAAAGCAGATGCACTCCACTTGAAAACCCTCAATGCCAAAATTGCTAAAACACAGCCGCCATGGGCCAGATACTGTTATTAGGCGTTTTGGTCTTTGATGCTGCAGGTAACATACTATATTTTATCAACTACAGGTACATATCCATAACAGGTCATTTATCTCAGTGATTTTCAGTTTCAGTTTCTAATAAGTTTGATCCAATTCCTGTTCGACCAATATCAAGAAGTTTTCTACTTTAAAGACAACGGCTCACTATATACAGTTGAAGTCGGAAGTTTACATACACCTTAGCCAAATACATATAAACTCAGTTTTTCACAATTCCTGACATTTAATCCTAGTAAAAATTCCCTGTCTTAGGTCAGTTAGGATCACCACTTTATTTTAAGAATGTGAAATGGGATATTACTCCTACCAAACTTTACAGTCGGCACTATGCATTTGGACAGGTAGCATTCTCCGGCCTAAACCGAGATTCGTCCGTTGGACTGCCAGATAGCGAAGCGTGATTCATAACTCCAGAGAACATGTTTCCACTGCGCCAGAGTCCAATGGCGGCAAGCTTTACACCACTTCAGCCGATGCTTGGCATTGCGCATGGTGATCTTAGGCTTGTGTGCGGCTGCTTGGCCATGGAAACCCATTTCATCAAGCTCCCGATGAACAGTTATTGCGCTGATGTTGCTTCCAGATGCAGTTTGGAACTCAGTAGTGAGTGTTGCTTCAGCACACCGTGGTCCCATTCTGTGAGTTTGTGTGGCCTACCAGTTTGCGGCTGAGCCGTTGTTGCTCCTAGACGTTTCCACTTCACAATAACAGGACTTAACAGTTGACCAGGGCAGCTCTAGCAGGGCAGAAATTTGACAAACTGACTTGTTGGAAAGGTGGCATCCTATGATGGTGCCACGATGAATGTCACTGAGCTCTTCAGTACGGGCCATTCTACTGCCAATGTTTATCTATGGAGATTGTATGTCTGTGTGCTAGATTTTATACACCTGTCAGCAACGAGTGTGGCTGAAATTGCCGAATCCACTCATTTGAACGTGTGCCCACATACTTTTGGCAACGTGATACTTTTTGGGTAAGTATTTCCCGAGAGAAAGCTATATGCCTATAGTTCCAGAACCCCGGATAGATATTTCTCTACATAACTTGCCAAAGCTGAACAGCAGGATGCCACAAACAGCAGATGCTGCTGACAAATACTTCCATTCATTAATCAGGAGTTCAAACAAGGACTATAGTCACTATTTAGCCAAATAGGATTACTCCATCTTCTGAGACACTTTCATTTTTATGATGGATTTGAGAGTAGAATATTAATCCTTATATGCAGTATCATCTAATAAACATAACGTTGAACACAGAGACTAAACTAAGGCCTAAATAAAGACTAAACCAGGAGATTAGGGCAATCACGTGCAGAAAATCAACAAGGAAAATACACGTCATATGCACTGGGCTGTTATGCATTTCAAGCATAGGTTAATCAAGCTATTCTTGGGTAAGCCTACTTAAGAATCAGTTGTAGCAAGAACACATTGTCGTTGTCTACATCTACAGCAATTAAGGTAATGCTAGCAAAGAGTATGTGCAGGAATCATGCTCTCTTGCGTTGGTCTTCTGAACTATTGAGACTACACAACAGGGACAGCCTCTCAAACCCTGTAAGGCAAAACCGGCCCATGGGTGGTTTGAGTTAAAAAAATAAATAAGATATATATTTTGGGGGAAAACGATCTCAATTGACATTTAAATGACTAAAACCAAATCAAAACCGTGTAGAAATGATAATGGACCCACATTTATCATCTCTTCACTCTGTCCAGCTTACTAACAGTCATCGAAACAAAAACTAGAGAGTCAAGGAGCATCGGAAATCCCAAAAGTGATGGATAGAGAAATATTCTTTGCACATTTTGATGGAGATGGATTATAATACATGCGGCCAGTGGGGCAAATGAGTTTGAAACCCCTGCTCTGAGGGTACATTTTGATGGGAACACACTCTGAGCTCTAAACATTAGGGAGGGCCTAATAATAATGCTAAATATAGGATGCATGGCTCAGTGAACATCCCCTCTGCATGCTGTAGGGATCCTCTTCTGTGCTGTAAGCTGCTTGATATGGTACATGCTCTACCTTTGATTCCCTTTATTCTCATTATCCAGGCTTTCATGCTGTGCCATGTAACTACCTGCAGAGAAACATCGCTGCCACTGGCATAACTCTGCTGGGCCATCAGGAATGTCCTGGGCTTGTTAACGAGGATGTCAAACATAGTTACTGTGTTCATTACCAAATAAACGTATATTTAAGAATTATGCGAAACTTCTGATGGTGTGGTTAAAGGATGATATAGTGAAAGAAAGAGAAAGAGAAAGAGAGAGCGAGACAGATAGAGGAAAAGAGGAAGGTAAAGTCTGTATATCATGTCCATATGTCATGTTGACATACATCATTCAATTTCAAATCAAAGACATGTACTGTGTATGTGATTATTAACTCTCTAATCTAACTCATTTATGTGACAAGGTGTCTGTTTCCAGTGGCTTGAAGAACCTTTCAAATTCTTGACATGTTCTGGATTGACTGACCATGTCTTAAAGTAATGATGGACTGTTGCTATTTGAGCTGTTCTTGCTATAATATGGACTTGGTCTTTTACCAAATAGGGCTAACTTCTGTCTACCACTTCTGTATACCTTGTCACAACACAACTGATTGGCTCAATCTCATTAAGAAGGAAAGAAACTCCACAAATTAACTTTTAATAAGGCACACCTATTAATTGAAATACATTCCAAGTGACTACCTCATGAAGCTGGTTGAGAGAATGCCAAGAGTGTGCAAAGCTGTCATCAAGGTAAAGGGTGGCTACTAAAACATATTTCGATTTTTTTTAAAACCCTTTTTTGGTTACTACATGATTCCATTTCATCGTTTTGATTTCTTCACTATTATTCTACAATGTAGAAAATAGTACAAATAAAGACAAACCCTTGAATGAGAAGGTGTGTCCAAACTTTTGACTAGTACTGTACATGTTTTAGTTCAGTTACAGCCTTGACTGGCTGTTCTCCCTCCGACTTTAGTGTGGATCGTGTCTTTTTCACAGCCCCTGTGCCAACATGCAACAACAATGCGTTACTTAAATCTGATTTGAGTTATAATGTCAGTAGCTACTGTGGCTTTGATGAGAGAGGATGCTATAAATAGAGGATGTGGCTACAAACAGGTGTTGCGCAACGCTGATAGGCAACTGCTGACATTACAATAAGAGCCATGCTTTCTTCAATTAAACCGCATGTAATTAAAGCTGCTGCTGCTGTAGCACAGCAGCATTATGAATAATGAGGCCCTTCTATGACATAGCAATGGACATAAACTCCGTACTACTGTAGCTCTGAAATAAAGATCAAATATATGAGAGGGAGAGGAAGAGAGGGAGAGAGAGATGATCACATACCATAGAATAGTGTAGTTATTGCTAACCATTGTCTTGAAATAATCGGTATCATGGAGGGAACTAGTGCTGAGCCATTAGTGCTTTTTGAGGTTGGTTCAGTTTTGGTTCGTTATTACAAAATAATCACCGTCTTTGATGTTTTTCAACATGACATGCATTATGAAATAATGACATTACAAATATTTTAGAGCTTTTTAATGAAAATTCCAAAGCCAAGAATAGTGAACATTCAATTGCCAAAATGTTCCATTGTCTCTGTCAGGTCCACATTGGCTAGACATCAATAGAAAATGAAATTATACAATATTATTTTTCATTCCTTTAAAGTCACAATCTCATCTCTGCTCAGGCAGTAGCAGCCAGCCAGACAACCATCTAACGGTATCTCTGTGCTTCCCATACAGTACAGTCTTTGAGTCACCCTATTTAGCTAGGCTAGCTGGTTAGCTGTCTAGCTAGTAGCTGTTTAAGTATGCTGCAGAGCTGTCTTACGAAATCACTTGACTAGTTATTCAAATAATGTTTCAACTTAAACTAGGTACACAGGCAGGAGACTACAGTAGCTGCTGGTAATGTACCATAACGTTGGATACCAACCACAGATAAAACCTCACAGAAGACGAAGACACAGGCGGGAGGCGGGGGTGACACCACTCGCTAGCTAGGACACCGGCAGACAGTAATCCTTCGCCCTTGCCTGCCGAACACTGCTTTCCCGCAGTTCTGTTCACTTTACGGCGAGGGCAGGCGCTTGGCAGGCGGGGGCGAAGGACACTATGTAGTAGCTAGGCAGCTAACTAGGACACCGGTACACATGTGAGAGGTGGGGTGTCCTTCGTCCTTCACCCCCACCTGCCGATCACTGCATTCCCGCAGTTCTGTTAACGTTACGGTGAGGTTACGGTGAGGTTGTCTGTGTCTCTTTATTTGTTACATCCCTTCCTCACAACGTTGATAGAGGGGCGCATTGGTGGCTGGTATATCTGTTACACCTGCTATCCAACGAATCAACGTAATTTGTCAATGTATTGTGACATGGAAAATACATTGGATTTGAAAAAAAGTAATCAACAAACTGTTGTTTTGAGGGTAAAATTTCCACCACAGGATTATATCATCATGGTAACCACATTTTGGCATTGACAAACCTTACATAAAATATGTTGAATTTCCACCTTTAAAACAATGTCAGATCTTCAATGTTATTTCCACTATCAACATTTTTTTTATACAGTAATTAGCCTAAAGTTAAAGCTATTTTAGAAACGAATGTAAAATTCAAACTTAAAATGACTAACACATCCATGTCCACATTTACATTTTGAGATTTCGGTGACTATGAATGTCTTCTTATGTAATTATATTTTTAAAAGTGTGCATGTTCAAGATTGCATGCATAGGTCCTCGCAGGTCTGTGGCAATCTTCACATTTGCTGTAATAATCTGTGCAGATGCTTAAACGGCATTGATCACTTGCACCATGGACTTGTAATGCAATCTCAACTGAAATCCAGGTCATTTGGTTCTGCTATTATATGAAGCACAGGGATAACACGTTAAATCAACAAAATATCTAACATTGTATTCCCATTTGAACTTTGTTGTGCTTTTAAATGGTTGAAAGCATAGTGATAAACATTTGAAATTCAACTAACTTTTGGCTATATTTTTGAGCTGGTGAATGAATATAGGTTGTAATCTCATTGATCAAGTTCTCAACCAAATATTCCCCAACTGTCCATGTTGAAATAATCTGGTGTGCCCAGTGGGCTGTCTCGTGAGATCTAAACCCTAGGAAAGATGATCCATCTCTCCCTGAGTCAGAGCTGACTAAATTCCTGGAGCTCATGAATCTGAGAGGGCATGGAATGTGTCCCCTAGGCATCGCTCTACACCCTGGCCTGCGTGTTAACTCATCCAGCCCAGTCTATGCCCGTTTGTGCCAGTGTGAAACATCTGTGCCCAGCGTTGGCACACAGCAGTGCTGCAGCAGAGTCAGTCCTAAAACTAGGTTATGAAGCGGGCAGACAGGGAGGGGAGTATTGGAGTTCATATGGGGGTTGGGTGTAGCACATGACCCCATTAAAGGAGGAAATGTGTACACTACATTATCTCTCTGACTACAGTGTATACCTATGGAGTTTATTTTGGGCTAAGCTAATTCCACCCTAGTAAACATCCTAAATAGGTTCCACACATGCCCTAAATGATTGAAATTCTGTAGTTGACTTTACTTTGAATCTTTCCCAGAGAACAGGCAGTCAATTCAAGGACTAAACTAAAATTACAAACCAATAATCGAAAAAAAAGGGAATTTATTTTCAATGACTTCTCAGTAAACTGAAAAGTAGAAGCTATTTCTGAAATTTGATTCAAATCACTTCCTGACTTGACTGCATTCAATTCGGATTGAGCGGCTTACTTTGAGCCCAACCCTGGTAGAAAAGGCGTAGCCCTGACCAGGGGGTGGGGCAAGGGGATGGCCAAAAGAGCATCACAGATCTCTCAGCCTCTCACGCTCAATTAGCAAAATGGCTCCCTAATTGATGTATCTGGGTTGAAGGACAATGGCTTGCCTGACCCCATCCACAATCTGTCCCATGCAGTTAATATCAGACCAGCTGAAAAGTGTCCACCACGCCAAATGCAGCCACGCACAACAGCCATGGACCAAAACAGGGACAGGATTAGAACCCAGCACACCAAAAAAAAAAAAAAACACACTCCACTTCTAGATTGTCACTAGATTGAGTCATAAAGAGGACTACTGCTGTCCCAGCTGTGAGAAATTTGTTGAGCTCTGGGTGTCTGCCTGTGTTCGCTGCTGCCACTGATGATTGTAGAGGGGACACAAATCCTGACAGTCGGGATGCTCATTTCCGAGGGGCTGCAGGGAGAGCTTTGCATCTCAATGAGGTTCAGGCATTTCCCTGCACCAAAAGCCGCCTTCAGCAAGTTTTAAACAGTTTAAAGCAGGTCTCTCAGGGATGCCCGGCAGCTGGGACAAAGCAACGGGGGGAGTAAGATGAATTGTCAAATGGCTTTGTGTCAGGTGCAGTGAGTATAGGGGACTGGGTATCTGCACTGTGATGCAAATGTCAATTGTACAATGTTTATATCAACTTTATCTTAGACTACAGATGAATGTAAATTGCATCTGTTAAATGTAAATCAACATCAGCTCAGTTTTTGCATTGGGAAATTTGGTTGAACTGAGGTTCCCTATAAGATCAGCTATGATCTAGAAACCTCAGCACCCTCAAAATGAAAAAAATAAATGCATTCATTCAACAACAGCAATGAGTCGGACATTTTAATGGAAGCAGAGAGAGAGCCCAAAATGGAGAAGCAAGTGTCACGCATTAATAATGTTGACATGAACTTCCTCAGAACCAGAAGCATACACCTATCATAATTGGCCTGAACTCCAGTGGTCAAATATACACCCAATTAACTCATCAAATTATCTGAAGAGCGCTGTGAAATAATAGTTTGGTTCCATCTTACGTTCCATTCTTTCATTAGAACAACACTTTAAGCAATTGTGTCTGAGATTTCAAACTTCCTAATCTACGACTAATTAAACTGTTAGTTATACAAACACCACGAACGTAAGATGAAGATCACCAGTTAGTACACATTTTTATCTTTTTTTTTAGATAAGGATATATAGTCTACAGTTTATTTACTTCATGTCGGACCATCTTTTAAAATTGTTTAGCCTCATATAGCCCACTAAAACATCACGTCGATAGGACCGCAACATATTGAAAAACATGTTTTTTTTTGTTTTTTTGTATTTGTGCACATGGCAAGGGTTTTTCTATAATAGCCTAACCCAAAGACTGCTTACTCAGATATCACAGCCGAACCATACGAATTGATCTAGCGCACCTAGTTGCGCGATCTTTTCTCAGTCACTTTGATGTGCTATCAAATGGTGGACACCATTAAGGGGTGAGACGGTGGTAATTCTGAGAACAATTAATGTAGTTGATTCCGTTATTGCAAATGCATCTGCAAATAGTCTATCCTTTGGGATTCTAAAATAATGTTCGTGATAACTTGGGGACAGGTTATTTGAACAGCCTTCATTTGCAAAAGTGGATTTTTCAGAATGCACACATAGTTTAAAACCTACAGACTATATTGTTTGCAGGGGAGTTCGATTTCCTCCACTTTCTGTCTAATAGCCCATCTTTCCCATTTGTTGTATTTCAAATGCGAAAAGTGCATTATAAATATGATAACTTACTGTTTAAGTTCCAGGGCGCAAGCCCACCAGCTCCAGTGCTGTTAGTGGGATTCATGTTGCATGTTTAGATGGTACTCAACCAGGCAAAAATCCCTCTCTCAATCTTACTGTAAGACGTTTTTCCTGAAGGATAGAGATGACGATTTTCCAATGTTGTGCGATATCATAATAATTGGCACATATTGGATAACATCATGCATTTTCATGTCAGAATGTCTTTCGGCAGGTACCAGAGAGAGCCTTGATAAGGAGAGTACAATTCCAAGTGACTGGTGACCGAAACGCCCCGAGCTGAGGTGTGCAAGTCTCTCTCGAAAGAGGCAGTTCGGACTCCGGCAGATGTGCCCTCATCTGTGAGAGACTGATTTTTTTTTTCTCCAAGTTTGCATGCTCACAGACAACGAGAGAACGGACTGTTAATGATGTCATGCAAGTCTAACCAATCACCTGAAGGCCCAGTGTTATTCCTTTTCGCTCAATCCTCGCTTTGCCGATCTGAAAACGGGTGTAGAGGGCTCCAGTTAAAATGTAATTTTCCTGAGAACAGATCTAACTAAATTGTGTATTATGATCTAAAATGGTTGCCTATATTTGGTAATTTCTTCGAAGTGGCGTAAAAAAGAGTTGTGGATTAGTGGTCCAGTGCTGTGTTAGATGTTTGTTTCAAACTGTCTGATTTATTTGCTGTTTAGCCTCGTCTAGGTATTTCAGTGCTTTTGACAATGTAGCCTTGTAAGAAAAAGCTAACTCAATCTCTTGAAAAACGTTAGCTAATACGTGCAGTGACAGTTTCACGATATCAGGTACTTCAAATAACCAAGTAAAATAACAGGATGATGTCGTTATAGAACAGGCGCGCCATCCAGTTTTCAGCACCATGGCCAGCTCCCTTGTAAATTGAGTTTACGTGCTTCAAGGAACACACCAAGACTATGCTACTGTGTTAAACTCATACATACAGTTAACTTCCAAAATAAAGGAAATACCAAAATAAAGTGTCTTAATACGGCGTTGGGCCACCACGAGCCGCCAGAACAGCTTCAATGCGCCTTGGCATAGATTATACCTACATGTGTCTGGAACTGTATTGGAGGGGTGCAACACCATTCTTCCACAATACATTCGATCTTTTGGTGTTTTGTTGATGGTGCTGGAAAACGCTGTCTCAGGCGCCACTCCAGAATCTCCTATAAGTGTTCAATTGTGTGGACATCTGGTGACTGACAGACACACACACACACACACACACACACACACACACACACACACACACACACACACACACACACACACACACACACACACACACACACACACACACACACACACACACACACACACACACACACACACACACACACACACACACACACACACACACACACACTTACTTTAAACCTGAGATCTCTTCTTCTAGCCATGGTAGCCAAAATAATGGGCAACTGGGAATTTTTGGACATTACTCTAAGCATGATGAGATGTTAATTGCTTAATTAACTCAGGAACCACACCTGTGTGGAAGCACCCCACTGGGCACAAACTGGTTGACTCAACGTTGTTTCAAGATAATTTGTCGACATATTGTGACGTGGAATCTGCGTGGAAAATACATTGGATTTGAAAAAAGTCATCAACATAAACTGTTGTTTTGAGTGTGAAATATCGACCACAGGAATATGTCGTCATGGTCAATATAGACAAACCTTGCTGAAAAAAATGCTGAATTTGTACATGTAAAACAACATCAGATCTTCAACTTTATTTCCACTGTCAAAAAAAATATATAGTGCCTTCAGAAAGTATTCATATACCCTTGACTTTTCCCACATGTTGTTATGTTACTGTCTAAATATGAAATGGATAACATTTATATTTGTCATTGGCCTATACACAAAACCACATAATCTCAAAGTGCAATTGTTTTTAAATTTTTTTACAAATGAATTACATATTACAAGATGAACTGTCTTGTGTCAATAAGCAATTCACTTTTGTCCTGACTACCAAGTGTTATGTTTGGGGCAAATCCAATACAACACATTACTGAGTATCCCTTTCCATATTTTCAAGAATCGTGGTGGCTGCATCATGTTATGGGTATGCTAGTAATCATTAAGAACTGGGGAGTTTTTCAGGGTAAAAAGGAAACAGAATGGAGCTAAGCACATTCATCCTAGAGGAAAATCTGGTTCAGTCTGCTTTCCACCAGACACTGGGAGATGGATTTACCTTTCAGCAGGACAATAACCTAAAGCACAAGGCCAAATCTACACTGGAGTTGCTTACCAAGAAGACAGTGAAAGTTACTGAGTGGCCGAGTTACAGTTTTGACTTAAATCTGCTTGAAAATATATGGCAAGACTTGAAAATCATTGTCTTGCAATGATCCACAACCAATTTGACAGAGCTTGAAGAAAATAATGGGTAAATAAAGTACAATCCATGTGTGCAAAGATGTACAGAGAGAGACTTAGAGAGACTTAGAGAGACTTAGAGACTTACCCAGAAATACTCACAGCTGTAATCACTGCCAAATGTGATTCTATTGACTCAGGGGTGTGAATACTTATGTTATTGAGACATTTCTGTATTTAACTTTCAATACATTTACAAACATTTCTAAAAACAAGTTGTCACTTTGGCATTATGGGGTATTGCATGTATATGGGTGAGAGAAAAAATGTTTTAATCAATTTTGAATCCAAGCTGTAACACAACAAAATGTGGAATAGGTCAAGAGGTATGAGTACTTTCTGAAGGCTGTGCAGCACCTCCTACTGGAGCAATGATCTATCTACAGCTACCCTTTGGTCTCCCATCCAGGGTTTTAACCAAGCCCTGCATAGCTATGATATTTGTTACGGACTATTACCAATGTGCTATCGTGAGAATGATTGTTGAGAGATCTCCACTTGAAAACTAAATAGATTCAGTGTTGCTATCAAAGTTATTCCAAAGGGTAGGTCTAAAGGGGACAAATGAAATGTGAACATACTTTACCACTCATCTCATCCATTATGCTATTTAGGCTTACACGTAACTGCCAAAATAAAGGAAACACCAACATAAAGTGTCTTAATAGGGTATTGGGCCACCATGAGTCAGAACAGCTGGTGGTGGAAAACGCTGTCTCAGGCGCCACTCCAGAATCTCCTATAAGTGTTGAAATCTGGTGACTGAGACAAACACACGGCATATGGTTTACATTGTTTTCATGCTCATCAAACCCTTCAGTGATCACTCGTGCCCTGTGGATTTTGGCATTGTCCTCCTATAGGGGCATAGCCATGTTAGAATCAAAAATGGCCTCACCAGCATTTTTATACATGACCCGAAGCATGATGCGATGTTAATTGCTTAAGGAACCACACCTATGTGGAAGAACTTGCTTTCAATATACTTTGTATCCCGTTATTCCATTGTTTTGGAAGTTACCGGTATAACGCATTTACAAAGTCCTTAACAGCTATTGCTTCAATTCATCCTAGGATTCAACTTGAAATAGACATCAATATCGACATTTGAAGGAGATGTATCTTCTGCTTGGAGAGTTCCATCTGTGCCACTGACTTAGTAGGGCTTTAATTTAAGTTTGTCTACAAATTAATAATTGATATGTTGGATTCACGTCTCAATCTCAACCAAAAATCAAAGTTAAAGAATAGGACTAAATCAAATCAAAGTTTATTTAAAGTGCATTTAAAGTTTGATTTGATTTAGTCCTATTCTTTAACTTTGATTTTTGGTTGAGATGGAGACGGGTATCCAACATATTGTATGAATGATTCATTGGTAGACAAACTGGAAGTAAAAGCCAGACTAAGGCTTGATTCAATCCATATTGCGGAAGATCCAATTAAGCCGACGTACTGTATGCAGCCTTTACCGTGAATGCGGTCTCCGCGAACACAGGAACATTGTCTTTAAATGTCAAATGACCTATAATGCGGATTTTCCGCCATACTTCTTCGATGCGAATTGAATCCTGTTACATCTGCTCCTGTCCTCTACTGCTCATCCTGTGTCTTCTAGACCTGCCGCCACTCCCCCAGTGTACGCGTGCTCTCTCTCTCTCTCTCTCCCTCTCTCTCCCTCTCTCTCTCTCTCTCTCTCTCTCTCTCTCTCTCTCCTCTCCCTCTCCCCCTCTCCCTCTCCTTCTCGCTCTCTCCCTCCCTCTCCCCCTCTTCCTCTCCCTCTCTCTCTCTCACTCTCTCTCTCTCTCTCTCTCGCTCCCTCGCCCCCTCTCCCTCTCTCTCTCGCCCCCCCCTCTCTCTCTCATTGTGTTTACAGAGACAGGTGTGCTGGAGTCAGAGCAGATCCCCACCAGCTACAACCTGTTCCATGATCAAGACCCCTACTACAGTTTTTCTCAATTGCTAAAACACTAAAACCCATTGGCTGAACAAAGTTCTCAGTTGCCTGGACTCATTTAGCTAATTATGCAGTCTGTTGTCAATACCTTAAACCATTTCACATGGTAAAACACAATTTGCAGATCTCACTTAGACTTTTCAGCAAAACTCTAAACACATTCTCATTCTCAAAACACATTCTGCACTCTAATGCACATGTCATCCATACTGGTAAACACAAGTGGCAACAATCAAATACAAATAGAGAACACATGTCATTGATTGAACACAACCACTCAAAATTGATTTAACCTGTTTCAAATGATGTGACACAACCAATATAAGCCAGTTCAGAGAGCAAACAGGTTGTTGAAGGTGGGAAGGAGAAAGTTTGAGAATGGATAGAAAAAAACAATGCGAGAGGACGAGGACAAGTGCGTATACGAGGTGGGCGACGAGGAGGAAGAGGAGGAGGAGGGCAAGAAAGAGGAAGAGGAGGACAAAGAGGAAGACAAAGAGTGGAAATATCTGATGAAATTCAAGCAACAGTTATAGACCATGTTCTTGTCCATGGACTGACATTGAGGGAAGCAAGACTTTCGGAAGCCAATTTTCTGTGTCCACCATAGTAAGGACATTCAGAGAAGAGAACAGGTACAGTATACTACTGTATTTTTGTAATTGCAAATGTACTGTACTACACTATATGCAGCTGTTTCAATAGACATTTGTAAAGCTAATCACTGTATGTATTGTACTGCATGAATATGTTTTGTAACTGCACAGCTACTTTTTGTAGAATTGCAAGGCTGCCACATGCAGGTGGAAGGACAGCTATATTCACTCGGGAGCAAGAGGCCGTTATAGTTGGCATGGTCCTTCAAGATAATGCAATACGACTCAGAGAAATCCAGGAACGAGTGATACAAGACAACACACACTTCCAGGGAATCGACAGTGTGAGCATACTATGTATGCTATGTATACTATGTAAACTAAAACATACTATGTGAATGACATTTCTCTTCAGTACATACAATGTATGTGAATCAGAAGCCTAATTGTGCACTTCCAGTTTAGCACTGTCTCTGTACGACTTACAAAATCCTACATACAGTATATTGTATTTCTACACAGACAATATTTGACTTGGAATCCTTGGACAGACCCCATGAGTTCATCTTTGTCGATGGAGCAGGCTTCAATCTAACAAAGAGGAGAAGGAGAGGCCGAAACATGATTGGACAGCGGGCCATTGTTGAAGTCCCTGGTCAACGAGCTGGCAATGTCACAATCTGTGCTGCTATCACCAACCATGGTGTTCTACATCACCATGTTACACTTGGGCCATATAACACCCAGCACCTTCTAAGAAGTATTGCCAATCTAAGATATATTTTATTTGAGCAGCAGGTTCAAGAGCAGCAGGGTCAAGAGCTAAATGAGAATCCCATTCCCACCTATGTGATAGTGTGGGACAATGTCAGTTTCCACTGAGCTGCTCAGGTAAGGGAATGGTTTAACATCAATGGACAGTTTATGAACTTGTAGCTCCCTCCATACTCGCCTTTCCTGAATCCGATTGAGGAGTTTTTCTCCTCTTGGAGATGGAAAGTGTATGATAGACAACCCTACACCAGAGTAAAATCTGCTGCAAGCCATGGATTTAGCCTGTGGTGATATAGGTGAGGAATCATGTCAGGGCTGGATACGGCACACAAGAGGCTTCTTCCCCCGTTGCCTCAGGAGGGACAATATTGCTTGTGATGTCGACGAAGTGCTCTGGCCTGACCCAGCCCAAAGACAAGAAGAAGCACATTGATCACATGTTTACTCCTTTGATTTTTGTCCCTTTTAGTATTGTATACTGTAGTACAGTGCATTGTAGGCTGTATACTGTACACTGAACAAATTGTATGGCCCTGAACATTGTGCTTTCCATTTATTAACAGTACTGACTGCTCAATAGACTTTGACTGGTTGCAGGTTCATATGGGTATCATAGTAATTATAGTATCACAGAGACAAAGGACAAGTTTGTGAGATGCAGGGTAGAGTACTGTAAAAATAGGGGTACAAGGAGGAAAAAACAAAATTGCAAAGAGCAAAGCAGAGTAGTAATTTCTGATCAATTTTGAGCTACTATGATAGAACATGTTTTCGTTCATCAAAAGACAATGACGGAAAAATATGACTTTTTTTTTAGATTAAAAATGTACTTCTCCCTGAGAATTGTATGTTTTGAACAATGTGTTTTCTATTTTTCGGTGTATTGTTTACTGACTGCTTGAGTGTGTATATAATTTTGATCACTTTGTTTATGATTTGAGAGCAGTGTTTTTACACAGGTAAAACTGTTTTGAGGCGAATGTTTTATCTTGCGAGAGGAGTCAGAGGTTATGTAAATAGTGCTTGAAGATAAGGTTTTGTGTTTAATGTTTTCAGGAAATGGAGCAAGGTTTCAGAAATTGTGTTTTAGCAGTTGAGAAACTGTAATACTCAGCCCTGCCACCTCCAGCACTGCCCGACCGTATCCTCGGCTCAGGCAGTCTGTGTTTTAGCGATTGGCTCATGCCTAGATCCTGTTTTCATGTTGTGCCTGGTTTCCCTTGCTTGACGCTGTTTTCTCTCCGCTCTGACTCTGGTCCCTGTCTCCAGACCCATGCCTCCAACACCGGGGTAGGTGCTGTTCTGTCTCAACGTTTACCCTCTGATCAGAAGGTCCACCCATGTGCATTCTTCTCCTGCAAGCTCTCACCTGCACCTCTTGGCAGTGAAGCTAACTGTTGAGGAATGGCATCACTGGCTGGAGGGCTCGGTTCCGAGCCTGTGACCATTGTGCCATCCACCTGCATCGTTGCCGCTGTCTCCTGGGAGATCAAGTCCCGTATTCACAAGGCTCAACAGAAATTACCTGACCCAGCTAACAGTCCTAGAAAGGCTCTGCTTGTTCCAGATTCAGTTCACTCTGAAGTTCTTCAGTGGGCCCATTCTACTCACGTCACCTGTCACCCTGGTATGAACCGGACTCTTGCCTTCCTGCATCAGCGCTTTTGGTGGCCCACTGTGCAGAGAGATGTCCGGGAGTTTGTTTCAGCCTGCTCGGTCTGTGCCCGGAACAAAACCTCCAACAAACCCACTTCCAGTCTGCTTCGTCATCTTCCCATACCCAGTCACTCCTGGTCACACATAGCTCTGGGATTCGTCACTGGCCTTCCCCCATCTAATGGTAACTCAGTCATCCTCACCATTAGACAGATTTTCCAAGGCGGCTCACTTCATTCCCCTCACCAAGCTTCCATCCTCCAGTGAGACTGCGGACCCGCTGGTGTCCCATGTGTTTCGGCTCCATGGCATTCCTACTGACATCGTTTTTCGACAGGGGACCCCAGTTCACATACCAGGTATGGAGATCCTTCTGTTCAGCACTTGGCATTAATGTTAGTCTTTCATCTGGATATCACACCCAGACCAACGGCCAGACTGAATGGGCCAACCAGGAGATGGAGACTGCCCTATGCTGCGTGACTTTGGCTAAGCCTTCCTCATGGAGTGCTCAGCTACCCTGGGTGGAATATGCCCACAACACCCTCATCAATGCCTCGTCAGCTATGTCACCCTTCAAGTGTGCTCTGGGTTATCAACCCCCCTTGTTCCCTGCCCAAGAGGTTGAGGTGGCGGTTCCCTCAGTCCATGACCATATGCGGTGTTGTCATCACACCTGGAGGGCTGCCCGGGCTGCCCTTCTCCGTGCCTCCACCAGGACACAGTCCCAAGCCAACAGTTGCTGTGCCTCAGCTCCAGTCTACACTCCAGGCCAAAAGGTATGGCTCTTGTCGAAGGACTTGACATTGAAGGTGGCTTCCAGGAAACATTCCCCCGATTCATTGGTCCCTTTGAGATTGATTGTGTCATTAACTCCTCTGCTGTGCACCTGAAACTCCCAGCCTCTCTCAAGATTCACCCTACCATCCATGTATCCCTGATTAAACCTGTCAGCTCCCAGCAACCTGTTCCATAATCAAGACCTCTACAAATACTAAGCCCTGCCACTTCCACGCTGCCAGATTGTAGCCTCTGCTCAGTCAGTCTGTGTTTTAGCCATTGGCTAATGCATAGATCCTGTTTTCATGTTGTATCCGTTTTCCCTTTCCTGACGCTGTTTTCTCTCCGCAACAGTTCCATCCGCTCTGACTCTGGTCCCTGTCTCCAGCCCCACGTCTCGTCAGTCCTGCCACCCTGCCCAGAACACCCACTCCACTGCTTCCTTGGATTCCGTTCTGGACCTACTCACCCAGCCCCAACTCCCCTCGCTCCAGCCTCAGCCTCAGAACCTGGCTTCCTGCACCCCCCCAAGCATGCACCCCATCTTTCCCCTGCTTTTTAATAAATAACCTTGGATACCTTATCCCAATCTCCTCGTCTGAGTCTGCTCTTGGGGTCACCTGCTCTGCTCCGCTCCACGTAACAGAATCCATCCCTAAGTCAGTGGCACAGAAGGAATTATCCAAGCAGCAGATACATCACCTTCAAATGTTGAATCCAATTCAGGTCAGGGAAACAATCTTAGCATTCTTCGCATCAATTCCAAATAATCTGAAAGTATCTCAAATGTATTGTGAAGCTCAACAAAGTCACTTATAGATGATTTGAACATGATGTGTGACAAATGCTAATATAGGTACTATGACTTGGATTGGATTTGTGCCACAATGCTAAAAGGTGGAAAACAGTGCCAGGGAAAATAATCCACACCATGGATTGCTGTCATACCTTGTACACAGACTGTTTACATGGTAAGGAAACCAATATGTCATTTGGGTGATCTATCCCTTTAAGGCTATCTTACAAACTAATGTAACACCCCAAGGCTACGGCTGAGGAGACAAACACATTCAAGAAGTCCAGCTACAACCTCTGCAGAGCCAACAGACAGGCAAAAAGACAATATAGGAACAAGGTGGAATCCTATTACACCGGCTCCAGTGTAGCAGGGGCTACAGGCCATTACGGATTTAAAACGAACACCTAACAAAGATGTCTCTCTACCAGTCGAACTCAATGCATTTTATGCACGCTTCAACAAATTCAACACAGAGCCGTGCATGAGGGCCCCCACTGAGTGGATCTTGCTCTCCGAGGCCGACGTGAGTAAGGCTTTTAATCTGTTCAACACTCGCAAGGCCGCAGGGCCAGACGGTATTCCAGGGAATGTTCTCAGGGCTTGCGCAGACCAGCAGGCAGGAACCGTCAGTCATTTTCAACCTCTCCTTGTCCTAGTCTGTTATCCCCACGTCTCAAACTGACCACCATAATTCCTGTTCCCAAGAACTCTAAGGCTACCTGCAACAATGACTACCGCCCTGTAGCACTCACATTTGTAATCATGAAGTGTTTTGGCTGGTCATGCCACACAGCAACTTCATTGTTCAAAACACCCGAGACCCACTCCAATATCTTTAATACCGCCCCAACAGATCTACAGATCCACATTTCCCTCTCCAAGAGCTGATCGTGAACTACAGCAAACGGGGGGGGGGTCTGCCCACCCCTATCCACATCGACTGGACTCTATGGAGAGTGTCAAGAGCTTCAAGTTCCTCTGTCATAAGACTGTTAAATAACTAACAACTACTCACACCGACTATGCTCCTCCACAGGTCTCTACCCACTCAGACACACACACCCTCACTGTCACTCTTACTCCCATACACACACTCACATACACCCTCATTACTGATGCCACATTCATAAACCCACACACCCCTTCACACCTACGCTGCTGCTAAATTGATTTGATTTATTATTTCCATTGCTCTGGTGTTTATTAGCTAGTGATTGCCATTACCATTAGTACCTATCTGTTTATCCTGCTACTGGTCACTATTACGCCTGTTTACATGTAAATATTACCATTAGTATATTATTTATATATTCCTGATACCAGTCACTTTTCAGCCCTGTTTACATGTACTGCATATCCACCTTTCACGCCTACACTGACACTCTTACACACACACATACTCACACTAACAATCACACAAATACTGTACACTCACATACACACACTCACCACCACGCACACAACCACCCACCACTTATACTGCTGCCATATTGTTCGTTATTATTTATCCTGCTATCAGTCACTCTCTACTAATCCGTGCCTACGTGTACAGTACATACAGTATATACCTCAATTACTCCAGTATCCCTGCACATTGCACTTTTGGTACTGGCACTGACCCTGTATATAGCTTACATTCAGTTATTTTCTTCCTCATGTTTTTTTTAGTTATACTATTTTGATTTGGAATACTGCACTGTTGGGAAAGGCTTGCAAGTTAAGCATTTCACTGTGCATGTGACAAATAAAACTAGAAATTGAAACATTCAACCACATTCATGGCCACATTTTGAGTTTACTGTAACTAAAGGTCTTATGTAATCATATAAAGCATGCATGTTCAATCTAGCATGCAGAGATCATTGCAGGTCTGTGGAGCTCTTCACATTCACTGTAATAATCTGCACAGAATCTCGAATGGCATTGATCACTTGCACCATGTACTTTTAATTGAATCTCAACTTCAGTCCAGGTCATTTGGTTGTGCCCGTAGATAAAGCACAGTGATAACACATTAATCTGTCACATGAATAAACCAAATATCTGACGCTGTTTTCCATCTGAACTTTTCTGTGCTTTTAAATGGCTGAAAATGCAGTGATAAACATTTGGGTGACGACTGAAACCAAAAATGTGACATTTTTCAATTGGAATTTAGTTGTGCTTTTAGATGATTGAAAGCTTAGTGATAACACATTGGAAATTCAACTATCTATCGTCTGTCTTTCTGAGTGGGTGAATGTAGGTTGTAATCTCATTGATCGTCTTAATTAACCAAATATTACCCAATTATTCACGTTAAAATGACGTGGTGTGCCCAGTGGGACATGCTTTCAATATACCTTGTATCCCCCAATTTTCTCAACTGTTTCCTATATTTTGTCAGTTTCCACTGAGGCCTGCCTTTTCGTCTTTGTCTTCATAGGAGTCAGAGGGCATCCTGATTGTACGCAACACTTATTCATCTTTAATTTCTTACCGGGTATGTTGAGAGCTTTCGACGAATTTCACACACTAATCCAAACCCTCCCTGGTAGCGACTGATGAGGTGTTTCATGGCAACCGACCGAGTGAGAGAAAAATTCAACTTGAGCACTGAGCATAATTATTAGCACCGACAACTAGAACTATAAAAGCTCTGAAATATACATAGATTGTTGATTAAATGTTTACTCAATTACTAATTTAGGTTGATTTTTATGTGACACGATAGTGAACAAGTTGAAGAAGAGAGGATTCAAACAAATGTGATGAGCCTTGGGTATAGGTTATATGCTTTCTGTAATGTAAATATTAAGATGTATAGGATGGTGTAAATGTTTTCATAACGGTTGTCTTTTGCGTGGGGCCCTTTGACCAACAATAATGGATGGAAAAGGCACAGCAGAATCATTTCAACACTTCATAGATAGAGATGTGAAAATGTGCCACTTGTCTCCTGTGACTTCCATCACTGAATTTAGGGGTATCCTAATCTAAGATGACAATGTTTTAGCAGGGGCCAACCCAATGTAATGTTCAAAGTAACTGGGAATCTCTGAATGATCTAACGGTATTAGGCAGGATCTGTGGGGTTCGATCTGACACACAGAGTAACGGAATGTCTCGATGCCTGTCCGCCTGATTTATACAGCAAGCCACGGCCACGTCTCACTGTCTGTAGGAGCGATCCATTTTCGAGAACAGGGTGGTGTACCTAATAAACTGTGCAGTGCGTGTATATTCGTGCATCGTAAAAAACAGTGGAAGACACTCGTGGTATTGTCAAATATCTGTAATTTACCCTAACTGCTATCACTAATTGGTGGAGCGTTCCACTAATGCGGTAAGCCCAGAGATGGCAAGGTACGATGATTGAATTCCCTTTTGGGGAGAGGTTTTTGTTTGAGGAAAAAAAGTTCCACTGTTGTCACATAACAAAGTAGATGATTATAAAAATGCATATAAATAGTTGTGCATGTAAGTGTAGCCTACACGTCTATGCAATATAGCCTATAGTAGCGACAGTTATTTATGTAGCAGTGCAGGTAGCCTATGTGTTGGTCTGCAAGAGGGACTCCAACAAGAAGCTCCCCATAAAATGTAATCGTTATCTTCATTTACAAGGTTTATTTTATGCACTTATTTTCTCTTTACAACACACTACCACAATTAGTGTAGGCCTAATATGTAGGACTATATTTGAATGGTAGCCTTAGCCTACAGTGTGCCACCCCTTGTGAGGTGAGTGGTAAACTTCTTAAATAACTAACACTGTTACTGGAATACTGCCATCTGTACGATTAAACAAGAGAGCTTGGCTTTGTTAAAGGAAACTCTTCAAATCAAATCAAATGTTATTGGTCAAATACACACGTCTAGCAGATGTTATTGTGGGTGTAGCGAAATACTTGTGTTTCTAGCTCTAACAGTGTAGAAATATCTAACAAGTCATATCTAACAATTTCATAACAAAACACATAATACACACATATCTGAAGTAAAGGAATGTAATTAAGAATACATAAATTGTTGGACAAGCAATGTCAGAGCGGCATAGACTAAGCTATAATATAATATAATACAGTATACATATGAGATAAGTAATGCAAAATATGTAGAACATTATTCAAGTGGCCAGTGATTTCAAGTCTATTTATAGGGCAGTAGCATCTAAAATGCTAGTGATGGCTATTAAACAGTCTGCTGGTCTTGAGATAGAAGCTGTTTTTCAGTCTCGCAGTCCCAGCGTTGTTGCACCTGTACTGACCTCGCCTCCTGGATGATAGCGGGGTGAACAGGCAGTGGCTTGGGTGGTTATTGTCCTTGATTATCTTTTATCCTTCCTGTGACATTGGGTGCTGTAGGTGTCCTGGAGGGCAGGTAGTTTGCCCCCGGTGATGCGTTGGGCAGACCGCACCACCCTCCTGTGGTTGCGGGCGGTGCATTTGCCGTACCAGGCGGTGATGCAGCCCGACACGATGCTCTCAATTGTGCATCTGTAAAAGTTTGTGAGGGTTTTAGATGCCAAGCCAACTTTCTGCAGCCTTCTGAGGTTGAAGAGGCGCTGTTGCACCCACCTTCTTCGACACACTGTCTGTGTGGGTGGATCATTTCAGTTTGTCAGTGATGTGTACAACGAGGAAGTTTCCACCTTCTCCACTACGTTCCCATCAATGTGGATAGGGGGGTGCTCCCTCGGCTGTTTCCTGAAGTCCACAATCAGCTCCTTCGGCTGAGAGGTTACTTTCCTGGCACCACACTCCCATTGCTGGTAATCAGCTGGTAATCAACACACTGTTGTGTTGAGTCTTCCCTTTGTAGTCCGTCATTGTCTGTAGACCCTGCCACATACGTCTGAGCCATTGAATTGCGACTCCAATTTGTCTCTATGCTGATGTTTTGCCTGTTTGATTTCCTTACGGAGGGAATAACTATACTGTTTGTATTCGGTCATATTCACTATCACCTTGCCTTGGTTAAATGCGATCTTTCATGTTTTAAGTTTTGCGTGAATGCTGCCATCTATCCACGGTTTTTGGTTAGGGTTGGTTTTAAAAGTCACAGTGGGTACAACATCTCCTATACACTTCTTGATAAACTCAGTCATCGTATCAGTGTATTCGTCAGTGTTATTCTCGGAGGCATCCTTGAAGTTGGAGTAGCAGTGGTCTAGTGTTTCAGCAGTGCAAGTACTAAGGTCAATGTGTTGATAGAACTTTGGTAGCGTTTTCCTCAAATGTGCTTTGTTAAAATCCACAGCTACAATAAATGAGGCCTCAGGATATGTGGTTTTCAGTTAGCATAAAGTCCAGTGAAGTTCTTTGAGGGCCGTCTTGGTATTGGTTTGAGGGGAAATATACACGGCTGTGACTTTAACCGAAGAGAATTATCTTGGGAGGTAATACGGTCGGCATTTGATTGTGAGGTATTCTAGGTCGGGTGGACAAAAGGACTTGAGTTCCTGTATGCTATCACAATCGTGAAACATACACCCCCGCCCTTCTTCCCGGAGAGATATTTATTCTTGTCTGCATGACAGACTGAGAACCCAACTGGCTGTACAGTATATTGGAAGCGGTGGGTAGTGTGTGCGCCTCCTGAGTCGGGCTAGAAGTCCACTCCGAATACCTCTTCTCTGCCTTCGGTGTTTTGGAT
Organism: Oncorhynchus mykiss; assembly: GCF_057628025.1. Lineage (NCBI taxonomy): Eukaryota > Metazoa > Chordata > Actinopteri > Salmoniformes > Salmonidae > Oncorhynchus > Oncorhynchus mykiss. Next base: position 57,137,513 of record NC_143027.1, on the reverse strand, counting down.
CAGCCTCTGGAATCAATTCAATTGCCCTGGGGGGTACAAACAAAAGATCCGACTCGGGAAAGTCACATTCCTGATCGCAATGCTGGTGAGTTACTGTCGCTTTGATATCCAAAAGTTCTTGCCGGCTGTATGTAATAACACCAAAATAATTCTGGGCTAATAATATAAGACACTCTTATGTTAAAGTGTTTGTTCCCATCTATCTACATCAGGGATCATCAACTAGATTCAGCCACAGGCTAATTTTCTCTTGAGAGGATGGTCGGGGGACTGGAACTTAATTACAAATAATTTGTAGACTGCAAATTGACCACAGAAGCCCGAACAGATATAATGTTTGACTAATACCTAATCATTTCAAATCTTGCTTACATTTGTATACGATCACGTGCCTCTCTATTATGCGTGGGAATACGTAGAAACAGATTTCTTCAATTAAAATCACATTGGAGCTGATTTCCTGATGTTTTTACAGTCTTTTATGTCCAATGATGAAAACTTAGTGGGCCAAATAAAACCACACTCGGGCCGAAAACTTGTTCCAGGAAATAATCACTGTCATCTGGTGAGGTTAGCTTAGGGTTAAGGTGGGCCAGGTTATCTGATGGGACCAGCTGAAATATAGCATTCTATCCCATGCAAGTAAATCATTGGATTTTAATTGGCTGATGCCCATTTTGAGACAGAGAAACGGTTGAATTTTTACTGTTTCTAACGTTCGCAAGTACGGCCCCAGTATGTTCAAGTGCCCACCTTGCTAATATAAGACACTACACAATAAATCAAGGATAGTTGAAATCAAAATGTACAATACTTGGAGTTATCATAAACCTCAAGAGAGTGATACTCTCCCTATTGATAACGTGTTCATTGGACAGAGTACTTTTGACTCCATTAAGGGTAACCAGAGACAGGGAGTTAAATCTATGGAGTTATCCACAGATGTGGGAAGTTGTCATATTTCCCAGCATGCTCTGTTGCAGGTTGATTTTTGACATACAGACATCTTCTGGAAAGGAGCATCATTTCATCTACACAATACACATTTTGACATGCATGGCAACTCACGCTGAAAGTGAAATTTGCTTGTCAAGCCTCTGGGAAGAGTTACACTTTAGAGATATACTTTGTTCAGAGGTTGGGAGAAGTATGTTTGAGATACAATGACACATCATATTTCAGTTGTCTTCTCATCTAGCACAGACAGTATATAAATTAACTAAATTATACGCAATAGCATCTCATAAAAAACGGTCATATACATTGCATTCGGAAAGTATTCAGACAGCTTGACTTTTTCCACATTTTGGTACATTACATCCTTAATCTAAAATTGATTACATTGTTTTTTCCCCCTCATCAACTTATACACAATACCCCATAATGACAAAGCAAAAACAGTTTTTTTGGAATGTTTGCAAACATATAAAAAAACAGAACAGAAATATCACATTTACATAAGTATTCAGAAGCACCTTTGGCTGCACCTTTGGCAGCGATTACAGTCTTGAGTCTTCTTGGGTATGATGCTACAAGCTTGACACACCTGTGTTTGTGGAGTTTCTCCCATTCTTCTCTGCAGATCATCTCAAGCTCTGTCAGGTTGGATGAGGAGCGTTGCTGCACAGCCATTTTCAGGTCTCTCCAGAGATGTTCGATCGGGTTCAAGTCCAGGTTCTGACATTCAGAGACTTGTCACGAAGCACTCCTGAGTTGTTTTGGCTGTGTGCTTAGGGTCGTTGTCCCGTTTGAAGGTGAACCTTCACCCCAGCCTGAGGTCCTGTGCGCTCTGGAGCAGGTTTTCATCAAGGACAACGCTGTACTTTGCTACGTTCATCTTTCCCTCAATCTGACAACTTCCCACATCTGTAGTCTCCCAGTCCCTGCTGCTGAAAAACATCCCCATAGCATGATGCTGCCACCACTGTGCTTCACCATAGGGATGGTGCCAGGTTTTCTCCAGACGTGACGCTTGGCATTCAGGCCAAAGAGTTAAATCTTGGTTTCATAAGACTACAGAATCTTGTATCTCATGGTCTGAGAGTCCTTTAGGTTCATTTTGGCAAACTCCAAGCGGGCTGTCATGTGCCTTTTACTGAGGAATGGCTTCCGTCTGGCCACTCTACCATAAAGGCCTGATTGGTGGAGTACTACAGAGAGGGTTGTCCTTCTAGAAGGTTCCCCCATCTCGACAGAGGAACTCTGGAGCTCTGTCAGAGTGACCATTGGGTTCTTGGTCACCTCCCTGAGCAAGGCCCTTCTCCCCCGATGCTCAGTTTGGCTGTGCGGACAGCTCTAGAAAGAGAGTTTTGGTGGTTCCAAACTTCTTACATTTAAGAATGATGGAAGTCACTGTGTTCTTGAGGACCTTCAATGCTGCCTACATTTTTGGGTACCCTTTCCCAGATATGTGCCTCGCTACAATCCTGTCTCGGAGCTCTATGGACAATTCCTTCAACCCCATGGCTTGATTTTTGCTCTGACATGCACTGTCAACTGTGGGACCTTATATAGACAGGAGTGTGCCTTTCCAAATCATGTCCAATCAATTGAATTTACCACAGGTGGACTCCAATTAGGTTGTAGAAACATCTCGAGGGTGATCAATGGAAACAGGATGCACCTGAGCTCAAATTCAAGTTTCATAGCAAAGGGTCTGAATACTTATGTCAGAAAGGTATTTAAGTTTTTTTGTTGCTTTTAACAAATGTGCAAAAAATTCTAAAAACCTGTTTTCAGTTTTTCATTATGGGGTATTGTTTGTAGGTAGATTCATGAGGATAAAAAAAGGGAACTGGTCTGAATACTTTCCGAATGCAAACTGGGTTTGGTTTGTCATGAGGAGAAAACAAGGAAGTCAGACTTTGTTACCGAAAATCAAGTATTTGATAAAAAAAATCCCAGGCACCTGACTCTCACAGTCGGTGGTGACTAAAACATAATGGCATTGTTCAAACTGAACACAACTTATTCTGTTGAAAAACCAACCAACAGGGTGAATATCTCACCTCTTGTTCAATTTGCTTTTACTCATTATCAAGGGTCACGGCGTGATTGAAATGTGCTACAAAGAACAGCTCATTTCCCTCTGTGTTTTAATGGATTCAGGGGAGAGGAATTCAGAGTCAACAAACATCAGCCATGCACGACACATTAGAGGCTGACTATCAACACTCTTATGAATTAGCCCTCCATTGTGGGTTCACAGTCATTTTACAATTTGTTCTTAGTAATTAGCGATACCATTGCTGCACTCAGATGTTATTAATATCAATGATGATGGACATGAAGGGGGAGGATGATTACTGTGGGCAAAGCATTATTATGATCACATTTTTCACCAAAGTCATTTCACACAGAAAATATGGCAAATATGCATACAACTTTGGTTTCAGCAGTGAAGTCCCTTTGGGTCTTGTATTTCACACTCTAACATAACCATTTATTATATCATTGACACTTCAATACATAATACAGTAATTTAAATTATTATTGTGTGCTCAGTAATGCCATAGAGGTTAAATGTATTTGTTGACCCCTTATTGAATTTGTCATAGGCTTCCATCACATGGTTTATGAATTAGAATTGAATAGACGGATGAAAAGCCATGACTCAAGAGTTTTTCTTTCTCACTCTGGCAAAATGGCTGATACTTGCTTCAGCAAATCAAAGGGTTTCTGAGCACATTCCCCACCCTGCACTCTCTCAATCTGAACACACACTCTCCTATTGATTAATAAAATATCAAAGACGCTCACCTCCCCAAAAAAATCCCACAGGCTTTCTACTGAGAAGGGAGAGAAAAGGAAACTCCCACATGCAAACACACTGTCTGATTGGATAATCCCCAAACAGCAAACGTACTGGTTAACTATTTCTATGCCTGCTCACGCAAAATAACAAACCAACTTCTAAATCATGGATATAACCTCCAATTTTTTCAGTTCATTTTGAACTGTTATCCAAATACATTTTGGTACCTGTGTGTATGTGTTCGACAAATCATCAATAACATCAATATTGCAGTGTCTTTGTGTCTACATAATGAACCCCGAAAATCTGTCTAAATGTCAAATGTCAAATGCTATAGACATCCCCAAATGCTACGTCTCTCCTGGCTTTGATGCGCTCACAGGACAGTCGTCTGTATATTCTTTTAGACCGATACTATAGAGGAATTAGTCTTACGGTCTTATGAGAGCTTTGGGAAAACCCCAAGGTGTTTTGTCTGAATAATAACCACTGTTGTTCTATCCCCCAAAGGGCCCCTCTTATCTACTCACATGACCAGGCAGACCCAATCAAGCGCATTAGCCGCCTATTACAGATGGCATATGCTTCCTAAAAGTCCACCGTGCCATAATTATACCCGTGCAGGACAGCCTCCTGAGAGGAGGATAATCGGCGCTGATGAGATTATACGTTCACTTGGGGCATGTTGGGAAAGAGAGGGGATGACGGAGACATGAAGCAGTTTACTTTTGGAGGAGAGTAGCTGGGTTTTGTGGAACCACTGCACCGCTCGCTGTCTAATGTGGAGTCCGCACAGTTGTTTTTACTCATGACACCTCATTGCATGAGGTTTAATTGTTATTTTCACAATGTATGACTGTTGGTCAATGATGTTACTCAAAGAAAACACTCAATCTTCTGTACGTCTGACAGAGGTTGGTTTGTTTGTTGACATACATTATGATACTGATTATAAAAGAGAATGAAGTTGGTTTTCTGCCCTCTGTAATGGAGATGCTGGGAGTCAGGTTTTGAGTTGAATAATGCAAAGAACATGGAACGATACAAAACAAGAGTAGCGTCTGGACATGAAACACGGAAACAATACTGCCTGAGGAATGAACCTAAGGGAGTGACAGATATAGGGGAGGTAATCAGTGAATTGATGGAGTCCAGGTGAGTCTCATAATGAGGCACTGGTGCGTGTAACAATGGTGCCAGTTGTCCGTAATGATGGTTGCATGACCCAGTGATTAGTAAACCGGCAACGTCGAAATCCGGAGAGGGGGGGTGGGCGTAGACGTGACAGTACCCCCCCACCCCCAATGGCGACTCCAGCCACAGGACGACGCCGGCCAGGGGGATGGACCTGAGGGTGAGGAGCGAGCCGGTCCTGATGGCGAAGGGAAATCACAGAGGTTGTGATCCAGAATGTCCTCCACCGGAACCCAACACCGTACTGCTCCCCATGCACCAGGTACTGGAGCCCACCCCCACGACGTCGGGAGTCCAGTAGGAATCTTACCGGACCTCCCTCGGGCATCCAGGGGAGACGGAGGGGTGTCGTGGGGGACAGCCTCAGCCAGGGGACCAGGAACCACCGGCCTGATAAGGGAGACATGAAAAGGTGAGATACGTGTAGTCACTGGGAAGCTGTAATCTATACGTCACCTCATTGACCCTCCAGAGAACCTTGAACGGCCCCACAAACCGGGGCCTCAGCTTATTGCAGGGCAGGCGGAGTGCGAGATTCCTGGTGGAAAGCCAGACACTATCACCAGGATGTAACACAAGAGTCTCACTGAGGTAAGGATCCGCCTGCTCCTTCTGATGGTGGGAGCCTCTCATGGTCATTGCTCCTCACTTCTTCTGCGTGCCTGAACCACTCATCCACTTCAGGAGCTTCGGGCTGGCCCAGGGTCCACGGAGCCAGGGCTGGCTGATAACCCAGCAAACACTGGAAGGGAGTCGACCTGGTGGAGGAGTGACGTAACGAATTCTGGGCATACTCTGCACATGGAAGGAATCGGGCCCACTCCCCTTGCCTGTCCTGGCAGTGGCTCCTCAGGAACCTCCCCAGCTCCGGGTTCATCCTCTTCACCTGCCCGTTAGACTGAGGCCTATACCCGGAAGTGAGGCTGACTGTGACCCAGAGCTTCTCCATGAAGGCTCTCCATACCCATGATGTGAATTGGGGGCCACGGTCAGAGACAATGTCCTCTGGAAGGCTATGATACAGGAAGACCTGCTGGAACAGTGCCTCATCGACCTGGAGAGCAGTAGGGAGACCAGAGAGAGGGATGAAATTACAGGATTTGGGGAATCTATCCACAACCACCAAAATGGTGGTGAAACCATCAGAGAAGGGGAGTTCAGTGACAAAATCAATGAATAGATGAGACCAGGATGCTGAGGCATGGGAAGGGGAAGGAGTTTCCCTGCTGGAGCGTGCAGGGGGGATTTAGTTTGGGCACATACGGAACAGGAGTTCATGTAGGGAATAACTTTCTGCGCCAAGGTGGGCCATCAATACTTCTCGGAGATGGATTGAGTAATACGAGTAATACCTGGATGTCCAGCGATGACGGCTATGTGCGCCTAGGTCAGCAGCCGATCCCTTATCCCAGTGGGAACGTAGATGCGCCCAGGTCAGCAGCCGATCCCTTATCCCAGTGGGAACGTAGATGCGCCCAGGTCAGCAGCCGATTCCTTATCCCAGTGGGAACGTAGATGCGCCCAGGTCAGCAGCCGATTCCTTATCCCAGTGGGAACGTAGACGCGCTCAGGAGGACAGGTAGTTGGTGCGGGTTCCCTCTCTAGAGCCTAGTGAATGTCCACATCTACGTTCAAGACCACAAGGGGCTTCGACTCATGAGGGAGGAATTATGGGTGCATTCAGGACCCTCTCCCGAATCGTAGAGACAGGACAGGCCATCGGCTTTGGTGTTCTTTGAACCTGGGCGATACGTTAGTGTGAAGTCAAATCTAGTAAAGAAAAGGGCCACCTTGCTTGGCGCGGATTCAGCCGCCTCCGTATATACTACAAGTTCCGATGGTCGGTGAGGATGACAAATGGGTCCTTGGCACCCTCTAGTCAGTGTCTCCACTCATCTAATGCCAACTTCACCGGCAGGAGCGCTCAATCGCGGCCATCATAATTCCTCTCTTGTAGGAGACAAGAGAGTAATAAGCACAAGGATACAATTTTTGTGGTTTACCTTGTCATTGAGACAGGAGAGCCCCCACACCCACCTCTGAAGCATCCACCTCCACCACAAAGGGTGGTGTTTGAGCAATGGGGCAGAGGTGAAACGTCCCTTAAGTAGGCGGAAAGCCTCGTCAGCTGCAGGACTCCACACCAACCTACAGGGACCACCCTTGAGGAGAGAGGTGAGAGGAGAGGCGATGGAGCTAAAGTTCCTGATGAAAAAGAGGTAGAAGTAGGCAAACCCCAAACACCGTTGTAGCCCCTTTATGGTGGTTGGGACTGGCCAACCTAACCACATCTAGCTTCTTAACGTCCATCATCACTCCTTGCGGGCGGTTCTGGTTGCCTAGACAGGAGACAGCTTCCTGATGAAATGGTCACTGCTCTGCCTTGACATTTAGTTGGTTGGCCAGGAGACGTTCCAGGACTACTCGGATGTGAGCGATGTGATCCTCCAAGGTAGCCAAGTAGAACAGGATGTCGTCGATATACACGACCACCTGGCGTCCGAGCATGTCCTGGGACACCTCGTTGATGAATGATTGGAACAATGACGGCACATTAGCTAAGCCAAAAGGCAATACCGAGTACTCGTAGTGACCAGACATCGTGCGGAAAGTTGTCTTCCATTCACCCCCCATCCCGGATGAGATTGTATGCACTCTGCAGGTCCAATTTAGTAAAGAACCCGGCCCCGCAGAGCTGTTTGATGGCTGCCAGCACCAAAGGGAGAGGGCAACGATACTTGGTGGTGATCACATTCAGTCCTCTGTAATCAATACATGGGCGTAATCCTCCATCCTTCTTCACCACGAAGAAGAAGCCTGCAGACGCAGTAGAGATGAACATGCAGGTTAAACCTTGTTGGAGCGCCTCATTGATGTACTCCTCCATGGCCTTTGTTTCAGCCACCCACAGAGGGTAGATGCGTCTGCGCTAGGGCACAGAGCCTACAAGCAGGTCGTCGGCAGTTCCAGGGGCGATGAGGAGGGAGACAGGTGGCACGGGTTTTGGTAAAAACCTCCCGCAGGTCCTGGTGTACCTCTGGGATGTTGGACTAAAGGGCAACCACAGGACTCTCAGCCAACATGGAACCACAGGGGAAGGGAAAGCAGGTCCTTCGGCATTCGGGTGCCCAGTCATTGATTTTCATCCTCGACCATGAGATGGTGGGATTATGGCGTTGGAGCCATGGGAGACCGAGGATGATCTTGTGAGCTGGTGCACTAATAATGAAAAAGGGTATGTTCTCATGATGGATGGACTCCACGGTGAGGGTGAGTGGTGTGGTGATGTGTGTGATGGTCCTGGATCCTAGTGGCCGATTATCAAGGGCTTGAACCGGAAACGGAGAGGAGAGGAGAGCGGGTATGAGGTGAGGTTCAGAGAGGAGGCATGGGTGTGGTCAATAAAGTTTCCCGGCGCACCGGAATCCACTAGCACTGAAGAAACAGTACACGAGGGACAGTCAGCTAGTGTGATCGACACTAAAAAGGTTTTGACAGAAAGTGATGAAGATGGGATACTCACACCTGCCCTAGGAGGCGGAAGATTATGTGACCATCCCTCTGCTCACGTGGATCCCGAGTTGGGACGTATTGGACACTGCTGAAGCTGGTGCACTCCTTGATCACAATAGGGACAGCTGTTTCCATCTGCGTCGCTCCGCCACAGGGAGGTGTGTGACCCCTACCTCCATGGGTTCAGATTCTGATACAGAGTGGTCACTAAGGGAGGGAAAGAGATTGGTCAAGAGAACACTTTTGATCAATCAGATCTTTTGCCCATAATTGGGCAAAATATCAAAATTGGGCTGCCTGTGTAAACGTAGCCTTTGACACAGAAGCTGAAAATAAGTCATGTTTTTCTCGTAAAACCGAGAAAAACAGCAGTTGATCAAAGTTAGCATTTTTTGCTGAAACAATATTCACAGTATTGTTTTGATTTGTTACCTCACTTCACCCAAAAAAATGGCCTGTTTCAGAGAAATATAATTAAATCTCACATGCTGACAGCTTCTCACATGAAATGGCAGCTATTTCGTCAACAAAAAGCTCTGTAGCTTTTTACAACAGTCTACAGATCTTGAAATCCGAGGAGAAGAACAGGTCTCTGTGGTATTGTCCACTTGTAGACACACACCAGCAGCATGCCTCTCAAAGGCAAGCTATGTTTCCCAATCAACTTTGAGTCAAGGTTGCATCATATTTTGACAGGAAATGTCAAAGTGAGAAAAATGAAGTGTGGTCACGGACTGTTGGGCTGGGCTGCCGCTGCTAGAACAGGGTTCATATCACTCTATAAATGGAACTTAAGAAGTGATATTATTGTAAATGAATGTTGAATGTTTAATGATTAGAAGGAAATGTCCTGGCACAGAATATGAAATATGTAGGTTAACATGGTTTGTACTGTCCATAAATATGCTAAACGATCATATCATCTGAATTAGTAAAACTGAAAGGAATAATGTGATACTCAAAAAATCCCATTGCTACTTTATGCCTCCCTTCAAAAGGTACAGAATGTGCTGCAATAAATAAATAAGTTAGTAAGCGCAACAGCGGTGCATCATCGTGTCTGTGTGGAAGAGGTTGAAAAAAAGCACACCATCAAAGATATGCCAGGCAGCCTGTCAGCTTTCCTGGGGTTTTACTGAACACTCTGTCTCGCCCCCTCTACCTCATACCTGCCCCAAAACACCCCTCCCTCCCCATCAGAGGGAAGGGCCACAGTGCTCACGGCAGAGTCAGCTAACCCTGTGTTTATGCTGCCAGGGAAACAGCTTCCTCCCACCTCTACATTCAAACAGTGTCGGCACCTTCTGAGGGTTGCTTTACCCAGCTATCTTCCCTCCACATACTCTCCGTGACTCCCACCTGCCCCTGGGACAGCCAGTCAGATGGGGCCTGGCGCTTAGCTAGCATGCGAGACAAGCAGTGCCAGTAGAGGTCTTGTTAATTGATTCGTAAACACACGGTAGCTCATTATTTTATTCACAGAACTCATGGAACAATGTAATGGCATTCAGGAATAAATCTGCCACAGCGCATGGTATTTTTCTTCATTCAAACCACATTGTAAATGACTGAAGTTTAGATTCAAGGTTAATTATGGGTGTAACAGCACTGTAACTATCACTGATGCAACATATCTGTGTAATATTATTTGTCATTGAATTATCTTCACTTGACAAAAACGCTGGTGCCAACTTGATAAACAAAAACCCAAGGATGCACAACATTGTCACTGCATGATTTGCACATTTTTCATTAAAAGTGTTAGCCTTTAACTATCTGTTTTCATGAGCAATGGAGCTGATCACATTGGATCAATCAGTCTCATCAGTGGTGCTCTACGGTGGGATGAATCCCACACGGGAACACTTGTACCTGAGTCTTTCCTGGCAGAGCTACCCTGAGGGCTTCTAGGTAACTTCAGGCCTTTCTGACATACCGTACATCCAAATGAGAAGGCTGCACACTGAGTTGTGATCTTCAAGTTCAAAACTCATGAGCTCCAGACACAAAGTAAAGCTGTCGTAACTGTTATATAATTGCACATGGAGTCGGCCCTCTGTTAATCCATTAGGAGGGGATTGGAGGTTTGGTAGCTAGGCCTAAGGCTCTTAGCTAAGGTAATGAGGAGTGAGGGACTGCCAGTGGACTACTCACAATGATAGCATTTATGTTTCCTTCATTTGGCTTGATCAGTACGTAATAGGTTGTAATGTAATAAATCGCTTCAGATTACAGGGGGGAGAAGGACGTAAAAAAAATGTAATACATACTGGAAAAATTCCAAGGTGCAATAGAATTACAGGAAGTATGAGGAGGGAGCTCACTGAGCCCAATAGACTTTCTTTACAGGAGTCCAAAGTCATTTGGTAAGAACTAAATTCCATGATGTCTTATTTACTTACGCTGTACTGAGTTTCCCAGGCCTAGCAGTGACAGATGTGGGCTCATGAGACATCACTGTACATTGTATCTGCAAGAGGTGTCATCCAGAATTGACAGTAAATCTAACCCAAATCCCTACACGATCAATACGGAGTTAAAAGGCCAGTACTGGACGCAGTCTCAGTGATGACAGTGGGGGTGGGTGGTTATTGAAGCAGGTTCAGAGATGGGGACAGACACAAACTAAAGACCCTGCTGAAATAATAGCCTCCTCCTATAACCACACAGTATATTCTCTGACTTGTACTGGAGGTTTTTGGTTTGATCTTGTCCAGTAGCCTGCTGTATGAATAGAAGCGACCAGGCCAACCCCTTCCTCTGATGTTGGTGGGGTGCAAAGATAATTGGGATTTTTCTGTTAGTAGCATAAGTCATGTCGAGTGTATGATCCCAAAATATAGATGAAAGGAGTCTCACTGTGTATACAGATCCTTTGCACTGATAGGTGCTACAAGGCAATCTTCACCCTGTTACATATAGTGAAAGTATTCAGACCCTTTGACTTTTTCCACATTCTGTTGTTACAGCCTTATTCTAAAATTGATTAAATGTTTTCCTCATAAATCTACACACAATTCCCCATAATGACAAAGCGAAAACAGGTTTTTAGAAATGTTTGCAAATATATATAAAAAATACAAAAACAGCAATATCTTATATTCATAAGTATTCAGACCATTCGCTATGAGACTCGAAATTGAGCTCAGGTGCATCCTGTTTCCATTGATTATCCTTGAGAGGGTTCTACAACTTGATTAGGGTCTAACATAACAAAATGTGGAATAAGTCAAGGGGTCTGAATACTTTCCAAATGCACTGTATATAGGCTTTGATCAAAACATAACCCAAAATAAAATAAAACAGTATTTGTTGTTCAGTTTCATGTTTTTCATCACCTGTAGCATGTAATTTACCATGCATTACATTTGGCATTTTATCGCTACATAAATGAAAAGCATTAATTTTACAGTATTGATGAAAGAGTTTGCACCTCATGTTACTTACTGTAGGGATGGTACAAATATAGATCAGACACAGCAACAACACAAAATAACAATTAGTGGGGAAATGCTGGACTGTATTACCGCAAAGAGATCAATACATACTGGTGAAAATACCATGATGTACACCACAATATATTGTTATCGTTTGGTCTTTGCTGTGATTAGCAGTGATGACATGCTACCCTGCCACATGTCCCCGATGTTGGAGAAGAGACAAAAACGTTTAGAAGCAAATGCAAAGAGTCAAAAGTTTAAATACAATTCAATCATTTTATACTACACAGCGATGCTTTTTGAGATCTGTAACTTTACATGTACAGTGCATTCGGAAGGTATTCAGACCCGTTTACTTTTCCCACATTGTTAAATTACAGCCTTATTCTGAAATTGAAATCGACACACAATACCATAATGAAAACAGGTTTTAGGAAATGTTTGCAAATGTATTAAAAATAAAAAACAAAAACACCTTAAGTATTCAGACTCAAAATTGATCATCCTTGAGATGTTTCTACAACTTGTTTAGTCCACCTGTGGTAAATTAAATTGATTGGACTTGATTTGGAAAGACACACCTGTCTATGTAAGGTCCCACAGTTGACAGTGCATGTCAGAGCAAAAACCAAGCCATGAGGTCGAAGGAATTGCCCGTAGAGCTCCAAGACAGGTTTGTGTTGAGGCACAGACCTGGGGAAGGGTATGAAAACATTTATGCAGCATTGAAGGTCCCCAAGAACACAGTGGCCTCCATCATTCTTAAATGGAAGAAGTTTGGAACCACAAAGACTCTTCCTAGAGCTGGCCGCCCGGCCAAACTGAGCAATCGGGGGAGAAGGGCCTTGTTCAGGAATGTGACCAAGAACCCAATGGTCACTCTGACAGAGCTCCAGAGTTCCTCTGTCGAGATGGGAGAACCTTCCAGAAGGACAACCATATCTGCAGCACTCCACCAATCAGGCCTTTATTGTAGAGTGACCAGACAGAAGCCAGTAAAAGGCACATGACAGCCCGCTTGGAGTTTGCCAAAAGGCACCTAAAGGACTCTCAGATATAAGATTCTCTGATCTGATGAAACCAAGATTGAACTCTTTGCCGTGAATATCAAGCGTCTCATCAGGAAGAAACCTGGCACCATCCCTACGGTGAAGCATGGTGGTGGCAGCATCATGCTGTGGGGATGTTTTTCAGGGGCACAGACTGGGATACTAGTCAGGATTGAGGGAATGATGAACAGAGCAAAGTACAGAGAGATCCTTAATGAAAACCTGCTCAGATTGGGTAAAGGTTCACCTTCCAACAGGACAACGACACTAAGCGCACAGCCAAGACAATGCAGGAGGGGTTTTGGGACAAGTCTCTGAATGTCCTTGAGTGGCCCAGCCAGAGCCTGGAATTGAACCCAATCTAACAACTCTGGAGAGACCTGAAAAGAGCTGTGCAGTGATGCTCCTCATCCCACCTGACAGAGCTTGAGAGGATCTGCAGAGAAGAGTGGGAGAAACTCCCCAAATACAGGTGTGCCAAGCTTGTAACATCATACCCAAGAAGTCTCGAGGCTGTGATCGCTGCCAAAAGTGCTTCGACAAAGTACTGAGTAAAGGGTCTGAATACTTATGTAAATGTGATATTTCACATATTTTTACATTTTTAATCCAGTGGCACAAATTTCTAAAAATCTGTTTTTGCTTTGTCGTTATGGAGTATTATGTGTAGATTGATGAGAAGAAAAAAAAACAATTTCATCTATTTTAGAATAAGGCTGAAACGTAACAAAATGTGGAAAAAGTCTAAGGGTCTGAATACTTTTTTTTATTATTTCATGGAGATGCCGTGTTTATATATTTAGAAAATGATCATGATTGAATACACAACATAAACCAAACTGATACTAGTACCAGTCAACAATCTTCCCTGATTTGATGGTTTTGTTGGAATGTTTAATTGAAATCATTCCAACCCATGAAACAGTGTATGTCTGATTTGACACTGACACCCAATTAAAGCTGTATGCACATGCTTAACATGCTGAAACAGATTGCAGGTATGAGAATCTTCAATGAGACAGATGGGTATGGAAGAGGATAAAGCTCCTTGTAAGAATTACTCCTTGTGGGGTTTTTTTATGCTACAAAAAAATGTTAATTTCTACCTGAATTACTACTAGGCATACTCAATGTTCAAACACTTTCAATATCCCTCATCCAAACAAATCCTCATTACATTAATACAGGCCAGTATTTTGCAGGTTTAGGGTAAATACTGTAAGTAGTGTGCATCGACCAGGGCAATGAAGTAGCCACTAGCCATCATGGGTCAACAAAACCTCCATCAGAACAAGTGTCACTCAGCCTTTATCTTCATCTGAGGTAAATGTCAGCCCCCCCCCCCCCCCCCCCCCCCCTCCTCCATGGCCACGTCACAGTGTCTAGTGGTGGCCATCTGTCTCAAAGCAACAAACGACAACGCTGCCTCAAAATAACAAGATTATGTTGCCACTAAAATCAATGACATTCAAGAAAGGTCCCCTGTGAAAGGTTACCGCTGTCCTTCCATAGATATTTCCTCTCAATAGAGTCCACTTCATTTGGAAATTATGCATGGAAAGTGAAACGAACATGAAATCCATCCTATTGGGCTACTACTGACATTAATCTAGCTAATCACTCCTCAAATGTCTGCAAACTAAAAAAAGAGGACCTATTTTTTGCATGCGTTCCACATTTTAGAGTTGAGTGAATCATGCATTTTAACAGCTCCTTGGGTTTTCACCTTGAAAGAACTGTACAGTATGATTACAGCATGGTTGTGTGGTAATAATGGTCGCAAGAGGCTAAGAGGGAAGACTTGAGTCAATAGTTCATGAGGTGTGCAAATGACCCCCATTACTGTTTGATGTAGCTCATCAGCCCACAATGCATCTGATTCAAATCACATGATGTAGTAAAAAGACCCCTCCCCTTTTCCAGATGAATTTGTACTGTGTCCTGAGCTCTGCAACTAAATCCTGAACTTCCTGACGGGCCGCCACCTGGTTGTGAGGGTAGGCAACAACACCTCCACCATGCAGACCCTGAATACAGGGCCCCTCCGGGTTGTGTGCTTAGTCCTCACCTGTACTCCCTGTTTTCCCATGACTGCGTGGCCACGCACAACTTCAACACAATCACTAAGTTTGTTGACAATACGATGGTGTTGTCTGATCATCGACGACAATGAGACAGCCTATTGGGAGATCAGTGACCTGGCAGTATGGTGCCAGGACAACAACCTCACCCTCAACATTAGCAAGGAGCTAATCGTGGACTACAGGAAACGGAGGGCCAAGCACGCCGCCTGTCCACATCGACAGGGTGGTAGTGGAGAGGGTTGAGAGCTTCAAGTTCCTTGATGTCCACATCACTACAGAATTAACATGGTCCACACACCAACCCAGTCGTGAAGAAGGCACAACAATGCCTCTTCCCCGTCAGAAGGCTGAAAAGATTTTGCTTGGGCCCTACAACTGCACCATTGAGGAAGGCCATAAAAATTGTCAAAGACTCCAGCCACCCAAGTCATAGACTGTTTTCTCTGCTACCGCACGGTAAGCAGTAGCAATGCACCAAGTCTGGAACAGGAACCTGAACAGCTTCTACCCCCATGCCATAAGACTGCTAAATAGTTAACCAAATAGGTACCCAGATTATCTGCTTTGACCCCCTTTTTCACTCAACACATACGCTGCTGCTCCTGCTTATTATCTATCCCGTTGCCTAGTCACTTTACCATAACGATATGTACAGTACATCTCTTCCTCAATTACCTCATACCCCTGCACTTCGACTCGGTACTCATATCTCGTGTACTGTATATAGCCAAATTATCGTTACTCATTGTGTATTTATTATTATTTTCTCTGCATTATTGGGAAGGGCCCCTAAGTAAGGGTTTCACTCTTAGCCTATACCTGTTGTTTACGAAGCATGTGACAAATAACACTTGATTTAATTGGCGAGGACAATGCAGATTAATATGGGTTTGAGGACGTAGAGATTTAATCCCCCGTTTGGGATGCGCTACAATTCTCAGACATTCACCTCTTGTTACCAAGATCAACTACAAAGAAGTTTTGAAAGACGCTTTAAAGATTGATTTATTCAACACCTTATAAACAAATGATTACCTTTTCAACTCTCCAGGCAGTTATGTGTTCACAGGAATTAACATTTCTTTTTTGCAGAAACACTAGAGGAAAAAGCCTGTCAGTGAAAAAGGAAACTGAGAAAGATGCTATTTTGATCTCATTGTTCAGAAGCAGGGAGGTGCAATCAGTGCAGGATACAGTTTGTATTTGCTCTGCTTTTTGTCGGCTTCCCACAAGGATTACTGGGTCATTAGCTTCCATAATCCCCCTGTGTCGACCTTGTCACAAATTGGCCTGTTTGAACCGTGACACATCTGACAAACAGAAGGGAAGATGTGAAATCACAGCACAGACTCCACTGCCAAACGCTGTCAAAACAACTTTTGGTGGGTTGTGGGTGATGAAGGGTTAGCTTTTTGAGAGCAGATCTGATCTATGAACAGATCTTCCATGAACTGTAGTCTGCTAATCACCAAATCAAGTATCTATTATACAAAGAAACAGACCCCATACCATTTGCTACATTATTAGCCATTGGAAATTGCATTGGAGGTAGTTCTACTGTATGCTGGTGATATTCAGAAACCTAAAGCAGTATTGACATCATTGACTAACATGTTACTGTAGAGAAGCTATGCAACAATTAACCTTATCCTCCTAAGCCACAGTATCTCATGATTTCTCTCCACAAACAATATGCCATATATGTGACCTTTAGAAGGCCTGTTAGAATTTTTTGCTGTCAATCAATATATTGATTAATAATCAATATTCTCTATTTTTGCATCCATTTGTCCTCTTACCACGTGGAGCGTTCTGGATGTCTTACTGATTGAGCAAGATGCACAATGGTAACAGCCCAATTAGAGTGAAGGTGACACCCAATGTGGGTGATCATGCACGTATTGTGGCATTTAGTATTTTCAGAGAGTTAATATTTGTTCATGTGTGTGTGTATATATTGTGGCTTTACTGCTGTAGTTCTGAAGGTTGTTTCAAACTAAAAGGTTTCCTTTGTGAATGAAGAGTTGGATGTCTTACAACCAATAGTACATCCTCTTCGTTGTTTATTACTCAGGTCTAGTGTTTGTTCAAAAGAAAAGGGAATTGCTGCTACCTCGCTGTCCAACCAAGGTGCATGAATTGAGGAGCAAACTGAAGTGCAGAGGAAATTCAGCAACTCTTGGAAAACATTTAGTTTTTAAAAGAGCTTCTTCATTGTTAAAACTAAAACCAGTGTGTTTCGGGCCCTTGGCCTTCATCAGGGTTTTTCGGAGAAAAAAACTGAATTTCCTCTCGCACAAAGAAAAATATAAAGGACAGAGTGAGCTTTCACATGATTTAGCGCTAGGAGAAAGGAGAGTGAAGAGTGGGAAAACACAAACTGTAGCATGAAGAGATGGATTAACTAGAGAGGAATGCACTGGAGCTTTGAGTCTGATGCTAGCAGCAAGCAACCAGGAACCAGTACAGAGAGATAAGCACTGTGATGACAGGCGAGAATTTAGGGATATCACAGACAGCAGCGTTCTGAATGATTGGATAAATTGACTCAGTGATTTCAAGAGAAATGATACTGTAAACATATGTGCTTTCTCTAACGAACTGTTCTTGATGTTGAAAATGAAATGTTGATGCCGGTTCAGGATCTTTTTTCCCGTCCCAGAAATAACTGAGCAAATTGTACCGGAGTACATTCAAACACCAAAGAAATCCCAGTAGCTTGAAAGAAGGAACAAAATGAACCAGTACGTCAACAACTTAAAATACCTTGCACTGACAAAGTGTGAGCCATTTTTTAAATATTTTCTTTTACATTTTTACCCCTTTTTTCTCCCCAATTTCATGGTATCCAATTGTTGTAGTAGCTACTATCTTGTCTCATCGCTACAACTCCCGTATGGGCTCGGGAGAGACGAAGGTTGAATGTCATGCGTCCTCCGATACACAACCCAACCAGCCGCACTGCTTCTTAACACAGCGCGGCATCCAACCCAGAAGCCAGCCGCACCAATGTGTTGGAGGCTACACCGTGCACCTGGCAACCTTGGTTAGCGCGCACTGCGCCCAGCCCGCCACAGGAGTCGCTGGTGCGCGATGAGACAAGGACATCCCTACCGACCAAGCCCTCCCTAACCCGGACGATGCTAGGCCAATTGTGCGTCGCCCCACGAACCTCCCGGTCGCGGCCGGTTACGACAGAGCCTGGGCGCGAACCCAGGGACTCTAATGGCACAGCTGGCGCTGCAGTACAGCGCCCTTAACCACTGCGCCACCCGGGAGGCCGAGCCATTTATTTTTGAAGAATTAGTTTTCTTGCCAATGGTTGTAGTAAAGTACTGTAAAATAATAGTACCTTAAAAGCATTAGGGGCATCATCTATAACTAAAATACTGAGATAAACTAAATATCGTCAAATCAGTGCTATTCGCGTCCATCGGTATGAATGAAGGGTAGTAAAAAATAAAAAGAACCCTGTCAAAGTCCTTGATATGAAGACATGAGTGCCTTGACATTTCCTTACAAAAAAAAAATCAGCTGGTGTCAGTGTGAAAAGGTAAAAAACACTTCTCTGAAAGGTCTATGAAGCCATAACCACACTCCATAAAGCACGATATTTACTGAACATTTTGATGGTGTTGCAGAAAAGGCCACCAGTATTTCAGCGCCCTTTATAACCTATAACTTTATATATCTGCCCTTTAGGTCTTATATCTCTACCTTTTACCACTTTCTCACCCTCACAATCCCTTTCTCACCTCCCATGTGTCCTGCACTTAGAAAAAAGGCTTCAAATATGACAGAAGAAGAACCCTTTATGGTTCTAGGGGTAGCACCTGTTTTCTAGTAAGTACTGTATGTAGGTGTACTGTATATGAAGTACAAACAAATAATTATAATTACCAGCAATTATATATATGGTGTCAAAAGGTTTTAGTTCAGTTTCATTTAAATGAGAATGACGTTATCAAGGACTTCTTGTTGAGTTGACCTTTACGTGTTGTATGTGGGACTTTGTAACAGTGGGTATCATAAGTATTGGATTTCGTTGGATTTTGTTGTGTCACAAAGTGTGATTAAAAGTAATAAAAAACCTTGATTAGATTCAAAAAATTCCTTTTTAGATATGTATTCACCCCCCTGTGTCAATACATGTTAGAAACACCTTTGGCAGTGATTACAGCTGTCAGTCTTCTTGGGTTAGTCTCTAACCCACATATTTTCTAACTATCTGTCTAATAGAATTCAGTGCACTCAATTTGATGGGCTTATGTTTATTTTTATTTTTTTTATTTCACCTTTATTTAACCAGGTAGGCAAGTTGAGAACAAGTTCTCATTTACAATTGCGACCTGGCCAAGATAAAGCAAAGCAGTTCGACACATACAACGACACAGAGTTACACATGGAGTAAAACAAACATACAGTCAATAATACAGTATAAACAAGTCTATATACGATGTGAGCAAATGAGGTGAGATAAGGGAGGTAAAGGCAAAAAGGCCATGGTGGCAAAGTATATACAATATAGCAAGTAAAACACTGGAATGGTAGATTTGCAATGGGAGAATGTGCAAAGTAGAAATAAAAATAATGGGGTGCAAAGGAGCAAAATAAATAAATAAATAAAATACAGTAGGGAAAGAGGTAGTTGTTTGGGCTAAATTATAGGTGGGCTATGTACAGGTGCAGTAATCTGTGAGCTGCTCTGACAGTTGGTGCTTAAAGCTAGTGAGGGAGATAAGTGTTTCCAGTTTCAGAGATTTTTGTAGTTCGTTCCAGTCATTGGCAGCAGAGAACTGGAAGGAGAGGCGGCCAAAGAAAGAATTGGTTTTGGGGGTGACTAGAGAGATATACCTGCTGGAGCGTGTGCTACAGGTGGGAGATGCAATGGTGACCAGCGAGCTGAGATAAGGGGGGACTTTACCTAGCAGGGTCTTGTAGATGACATGGAGCCAGTGGGTTTGGCGACGAGTATGAAGCGAGGGCCAGCCAACGAGAGCGTACAGGTCACAATGGTGGGTAGTATATGGGGCTTTGGTGACAAAACGGATTGCACTGTGATAGACTGCATCCAATTTGTTGAGTAGGGTATTGGAGGCCATTTTGTAAATGACATCGCCAAAGTCGAGGATTGGTAGGATGGTCAGTTTTACAAGGGTATGTTTGGCAGCATGAGTGAAGGATGCTTTGTTGCGAAATAGGAAGCCAATTCTAGATTTAACTTTGGATTGGAGATGTTTGATATGGGTCTGGAAGGAGAGTTTACAGTCTAACCAGACACCTAAGTATTTGTAGTTGTCCACGTATTCTAAGTCAGAGCCGTCCAGAGTAGTAATGTTGGACAGGCGGGTAGGTACAGGTAGCGATCGGTTGAAGAGCATGCATTTAGTTTTACTTGTATTTAAGAGCAATTGGAGGCCACGGAAGGAGAGTTGTATGGCATTGAAGCTTGTCTGGAGGGTTGTTAACACAGTGTCCAAAGAAGGGCCAGAAGTATACAGAATGGTGTCGTCTGCGTAGAGGTGGATCAGATCCACACCAGCAGCAAGAGCGACCTCATTAATGTATACAGAGAAGAGAGTCGGTCCAAGAATTGAACCCTGTGGCACCCCCATAGAGACTGCCAGAGGTCCGGACAGCAGACCCTCCGATTTGACACACTGAACTCTATCAGAGAAGTAGTTGGTGAACCAGGCGAGGCAATCATTTGAGAAACCAAGGCTGTCGAGTCTGCCGATGAGGATGTGGTGATTGACAGAGTTGAAAGCCTTGGCCAGATCAATGAATACGGCTGCACAGTAATGTTTCTTATCGATGGTGGTTAAGATATCATTTAGGACCTTGAGCGTGGCTGAGGTGCACCCATGACCAGCTCTGAAACCAGATTGCATAGCAGAGAAGGTATGGTGAGATTCGAAATGGTCGGTAATCTGTTTGTTGACTTGGCTTTCGAAGACCATAGAAAGGCATGGTAGGATAGATATAGGTCTGTAGCAGTTTGGGTCAAGAGTGTCACCCCCTTTGAAGAGGGGGATGACCGCAGCTGCTTTCCAATCTTTGGGAATCTCAGACGACACGAAAGAGAGGTTGAACAGGCTAGTAATAGGGGTGGCAACAATTTTGGCAGATAATTTTAGAAAGAAAGGGTCCAGATTGTCTAGCCCGGCTGATTTGTAGGGGTCCAGATTTTGCAGCTCATTCAGAACATCAGCTGAGCAGATTTGGGAGAAGGATAAATGGGGAAGGCTTGGGCGAGTTGTTGTGGGGGGTGCAGTGCTGTTGACCGGGGTAGGAGTAGCCAGGTGGAAAGCATGGCCAGCCGTAGAAAAATGCTTATTGAAATTCTCAATTATGGTGGATTTATCAGTGGTGACAGTGTTTCCTATCTTCAGTGCAGTGGGCAGCTGGGAGGAGGTGTTATTATTCTCCATGGACTTTACAGTGTCCCAGAACTTTTTTGAGTTAGTGTTGCAGGAAGCAAATTTCTGCTTGAAAAAGCTAGCCTTGGCTTTTCTAACTGCCTGTGTATAATGGTTTCTAGCTTCCCTGAACAGCTGCATATCACGGGGGCTGTTCGATGCTAATGCAGAACGCCATAGGATGTTTTTGTGTTGGTTAAGGGCAGTCAGGTCTGGGGAGAACCATATCTGTTCCTGGTTCTAAATTTCTTGAATGGGGCATGTTTATTTAAGATGGTTAGGAAGGCATTTAAAAAAAATATCCAGGCATCCTCTACTGACGGGATGAGATCAATATCCTTCCAGGATACCCCGGCCAGGTCGATTAGAAAGGCCTGCTCGCTGAAGTGTTTCAGGGAGCGTTTTACAGTGATGAGTGGAGGTCGTTTGACCGCTGACCCATTACGGATGCAGGCAATGAGGCAGTGATCGCTGAGATCTTGGTTGAAAACAGCAGAGGTGTATTTAGAGGGCAAGTTGGTTAGGATGATATCTATGAGGGTGCCCGTGTTTAAGGCTTTGGGGAGGTACCTGGTAGGTTCATTGATAATTTGTGTGAGGTTGAGGGCATCAAGTTTAGATTGTAGGATGGCTGGGGTGTTAAGCATGTTCCAGTTTAGGTCGCCTAGCAGCACAAGCTCTGAAGATAGATGGGGGGCAATCAGTTCACATATGGTGTCCAGAGCACAGCTGGGGGCAGAGGGTGGTCTATAGCAGGCGGCAACGGTGAGAGACTTGTTTTTAGAGAGGTGGATTTTTAAAAGTAGAAGTTCAAATTGTTTGGGTACAGACCTGGATAGTAGGACAGAACTCTGCAGGCTATCTTTGCAGTAGATTGCAACACCGCCCCCTTTGGCAGTTCTATCTTGTCTGAAAATGTTGTAGTTTGGAATTAAAATGTCTGAATTTTTGGTGGTCTTCCTAAGCCAGGATTCAGACACAGCTAGAACATCCGGGTTGGCAGAGTGTGCTAAAGCAGTGAATAGAACAAACTTAGGGAGGAGGCTTCTAATGTTAACATGCATGAAACCAAGGCTATTACGGTTACAGAAGTCGTCAAAAGAGAGCGCCTGGGGAATAGGAGTGGAGCTAGGCACTGCAGGGCCTGGATTCACCTCTACATCGCCAGAGGAACAGAGTAGGAGTAGAATAAGGGTGCGGCTAAAAGCAATAAGAATTGGTCGTTTAGAACGTCTGGAACAGAGAGTAAAAGGAGGTTTCTGGGGGCGATAAAATAGCATCAAGGTATAATGTACAGACAAAGGTAAGGTAGGATGTGAATACAGTGGAGGTAAACATAGGTATTGAGTGATGAAGAGAGAGATATTGTCTCTAGAAACATCATTGAAACCAGGAGATGTCATTGCATGTGTGGGTGGTGGAACTAATAGGTTGGATAAGGTATAATGAGCAGGACTAGAGGCTCTACAGTGAAATAAGCCAATAAACACTAACCAGAACAGCAATGGACAAGGCATATTGACATTAAGGAGAGGCATGCTCAGTCGAGTGATCAAAAGGGTCCAGTGAGTGGAGAGGTTGGTTGGGGCTCACGGCGATTTAGACAGCTAAATCGGTAGCAAGCTAGCATAGGAGCAAGCTAGCATAGAATGGAGGTCTGTTATTAGCCAACTCTTGCGTTCCATCAGTAGATTAGTGGGTTTCCGTGTGGTAGAGGGGATTAATCAAAATCACACAACAACAACAAAAATAAAAACAACAGATATAGTTATAGAGGCCCAAGAAGAAAAATAAATAAATAAATAAAAATAAAATAAAAATTGTCCGATTGTCTATTCAGATAGCAGCCGATAAGATAGCCAACGGCTAGCAGGCCGCAGATGGGCGCCCAGGCAACGTTGCGCCGGAGGAGCCAGCAGGACAATTCCCTCGGGTTGACAACGTCGGCAGTCCAACTGTGAAGGCCCGGTGGGGCTCCGCGTAGGCAGCAAAATGGGTCCGGATAGGTGACTGCAACCCAGGAGTGATTGATGGAACTCTTCAGCTGGCTAGCTCCAGAACAAGTGATGTTAGCTCCGGAATCGACGAAAGCCGATAGTCACACGGATAGCAGCTAGCTAGCTGTGAGATCCAGGTATGGATGTCCAGAGCCAGCGGCCGAAATCCGGTATGTTCCGTTCCGAGCCGCGGTGCGCTGCACCGCGCCGTACAAAACTGGCGATAGATTCTCGAGCCAAAGGACAGCCGATGACCCCAAACCGTGGTTAGCTGAGTACTAACGATTAGCCAGTAAATAAGCTAACTAGCTTCTGAACCAGCTTCAGAGTAGCTTCTGGACCAGCTTCTGGCTAGCTCCCGGCTAGCTTCTGGCTAATTTCTGGCTAGCCTCTCGGAGGATTACAGATCTGAGGTAAATAATACTTTTTTATATAAATATAAATTGGTGAACCGGATTGCAGGAGTGTTTTGAAGATGAGTTTTTGGAAAATTAAAAATGTATGTGAAAAAAAAGTTGTAAATATATCTATATATTTATATACACGACAGGACGAGGACAAAAATACGTCTGAATTGTGCCATCTTGGGAAGAATGAATGTGTGTTAAATTGGCTGTCTGTAATGGTGTGCCCCAGGGCTCTGTACTTGGTCCCCTTTTATTCACTATTTATATAAATAATTTAGACAAAAAAGTGCAAAATGCGTAACTTCATTTTTATGCTGATGATACTGTTATTTATGGTTGTGCCTTATCTCGAACAAAAGCTTTCCAGAACTTGTAAATTGCTTTTATGCTGTTCAACATACCTGTCAATTGAAGCTCATCCTCAATGTTGACAAAACTAAAGTAATTGTGTTTTCTAAAGCAAGAAATAGACCTCTGAACCTTTCACCTATTACAACCTGTCCGGGCAATGACATTGAGGCTGTAACCTCCTATAAATATCTTGGACTTTTAATTGATGACGGCCTCTCTTTAAATTGTATATTCAACAACTTACAAAAAATTGAAGCTGAAGTTGGGATTTTATTTTAGGAATACAGCCTGTTTTTCTTTTGAAGCCAGAAGGAAGCTAGTATCAGCTACATTTATGCCGATACTAGACTATGGTGATATTTTATATATAAATGCTTCCGCTTAGTGTTTGAGATCAATTGACACCCTTTACCAGGGAGCATTGAGATTTATTTTAAACTGCAAAACGCTTATGCACCATTGCACTTTATATACTAGGGATGGCTGGCCTTCTCCAGTTAATTGTAGGCTCAGTCACTGGTATACTTTTATTTACAAAGTCATTTTGGGTTTACTACCATTTTACTTGGGCATATTTATTGTTCAGAAATGTGGTGGGTACTCTCTTCGTTCGCAGGACTTTATCCTGCTAACTGTTCCAAATGTCCAAACTGAATTTGGTAAAAGGGCTTTTATGTACTCTGCGCCATCGGCTTGGAACACCTTACAAAATACCTTTAAACTGGAAGAATGTCACACCCTGATCTGTTTCACCTGTCTGTGCTTGTCTCCACCCCCCTCCAGGTGTCGCCCATCTTCCCCATTATCCCCTGTGTATTTATACCTGTGCTCTCTGTCTGTTGCCAGTTCGTTTTGTTTCGTGAAACCTACCAGCGTTTGTTTTCCTGCTCCTGTCTGTTCTTGCTCCTGTTTACTAGTCCTTGACTGGTGTTGACCGTTCTGCCTGCCCTGACCCTGAGCCTGCCTGCCGTTCTATACCTTGCCCCACCTCACAGGATTATTGACCCCTGCCTGCCCTGACCCTGAGATTGCCTGCCCTGACCTTCTGGACCTTTTTGCACCGCCGTCTCTGGATTACTGACCTCTGCCTTTGATATGTTGTTTGCCTGCCCCTGTAATAGAAATAAATGTTTGTTTCTTCAACACTGTCTGCATCTGGGTCATACCTGAAACCCGATAAAGAATGTGTTCCAATTGTTGTTTTTAAATCATTGATGAAGAATTTTGAGACTGATTCCTTGACCTGTCAATGTTTTTAATTTGCTGTTTTTATGATTTGTTATACTCCTGTGAATTATATGTTTTTTTACTAGATCACCTGTCGTTTTTCATGTTGTCTGTCTGTAATTGTGTCATTTTTCTATTTGACCTTTATTTAACGAGGCAAGTCAGTTAAGAAAAAAATATTATTTTCAATGACGGCCTAGGAACAGTGGGTTAATTGGCTTGTTCAGGAGCAGAATGACAGATTTTTACCTTGTCAGCTCGGAGATTTGATCTTGCAACCTTTCAGTTACTAGTCTAACACACTAACCACTAGGCTACCTGCCATACTGACTTGGTGCTGCCTATCTTGGCCGTTGAAAAAGAGATTTCAAATCTCTGAGGCCTTTCTGGTTAAATAAAGGTTAAATAAAAATAAATGGTGCAATATTTGCCCATTCTTTTTTGAATTCTAATGCTCTGTCAAGGTATTGGGGGTCATTGATACACAGCAATTTTCAAGTCTTGCAATAGATTTTCAGATTTACTCCTCAGCACAAGCTGCACCTAATGATCATGCTGTTTAATCAGCTTATTGATATTCCACACCTGTCAGGTGGATGGATTATCTTGGCAAAGGAGAAACGCTAAATAACAGAGACGTAAACACATTTCTGGACAAAATAAGCTTCTAACCGGCCCAGGATCTACACATCCGGCTTAGTCACCTGCGGGATCATCTGAGACCAACCACCCGGACAGCTGATGAAATTGAGGAGAATAAATAAAGCACTTTTGTGGGTAAAACTCATTCTGATTTGCTGGGCCTGGCTCCCCAGTCATGTGAAATCCATAGTTTAGGGCCTAATTTAATATTTCAATTGACTGATTTCCTTATATGAACTGTAACTCAGTAAAATCATTGAAATTGTTGCATGTTGCATTTAGATTTTTGTTAAGTGTGTTCATATCTGTGCTTGAAATTAAATACTTGAAAGAGGGACCTTACATATGTTGTATGGATGGGGGAAAGACGAAGGGGGAAGTCATTTAAAATGAATGTCAAGCCTTATTATTTCACACAGTGAGCCCATGTAATTTATTATGTGATTTGTTAAGCCAAATTTAATCCTGAACTACAGTAATTTAGGCTTGCCTAAACATAGTGGGATAATCACTTTAAGGGAGAAATTAAGGTTATCTGACACCGAAAGTTTGACTCAGAGACACAATGCTGTTCTGTGAAAGTTGTGTTGTGAAAAACATGCATATATTCACATGATACAATTGCTTCACATCAATATAAGTCTTGGAGTTTGCCACTAAAATGGCTAAACTGCATCATTATGGTCGGTATCCTTCAAAGTTATGACAAAATATTGCATTCCCATATGTCTTATTATATTACAGGCTACAGATTGAGGAGGTTTGACAGAAGCTTGAAGAGGCTAAATGGGATGTTGTCTGTTCTCATTCAATAAATCATTCCTTGAAAAAATTATACCTTCATTTATTAGTGAGGTTAAACACCCAAAATATTTTTCTGAGTCATTTTGCACAGCCTTCTATACTGTATACAGCTAAAGTCGGAAGTGTACATACACCTTAGCCAAATACATTTAAACTCAGTTTTTCACAATTACTGACATTTAATCCTAGCCAAATTCCCTGTTTTAGATTACTGTTAGGCCAGTTAGGATCACCAGTTTATTTTAAGAATGTGAAATGTCAGAATAATAGTAGAGAGAATGATTTATTTCATCTTTTATTTCTTTCATCACATTCCCAGTGGGTCCGAAGTTTACATACACTCAATTAATATTTAGTAGAATTGCCTTTAAATTGTCTAACTTGGGTCAAACGTTTCAGGTAGCCTTCCACAAGCTTCCCAAAAATAAGTTGGGTGAATTTTGGCCCATTCCTCCTGACAGAGCTGGTGTAACTGAGTCAGGTTTGTAGGCCTCCTTGCTCGCACACGCTTTTCAGTTCTGCCCACAAATGTTCTATATGATTGAGGTCAGGGCTTTGTGATGGCCACTCTAATACCTTGACTTTGTTGTCCTTAAGCCATTTTGCCACAACTTTGGAAGTATGCTTGGGGTCATTGTCCATTTGGATGACACATTTGCGACCAAGCTTTAACTTCCTGACTGATGTCTTGAGATGTTGCTTCAAAATATACGCATAATTTTCATTCCTCATGATGCCATCTATTTTGTGAAGTGCACCAGTCCGTCCAACAGCAAAGCACCCCCACAACATGATGCTGCCACCCCTGTGCTTCACGGTTGGGATGGTGTTCTTCGGCTTGCAAGCCTCCCCGTTTTTTCCTCCAAACATAACGATGGTCATTATGTCCAAACAGTTCTATTTTTGTTTCAACAGACCAGAGGACATTTCTCCAAAAAGTATGATCGTTGTCCCCATGTGCAGTTGCAAACCGTAGTATGGCTTTTTTATGGCGGTTTTGGAGCAGTGGCTTCTTCCTTGCTGAGCGGCCTTTCAGGTTATGTTGATGTAGGACGCGTTTTACTGTGGATATAGATACTTTTGTACCTGTTTCCTCCAGCATCTTCACAAGGTCCTTTGCTGTTGTTCTGAGATTGATTTGCACTTTTCACACCAAAATACGTTAATCTCTAGGAGACAGAAAGCATCTCCTTCCTGAGCGGTATGACGGCTGCGTGGTCCATTGGTGTTTATACTTGCGTACTATTGTTTGTACAGATGAACATGGTACCTTCAGGTATTTGGAAATTGCTCACAGACTTGGAGGTCTACAATTTTTTTTCTGACGTCTTGGCTGATTTCTTTTGATTTTCCCATGATGTCGAGCAAATAGGCACCGAGTTTGAAGGTAGGCCTTGAAATACACCCACAGGTACACCTCCAATTGACACAAATTATGTCAATTAGCCTATCCGAAGCTTCTAAAGCCATGCCATCATTTTCTGGAATTTTCCAAGCTGTTTAAAGGCACAGTCAACTTAGTGTATGTAAACTTCTGTTCCACTGGAATTGTGATACAGTGAATTATAAGTGAAATAATCAGTCTGTAAACAATTGTTGGAAAAAGTACTTGTGTCATGCACAAAGTAAATGTCCTAACCGACTTGCCAAAACTATAGTTTTGTGGAGAAAGACATTTGTGGAGTGGTTAAAAAATGAGTTTTAATGACTCCAACCTAAGTGTATGTAAACTTCCGACTTCAACTGTATGTCTGCTAATAGCTGACCATACTGATTGCCATTTCACTCTTCACTGATGCTCACCACCGCCATGGCACCATAACATAAGACAGGTTAGTAGAACTTGATTGGCTCTACACATGTGCTGATGAAATCTGATTTTAATTCCCAATGAATAACCATTAGACATGACTCACTAAAGCAGAATCTGACTGCACACACATCAAAAAGTCATACACAGGATGCAAATCTGTTAATGTCCACTATGTGCGAATGCATTGACATTGGTGAAGATAAATAAATACTAGCTGCGGCAGATACAAGACATTCCTTATGACTTTTTGCAAGGTCCTTTGCGGACTGGTTTTCATTAGACCATGCCTCTGATGCATTACGTTGTTATTTGGAATGCAAAAAAAAACCATTAAAAAACACGCAGCTTAATAGGATTGAGACGGTCTTCAAGTTCCGTGTCCTGTGCCTCGCAGCTTTAAATCCTCTCATCCTTCCCATAAGCATACACAGGTACACACACAAATACACACACACACAGAGGGAATTTATTCTCTCCTCCATGTAAGCACATGGCTTATACATTATGGTTTCTGGCTGATAATACTAAAATATTTTGTAAATGTATCGTGATAAAACATAAGCTAATCAACCCAAGTGGAATTTCTACATTACTACATGTTCTGCAATATTACATAGCCCTATGACAACTAAATAGAACATCTGATAAAATCAGGTTATCCGGAAAATCCAAAAATGGCCTGGATTGTTCATTAAAGAGCCTTTGAAAGCAGGTTAAAGATAATTAATTATGTATTGATTAAAGCATCATAATTATGTCAGAATTCCACTGATGGAGGTTGACCGCATGGGGTGTTATGGATGAAGACGAACACCCCGGTGTTAAGCCTGTAAGGAATTGGCGTAAAGATTTCTAAGGTAATTCACCCAGATATGAGAGAACCATGGCTCAGTTATCTCAGCATGGGGAGATTTCCTGCATCAGGACACAGGTCAACAAATACATAAAGATACCACATGGATCAAGGTGGAAACTATGTGAGATGAGCTAGTTAATGTAGCCTGGAGGTCAGTGCCTTTTGTTCATCCATTCTTCAACTACCACTCACCCCTCTGCCTCAGTCCATTTTCTTTCTCTACCTCCCTCTCCTCCTCCACTCCTCTCTGTGAACCTGCCCTAGAGCTGTCCTGTCATAGGCTATGTGGGTGAGTGGCAGTGTGGTAGACATGCTACATCTACCCAATAAAATCAATTTGCAGGTTTATATCTTTGTGTAAATGTTGGAGTAACATCTCTTTAATGCTCAGTTACTGACAAAGGATAGCTAGTCATATTTCAATGCATATTAAATGGGCTTAATCTTTATTCCCACCTTTAGAATTTTATTTATTCATGTTCCTCCTTTCGCAATCCCTTGCAACATAGTGATGTGCCACAACACTGTCATTTTCCTATTCTCTCGTGTTCCACCCAATGTTATATCAAATGCACCTTTCATGAGAGAAGGTCCCCTACTCCCCAGACATTGTGAGACCCACCCACCTGCTCTGTTACACTTCAGTACACAGCAGTAGAGGCTCCTCAGAGGAGGAAGGGGAGGACCAATCTCCTCAGTGAAATGTAATTAAAAAAGAAAATAGTGAAACATTAAAAAAGTCATTCTTTTCAGATAAAACTATAATAAATATATTCACATGTCACCAAATAATTGTTTGTCACTGTTTTGCAATGAAGGTCTACAGTAATTTCAACAGCACTGTCTGGGGTAGCACCATGGTGTAGCTAGAGGACAGCTAGCTTCCGTCCTCCTCTGACTACATTGACTTCAATACAAAACTGAGGAGGCTCGTAGGCCTCACCCCCTTCCATAGCAATACATGGTAATGCAGTATGAATTGACATGTTGTCCATCCAATCATATAATTAGGATCAGAGAAATAACTTATGTTGTGCCACAGAGCATTATGGGGGTTCTATGTGTTGAGAACCTTGGTGACATTGTTGGATAGAGATTAAGAGTGAAGTATGGTAGTTGAGAATTTTTTAGGGATATTATTAAATTCAAATTTGTTTTTTTCAAATTACAGGGGACAGAGGAGGTATATTATAAATAGTTTTATTGGTTTTATAACTTTATTTGTGTCCAGTTAGTGCAATGTACTTAAATTTGCCTTGCTAACTTCAGTAGCAAGCTAGCTACCAGCGCGAGTGTGCAGTTCTCTCAGCCAGAATGGTAGAATCAAATTAAATCAAATGTTATTGGTCACATACCCATGGTTAGCAGATGTTAATGCGAGTGTTGCGAAATGCTTGTGCTTCTAGTTCCGACCGTGAACATCTAACAAGTAGTCTAACAATTTCACAACTACTACCTAATATACACAAGTGTAAAGGAATGAATAAGAATATGTACATATAAATATATGGATGAGCAATGGTCGAACGGCAGAAGATGAGTAATGTAGGGTATGTAAACATTATATAAAGTGGCATTGTTTAAAGTGACTAGTGATACATGTATTACATCCAATTTTTTATTATTAAAGTGGCTAGAGATTTGAGTCAGTGTGCTGGCAGCAGCCACTCAATGTTAGTAATGGCTGTTTAACAGTCTGATGGCCTTGAGATAGAAGCTGTTTTTCAGTCTCTCGGTCCCTGCTTTGATGCACCTGTACTGACCTCGTCTTTTGGATGATAGTGGGGTGAACAGGCAGTGGCTCGGGTGGTTGTTGTCCTTGATGATCTTTTTGGCCTTCCTGTGACATCGGGTGGTGTAGGTGTCCTGGAGGGCAGGTAGTTTGCACCAGGTGATGCGTTGTGCAGACCTCACTACCCTCAGGAGAGGCTTACGGTTGTGGGCGGAGCATTTGCCATACCAGGCGGTGATACAGCCCGACAGGATGCTCTCGATTGTGCATCTGCAAAAGTTTGTGAGTGTTTTTGGTGACAAGCCAAATTTCTTCAGCCTCCTGAGGTTGAAGAGGAGCTGTTGCGCCTTCTTCACCACGCTGTCTGTGTGAGTGGACCATTTCAGTTTGTCTGTGATGTGTACGCCGAGGAACTTAAAACTTTCCACCTTCTCCACTACTGTCCCGTCGATTTGGATAGGGGGGTGCTCCCTCTGCTGTTTCCTGAAGTCCATGATCATCTCCTTTGTTTTGTTGCGGGTACTATGGTGTTAAATGCTGAGCTGTAATCGATGAACAGCATTCTTACATAGGTATTCCTCTTGTCCAAATGAGTTAGGGCAGTGTGCAGTGTGATTGCGAATGCATCGTCTGTGGACCTATTGGGGCGGTAAGCAAATTGTTGTTGGTCTAGGGTGTCAGGTAGGGTGGAGGTGATATGATCTTTGACTAGTCTCTCAAAGCACTTCATGATGATGAAAGTGAGTGCTACTGAGTGAAAGTCGTTTAGCTCAGTTACCTTAGCTTTCTTGGGAACAGGAACAATGGTGGCCCTCTTGAAGCATGTGGGAACAGCAGACTGGCATAGAGATTGATTGAATATGTCCATAAACACACCAGCCAGCTGGTCTGCACATGCTCTTAGGATGCGGCTAGGGATGCCGTCTGGGCCAGCAGCCTTGCGAGGGTTAACACGTTTAAAAGTTTTACTCGCAGGTTTTGGTAGCAGGCCGTGTCGGTGGCACTGTATTAGCCTCAAAGCGAGCAAAGAAGTTGTTTAGTTTGTCTGGGAGCAAGACATCGGTGTACGCGAGGGGGTTGCCACATACATCTCGTGTCTGAGCCATTGAATTGCGACTCTACTTTGCTTGTTTGATTGCCTTGTGGAGGGAATAGCTACACTGTTTGTATTCGGTCATGTTTCCGGTCGCCTTACCATGAATAAAAGCAGTGGTTCGCGCTTTCAGTTCTGCGCGAATGCTGCCATCAATCCACGGTTTCTGGTTGGGGAAGGTTTTAATGGTCACAGTGGGTACAACATCACCACTGCACTTGCTAATAAACTCGCCCACCGAATCAGCGTATACATCAATGTTGTTGTCTGAGGCTATCCGGAACATATCCCAGTCCACGTGATCGAAGCAATCTTGAAGCGTGGAATCAGATTGGTTGGGACAGTGTTGAACAGACCTGAACATGGGCGTTTCCTGTTTTAGTTTCTGTCTATAGGCTGGGAGCAACAAAATGGAGTCGTGGTCAGATTTGCCGAAAGGAGGGCGAGGGAGGGCTTTGTATCCGTCGCAGAAGTTAGAGTAGCAATGATCTGAATTTTGCCAGCCCAGCATTCGATATGCTGATGAAATTTAGGGAGCCTTAATTTCAGATTAGCCTTGTTAAAATCCCCAGCTACAATAAATGCAGACTCAGGATATGTGGTTTCCAGTTTACATAGAGTCCAATGAAGTTCTTTCAGGGCCATGGAGGTGTCTGCTTGGGGGGGATAAACACGGCTGTGATTATAATTGAAGAGAATTCTCTTGGTAGATAATGCGGTCGGCATTGGATTGCAAGGAATTCTAGGTCAGGTGAACAAAAGGACTTGAGTTCCTGTATGTTGTTATGATCACACCACAACTCGTTAATCATAAGGCAAACCCCCCGCCCTTCTTCTTACCAGAGAGATTTGTTTCTGTCGGTGCGATGCATGAAGAAACCGGGTGGCTGTACCGACTCTGATAACATATCCCGAGTAAGCCATGCTTCCGTGAAACAGAGAATGTTACAATCTCTGATGTCTCTCTAGAAGGCAACCGGAAGACCGCTCCGTCTGCCCCTTCTGCGGCGCCGTTGTTTTGGGTCGCCTACTGGGATCCGATCCGTTGTCCTGGGTGGTGGTCCAAACATAGGATCCGCTTCAAGAAAGTCGTATTCTTGGTCGTAATGTTGGTAAATTGACGTTGCTCTTATATCCAATAGTTCTTCCTGGCTATATGTAAGAAGACTTAAGATTTCCTGGGATAACGGTGTAAGAAATAATACATTAAAAAAACTAAATACTGCATAGTTTCCTAAGGCGACAGGTGTACGTAGAATGGCCAATGTTGCCGAAAATGTTGTAGACTTTTTGTTGAAGAATCCCTTTCATTCTCCGGGGTACACGGGAAAGATGCAAATTAAAAGCGAGGGTCGACCTCTGCCTGAGATCAGTTTAATCAAGAAGGATGAAAAGGCAAGGGCGTTCAATACCAACTGGTATCAAAAGTATAGCTGGTTAACATGGAGCATTTCATCAAGCCACCTTAATTGCTGGCCTTGCCTGCTTTTTTGGAAAGTCTGAGGTTTGTTCGAAAGGTGGGTACAGTGACCAGAAGAACATCGACCATTCAGCTAAACGGCAAAACAAAAGCAAGGAGCATATAAATGCCCACATCAGATTCAAGCTTCTGGGAAAAAGCTGCATCGATTATGACAAAGGTCTGCATATTCAAGCTGCGCAACACAACGATAAAGTAAGAAGAAACAGGGATGTTCTCAAGCGGCTTATCAACACCACTGCGTTTTTGTGCATGCAAAGATTTGCATTTAGAGGACACGACGAGAGGGAAAGTTCCGCCAAGAAGGGCAACTATAATGAGCTTGCAGAGGTAACTGCACGTTACGATGCTTTACTTGCTGAACATATACAACTTTAGACTTTCGAAAACAATTTCCAATGATCTGATCGCTTCCATCGCATCATCCATTAGAAGTTAGATTAAAGAGAGAGGTTGACGCAGTGGATTTTTTCACGTGAACTCAAGTATGCTTTCCACTTTCCTCTGGAATTTATTTAGCAAAGATGGTAACACAATCACTCCGGACAGACACAAGCAAAAACTCATGACATAAATGTTGCAGCAGCCTAGGCCACACCTAAACATTAGAAATCTGACATTTCTGTATGCAGTGTACGGGATAAAAATGAGACTATTTTTCAGTCTGAACAACTGTGAACTAATAAGTAACTAATAACTAATAAGAGCAGCTGTATACAACCTATGCGCCCTGGTCAGGGTCAACTAATTGGTAACGTTATGTATTTATAGTCCATTTGTGTGTCAGGAGAGAATGTGAATGCTTATATTTAAAAAATCATCTGGCTATGCTGCCTATACGTTTTTAATCCAAAATGATTAACTGGAATTAATCAATAAACATAATAGTGATGAGAGATGTGAGTACATTTTAATAAGGCCTACAGTTGCATATGCCTGCATGATACAAACATGCATAAAGGAAGCTCAGCCCTTTGACTTCTACTGTCTATCAGTTGTTGTCTATGTGTCTGGGTAGAGGAAATCCCACTGCTAATCTAGTCTAAATATCATATATATGAACAAATATAAGGTAGCTGCAGTTTGACAGGGTTTTCATCCCCCCAGGGCCAGGAAACCATGTGACCTGATTAGGAAGAACTGGTCCCATCATAGCCCATATAAAACCTTTTTACAACTGATTAATCACGGTCATACCTTATAAGGTCCACAGTTTTCCTAGTTAGGTTAACATATAAGAAAAAACTCTAGGCCCCAGGGTGTAAAAATTGCACCACGGCTCTGGGACCAATGGTGCCACCAGTTTGCTTGCAGTTATCGTCAGGTATGTGGGTGATCAGGGTTTATTCAGGAACGTTTCTTGGGATACTTTGATGTGTCAAGTGGGCGAGATGCGCAGTCTGTTTGACTATATGAATTTTGAGAAGTCTGAGTTTAACTTCATAGAGAAACTCTTCCAAACCTATGATGGTGCAGCTGTAATGGAATGTATCTACTATTTGTGTTTACAGCTAAGTCACCTCCTGTTCCCTGATTAAGAGGTGATGACTACTCCACTCCACTTCCACTGTCAACTTTCTCATGACATGAACTGAAGCCACATCTCATGTGCCTACTCATCGACTGGCACATTGAATGTTTTCCCTCCACTCACTGTGAGTACCCCTATAAATAATCTCTCATTACTGTATGTACAGTTGAAGTCGGAAGTTTACATACACTTAGGTTGGAGTCATTAAAACTCGTTCTTCAACCACTCAAATTTAACAAACTATAGTTTTGGCAAGTCGGTTAAGACATTTACTTTGTGCATGACAAGTAATATGTCCAACAATTGTTTACAGACAGATTATTTCACTTATAATTCACTGTATCACAATTCCAGTGGGTCAGAAGTTTACATACACTAGGTTGACCGTGCCTTTAAACAGCTTGGAATGTTCCAGAAAATGATGTCATGGCTTTAGAAGCTTCTGATAGGCTAATTGACATAATTTGAGTCAATTGGAGGTGTACCTGTGGGGGAATTTCAAGGCCTACCTTCACACTCAGTGCCTATTTACTCAACATCATGGGAAAATCAAAATAAATCAGCCAAGACGTCAGAAAGAAAATTGTAGACCTCCACAAGTCTGGTTCATCCTTGGGAGCAATTTCCAAACGCCTGAAGGTACCATATTCATCTGTACAAACAATAGTACGCAAGTATAAACACCATGGGACCACTCAGCCGTTATACCGCTCAGGAAGGAGATGCGTTCTGTCTCCTAGAGATGAACGTACTTTGGTGCGAAAAGTACAAATCAATCTCAGAACAACAGCAAAGGACCTTGTGAAGATGCTGGAGGAAACAGGTAAAAATATCTATATCCACAGTAAAACGAGTCCTATATCAACATAACCTGAAAGGCCCCTCAGCAAGGAAGAAGCCACTGCTCCAAAACCGCCATAAAAAAGCCAGACTACGGTTTGCAACTGCACATGGGGACAAAGATTGTGAGAAATGTCCTCTGGTCTGATTAAACAAAAATGGAACTCTTTGGCCATAATGACCATCGTTATGTTTGGAGGAAATAGGGGGAGACTTGCAAGCCGAAGAACACCATCGCAACCGTGAAGCACGGCTGTGGCAGCATCATGTTGTGGGGGTGCTTTGCTGCAAGAGGGACTGGTGCACTTCACAACATAAGATGGCATCATGAGGGAGGGAATTATGTGGATATATTGAAGCAACATATCAAGACATCAGTCAGGAAGTTAAAGCTTGGTCGCAAATGGGTCATCCAAATGGACAATGACCCCAAGCATACTTCCAAAGTTGTGGCAAAATGCCTTAAGGACAACAAAGTCAAGGTATTGGAGTAGCCATCACAAAGCCCTGACCTCAATCATATAGAAAACTTGTGGGCAGAACTGAAAAGCGTGTGTGAGCAAGGAGGCCAACAAATCTGACTCAGTTACACCAGCTCTGTCAGGAGGAATGGGCCAAAATTCACCCAACTTATTGTGGGAAGCTTGTGGAAGGATACCCGAAACGTTGGAACAAAGTTAAACAATTTAAATGCAATGCTACCAAATACTAATTGAGTGTATGTAAACTTCGGACCCACTGGGAATGTGATGAAAGAAATAAAAGCTGAAATAAATCACTCTCTACTATTATTCTGACATTTCACTTTCTTAAAATAAAGCGGTGATCCTAACTGACCAAAGACGGAATTTTGTCTAGGATTAAATGTCAGTAATTGTGAAAAACTGAGGTTAAATGTATTTAGCTAAGGTTTATGTAAACTTCCGACTTCAACTGTAGTCAATCACATTCACAAACACAATCACATTATTACACAATCATTTCACTCCTTGCATGTACTAACTCATTCTTATCTCTTTTGGCTACCAGTGTTGTGTTATTGTTTTTTTTGTTTTCCCAGTCAAATCCTGTCCTGCACTGGTCAAACCTCTGAACACCTCAACTCATGCCTCATACCCTCACTCAAGCCCTGCTGTGATCCCTTTCCAACTGTGTAAGTAGCCTTCTCATTCCCCATAATATTGTACTGTAAATGTCTTTATGAAACGCTTTAGGTTAAAATAGTCTTTGATGATTTTTGGAACACACTTTGTCATCTCCATGCAATCCGCGCCTATACCGTGGGTCGCCCATCCTCTTCAATTTTGCATGCTCTATCCTTGTTATTGTTGCACAATAACCTTCATTTCTTCAGCACCAATGTATTACAGTGATTATGATTTGTGTTTTGTGTTCTTTTATTTCATAAAGTAATTCATACCACAATAAAACACACTTATTAAATCAAAATCACAACGTGAAGCTAGAGGGAATATTGACTAATTTAACAAAGCAGATAAACTTGAATGCATAGGAGAGAGATAATAAGATAATGGACCTCTACTCTCAACAGACCATTAACAATTAATCTCACCAAAAACCTCAGTGTTCTGTGATAGTTCATGTATTCGTAAGATAACAATGATTCAGCAGATCAGTATGAGAGGGTTTTACTGTATCATATTTTACTGCTCCTTGTGGTGTGAGGACAATGAAAATGGAAATATTAATTTCCACAAAGTTTGCTGCCTCAGTGTCTTTAGATATTTTTGTCAGATGTTACTATGGAATAGTGAAGTATAATTACAAGCATTTCATAAGTGTAAAAGGCTTTTATTGACAATTACATCAGCATGACAGAGTGATCTCCAGCCTTGTCCTCGTCAACACTCACACCTGTGTTAACGAGAGAATCACTGACATGTCAGCTGGTCCTTTTGTGGCAGGGCTGAAATGCAGTGGACATTTTTTTTTGGGGGGGGGGGGGGGGGATTCAGTTAATTTCATCTGACCAATCTTCATAACATTCTGGAGTATATGCAAATTGCCATCATACAAACTGAGGCAGCAGACTTTGTGAAAATGAATGTGTCATTCT
This sequence comes from Oncorhynchus mykiss, assembly GCF_057628025.1. NCBI lineage: Eukaryota > Metazoa > Chordata > Actinopteri > Salmoniformes > Salmonidae > Oncorhynchus > Oncorhynchus mykiss. Next base: position 57,099,210 of record NC_143027.1, on the reverse strand, counting down.
CAAAACTTTTGGCCACGACTGTAGTTTTAGTAGACATTTAGCGGTGCAGCTTTTACAGCATTTTTTTCTTCTTCCAGCAACAACATAGCTGCACCGAAGCCAGCTGGTGTGTGTGTGTTTGTTTCTAGGACAAACTCCACACCCATTTAAAAGTCCTAAAGCGGATTTCTGTCTTCATGTTTACTCTGATAAAAAAAAGTGCCCCAATTTAACCAGAAGCGGAGTATTTAGGAGCTGGGACGGTGCTGATATTTTTTTGCATCAAGCTTTTTTTGTTGTTGCAACAGTTAATTCATTATGAGGGGATCCGAGTCTAAAAGACAGTCAAGCACTTTGTGGTCTCCATAGTCTTCCTGTGAAATTTGTACATTGGCCTAATTCGTTATTTGCACGTGTTACTTGAGCATGTGGTGATGCACGATTATATGCATGAACTTGTTAAAGATAAGTCACACACATCGATTACTAAAGTAGTGCAAGTACCTGGTGTCTTTACAGACACGCAAAGTGAAGAGTTCACCCGAACGTCCCCAGGCCCCACTTATGGAGTGGTGGAGTATGGGTAATGGCTTTCTTTTTCCATACCACCTCTGAGGACACCCGTCATCCATCCTGCTACCCTCTCTCCTGAACGGTAGGTGCACTCCTAGAACTGCCTCTCACCAAATTGGATTAATTAAAAGCATTGCTTTGAAGTGACAGGGCCTCTAACACTGAAGTGCCAGACTCTTATTCACAGGAGACACGGCAGGGGGGCGGAGGGGCATGCAGAAATAATGGGAGTGGAGAGACCATGGATGGGGTGATGAGAGGGAGGAAAGAGAGCATCTGTAGAACAGAGTGGGGGGAGGTGGGAAGGAAGAGGGCGAGGGAGGGGGAAAAAAACTTGGCTGGAGAGAGCAACAGGGAGAGGCAAACAAAAGAAGAGAGGAAATAAAAGTGGGAGGCCTTTTCTCTCTTCCTCTCCTAAAAACATCTTACTTTGTGGCAGTATTTCCCCAGAGCACCTGACATACAATTAAACACATCGACTCCCCCACTGAAGCCTCTCCTCGTCAAGAACATGAGCAGCCACTGCAGATTGGCCTCCTGGGAGAACATTTTGGGGCTGGAAGGTGGCTACTGCAACAAGAGTGCTGTAACTTAAGCTCTAGCATCCAATTAGTTCCGCCACCTATCGGACTGAATATTCTGATGATTGCACTGGGTCAGAGGCTAGTGTGTGTAGGTGCTTAAGAGGGAGTATCCCATTCACAGAGGAGCATACTGTAGTTATGTAAGTTCTCTGTTCTGTGCCTACTCCACCTCAGCAACATTGACAGGGGCAAAGGGAGGGATTGTATGGGCAATCAGACTGGCCCTGTAGCCAACCACTTGCTCAGCTGTGCCAGGTCCTAGGTCACTCCCAGCAGCACTCTCTAGTGTAATTTATGAAGTTAAGTGCAATGCTTTCATCAATTTCCCAGTTTTAATTTCTATCCATCTACACTGTTATGTAATTATCTCAGTTAATATAGAGGCACGACTTTGTTGGTTTGTTTTCCCTCTACCTCTTTGCACCGGTCTGAATCTTCATCTCTAGTATAAACACATACACCGTCAGTTGATCAGGTGGACCAACACTAGATAAAGCTCAACCTCTTTAAACCCCCAGGGCATCCATGTGTCAGATCATTGTGGGACATTTTGGTCAGATCTGATACAGCAGAGCAGCGAGGAATCCAATGATTCGGTTGATTTTACATCTCCCCTGAGTAGTTATCAAGAAAATATGAATAATTCAGCAGATTAGAAATGGTTATCATTTTTTTTTTTTTAACAAATAAGGATGCAGTTTCATGATAAAAAAAAATGTATTCTCAAGAAGCAAATGATTCTGGAAGACATGAAAACCCCCAAGCGGAAAACAATCCTAATATTTGTTCATTTTGATTGCTCTCGTTATTTTTGCTCAAGGCCTGGCTTTGCTGGCCAAAAGTGAGTATTTCTGTAGGAGGGGATGTGGGTTGTTTACCAGAACCATTTGCCATGAATAAACCCACAAAGATGTGATAAAAATAAAAGGGAGCAAGCAAAAATATCCATAGAAAGATCATTATTTCCATCCAATGTTACCACTGGGTCCAAGCTCTCAAGAGCAGGAGGTCAGTCTTGAAGATCCTGTGCACAGTATTCTGTACTGTGAACATGACTGCCCCCAATGACATTGTATTGTTCAAATTACTGAATACAAAATGTTCCAGGATTATAAAGAGCTGGCAGGATATGTTGCTGTTATGCAATCAATTAATGCATTATTTATAAGACAAATTCTTATCATACTGTAAAATAGCAAGAGGGAGAGACTGACAAGGTTTCAAACCAGTCATAACAGCTCACCATGTAAAATAACCACTTCTTACCAGCACAGTGGAAGAAAAATGTATGATATCGTCTTTCACCCTTGAGAGAATAAAAAAAAAATGTTTCAGGTTTTACATTTGTATTTTTATTTGTTTATGATCAACATATATTTTCTAGGATCTTTGGTGTTCTCACAGCACTTAGTTGCACATCGACTACTGTAACATACTGCATTTTAACCTTTAAAGTAGATAGAAAACCCTTCAAATCACAATCTCCTACAACAACAAAAACAGGTCCACTGAAGACACTTCCTTGTTGAGTTCACGTACACTCAGCAGATCACATACTGATACATGTGAGAAAAAGACACTATGGTGAGTCAGTGACAACAGAACAAATACACTCGTGACCTTTAGGATTTTCCATAAAGTAATTGTTTAGGAAACTCATTTTATAAAACACATTTGACTTACAAATATATAAAAAAATTAAATAAACAGATTTGATCCAAATTTCAATCATACCCAGAAGGTCACAGACATGTTTTATTCTGAAGCACAAATATGTGATTATCACCTGTACGAAAATATTGCAGTGTAATGTCTTTACAATGATTTTGAGATGATCTGTGAACAGTTGTGCAGTTTGATTATCGTTGTGTGGTCAGTGTAAAGCAGTATAACTAAATCTGTTGAGTATGTCATGTGATTACATATTGCCCTTAAATTGCACAGAAAATAAAAACCCTGGAAGTCTCAAAAACGTCATTGGCTGTGGAAAGTGATCGGTAGAAAAACTGGAGAACTGTGTGTGGAGATTTCTACTGTATAAACTGTAGTTACACTATTTAACTGTGGTCTTGATTTAATTCATACACAAGCTGCTGATTATTGTATGTTGGAGAACCGAGTAATAAAAAGCACAGATAGAAGGTGAAAGATGAAACCGATGAGCTTATCGAACACAATGCTGTATGAGGATCAAGGTGGCCAAATCCAATGCTGCCGTTTTGCTCACTGTTTTTCTCCCACTTTAAAACCCAGCAGGACTGGAACCCACAGGGATCAGCATTCAGCTCTACTGCTCAATTTCTCTTCATCTCACCCAACAGTCACCACGAAGCCACTAAGCTCCTGCCTTCTGTTTAAAAACCCATCCTTTCCATTATCCTCCTGACCAACAGGACACTAGAATGCAGTCAATCATATCCTCTTCAAATACAACAGAAAACAGTAAATTCCACAAGTTCAAAAACCAAAAACAACAAAAACATGAAATGAGAGTGCTCAAAAAGAAATCAAAGGGGAAACAAAAGAAAAAATTGTGTCAGCTGCCTGCTCCAGTTTCCAAAGGGGAGGGGGATCTTTTCAGGAGCAGAGAGTCTGACAGATCTGGGTTAGTCTGAACCATTCTGATGCCTGATGGGTCTCTTGGTTTGTCTGTTGCAAACACTGTATCCCCTTCCACCCCTTCTACTCCTACCCAGATCACTCGGATATCCCAAGTCCAAGTGCCGTAAATAAGCCTCGGGCCTTCTGCTCTTTCCAAGGGTCGACAGTTAGAAGTGGTTGTAAACTGATTATTTTTTTGTAGAAATTCAGAAGGATATTGTGTCTCATAGATCAAACGCTAACATTAAACACATTCAGGCTCAAACAACAAGCATATATTTGTCCAAATCTAATTTCACTCAGACTCTGACGCTATGAGGGATAATCTAGATTTTACCATAACCTTACAGGAGTCATTACAAGCCATAATGGGACCCCTTAATTGAGGACAAATTAAAATGAAGATCGGCATTGTAGAAGTGAATGGTCAGTCATACAGTATAGGAAAACACTGGGAAGATATAACAATTTCACAATAGGATAAACAATGAACAACAAAATATATTTATACTTTTGACAATGAAAAATTCTGAAGATGTTTGTAGTAAGATCAGCATATGAACCGACAAATGGTGCATTGATCTCCTAGAAGTGATCTGAACAACAGTGACGGACAGTTACTGCGGCAAGGATCACATGACTATTGCAACTGGTGAGTTTATATGAAAAGATATGATCAACCTTACGTTATGGCTTAAATTGGCATATCTTCCTCTAGAACCATTATCTTTAAAACATAAATAAACTCAACAGACTCAATCACAATATACTTTTGAGAGAGCGATAAGCACTGCCAGTTGGCTGGACCAACAGTGGCTGAGAGACAAAAACCTGTTCGTAATGCAATAACTTTTCACATCGAAAGATCAAAAAAGTAACCCACTCACCATGGAGCTGCAGTAAGCTGTTCCAAATTCATTAATTCAACACAGTTTATTTCACTGTCAAAACCCACCACCTTGCTAGGAAAAACAATAAATAAAATGTACATTTTTTTAAAATGCAGATTACTGCTGATTGGCAAACCAATTTTAAAAAGGACTAAGACCTGACAAAGCTGTTTGAAGGACAAAGTCCATTCAACCTAGAGAGCTTTGCCCCTGTGGTGACTCAGAATGCTATACGCATCATCACCCCTGTGCACCTCCAACTGCCTCTCTGTCACAACAACAACAACCCTCAAGGCACCGGGGCAGCTAGTGGGAGGCAAACTGGCCATTTTAAAGAGAGCCTTCTGGATGTACAACACATTATGTAGTATCTCCTTTTTTCGAATTCCAGTTAGCCTTAGATGACTGGGCTCAACATACCACAGTGGATCCAGAGAAGGAATCCTACTGTATAAAAGACAACCGTCACAAGTCATGGGGTGACAGTTTGACAGCGTAGAAGAGTTACACCATTGTCAAAATGCTTCACTTCAAATACTTGGCACAGCATGTGGGTGTTTTCAAGACAAGTTTGGGAAGTTATGAGGCTGCGGATCTAGGGCTCATGATCTAAATGCCGGTAGCATATGTGTACTGTACCCTGTTATTATTAAATCAACCTTTTAAATACATAAGCAATCATGATGAATGTTAGTTTTCCTTTATGGAACAGATGAACCATTGTTGCACACACATCCAACTGCATACTGAACACCTGATACAGGCATTACACTGGGGAGGAAAGGGTAATGGTATTATCTGGCAACTCCCTGGTAGCAAAATCTTGTAATGCTACTCGGTTTGGCTTAATATCCGATAAATCTTGAATATCGGCAATATTTGCCATCAACGATATGGTTGAGATATTGTGACACGCTAGACCAGTGGTTCCCAAACTTTTTTATAGTCCCGTACCCCTTCAAACATTCAACCTCCAGCTGCATAGCCCCTCTAGCACCAGGGTCAGCGCACTCTCAAATGTTGTGTTTTACCATCATTGTAAGCCTGCCACACACACTACACAATACATTTATTAAACATAAGAATGAGTGTGAGTTTGTGTCACAACCCGGCTCGTGGGAAGTGACAAAAAGCTCTTATTAGGACCAGGGCACAAATAATAATCAAAAATGTTGCTCTTTATTTAGCCATCTTACATATAAAACCATATTTGTTCATCAAAAAGTGTGAAGAACTCTCCACAGGTTAATGAGAAGGGTGTGCTTGAAAGGATGCCCATAACTCTGCAATGTTGGATTGTATTGGAGAGAGTCTCAATCTTAAATCATTTTCCACACACAGTCTGTGCCTGTATTTAGTTTTCATGCTAGTGAGGGCCGAGAATCCACTCTCACATAGGTACGTGGTTGCAAAGGGCACCAGTGTTTTAACAGCGCGATTTGCCAAGGCAAGAAACTCTGAGCACAGCCCTATCCAGAAATCTGGCAGTGACTTCTGATTAAATAACATTTTTACAGAACCACTTGTTGCAATTTCGATGAGGCTCTCTTGTTCAGATATCGGTAAGTGGACTGAAGGCAGGGCATGTAAGGGATAACGAATCCAGTTGTTTGTATCGTCCGTTTCGGGAAAGTACCTGCGTAATTGCGCACCCAGCTCACTAGGTGCTTCGCTATATCACATTTGACATTGTCCGTAAGCTTGAGTTCATTTGCACACAAAAAATCATACAATGATGGAAACACTTGTGAATTTTCCTTGTTAATGCAGACAGAAAAAAGCTCAAACTTTTTAATCATAGCCTCCATTTTGTCCTGCACAATGAATATAGTTGCGGAGAGTCCCTGTAATCCTAGATTCAGATCATTCAGGTGATAAAAAACATCACTCAGATAGGCCAGTCGTGTGAGAAACTCGTCATCATGCAAACGTTCAGACAAGTGAAAATTATGGTCAGTAAAGAAAAATGTACGCTCGTCTCTGAATTCAAAAGAAAACCTTGATAACCCGCTCACCTCTGTATGTTGACATGGTCGCTGCCCATATCATTGCATAATGCAGAAAATACACGAGAGTTCAGGGGCCTTGCTTTAACAAAGTTAACCATTTTCACTGTGGTGTCCAAAACGTCTTTCAAAACAGTCAGGCATTCCCTTGGCAGTAAGAGACTACCGGTGGATGCTGCAGTGTACCCAAGTGGCGTCGGGAGCAACTGCTTGCACGCGCGTTACCACTCCACTATGTCTACCTGTCATGGCTTTTGCTACATGAGTACAGATACCAACACATCTTGACCACTAAAGTACATTTGATGTCACAAAGCTGCCCAGTACTTTAAACATATCCTCTCATGTTGTCCTGGTTTCCAGTGGTTTGCAGAAGAGGATGTCTTCCTTAATTGACCCCCATAAACGTAACGGACATATACCAGGAGCTGTGCCAGGCCCGCCATTTCTGTTGACTCATCCAGTTGTAACGCATATAATTCACTGGCTTGTATGCGAAGCAGTAATTGCTTCAAAACAATGCCATGTCACAGATGCGTTGTGAAACATTGTTTGATGAAGTCATTGTCAGTATAGTTTTTTTGGGCCTTTTCCCCCAGCATTGTACCAGCCATATCTGCGGCAGCAGGAAGAATTAAGTCCTCCACAATAGTATGGTGCTTGCCTGTCCTAGCCACTCGGTAGCTCACAATATAAGATGCTTCTAGACCCTTCTTATTAATGTACCTGTTGCTTTTATACATGTCTTACTACTTGAACGTCGTCTTGATTCTCGCTCGAAAAACTCCTGTGGCTTATTTTTCAAATGGTCATGTTTCGTTTCTAAATCTATGCGCAAGAGTGAAGGTTTCCCGCGAGAGAGTAACGGTTAATGTGATTGGATGTTAAGTATTTGACTAGGCTATCTGCATTTGACATTGTGTTGTCATTTCGCTCAACACTAGATGGTTTAATTGTATTTGAAAGTGAAACGAGGCTACTCAAGTGAGAGAAAAAAACCTCACCTAAATGTATAGCCCCGTTGGAAAATATAAACGTACCGTTTGAAAATGTGAGAATTTTTTTTTTTTAAATAAAAAAACGATTAGGGGGCCTCCTGGGTGGCGCAGTGGTTAAGGGCGCTGTACTGCAGCGCTAGCTGTGCCATCAGAGACTCTGGGTTCGCGCCCAGGCTCTGTCGTAACCGTCCGCGACCGGGAGGTCCGTGGGGCGACGTACAATTGGCCTAGCGTCGTCCGTGTTAGGGAGGGCTTGGCCGGTAGGGATGTCCTTGTCTCATCGCGCACCAGCAAATTCTGTGGCTGGCCGGGCGCGGTGTGCCCTAACCAAGGTTGCCAGGTGCACTGTGTTTCCTCCGACAAATTGGTGGGGATGGATTCCGGGTTGGATGCGCGCTGTGCTAAGAAGCAGTGCGGCTTGGTTGGGTTGTGTATTGGAGGACGTATGACTTTCAACCTTCGTCTCTCCCGAGCCCGTACGGGAGTTGTAGCGATGAGACAAGATAGTAGCTACTAAAAACAATTGGATACCACGAAATTGGGGAGAAAAAGGGGTAATTAAAAAAAAACAATTAGGTGTTCTCCTGACGGCATTGTGCGCTATTTGAACTTTCCAAATCAAAACCGGGCAGTTTATCAGTCAGGCAGTATCAAAGTCTTCAAAATAAGTCTAAATGAGAAGGTGATTATGATATCATAAATAAGCAAAAAAATAATACGTCTGGAATTATTTTGTCATGAACAGAGCACGGCGATAATAATGAACATCGCTCATATTTGGAATAGCATGTTGTGGATGTGGTCTCCCTAAATTCTACTCTGTAATGTAATGCTGCTCTCCTATGTAGTACAAGATATTCATAGTTATCTTGGGTCAACTACATCTTTGCAAACCACTAATCCACCATGACGACTAGAATGAAACGTTTTGTAACTACCACGGGTGACATAGAACATCCTCTCTCACACACACAATAAATGTAACTTATAGACAGAATCATCCAGTTTCACAATCAAATTGTACCAATGTGATTGGTTAATAAAATGTGCTTCTACTATACCAGCATCTTGCTAATAGTGAGCAAGGGGCAGAGTCCTAACACGTTTTCAAGAACGTTGCAATTTGATCATGGAATTTGGTCCCAGGTGGCATTCGACAACCACCGATCTGAACCCTGATTGTAAAAGATTCATTCAGGTCCACCTCTCTCCAATGGAATGGCCAAACTGTAGCTTTGGATTCTTGCTCTCAATTAGGCAATGACAAACAAGTCTGAAAGTGGTCAGGGAACGCAAAGGAACACCACATCCAAGAAAGAGACCGAGCCTAATCCTAGGTTGAAGGTAGGTCTCATCCAGCCTACTATTGGATAGAAAACTGAACAGGCAATGGAGGAGTGGGATGAAGTTTTAAGTGCCTAATTTCAATGTCGGGATTCGAAAGCCTCCAGAAAAACCAGTAGTCAATGTAATAAGGCTAGACGGAGGAGAGTCTTCTAGGTAGAGATCAGATGGGTATGGAAAGCACATGACCATCTATCGACTGTAGGGGTCTCCATGGTAACTGGCGCTGAAGTTGTTGTCAAGAGGGGAGACAACAGGGGACAGGGTTGAAGAAGAGGAGGAGGAAGCAGAGGGCAAGTGTAGATCTAGATCATCGACAAGTCCCACACCCTCAAACGCATCGTCTGTGTCCATAGGGGTCCCATCGGCCCCCTCCTCCACCCCAATGGGCCCCTGAGGGCTGAGATGAGAAGAGACTGTGATGTACTGGGAGGGGAGAGGTGCTACTGTTCGGCTATGGGCCCCAGAGGGCTCTAACAGGAAACCTGAGCTCTCGCCCAGCTGCATGCTGTGGTGGGTCAGAATACGAGAGGTGGGCTCTGTGAACGACAGAGTGCCGCGGTGGGACGGAGAGAAGGATGTCCAACCACCTCCATCAAGACCCTGACCCCTGCCCTGAGTGTCTCTGCCCCCATCCTGAGCCTCTGTCCCAGTCTGGGAGCCGCGGTGGATGCGGTGGCTAACAATGATGTTGTTACCGAAGCTACCCATGGAGGCCATGGTGGTGCTCTGCTCCCTCTGGACCACGGCCGTCATACCACCCTCGGCGATCAGCCTTCGAAGCCGAGAAACGGCATCCTCCCCACTGCCCTGCTCTTGAGATTCCCCTGGGGAGAGGAGGAAAAGACAAGGAGAGCTTTGTAAAACATACAGTAGGAACAGTTTCAATAGGTTGTAGTTGGTCACTTGGTTCCATTCACTTCCTCAATGTTGGATTTACTTTGCAATGTTCTACTTGCTCAACATGTTGTTTGCACCTAACTACAATACACACATGAAAAACAAAAACTATTTCCACTTCTACACAGATGCATGTCCTCTGCTTGGCGGTTGAGAAACTCACTCCATAAATGTAACCAGACAGTATAAACTATTTGAGGGAAGGTGGAAGTGGCAAGCATGACGTGATCGAAGTGGGCCTCTTCTCTGCGATTTGACACGGCACGGTGATATCTGCGTTAGCCGTAGCGCTAGCCCTAATGAAGCCCACATTACCTGACAGGGGAAGAATATAGTTACTTACAAGGCTGGCTAAATGTCTTAAGTGTCCAACTAGCCTGGATTAAGCCAGTCCTAAAACAGCATTACCAGTCTGCTCTAGCATCCAGCTCCTGCTATAATACCACATACTGTAATCATATTACCCAGGCAGTTGCTGTTGGTGTAGAGTTCAACTTATCCCAATCACCTACTGAAAGGAAATCAAATACTATTTTACGAGCCTAAAAAAATATATTAAGCAACATCTCGGAGGAAGTGCAGCCAAATATACCTTTGAAACTAGACAGCTGTGTACTGTAACATCAGTGAAGTATGAACATGGGGCAACTCAGTGTTACATCTACCTGTCAAGTACACCTGCTTATTTGGCTTTGCCACAACATGATTGGCTGTTTATACCCATACATAGATTTTTTATATTCCTCTAACAGGCAAAATAAGATGTATATGAAGGTTACTGAGGGAACGTCAACAGCCTAAATGTTTTGCAATCGCACTTAATGTGATGCGGAGAATGAAAATGAGAGAGTCAGGAGGCGGTCCTCTAGCGATGCATGGAGAAGCCAGACTGACAGATCAGAGTGCTGTGTGTTATCCGTCAGTCACGAACTCTCCTGGGACTCCGCAAAGAAATTCATAATGTCATTTGTGTTAAAAACAAAGCCACAGAGGGGGGAAAAAAACAAGGGCAGTACTGTAAAGGTGGAAACACGGCAACTTAAGCATCTAAAACTTCGGGCATTCGGGATATGAACATAGTACTTTAAAAAAACAAAAACATTATTGTACTTATGGCTGTCCCTTCTACTGAAAACAAGAGGTAACTGCATCTGTTTGTCAGGCACTTAAATAGTTGGAGAACGAAATGTGTCAATTTGGAGGAGTAAAAACAGGCTGTATGTATGTTGTTCTTCATTTGAATTGGGCTCCAAGCAACCATAAAAGTTTATGAACAACGGTATTATACCGTTAATCAGCAGAATACCACTGGGTGTGCCAGCAGGACAGTGGCCCTGGCAGTTATATTATTCTTATGGATGAGGCTACTACTGTACATTGGAAAAACATTCAAAAAGAGCTACTGCTTACTATGTACAATATCATAATCACCACCTTTATTTTTCACACCATGTTTGCTGGCAACAGTCACATCCACTCCACAGTTTATGGCTACTGTATTCAATACACAAATTACGATAACTTGTGGTCTATAGACCACAAATTATCATACACGTGTGTGCGCACGTCGACAACTAGGCTGTAATAATCCCAGCCATAATAATGCTCTGCTGCCCCTACAAGGGAGAGGCCATTAATGAAGGGGGGAATATGAGGAAGGAGGCCTCCCCCCCCATTTCCTCCAACCCAGAGATAAGGAGACAGTGACTACTGATCATCTCCTCAGACGAGGACCAAACTCATTTATCACAGTCAACCACTCCCGTGGACTGAATGGTCTTGCTAATGATGGTGGTGGTGGAATGGTGTTGTGATCATAGATATAGAACTGAGAAGACCTCATGATGCGGGTTTTCTTTGGCTCACCTGGAGCTATATTATGTCTCCTATTTGTCAGCTATTTTGCTCTCAGGCAAAGGTTGTCTTGACTTTTAACACTATTTTGTGGCATATAAATGATCCCACAAAAATGCCAGTCAAATTGAGATGAGTCTATTTCCACTGAGAATCAGGTGTGGAGGAGGACGACCGGATGAGTTTACCTGGGTTAGCCAAGGTGGTGCTGGCCTCTGTGAAGGCCTCGGCTGACTCGCCATCATCCTGCAGTGTGTGCGGGGGCGTCTCAGGCACCATATCTGTGCTGCTGCCTGGATGAAGGTCCCTTATGTGTCCACCGACTTGGAGAGGAAGAAAATAAAACACAGCACGTGTTGAGACCTTGTTCGCCGGGAGAGAAGATGCATCTACTTCAATTTTATATACACTTCTCAAAAAAATAAAGGGAACACTTAAACAACACAATGTAACTCCAAGTCAATCAGAATTCTGTGAAATCAAACTGTTCACTTAGGAAGCAACACTGATTGACAATACATTTCACATGCTGTTGTGCAAATGGAATAGACAACAGGTGGAAATTATAGGCAATTAGCAAGACACCCCCAATAAAGGAGTGGTTCTGCAGGTGGTGACCACAGACCACTTCTCAGTTCCTATGCTTCCTGGCTGATGTTTTGGTCACTTTTAAATGCTGGCGGTGCTTTCACTCTAGTGGTAGCATGAGACGGAGTCTACAACCCACACAAGTGGCTCAGGAAGTGCAGCTCATCCAGGATGGCACATCAATGCGAGCTGTGGCAAGAAGGTTTGCTGTGTCTGTCAGCGTAGTGTCCAGAGCATGGAGGCGCTACCAGGGTACAGGCCAGTACATCAGGAGACGTGGAGGAGGCCGTAGGAGGGCAACAACCCAGCAGCAGGAACGCTACTTCCGCCTTTGTGCAAGGAGGAGCAGGAGGAGCACTGCCACAGCCCTGCAAAATGACCTCCAGCAGGCCACAATGTGCATGTGTCTGCTCAAACAGTCAGAAACAGACTCTATGAGCGTGGTATGAGGGCCCGACGTCCACAGGTGGGGGTTGTGCTTACAGCCCCTGGCACCCAGCCACTGGCATCCAGTGCTCTTCACAGATGAAAGCAGGTTCACACTGAGCACGTGACAGACGTGACAGAGTCTGGAGACGCCGTGGAGAACGTTCTGTTGCCTGCAACATCCTCCAGCATGACCGGATTGGCGGTGGGTCAGTCATGGTGTGGGGTGACATTTCTTTGGGGGGCCGCACAGCCCTCCATGTGCTCGTCAGAGGTAGCCTGACTGCCATTAGGTACCGAGATGAGATCCTCAGACCCCTTGTGAGACAATATGCTGGTGTGGTTGGCCCTGGGTTCCTCCTAATGCAAGACAATGCTAGACCTCATGTGGCTGGAGTGTGTCAGCAGTTCCTGCAAGAGGAAGGCATTGATGCTATGGACTGGCCCGCCCGTTCCCCAGACCTGAATCCAATTGAGCACATCTGGGACATCATGTCTCGCACCATCCACCACGCCACGTTGCACCACAGACTGTCCAGGAGTTGGTGGATGCTTTAGTCCAGGTCTGGGAGGAGATCCCTCAGGAGACCATCCGCCACCTCATCAGGAGCATGCCCAGGCATTGTAGGGAGGTCATACAGGCACGTGGAGGCCACACACACTACTGAGACTCATTTTGGCTTGTTGTAAGGACATTACATCAAAGTTGGATCAGCCTGTAGTGTGGTTTTCCACTTTAATTTTGAGTGTGACTCCAAATCCAGACCTCCATGGGTTGATAAATTTGATTTTCATTTTTGTGTGATTTTGTTGTCAGCACATTCAACTATGTAAAGAAAAAAGTATTTAATAAGAATATTTCATTCATTCAGATCTAGGATGTGTTATTTTAGTGTTCCCTTTATTTTTTTGAGCAGTGTACTTCAGAAAACATGCGTGACTTGGTGACACCAACAGAATCTTATGTTCATTATGTAAGAGTAAAACTACATCCAGTCAGATTACAACTGTTGACCCAGGTAAACACTCAAACTCATTAAAATCCTCCAAATACAAGCTCATTGTGAATTAAGGGAATTCTTCAAGGTGATCTGTACCAAAAAAAACATACCTCAAAGAGATACTGGAGATCGGTACTGAGTGTAGTACTCGGTACAATTATATATTTGTAGAAATATAGATTTACTCTGAGTAAATAGAATTTAGGAGAAACCTGTTCTATGTTGAACCATATCCCTCAAACATGCTTCCTAAAGAAATGCTTAGCCTCAGTGAGGGGGAGAGGAATCGGATTAGTGCAGTATTTTGTTGCTCCATCTGCGAGGTGGAGAGATGAAAGCCTGCATTGGGTGGCTGCCCGTCTCCCGGTGAGGAGAGTGGGCGAGGAGTGTGTAAAATAAAACGCTACAACGTCCATCACATGTAAAATTGGACTAGTAAAATGTATTCTCACACCACCAAAATAATGGATATCTGATTGTGACATCAAAAGGTGAATATTGGCATGACTATTTTCACCTCTAGATCCAATCAAACCAGAGACTGACAAGGCTAGGGGATTATACTGAAACTCGTATGGCATCAGGGAATTGGATATAAGACCTGTCAGTGGGTGGCATTCTATCTGACTGTTTGACACCACAAGGCCAGAGGCTGTGAGAGTAGCACTCTCTGTGTCAGTCACCTGTCCACCTGCACACTGAACTGCAGAACCTTTTTAGAGTGGAGGTTTTCCCACATATATCTCCACCCATATATCTTAATGACGCTTCCTCTTAATAAGTAGATGACAGACAAGCCTTGGTTGGTTAACCACAAAGAAATAAACCATGTACATTACAAAAACTGTACGGGGAAGTTTCAGATCTAAGATGATTCTCATTCAAACCATAAAAATGTAAAATTCCTAACCCCACACATGTATAACCTGTGTAATTATTACAAGCTTTTCTATAAACAAAGTTTCCAGTCATTAAACTGGAGGGGTTTCTTGAGGACCCTGATAGTAAATGCTAAGTCCTGGGCGTCCTCTATTGCTACTGTTGATTAGTCAAATATCTAGTCTATTCTCCATATCCCCATCGAACAGCGGGAGGCTCCATTTAAATCATCTTTACGTGGAGTAAGAGAGCGTCTCCTTTATTGCTCTGCCCTGTGTCATCTCCCAAGCGTGGCCCATAAATACCGAAGGTGTTGAGGGAAAGTCGCCTCCGCAACGACACGGCCTCTATAGGTACATCAGGAGGACAAGCGCTGAGCATTTCCTATAGTGTCTCTGGCTCTCCTCTCTCTCTCCCCGGGGGATCAATTATAACTTGGCCTAATAACGCAACTCAGGTGCTTTAGCTTTATCACTGTCCTGCCAGATTGAGGGCGGCTGATTTACATGACCCCAGCTGGACATTAGGGCTCTCCGAGGTGTGTCGCTGCCTTAATGAAAGCATGTGGGAAGTGTCACCTTGTATTTAACACTCTCTTCTACACAAAACGTAGGGTGTCTGGCTGGCTGGAGGGGACTCAACTCAAACAGAAGATTGGCTAAAGTCACTTTGCCAGGTGGGTGGGTGTAACAGAGGTGCTGGTTGGATTCTTTTTTGGGGATCCTTCAATACAGCGGGCTTTCGGGAATACGCTAAATCAGAATTACTTAACTAAAATGACACATTAGGCCTTACACAAAAGTGAAAGTAAGACACTAGGCAAGAGTCATGCCAAGTGTTCTTTGAGCCAGGTGTTATTTGAAGTACAAAGGCTCGACTGCCAAGGCATAAATACTGTAGGTGTGTAGTGACTCTATAATCATAACATGCGATCATCTTCTCACAACAGTGCTGCTAATCCATTTCAAATGAACACGTCGAGCAATGCTTGAATACAACTTGCTGAACAAGAGTTGGGCCTGAGGAGTGTGCCGTTACGAATTCAATGCGATGTGCGGAGGCGCGTCCCCAATGCCTGCTCTCTCTCTCCCAACGGCAACACTCCATCAGCCATGCGCTGGAGAGGGCGGCTGAAGAGTCACTTAAGGCATCACAGCCATGGAGATGCCGATTAGTCAAACCAGCCAGCCCACAGTATGAGGATGGATGATTCAGATCCGAATGATACGTAAATATAAACTTCCCTTTGCACCAGGCTCATTGTATAACAGCGCAAATGCAATTGCAAAGTTGTCCATTTGTTGGGGACTATTTATGATGTAATGATTTTGACCTAGTTATTTTCCACCCACAGCAATATTATTATGATGAATAAATTCAGGTTTTAATCATTAAAAGCCTTTTCTATGTGATGAGTAATATTAGGCATCCTGATAGTGGTGTTTTGTACCGCCATCATTTTAGGGGAAAATAGGCAAATACACAACTTGCATACAATACGTCCATCTACCATTCTGAAAACTGCTTGGATAATAAACTCAGCAAAAAAGAAACGTCCCTTTTTCAGGACCCTGTCTTTCAAAGATAATTCAGAAAAATCCAAATAACTTCACAGATCTTCATTGTAAAGGGTTTCAACACTGTTTCATATGCTTGTTCAATAAACCATAAACAATTAATGAACATGCACCTGTGGAACGGTTGTTAAGACACTAACAGCTTACAGACGGTAGGCAATTAAGGTCACAGTTATGAAAACTTAGGACACTAAAGAGGCCTTTCTACTGACTCTGAAAAACACCAAAAGAAAGATGCCCAGGGTCCCTGATCATCTACGTGAACGTGCCTTAAGCATGCTGCAAGGAGGCATGAGGACTGCAGATGTCTGTACTGTGAGATGCCTAAGACAGTGCTACAGGGAGACAGGACGGACAGCTGATCATCCTCGTAGTGGCAGACCACGTGTAACAACAACTGCACAGGATCAGTACAGCCGAACATCACACCTGCGGGACAGGTACAGGATGGCAATAACAACTGACCGAGTTACACCAGGAACGAACAGTCCTTCCATCAGTGCTCAGACTGTCCGCGAGAGGCTGGACTGAGGGCTTGTAGGTCTGTTGTAAGGCAGGTCCTCACCAGACATCAACGCCAACAACATCGCCTATGGGCACAAAAACCAAACGCCGCTGGACCAGACAGGACTGGCAAAAAGTACTCTTCACTGACGAGTCGCGGTTCCGCCTCCAAATCGGATTCGAATGTATCATTGATGGAATGAGCGTTACACCCAGGCCTGTACTCTGGAGCGGGATCGATTTGGAGGCGGAGGGTCAGTCATGGTCTGGGGCAGTGTGTCAAAGCAATCATCGGAGTGAGCTTGTTGTCATTGCAGGCAATCTCTGTGCGTTACAGGGAAGACATCCTCCTCCCTCATGTGGTACCCTTCCTGCAGGCTCATCCTGACATGAAAATTCCACCAGCCATACTGCTCGTTCTGTGCGTGATTTCCTGCAAGACAGGAATGTCAGTGTTCTGCCATGGCCAGCGAAGAGCCCGGATCTCAATCCCATTGAGCACGTCTGGGACCTGTTGGATCGGAGGGTGAGGGCTAGGGCCATTCCCCCCAGAAATGTATAGGAACTTGCAGGTGCCTTGGTGGAAGAGTGGGGTAACATCTCACAGCAAGAAATGGCAAATCTGGTGCGGTCCATGAGGAGATGCACTGCTGTACTTAATGCAGCTGGTGGCCACACCAGATACTGACTGTTACTTTTTATTTTGACCCCCCCCCCCCCCCTTTGTTCAGGGACACATTATTCAATTTCTGTTAGTCACATGTCTGTGGAACTTATTTCAGTTTATGTCTCAGTTGTTGAATCTTATGTTCATACAAATATTTACACATGTTACATTTGCTGAAAATAAAACAGTTGACAGTGAGCGGACGTTTCTTTTTTTGCTGAATTTATATATCAGATAATATTAGATATTATGAAACCTAACTTCAGGTTTGAGTAAGGAAGTAGATCTCTTAGTGTTTCACCTTCTTCAGTGTTTCTTATATATATTTGGGCTTCCGAGTGGCGCAGCGGTCTAAGGCACTGCATGCAACTCAGTGCAAGAGGTCAGTCCCTGGTTCGAATCCAGGCTGTATCACATCCGGCCGTGATTGGGAGTCCAATAGGGCGGCACACAATTGGCCCACCGTCGTCAAGGTTTGGCTGGGGGTAGGCCGTCATTGTAAATAAGAATTCTTAACTGACATGCCTAGTTAAACAAAAGGTTAAATAAAGGTAAAAAAATATTAAAGTCTTCAAGAAATAGGCACATTTTCACTGGAGAAATGTGGAGTCTGAGCAGTCAACTTTTGAAGGGCGGCGGGTTGGAGTCAAAGCAATCAACCTTTATTACCATCTAACTCCTGGACACCTGTCAGAGAATCCTCTCATAGCTCAACCTGTATGACGAGGACCATGGCAGAATGAACACACACACACACGGTCAGTGAGGTCAAGTGAGGTACAGTTAGTACACTCCTACATACAGCACAGTGTCTCTCTATCCCCTTGCTATGCTATATAATCATTATCCCAGCCATTGGTACATTAACAACAACAATAGGGGAGTAGAAACAGAGATAAATGGTAAGTGCTGGATCCGATTGGATGAAAGGTGAAAGGGCCTTGATTGCAAAGGCTGGGCATGAGAGCCCGTTTTCGATTTCTCGCCAGGTGTTTATTGTTTCAATCATTCATTTGTAATTAGTATAATGGAGTTGTGCTAATGCTCTCGCAACATAATGTATTGTGTACAACATTCCAGCTGAGCCAAAATGGACTCTGGTGCTCTGTTTGTGGATATTGACTTCTATGAAATTGAGTCTAAACCCCTTTAGATAGAACCTTATAAAGCCCAGAGACACAAAAGTGTACTATGCAGGTCTTATTTTCTCTGATAGCACTCACGTTCCCAGATGTGCCACTGGGAAACATGAAGATACAGTAATGAAAATTATATTTCAGTGCCCCAAGAGACGGGTTTTGGACGAGACCCAATATCACAACATCTATTTCTGTGATCTGTTACTAAGACAGTTAATGCAGAGATGGGGGGTAATTGGTATTGCTATATTACCACTGGGACAACAGACAAGTAATGATCCACTTCACCTGACTTAGGAACCAAGGGCAATTAAGAGGTTGGTGTCTTAAAAAGGGCAATTTCACCTCTTTTTTTTTCTTTACTTCACATTGATTATCTCCACCACCACCCCATCATGTGTGAAAATGCAGCGTTTCTGTTTTGTAGTAAAGAGAGGAAGTATACGTATTTCCAATGACATCATTGATGTGCATCATGTGAATTTAACCAATTATGAGAAGGCGTTGCCTACTAATTGGTCGATGATGTCATTGGAAACACACCATCTTCCTCTATCTTTTTTGACCCCAAAATATAGAAACGCCACTTTCACATACAGTGTGTTGATGTTGGGGTGGTGCTGGAGATTATGAATATGAAGTTGAAAAATTGTGAAATGTACCTCTAACTAAATGTACCTCTAACTAGCTCTGTATGGAATGAGGTCAAGGAGGTTGTTCACTGATTGCAATTAGTCTTAAATGCCAAATGAAAAGGATTCCATAAAAAGTTTATTAAATTATGACGCTACTAATTTGCCAGGTTGTATTTCCTGACAGCAACAAGGAACAAATTCCCCATTAATGAAAAAAAAACAGCCATTGTAGAAGTACTGTTGTGTTGTGCAGTAAAATGGAACCCGATTTCCACGGTTCACTCGCTCAATTAATGAAAGTATCATCCTGAAAATTTGTCAATTACTCATTTGTGAAAGTCCTTACAATATGCCTGAGGGGAGCCTTGGGCTCTCTGCATATTGTGTTTAGAATATTAAATTGTTCTGGGATTAATTTGATGGCGATTTAACCAGACTTACCCGTTAAGACATTACATAGTTGAACAGCTCAGTATTATGAAAACGATGTACACTGCCTTCGGAAAGTATTCAGACCCCTTTACTTTTTCCACATTTTATTAGGTTACAGCCTTATTCTAAACATTTTCCTCAATCCACCCACCCACAATACCCCATAATGACAAAGCAAAAATAGGTTTTTAGATTTTTTTGCTAATTCATTTAAAATAAAAAACTGAAATATCACATTTACATAAGTATTCAGACACATTATTCAGTACTTTGTTAAAGCACCTTTGGCAGCGATTACAGCCTCGAGACCTCTTGGTTATGACGCTACAAGCTTGGCACACCACATCTTCTCTGCAGATCCTCTCAAGCTCTGTCAGGTTGGATGGGGAGCGTCGCTGCACAGCTATTTCCAGAGATGTCTGATGGGGATCAAGTTTGGGCTCTGGCTGGGCCACTCAAGGACATTCAGAGACTTGTCACGAAGTCACTCCTGCGTTGTCTTGGCTGTGCGCTTAGGGTCGTAGACCTGTAGGAAGTTGAACCTCACCCGAGTCTGAGGTCCTGTGCACTCTGGAGCAAGTTTTCATCATGGATCTCTCTGTACTTTGCTCCGTTCATCTTTGCCTCAAATCTGACTAGTCTCCCAGTCCCTGCCGCTGAAACACATCCCCACAGCATGACGCTTGCCACCACCATACTTCACAGTAGAGATGGTGCCAGGATTCCTCCAGACGTGATGCTTGGCATTCAGGCCAAAGAGTTCAATCTTGGTTTCATTAGACCAGAGAATGTTGTTTCTCATGGTCTGAGAGTCTTTAGGTGCCTTTTGGCAAACTCCAAGCGGGCTGTCATGTGCCTTTTACTGAGGGGTGGCTTCCGTCTGGCCACTCTACCATAAAGGCCTGATTGGTGGAGTGCTGCAGAGATGGTTGTCCTTCTGGAAGGTTCTCCCATCTCCAAAGAAGAACTCTAGAGCGCTGTCTGAGTGACCATCGGGTTCTTGGTCACCTCCCTGACCAAGGCCCTACTCCCCCAATTGCTCAGTTTGGCCAGGTGACCAGCTCTTTTGAAGAGTCTTTGTGGTTCCAAACTTCTTCCATTTAAGAATGATGGAGGCCACTGTGTTTTTGGGGACCTTCAACGCTGCATACATTTTTTTGGTACCCTTCCCCAGATTTATGCCTAGATACAATCCTGTCTCGGAGCTCTACTCCTTCAACCTCTTGGTTTGGTTTTTGCTCTGACATGCACTGCCAACCATTCGACCTGATATAGACAGGTGTGGACCTTTCTAAATCATGTCCAATCAATTGAATTTACCACAGGTGGACTCCAAGTTGTAGAAACATCTCAAGGATGATCAATGGAAAAAGGGTGCACCTGAGCTCAATTTCACATCTCATAGCAAAGAGTCTGAATACTTACGTAAATAAAGTATTTCTGTTTTTTCTATTTGTATAAATTAGCAAAACATTTGAAAAGCCTGTTTTGACTTCTTCATTATGGAGTAATAATGTGTGTAGATTGCTAAGGATTTTTATTTATTTAATCCATTTTAGAGTAAGTCTGTAAAGTAACAAAATGTGTATAAAGTCAAAGGGTCTGAATACTTTCCAAAGGTATTGTAGATCTAGTAGAGAGGGTAAATACTGGAGGGATTGGGGGGAGAGCGAGATGGGTATAGATATAGGTAGATGTACTGTTTGTTGCTTGGGAGGCCCGGGAGGTACTGGGAACCTGTGGCTCTTGATCAGTCTGTGTTTCGGCATTCTGAAGACGTAGGACGGGTGTCTGTGTGCCTTGTGAGGTCACAACGGGGGTAGGATGACGGGGCTGGAGACCGATGGCGTTCATAAGTCTCATGTCCCTTTCAGACCTCAAGGGGGCCCTGCTGCTCCTGCAAAACACAGCCACGTGGCACATGTTGATAAAGGCCACATGGATGTAAGTGTGTGTGTATGAGACTAGCGTTGTCATTGCATTTTGTTGAAAATAAAGGTATTGTTGTGAGCAAAAGGGGAGAGTCCAATGTCAACACACAGAACTAGCGTGTAAACACAGTTCAGAGAATGCCTGCTAGACAGAAGACTTTCATATCGCCATTGAAGAAAAAAATTAAATCTACTTGCACATCCCCCTTCTCTGAAAGCCACATATGCCTAACTAGTGTTCTCACACACACCATCCTCAAAGGCCTGCCCCAGCCAATTCTCACCCTGGTCGCTCTCCATCGCGGCTCCCACCGGTACCACTGCCTCGATTGTTGTTGACAGCAAATATGGGCTCACTGTGCTCAGCGGGGCCGTCTCCGTCTGACTGGGCATCTCTAGAGGGGAGAGATGAAGTAGAGAGAGAGGGAGAGAAAGAAACAAAGAGAAGGAAAGAGAGAGGGACCTTGTACAATGAGTCATTACTGTCATGTTGTTGCTCATGTTTCAATGTTAAATCAGAGAACTAAAAACGTTAAGTTACAATGTTCCACTCGTCATGTCAGACCTATACAGCAGGATATGCTAAAGCTTTCAAACCAAGTATTTCAGTATTTCAAACCAATCAAAAAAGGATGTACAGTACAAGCAGATTCCTCACAATGGTCCCCAGCATTAAGATGACAAATCTGTAGTCCCTCATGTTGACTGAGGGAGGTTGTCAGACCTGGATGCATCCACAATTCTGATTTAATCTGATAAAAAAAAATCAATTCAGGGCATGCACTCCAGCTATCTTCGGGGTAGAGCATAAATACAATTGAAATAATTGCAGTGGAACAGTTGAGATCGTTTTCATAATACTGCTCTGGTCTGAGAATCTTACCAATAAGTGTCTGTTCAATTGGTGTTGAACCATAAAATAACCTGAAGACCTTCAAATTCATCTCGAAAACATTCCTGTCCAGCAGGATTGGATTAAATCTTATGAAGCAGAGACAGAATGGCACTGGAGTTCCATGGTTGCCATGGCACCTAGAGGTAGCCTTGGTATATTAATCCTGCAAAATGAACCATCATTATTTGTTAAGTGTTTAAGCGCATTGTTTTTAACAAATCAAATCAAAATGTTATTAGACACATGCGCCGAATAAAACAGGTGTAGACCTTAGTGACATGCTTACTTACGAGCGCCTAACCAACAATGAGGTTTAAAAAAAATATGGATAAGAAGAGATAAAAGTAACAAGTAATTAAAGAGAAGCATTTCGTTTTTTTTGATAGCTTATCAAGTATAGAACATAAGAACCTCGTTTTTTTTTATTTATCATCAACGTTAAATTAGTTAACATATTTGGCTAGAACCTGCATAAGTTTGGATTCAAATACCAGCCTAACTAGATCTTTCTAGATCCTCATCTTCTCGACCGAAGGCTGGATGAAAAGATTCTGAAATGGCAGCAACCTTCATTTACTATACAGAAGAAATCCTCAGAAGAACAGCCTCTTTCAATACGGGCTCCTACGGACAACATGGTGAGGACGACGAGGCGGTGGGAGACTAATTAACAAACTAAAGTCTATTGTATGCACTCACAATGAGAGTATCGGAGTTAGGTGATAAAGGGCCATTTCTGCAGGCTGACCCTCAGGCAAACTACATCACCCACTCCCAAAGCCAATACAGTCCATACATACAGAGGGCAGAGGACCAACCAAAATGCAATGAAAGTGTTTCCACCAATGTTTTCAGACGTCATGCACTCTACAATCTTCAATCCTTAACAAGTCGCCTCTTTTGTGTGACGATCTCTGACAATGATTTTGACATAATCTGCATCACTGAAAAATGGCACAAAGAGGGGGGGACTTTCACTATGTAAATGCTTCAGCGCCGCCTGGATATAAATACATTGAAAAGGCACACAGCCACGGCCGTGGTGGAGACCGTACTGTTTTATAAAGAGTGCTTTATTTAAAACCCACAGACTGTTGCTGATTTCAGTCTGAGTGCCTTGCTTTTAAATGTAAACAACCAAATCCTCTCACTTGTTATCCTTGTTTACAGCCCCCAATCCCCTCCAGACAAGCACAGTTTTTTTTTTAAATTCCTGAGTTCTGTGAACTATTAACCTCTGTATGCTCCACCCTCTCCAACACTATCATTTTGGGTGACTTTAAAATCCATGTTGACTCACCCAAGTGCTCTATGGCGGCTGACTTCCTCAACTTGCAGTCTAAATCATGTGCAACATGTAAATGTTCCCCACCCACAACCGTCAACACACAATACATTATCACTGGAGATGTCCCTGCCTCTGACTTGGGATGTCCTCGAACTTGGTATATCTGACCACAAGTCTGTGACACGGTCTGAATGCTCCCACTCTGCTCCAGTGCCCAATGGGGGCCATTCAATTCTGCAATTTAAGGAAACTTAACACATCCAGCCCACTTTTGAGTCTGATGCAAGTTCGCGTCCCTCGACGACATGGTCAACCTGTACAACAGCACTCTGAGTAATACCCTGAACATCATTGCTCCCGTAACTTTCCAACACTCTTCACCCTGGTTCACTGATGAACTGCGCAGAACGAAGCCTCATGACCTTAAGCTTGAGAAACGTTGGGAGGAAGGACGGCTTCACGACCCATCTACTGGCCTACAAAGACCACCAAAGCAAGCTATTTTGCTGCCCTAAAAGCAGCACGATCAGCCTTCTACGCCACCATGATTGACAACAACCTGTCAACCATGATCGACCCCTCCTGTCTCAGCCTCCAGTATTTATGCTGCAGTAGTTTATGTGTCGGGGGGCTGGGGTCAGTTTGTTATATCTGGAGTACTTCTCCTGTCCTATCCGGTGTCCTGTGTGAATTTAAGTGTGCTCTCTCTAATTCTCTCTTTCGGAGGACCAGAGCCCTAGGACCATGCCTCAGGACTACCTGACATGATGACTCCTTGCTGTCCCCAGTCCACCTGGCCGTGCTGCTGCTCCAGTTTCAACTGTTCTGCCTTATTATTATTATTCGACCATGCTGGTCATTTATGAACATTTGAACATCTTGGCCACGTTCTGTTATAATCTCCACCCGGCACAGCCAGAAGAAGACTGGCCACCCCACATAGCCTGGTTCCTTTCTAGGGAGTTTTTCCTAGCCACCGTGCTTCTACACCTGCATTGCTTGCTGTTTGGGGTTTTAGGCTGGGTTTCTGTACAGCACTTTGAGATATCAGCTGATGTACGAAGGGCTATATAAATACATTTGATTTGATTTGAACAACGAGGCTAACCTCAGAATCCTGTTCTCAACCATCAACCACCTTAAAACGCATGCCCTCCTGCAGCCTTATCTGAACAGTGCAATCAGAATGTTTAATATGGGCCTTAAAAACACATTTCTACAGACTGTCTTTCTTATAGTCCTAACCTGGAAAGTCCTTTTAGCACCTAGCCTACTACTGCTATTTCCTGCCTTGATTCTAAATGTATATTTTTATTGTATTTTTAAAATGGATTATCTTTGCCTACGTAGATCTATGTGATAACACAGTAATGAAAAGCACTACATGTGTTATTACTACTATAAACTCGATTGAAAGACATTCTCCGGCTCTTTTGTATAATTGCTATCCAGTAGTTCTGAAAGTAGCGCTCACGAGCCAAAAGTGGTTGCGAAAATGGCGGATATTGCACTCTCTTGCTTTGAATCTTGCTAGCTGACACTCAAA
The DNA here is from genome assembly GCF_057628025.1 of Oncorhynchus mykiss. Lineage (NCBI taxonomy): Eukaryota > Metazoa > Chordata > Actinopteri > Salmoniformes > Salmonidae > Oncorhynchus > Oncorhynchus mykiss. The sequence continues at coordinate 57,073,973 of NC_143027.1, read as the reverse complement.
TGGCGAGGGGCTGAAGCTCATTGGCTAGAACTCGAATTGCTAAGGGGCTGGCCCACGTAGGGGAAAATGTAGGGAAAAGGGCACAGCACAGTTTCCAGAAAAACAGTCGCTTTCAAACAAATTGGGATTGTGTGGCTAATTTAGGTAAAACAGTAGTTCTGCTCATAGGTTATGCATGTATGAACTACACATTGTCACATTCAGCCCTAAACAAGAGGTTTAAAAAAATACTTAGTCGTCGCCAAAGTTGCAGAACATGTCTTTAAGTCACACCCACATAGTAATGTGGCCTGAGTGTTGGGAGAATGCAAGCTGCTCCATAAACCAAGGTTACATCGAATAGCTAGAGATAGTCAAGCAGTTGGTTTCTGTGAAGACAGCACCATTCAAATGTGTCCATCAGCTACATCTTAGAAGGAAATGAGGAAAATAGTTTCCATGTTCCATTAATCCCCAGCATCAGTGGACAGGCAGCAGAGTCAGCGAATCAGCAGCCTGTGAGAGACACTGATAAATCATGTACACTTAACGACCCTTCCGCTACAACCGTTTATCAAAATAAGTGTGATACAGGGAAATGAGATACTTGATAAGAAACTGAGCAATGGCACTCTTTTTGGGGTAGTTACCATGGATTTAGGAAAACTGCTGGCAGGCATTAAACTGGGAAGATATTAATTTCAATAGCACAAAAGTGGATATCTTATAAGGACTGTTCTCACGCCGGTGGGTAGATAAACAGTATGTGTATATTTCCAAAGACCATATTCTGGTGTGTAAGCCAGTGCAGTTGATGGACTGGTGTGCTGAAAGGAAAAATGGATGAGAGAGAGAGAGAGAAAGAGGGGATATTTTTTTTTCACTCACTCCCTCAGGCAAAAATAATATAATCTGAGAGACAAATTGAATGCATGACACTTAAATCGCTGGAACGGCGGACCCTGACATGCTACTGCTTTCAAATCCTGTCAGATTGTCTGCTTTACCTTGGCTCTTTACAGTAAGCACACCAGGCAGAAGAAGAGACCTGCTGAAATCCACAAAGGAGGAAGACAATCCATGTCTTCTCTCATTTGCATGAATCCGACACCGATGCTTCTTCAGCGTGGCTGATGGCAGGGAGTACGTCTTGCAACCAGAGGGTTGCTGGCATCAATACTTCAGGTGCCACCTACCATTGATGTGCCCTTGAGCAAGGAACTTAAAGCCCCTAAACTGCTCATCGGGCACTGCGGCTGCCCTCTGCTCCAGCCTCTCCAACCTAAAGTGTGTTTGTGTGTACGTGTAAATCCAGGGGGTGTTATAATTGAGCTCGGCAAATATCACCAGGAAGATTAAACAGACACATGCATAAGTTATGCATCTGTTATTTTGACTCAAACCTGTGTCTGAGACAGAAATTGGGTATGGGAACTGCTTGCTTATTCATCACTGTCTTGGATAATATGTAGCAGATGAAGTTCATTAGCAAGTACAGTACCACATCCAGCTGTAGTGAGTGCAGATTTGCTAGAAACTCCTTAACACACTTAGAACAACACTAAGAACTGGAATAGAGACAGTTTGGACAAAGATGTTTGGGACTAGAATGCGCCAGAGCTGAAGCATCAACTGTTTTGCCAAAGGTCTTAAAATGCCTCCATAAAAGGGATAATGAGAGCAGTCTCTGGGTGACCGGCCAGTTCTCCTACAGCTGTTCCAAACTCCGGCGGGCACAGAACCACTCCACCTCATTACAGTTAGAGGCTTTTATGGGATATCAATGTGTGTGTGTGATGATGATGATGGATGATGATAGACATACAGTACTAGAGAGAGAGAAGGTGCTGGATATCATGAGTGTGCATCTGGTTTACAAGTCCCTACATTTTCTGCTTCAAATGTAAGAAATCCACTGTGTAAAGTGAGAAGCAGGAGCGGGATAATCAATTTGAGGATAGATTTCCTCAGGTACCTGTACATGTGAAACCCTGGTTCCAGTCAGATAACCAATCAAAGTCCGCAGTTAACCTGACATAGACCCTGTACTAACTAGCAAGGAATTGCTCGCTTTGAGGCATGTAACATTGAAACATGCATGAGAGCATCAACTGGTCCGGATGATTGTGTGTTCACGCTCACTGCAGCCGATGTAAGACCTTTAAACAGGTCAACATTCACAAGGCCGCTGGGGCAGACGGATTACCAGGACGTGTACTCCGAGCATGCACTGACCAACTGGCAAGTGTCTTCACTGACATTTTAAACCTCTCCCTGTCTGGGTCTGTAATACCAACATGTTTCAAGCAGACCACCATAGACCCTGTGCCCAAGAACACTAAGGTAACCTGCCTAAATGACTACCGACCAGAAGCACTCACGTCTGTAGCCATGAAATGCTTTGAAAGGCCGGTCATGGCTCACATCACCACCATCATCATCCCTGGAAACATTAGACCCATTCCAATTTGCATACCGCACCAACAGATCTACAGATGATGCAATCTCTATTGCACTCCACGCTGCCCTTTCCACCTGGACAAAAGGAACACCTATGTGAGAATGCTATTCATTGACTACAGCTCAGCATTCAACACCATAGTGCCCTCAAAGCTCATCACTAAGCTAAGGACCCTGGGACTCAAGACCTCCCTCTGCAACTGCATCCTAGACTTCCTGACGGGCTGCCGCCAGGTGGTAAGGGTAGGTAACAACACATCCTCCACTCTGATCCTCAACACGGGGGCCCCTCAGGGCTGCGTGCTCAGTCCCGTCCTGTACTCCCTGTTCACTCATGACTGCACGGCCAGGCACAACTCAAACACATTCATTAAGTTTGCCAATGACACAACAGTGATCAACGACAATGATGAGACAGCCTATAGGGAGGAGGTCAGAGACCTGACCGTGTGGTGCAAGGACAACAACCTCTCAACGTGATCAAGACAAAGGAGATGATTGTGGACTACAGGAATAGGAGGACCGAGCACGCCCCCACTCTCATTGACGGGGCTGTAGTGGAACAGGTTGAGAGCTTCAAGTTCTTTGGTCTCCACATCACCAACAAACTAACATGATCCAAACACATCAAGACAGTCGAGAAGAGGGCACGACAAAACCCATTCCCCCTCAGGAGACTGAAAAGATTTGGCATGGGTCCTCAGATTCTCAAAAGGTTCTACGGCTGCACCATCAAGAGCATCTGACTGGTTGCATCACTGCCTGGTATGGCAACTGCTCGGACTCTGACCGCAAGGCACTACAGAGGGTAGTGCGTAAGGCCCAGTACATCACCGGGGCCAAGCTTCCTGCCATCCAGGACCTTTATACCAGGCGGTGTCAGAGTATGGTCCTAAAAATTGTCAAAGACTCCAGCCACCCTAGTCATAGACTGTTCTCTCTGCTACTGCACAGCGAGCAGTACCGGAGCGTCAAGTCTAGGTCCAAGAGGCTTCTAAAACAGCTTCTACCCCCAAGCCATAAGACTCCTGAACAGCTAATCAAATGGCTACCTAGACTATGTGCACCCCCCACACTGCTGCTACTCTGTTATTATCTATGCATAGCCACTTTAATAACCCTACCTGCATGTACAGTGCCTTGCGAAAGTATTCGGCCCCTTTGAACTTTGCGACCTTTTGCCACATTTCAGGCTTCAAACATAAAGATATAAAACTGTATTTTTTTGTGAAGAATCAACAACAAGTGGGACACAATCATGAAGTGGAACGATATTTAAAACTTTTTTAACAAATCAAAAACTGAAAAATTGGGCGTGCAAAATTATTCAGCCCCTTTACTTTCAGTGCAGCAAACTCTCTCCAGAAGTTCAGTGAGGATCTCTGAATGATCTAATGTTGACCTAAATGACTAATGATGATAAATACAATCCACCTGTGTGTAATCAAGTCTCCGTATAAATGCACCTGCACTGTGATAGTCTCAGAGGTCCGTTAAAAGCGCAGAGAGCATCATGAAGAACAAGGAACACACCAGGCAGGTCCGAGATACTGTTGTGAAGAAGTTTAAAGCCGGATTTGGATACAAAAAGATTTCCCAAGCTTTAAACATCCCAAGGAGCACTGTGCAAGCGATAATATTGAAATGGAAGGAGTATCAGACCACTGCAAATCTACCAAGACCTGGCCGTCCCTCTAAACTTTCAGCTCATACAAGGAGAAGACTGATCAGAGATGCAGCCAAGAGGCCCATGATCACTCTGGATGAACTGCAGAGATCTACAGCTGAGGTGGGAGACTCTGTCCATAGGACAACAATCAGTCGTATATTGCACAAATCTGGCCTTTATGGAAGAGTGGCAAGAAGAAAGCCATTTCTTAAAGATATCCATAAAAAGTGTTGTTTAAAGTTTGCCACAAGCCACCTGGGAGACACACCAAACATGTGGAAGAAGGTGCTCTGGTCAGATGAAACCAAAATGTAACTTTTGGCAACAATGCAAAATGTTATGTTTGGCGTAAAAGCAACACAGCTCATCACCCTGAACACACCATTCCCGCTGTCAAACATGGTGGTGGCAGCATCATGTTTTGGGCCTGCTTTTCTTCAGCAGGGACAGGGAAGATGGTTAAAATTGATGGGAAGATGGATGGAGCCAAATACAGGACCATTCTGGAAGAAAACCTGATGGAGTCTGCAAAAGACCTGAGACTGGGACGGAGATTTGTCTTCCAACAAGACAATGATCCAAAACATAAAGCAAAATCTACAATGGAATGGTCCAAAAATAAACATATCCAGGTGTTCACTGCTGTTCACAAATGCTCTCCATCCAACCTCACTCAGCTCGAGCTGTTTTGCAAGGAGGAATGGGAAAAAATTTCAGTCTCTCGATGTGCAAAACGGATAGAGACATACCCCAAGCGACTTACAGCTGTAATCGCAGCAAAAGGTGGCGCTACAAAGTATTAACTTAAGGGGGCTGAATAATTTTGCACGCCCAATTTTTCAGTTTTTGATTTGTTAAAAAAGTTTGAAATATCCAATAAATGTTGTTCCACTTCATGATTGTGTCCCACTTGTTGTTGATTCTTCACAAAAAAAATACAGTTTTATATCTTTATGTTTGAAGCCTGAAATGTGGCAAAAGGTCGCAAAGTTCAAGGGGGCCGAATACTTTCGCAAGGCACTGTACATAATTACCTCAACACCGGTGCCCCCCGGGTGCCCCCCGCACATTGACCCATTGACTCTGAACCGGCACCCCCTGTATATAGCCCCACTATTGTTATTTACTGCTTGTAGTATCCTTAGAGGCTTCTTAGATTGATGACTAATGAGACGTAAGTACGGTTTAGTATTTAATTGTAACTTAGAATTACATTCTCTAATGCACCTGGCTTAAGCTACCTGAAGCTTTCTTAATCACAGTTATATAGGCAGACATCAGAAATAGCTATGGATAGCGGGAAGCAAACCCTGTCTCGAGTCAATACTGCCATCTATTGGTAAACATAAATATCCCAGGTTACTACATTCCCCCCCTTTAAAGCTAATAACCCAACTTAATTCCTTTCTGAGCTATTTTCTTTTTTACACTTTTTCAAACATCTGATCTGAAAAAGTCTGGCGGACGTCTCTCTCTAATAGAGCATCTCAGAGGTGGCGTAGCTGGTGCCACCAGATCTTCACCCCTTGATGGTGAAACAAAGTCCTTTTGTGGAGACTTCACAGGAGGAGGTCGTCCCGGACTGCTGGTCTCAGGAAGTTAAGCATTGTTGGTCTCAGGTGGTTTGTCCAACTGCAACTCTGGGGAACGTTCCAATGTCCTGTCCTGTTCGTTTAAGAATTGATTCAGATCCCAGGATGGAACTGGAATTCGAGCTCGGATCTGATCCACGTGTCTCCTTAGTCTTTGTCTACTTCCGATGATCACAGTATAGGATACTGGTCCTGAGAAATCCTCAATGTTAGCTAGAATCCACAAGGAACATTTTTCCTAGGGAAGGTCCAGCGTAGTCCACATGTAGTCGTGTCAACGGTTTTCCCGTCCATTCCCATGGATGTAATGGCGCGGTGGGGTGCGGGATGACTTCCTGTTACTCTGACATTCTGGACACTGGCTAACCTCATTTTCCACATCGTGTTCCATCTTTGGCCACCAGACGTATGACCTCGCTAGGCCTTTCATTCTTGACATACCTGGATGTGACTGATGCAACAACTTCAGTAGCATACCCCACGCTTGTGGTGGGATAACTACTCTTGAACCCCACAGAACACATCCATCTAGAACACTCAATACCAAGTGGGGAGTGTAGTAAGGCGTGATCTGAGGCTCTGTCACTGTAGAACATCCTTTCAGGATAAATTCATGCACTTGTGATTACGTCACATCCTTTGAAGTCCATTGTCTGATTTGTGCTGTGTTCAACGGTGCATCATCCAACACATTGATCATCAAAACCTGGTCATTTTCTTCTTCCTGAATTATGATTTCTGGAACGGGCAGCCTACTCAGAGCATCAGCATTCCCATGGTATCTACCTGGTTTGTAAATTATTCTGTACTCTTAGGCCCTGAGCAACACAGCCCAACGTTGAACTCTTGGAGAGACCATTTGTGGTACTGGCTTTTGTTCATGGAACAGAGAGATCAGAGGCTTATGGTCGGTCACAATAGTGAATGTCCTCCCGTATAAACACTTGTGGAATCTCTGTATTCCGAATATGACAGCCAGTCCTTCCTTGTCCAACAGAGTACTTTTTTCTCCGCTGGTGACAATGTTCTTGACATGAACCCAATAGGTTTCTCTGCACCATTCTCCATCCGGTGTGATAGCACTGCACCCACACCATAAGATGAGGCATCACAAGATAAGATGAGATCTATGTCTGCTGAGAAGTGCACTAGCACTTCAGCTGATTGCAGTAACACCTTTGACTTTACAAAAGCTTCTTCCTGTCTTTTTGACCATTTCCAGGCCACGCCCTTCCTTAACAGTTGATGTAGAGGAGCTAAGAGGGTAGAGAGGTTCGGGAGGAAGCGATTATAAATAATCATTCAGTAAGCCTAGATAGGCTTTCAGCTCTGTAACATTTGTCGGAGCTGGAGCTTCCACAACAGCCCTCACTTTAGCTTTGACAGTGTGTAACCCATTGGCATCCACCTTGTGACCCAGGTACTGCACTTCCTCAGCTAACAGTGTACACTTGCTCCTCTACAGCCGGAGATCGGCGTTCTCCATCCTCCTCAAAACTTCCTCTAAGTTTGAGATGTTCCTCCTTCGTGAGTCCCATGACAAGAATGTCATCGAAGTAAACCCCTACCTTGGGTATCCCCTGCAGAATTCCCCCCATTGTTCTTTGGAAATTTATAGGTAAACATCCCTCTGTGGGTGTTTATGGTCAGGTATTTCTGTGAAGCTTTATCCATTAGCACTTGCTGATATGCGTGACTCACGTCCAGTTTTGTGAACTGTTGCCCTCCGGTTAACGTTGAAAGCAAATCCTCCACTTTGGGTCTGGGGTACTTCTCCAGAGAGGAAACTCTATTTACAGTCAGTTTATAGTCACCGCATAATCTGATTGAACCATCTGGTTTTAGTATAGGAACAACTGGTGCTGCCCACTCAGAAAACTTGACAGGTATAATTATATCATCTGCTAAGAGTCTGTCAATTTCCACATCCACTTTAGGCTTCATGGCATATGGAACTGATCTTGGCCTATAGAATCTGGGAGTAGCATCAGCAGCAACATGAATGGTAGCTTGGACCCCTTTTAATGTCCCTAGCTCTTCTTTGAAAACACACTCATGCTTTGAAAGCACCTGCTGTAGTGTCAATGTCTCTGTGGTGACATGTTTGATTTCATCCCAGTTCAAATGTATTTCCTCCAACCACCCTCTTCCTAGTAAGCTGGGGCCAGTACCTTCCCCTACTAAGAGAGGCAGACTTGTCTTTTGTCCTTGATATCCACTTGAACATCAGCAACTCCAAATCACAGCGATCTTCTCCCCTGTGTACGTTTTGAGTTTAATGGGGGTGTCACTCAGTTGAGGCACTTCAACATTTTTCCACTTCATAGAGAATTGAGACCTGTTCATCAGCGTGACACGACATCCTGTGTCGAGTTCAAACGGTACCTTCAATCCATTTATTCCCATTTCCACAACGAAAGGCTTCGCCTTCTTCATATTCGCCCCCCTGTACACTGAGAATGCTTGCTCTGCGTCTGCGCACTCACTTTCACTTTCTATCACGTGATTAGAGCGGTGGCAAGAGCGTCTGGAGGTATTCGGTTTTCTGTCTGTTCTCTTTTCTGCAGCCCGTGACTTATATTTTTTTATTGCGGCACGCCCTCACAATGTGGCCTATTATCCCCCATGCATAACACTTTTCATGTTTGAATTTACAGTCAAACGCTGCGGGTTTGCCTTCGCAACGATAATTCTCTATTGGCTTTCCGTTATTTAAAATTCAACGTGCTCAGAGCGGCTCTCTTTTATTGTATGGCACGCAGTTGCGCCCCTTGCCTGTAAATCCAGTGCATTTCTATTCGCAGACTCCATGGCCTGGGCCAGTTTGAGTGCATTCTCAAACATGAGATTAGGCTCTGATAACAAGTGTATTTGAATCCTGTCATCGTTAATCCCACACACCAGCCGATCGCTTAGCATTTGCGATAATGTATTCCCATAGCTACAGTCCAATGCTAGTTCTCAACTCAGCCACATATTTCCCCACTGATTCGATAGGTTTTCTCATGCGTGAATCAAACTTGAATCTTTGTACTATCTCACTGGGTTTGAAGTGATTTTTTAATAGCTCGACTGAATCTATGAATGACTTTTCTCCTGGTTTATCTGGACTCAACAGGTCTCTCATTAAGCTGTACATCTGTGCACCGACAACGCTTATGAGTATGGATCAGTTATTTCATTAGCAGCAAATACCAGGTTACTACACTGCTGCTCCTTAATTCTTTGTTTTTCTTATCCCTTACTTGTTTTTTTGTTGGTGTTTTTGTGAAAACGACATTGTTGGTAAAGGGCTTGTAAGTAAGCATTTCACTGTAAGGTCTACACCTGTTGTATTCGGCGCATGTGGCAAATACAATTTGATTTGATTTATTTTGATTTGATTTGATTTATAATTCCTACCTGTACCATTAGAGTATTTGGCACGTGAAAAGCTTACATTTTAGACCCCCAGCACACTAGCTGTGAATCTGAAAGGAAGTTCAAGTATACAATCCAAGAAAAGCTGCCAAGAGCAGAATACATGGTGGGAGTTGGGTCAAAATTTCAGGAGATAGATAAAGAAATAATATCGACAGTATTAGGACCAAGAGGGGGAAAGTTATTATTTTATGAGACTATTTCCCAAACAAGGCCACTATCTCTCGCTGTCCTGATCTCATTTCAGTTTCATCAGCAACAACACGTCCCTGCTCCGAAGCAAAGCTGCTTATAGCACAGCATGCTTGATTTAAAAAAAAGTTACATTGCATTATTTTTCATGCTGTTATTCTATATAATAAAACAGAAAGGCTGCAACAGCCAGGCTTGCAAAATTGAATTAAGGGGCTGAAAAATCAATCCCACGATAGAAAACAACCACAACAAGTGGTACCCAAATCCCCGAAACCAGGACAATGGAAGACAACGGAATGTGAGATATTTTGGTATGGGATGACCACTAAACTTGAGAAATCAGACAGCCAGAGACGGTGAGACATCTGGGTAACAGCCGAGTTTGACAGGCTGCTGTTAGAATGCCGCTCGATTAGGCTTTCATGGGTTGATTAGGCTACCCAACTGGTCCCAGTGCCTTCTGTCGCTAAAGAGGTCACTTTGACCACACAATGACCAACAGAACTCCGCTAGACCATACTCCACTTGTGGGGCAAGCGACCACTTTTCCACTCAAATGGTATTTGGTCAAGGTAAAAAGGTGGCTATCAGTACAAACCTGTAGACTGTAGTTGAAACACATATTTAATGGTCATCCTCAAAGAAAGGGTAGACTGAATGACTAATCCCCTAAACAGTTGATCACCCAAAATGGCTGATGATCATTGTTTGATTCAAATGTCAAACTGAACGCAGTTAGCCACCATCGATCGGCTGTTTTGGCTAGGAGGGAAATCACCAGTAAAACTGAAATGTGGATAAAGAAAGTTCACTTCCGAGTTAAACAAGCAGCCTTAAATAGGATTTTCATCCAAGCAGAACATGTAATATTGTAGGAAAAGAAAAAACAAAATTGATTGAAGAAGATTTCAGGGTTCTCGTCAATACGTACAGAGCGAGGAAGCTGCCTCTTCACCTCAGAAGCCTGCCTGTGGGCAAATCAGAAAACATTTTTCTCACGCTGCCAACACATGTGAGAGATGCCAGATATTCAAATGCAGCTTAAAATGCAGCTTTCTGCAGGAAAGAAGCCATGTGCATCGTTGCTGTTGGTAGTGCTGCTATATGAGGTCCGGCCATTTACAAGGTCCTTCTATAGACCCGTGTAGACATGTTTGATCATGTAATTTACACAACGCAGGCAATTAAAAGAGACCAGAGAACACAAACACATCCTGGGGTTCTGGTCTTTATTTCCCTCTTTAATGATCCCTGCTCAACAGTGTAGTAGGAGATGAGCCACTGATTGCAGCACAACTGTTTCTACCATTAGTAAACACAGAGGGATATAATAGGCTTTCCCCAATAGGGATGTGGAGTCTATGCTGCAGTGGTATACTGTACAGTATGTCCATGGGGAGCACTGTGTGTGTTCATCCTCTTGTGATGTTTGTTTGGTTATTATGCACCTGTGGTGCTGTATGTAGGAACGCTATTCATGTATTTGTTAGACCACAATTAGGGCTTCACGATACAGATGCGGTTTTAAGTGTCTCTTGCATGTACAGTGACTCTCTGGGTAAAAGTACGATTATGGTCGGATCATACAAATGACTGACATAAATTAGAGACAATTTGGCTGTTGATTAATTGCAATGTCTTTAGGTACGTTTAAAAATTCCCACATTTCCCTCTTCAAAATCACATAACATAATTTGTCTAGATTTAACTATCACTGTTAGTAAGGTTTGTAATTTTTTGGTCATAATGCGCATTTTACTGGTGTTGGATAACTTGGTTCTAGTTTTTGTTCTTTGAAGTAACAATGCAGGCCCGGGGGCTAGGGAGAACAAATCATCCTTCCTCTGTAACACGAGACAATTTATTTCAGAAAGCCAGACATAACAGAGAAAAACATAACTGAAAAACTTTTTGAACTTGAGCGAGAACACGCTCCTCTGACTTGACTTAGCTGATGACAGCTGGCTGAATAAGTCAGTGGGCGCTCCATCGATCCAACTCTTCCTGCCCTGCCTGCCGTGGGTGGGTGGGAGCTGCTGCCTGCCTTCCCGAATGCCAAAGGCTTTAAAGCCATGAGCACTGGGACCCTCTTAAGGGCCATTAGGTAACCACACAAATGAGGGGATTCTTGTCCTCAACAGAAACAGATATCTAAAGTGGGGATAGAATACACACTAATTGGCTATTAGTTTTTCACTGTTTCCGTACAAATGTAAAACAAATACCTGACATATAGAGAAAGGTGCTTAGGGAGAAATCTAGCCACAGGCCACTCCTGATTTAAACATACTGTGGTAGTGAGAGAAGAGGTAGTGAGGACAAACTTAGGTCTCTAAGCCAGGGGCAGATTGCACTGTGCGAGAGGGAAGGCAAAAAAGAGAGAAACAGAGGTATATAGAGTGCATAGTGCAGACTTACACAGGTCTGCAGATGACTAGGTCTCCCTTGTTGGTACCGTATGCAAGCCCCAAGCCAGGTTCTGGGAGCCAGCGGGCCGAGTTGATGCTGACGTGTCTCCGCTGATCAGAAGCCATGGGGTACACCACATCAAACATTCTCTAGGGGGGGAATGGGGACATACGGAAATAAATAGATTACAGACAGAGCAAAGAGTACCACTTTTGTCCCGATATGATACAACCTAACAACAAAAATACTAAAATTTTTTTTTTTGCATTAGTCTTCTAATGAGCTTTATCTTTCACGTTAGATTAGCATGTTATAGCTTATTCATTAATTTCATGTTAATATATTGGTTATCAATTAACCTGAGAATTCAGAACCTGAGACATAATCCGGTACTAGTGCGGGAATAGTAGAACAATGTTAGAACTTTAGTCTGTCTGCTGAAATGCTGATTAGAGTTGTTGAGTCGAGCAGCTCCCTGTCTTAACGGTTGGCTGTTCCCTCAATGAATCAAGTTCAGAAGAGACGTTGTTGGGAGTGCCCATTTAAGAGCAGTCACCTTGGCTTGTCACGCCACTTCTCAATATGACTGGCCAAAACTGCTGCTATGACAGCCATATCAGGTGACTGACACGGGTACTACTGTCTGCCTCCTACCTTGTGAAGCGAAGACGAATGACCACATTTACCCGTCTGTCTACATCTGCATACATTTTACACCACTCCGAGACAAAATACGGAGAAATAACAAAGGAGGAGGGTAAAAGCTGTTTGCTTCATCTCCAAACGTAGGAGCAAGACAGCATAATTGGGGATCTGCATAAGAGCTGTCAGCTCAGAGAGCCTTATTGGACAGTCTATGCTGCCATAACTTGTGCGGTGTGTCAGATGTGCTCGCAGAGAATGCAAAATGTTCAACTTACAAATTGAGAACACATCTAACACATTCCCCGTTTGCTACAGTGGGGCAAAAAAGTATTTAGTCAGCCACCAATTGTGCAAGTTCTCCCACTTAAAAAGATGAGAGGCATGAGTGAAAACCTCCATCTGAAGAACACTATCCCAATCGTGAAGCACAGGAGTGGCAGCATCATATTGTGGGGGTGCTTTGCTGCAGGAGGGACTGGTGCACTTCACAAAATAGATGTGGCAAAATGGCTTAAGGACAACAAAGTCAAGGTATTGGAAGTGGCCATCACAAAGCCCTGACCTCAATCCTATAGAACATTTGTGGGCAGAACTGAAGAAGCGTGTGCTAGCAAAGAGGCCTACAAACCTGACTCAGTTACATCAGCTCTGTCAGGAGGAATGGCCCAAAATTCACCCATCTTAATGTGGGAAGCTTGTGGAAGGATACCCAAAACGTTTGTCCTAAGTTAAACAATTTAAAAGCAATGCTACCAAATACTAATTGTGTGTATGTAAACTTCTGACCAACTGGGAATGTGATGAAAGAAATAAAAGCTGAAATAAATAATTCTCTCTACTATTATTCTGACATTTCACATTCTTAAAATAAACTGGTGATCCTAACTGACCTAAGACAGGGAACTTTTACTAGGATTAAATGTCAGGAATTGTGAAAAACTGAGTTTAAATGTATTTGGCTAAGGTATATGTAAACTTCCGACTTCAACTGTATATTTGCCATATATTTTTAACTGAGCCGCTTCACAAAAGTTATACATGTTACAGACAAAGAATATTTTACATTTGCTATCTTGTTGTTATTAGTCCCACCCTTCAGCTCCATTCAACCCCTCCCATCTATCTCTTTACACCATCCATATTGAATTTTTCAACTGTACAGTGATGCTTCACAAAAGTTCTGAACCTTTCTATTCTCATATTTTCAACAGACTGTAAATTAAAGATAAATATTTCTGCTAAAAGTATTATATTATTTTTCAAATCACCCAGTATTGCCATCTGCAGCGTTAGCTCTAGGTAAATGTTGCAATTTTTCAGCCATTCCTGGATCTGTGAACAAAAACAAGCTACATATGGACAGTCCCAAAATAAATAATCTAATGATTCTGCCTCTTCGCAGCATAATCTGCAGGGCTGGGAAGGTTAAATCCCAGCCCTGTTAAATACACTGCCTTCATAAAATATTCAGACCGCTTGACTTTTTCCTCATTTTGTTAAGTTACAGCCTTATTTTAAAATGGATAAAATATTAGCAATCTACACACAACACTCCCATAATGACAAAGCAATTATGCTATTTTTTAAAATTTCTTATTAACATAAGTATTCATACCCTTTGCTATGAGACTCGAAATTGAGCTCAGGTGCATCTGGTTTCCATTGACCATCCTTGAAATGTTTCTACAACTTGGAGTGGTAAATTCATTGATTGGACATGATTTGGAAAGGTACACCCAGCTATCTAAGGTCCCCACAGTTGACAGGTTATGTCAGCTCAAAACCAAGACATGAGGTCGAAGGAATTATCCACAGAGCTCCGCGACAAGATTGTGTTGAGGCACAAATCTGAGGAATGGTACAAAAACATTTCTTCAGCATTGTAGGTCCCCAAGAACACAGTGGCCTCATTTTTAAATGGAAGAAGTTTGGACCCACCAAGACTCTTCCTAGAGCTGGCCGCCCGGCCAAACTGAGCAATCGGGGGAGAAGGGCTTTGGTCAGGGAGGTGACCAAGAACCCAATGGTCACTGACAGAGCTCTAGAGTTCCTCTGTGGAGATGGGAGAACCTTCCAGAAGGACATCATTCTCTGCAGCACTCCATCAATCAGGCTTTTATGGTAGATGCTAAGCCGTCTGGCGGAAAAAGGCAAGGGGTCTGAATACATTCCAAAGGCACTGTACATAACATTCTATTGGTTGCAAGAATTTAGTTAAATTGAAAAATTCAAAGTTTTGAATTCAGCGTTGTTTTGCGTATCAGTTCACAAACCATGTGCCATGGAATCAGTACATCGAAAATCTCTTCCCAACTATTTTGCAATCTATATGGCACAGGTGTCAATTGTTTGGTCCTTAAATGAAACTGGTATATTTATCACAATTTTCTTCAACCAATTTTGGTCTTTAATGCAGGGGCAACAGATATTATTTTTTTTGCTCATATAAAAAAATAAACGGTCGCTAGGTGTAGGTAAGACCATAAGCAAATAGGTAAACTGTGATATGACTAAAGAGTTAAATCAGGGTGATTGTCCCACAAATAGACATGTATTTTCCTTTCCATGGTAGCAAGATCTTATCTACTTTCTATTAAAATTCATTGGAGTGAGAATTTCTTTCTTATGGGAGTATGTCCACATCCCCATCAGACAATTGTATTGGTAAACTACACGGTAATGTAAAAGTTGAATTTTTTTGTGATCCATTACGTAATAAAGTACACATCATAATTTGGTTTTAATCAAGAGAAGTTAGAAAAAAGTATCTAGATCCTCTATGAGGCTGTGGAGGGATCCAAATTGTGAAGAGAAAAAAAAAACAATCAGCGACACATGTTTTTAAGCCCTGAATTTCTAACCCCTCAATATTATTGTTGGATCTGATTTAAACAGCTAACATTTTGATTGCAATAATAAATAGATATGCCGATAGTGGACAACCTTATTTCACTCCTCTTGGCAGTTTAAAACTTTCTGAGAAGTAGCCATTATTTACTTTTTACACATAGGGTTAGTATACATAACTTTAACTCATTTCATTAGAGATTTCCCGAAATTGAAATATTCCAAGCATTTATATATAAACTCCAGTTGTACATTATCAAAGGTCTTTTCAAAGTAAGCTATGATTAACAGGCCTGGTTTCCCAGATTTTTCATAGTGTTATATTGTTTCCAGGACTGATTAGGATGAATAATTTCCGGCAATACCTTTTAATTCTACGCATTAAGCATTTTGCTAGAACACTGAAGTGTAAGGGGCCTCCAATATTTCAAATGGACTGGATCTTTAATATTTACAACTTGGATCCTATTTCAGTAATAATGAAATCTGACCTTGTGTGTCTGATAATCTATCATTCATATCGTAGTGGTTAAAGCATGCTAATAACGGTCCTCTGAGTATATCAAAAAAAGGTTACTTCCACTGGTATGCCATTCAGCCCAGACTTTTTTCCCGGACTTAGAGGCTTAAATAGCATCAATACGTTCTTCCTCTGTAATTTGGCCTTCACATGAGTCTTTCTGTACAGATGTTGATTTTACATTATTAATTGAAAGAAAAATCCACACAATTAGTTAATGGAGATGAAAACTGAAATGAAAACATATGCTTAAAGTACTTTACTTCCTCTTTCAAAATATTGTTTGGTGAATCATGGGTGACTCAGTCATTTGTAACAAGTTTCAGTAAATTATTTTTGGTAGCATTTCTATGTTGAAAAAAACATAGCTGCATTTTTTGCCATATTGCATCCAGTTTGCTTTTTTTTTTTATAATATATTTTCTTGAATAAGTTCCTCCATTTCTTTTTGTTTATCCTCTAACTTATTGTGACCCTCTATGGTACAGTTTTTTTTTGCTATCTATCTGTGCTGTTAGTCCTTCCATTTCCTTTGTTAATATGGACTCTTTTGACCTAAATTGCTTTTGTTTTATAGATGAGTACTGAATTGCATGGCCTCTAAAAGGCACATTTAAAAGTGTCCCATTCAATAATGGGATCTGCTGTACCTATGTTATGATGGGGAAAAGTCCATTATAAATGATTCTGTCCTAAAACCAGTTATCATCCAATAGGCTTTGATTAAATTTACAATATGTGCCTATGTGGAAATTCTGTAAGAGTAATACACATTTCAATTATGTGATGGTCCTAGCCAAGTTATTAACGAGAGCCAAAACTCTTTGAGCAAAACACCTTTTAATTCCATGTCAAATCAGACATGGGCTTTTATGCACCATGTGGCAGCTTTAAAAACAAAAACATTCCCAATTTGTTCTATTAGATTTTGGCTAATTACGGCTCTCTTCAGACTATGTAACTGTTCAGTTAGAAAACTTATGTCACAACAATTTCACCACTGGCAATGTGAGAAGTTTGGAGTTAGAAAAGCCACTGGTGCTGCACCCCCCCCCCCCCCCCCAAAAAAAAGTTAAAACGTCATCTCAATTATCATGTAGCCTAGTTTGCCAGGGCTGCATGGCATCTTCAAAAATGGGGTGGGACGGAGAACAGTCTCACTAACAGCAAGAGGCAGTGGGAGAGACAGAAAGACAACATCAAAGTGGCACCCTGATGTTGTTTACTCAGCCAAGTCATTAGAGGCTGCCCAGGCAGTGGGTCCTGCTTCCTGCTTTCATCAGGCCCTCTGAGGGCTGGATCTGGGGTGGCCATGGGACACTGGGCTGTGTTCTGGGTCACTGGGATGTCACAGATGGAACCCTGGCTCCAAGCCCTGCATCATAAACACTTTACCCCTCATCCTTCACACACCACCTACCACATCCCCTGCTACATTCTGATACATGTCCAGCCAAAACAGAGTCACATACTGAGCCACCAAACACAGAACACTTTCAAAGAGTCTTCATTACTATTTAAGTGTGGACCATTGTGAGACTGTGTAAACGGTGTGGTGCATTCTCTAAACAGTAATCATGACTATAAAAAACACAAATGAAAAGGGAGAATGAAATGTTTCACAGTGCTGTTGATCTTAGATCATCAAGACCATCAGCAGACAAGTTCCTCTGAAAGAGGAAAGGGAAAACACTGTACTGTGGTCTGCCAAAGGGCCATGAGAGATCATGGGGTAGATTAAAGACTAAATGAAATGTGCATAACCATGATTCTACTTGGGGTCTAGCCAAAGAAGTTTCTCCATTACACAAGATCACTTTGTACAGCTGGAATATAAAAGGCTAGAGTCAGCACCTGGAGGCATGTGAAAAATACTCTCATTGATTGTAAGCCCATTTTCTATTCCAATCTTGTTGGAGCAAAAACATTCTAAAGCAGATCAATAAAGATATTTGGTACCTTCAGAATCCAGTTAAAGTAGAGTCAACGCAGGCTCTGCCATCGCTGGTTTGTTTGTTTGGGGTTGCTAATCTGGCTGGCCATTGTGAGAGGGCTGGAGCTGCGAGGGTATTATTGAGCTACTGTGCTGTATTGAATTGTAATGTCTGTGTCTCACGTTCCTCCTCAGTTGGTTAGACAATGGGGTGAAAATCTATTGTTCGTCCCCAAAAATGACGGCGTTAAAGTAGCTATTTATAAAGAGTCGTACTCTTTGCCAGCCAGAAGTAGCTTATCATTTACAATCTCCTTTACCTCCAGATGTGGGTGGTTTCATTTTGTTACTGTCACCCTGCGGATGCTCACCGGTGATTTGGGTCTAGGTTCTTGCTGGCATTTTCAAGTTCAATTCAAATAAAGCTGAATCAAGATGCATTGATGAAAGCACAAATAAATGGCATAATACTGTTGTTGTTCCGTGAAATTCCAAAGGATTAACGTTGGCCAAACTCACCCTCATGGAAGTCTCTCCACCATGGGGCTGCTGCAGGCGTAACACTTGCGCTACCATGTGGTCTGTAGTGTGATGGAGCAGGATCCTGCGGGAGGCCAAGCCCACCATCACGTAGTGGCCCATCGGGGACAGGCTGACAGAGATGGCATTAGGACCTAGACAAAGAACAGATGGTTAGGCTACTTATGTTGAGCATGGATGTGTTTGGCATATAAACTTAAAGCAACTATTGAACACCTTTGTCATGGTTTTACACGAGGGCCTAAAAACAGTATTTAAAAGTCTGACTGAAACACTCTATACTGTAAATTGCTTTATAGATAATTGGGATTGCATTCTGAATGTCTCTGACTCAGCAGCTATAAATAACAGACAACAGGAACCATTAAATTAAACTTTCCTGCCTTCTCTGATGCCTTAGATTGATACTGTACAAGCAGGTTAATGCAAGTCAGTAGAATTTCCTAACAAACCAGTTAAGTATTTCTTAATTAATGGTTTTTGATGACAGTTGAATGTTTGTTCCCACTTGAGAAACATACAGTAAAACAAACTCTCTCATTAAAGGCAACCATTTGGAAACCAATGCTATTATCCAGTTAGGAATCTGGAGTATATCCAAAATGGAGTCTCCCTCAGTTGAATGCAGCCTGCACCGGTTAATCTAAAAGCTATATTTGTGTACTTGATTAAGCTATTGCCTAGTCTTAAATGACTGGTAAGTGTTTGTACTGCTCGTGAGAGTAGCTGAACTGTAAATTACAGCTACTTTGGGCCCAGACCTGCTCAAAATAATTTGTTTTGTATTTATGGCTAAGCTAAATAAGTAGGCCTCCCACATTCCCATATCTACTTACCACCCAAAAAGTGTTGCCTAGATTAAAGCTTTAATTTAGGGGCGGCAGGGTAGCCTAGTGGTTAGAGCGTTGGACTAGTAACCGGAAGGTTGCAAGTTCAAACCCCCGAGCTGACAAGGTACAAATCTGTCGTTCTGCCCCTGAACAGGCAGTTCACCCACTAGGCCATCATTGAAAATAAGAATTTGTTCTTAACTGACTTGCCTAGTTAAATAAAGGTAAAATAAAAATAAAAAAATTAGCCTTTATTAATATAATACTTAATTTAATATAATAATACTTACAATACACAGACTTTATATTTCATCTTCAAACACGCATATGTACATTTTACTCGGCTCCCGAGTGGCGCAGTAGTCTAAGGCACTGCATCTCAGTGCTAGAGGTTCGATTCCAGGCTGTATCACAACCGGCCGTGATTGGGCGGCGCACAATTGGCCCAGCGTTGGTCAGGGCCGTCATTGTAAATAAGAATTTGTTCTTAACTGACTTGCCTATTTAAATAAAAAAAAACTATAAAATGTGAATAGTCATAGGATGAGAGCTGATTAAAATGATATACAATGTTATGCTAGTAACTGCTTTTATTATGAGAACTATAAACCTGCCCCATACATTCCATTACAATGATGTAAAATCCAATGTTGGGCCTGTTGAGGCCAATTATTTTACTTTTACTATTATAGTAACAGACCAATCTGCTATGGCCCCATAGTAAGAATACATCTTCATTTAGAGTAACTACGTGTAATGGTTTGCTGCTCTCATCATCAGGTGAAAACGTATTGGCATTCCTATGGAATTTTAAATGTACGAGTCAAGTTTCTGGTCCTCTGTTTTATGTAAACAGTTAATAGTATATAGTTGTAATCAGCTCACATCCATAACTATTCACATGTACTGTTCATATCCATTTTACATGTTTGAAGATGAAATATTGCCATTATTGACCATAATATCTTCCCAAATCAGCAATTCAGACAGGTTTTTGGGCAAATTCTTGCCAGAATTAGGTGAGTAATTTAACATGTTCATATAGATGGCTCACGAGGTTGTGTATTCTACATCACTATGAACATGTGAAGACATTTTTGGGCTTACTACAATTATATTTCATATAGGTAAGGTCATGTGAAATTATCCAAGAAGATCCCATTGAGTTGTTTGGCGGCCATATTGTAAAAAGGCTTCTATGGAGTTAATGCAGGAATTCTGTGATGGCCCAGTATCTACAAAACTTTTTAAAACCCTGTTTTTTCTTGCTGTGTGTGCAATTTGGTGCCCCGATCACCAAAGTTACAATCCAAAAAACATAGCGGCCCTATTACTAGGGATGAGCACGGTTATTTGAATACTCCAAAATCCAAACGGCCGTTAGTATTTGATTACTTGCGAGAGTATTCATTTGAGAGAAAAAAACATACGCCTATTTTAATTAAAGGCTTTGTCTAAAATGCAATTATAAATGTGACATTGCAACATACAAGGACAGACCTTGACATTAAACATTTTTATAAAACAAAAGTTAGTTTTTTTTATGTCCACCCCATAAAAATAAATATCCGGTAGTCCAGGCTACACACTTTTTTAACTTACTGTTGTCAATCAAAGCAGCAGTCATCGGCTCCATGTGCAGAAAGTGAAGTGGGAGATTTCTAATCAACGCAAAATGGAATTACTATTACAGAATGAAGTTGGCTAAATGAGGAGGAGTAGGCTACAATGATCAGCCAACAGGTAGGCTGTTTAAAATAGAGTTGTTGTAGACAAGGACGAGGATCACAGCAAAATAGCATCAATTATCATTGCTAGCTTGCTCGCTAGCTGGCTAGTGTAGCTAGCTAGCTTCTTTAAATAGATTTGATGAAGTCAAGACATACACATCCAGATGAGATGATAGACAACCTATCACAGCAACAAGTTTGTCTAATTTGTGCGAGTCGGTTTGGCTACTTTCTTCCTCTCTGTGTCAGACACACCAGCCCCTGCTCCTCTCCCGCCCTCCCCCACCATTCTGTGCTGAAACAATAAGCAGAGCGCACCACTTCTCCAGAGTCACGCGAGCAAGTCCCCATTGAACATTTTTTTTATTGTATTTTTTTTTTTTTATAAATAACGTCATTAAAACATGTATATTATACAAATAGTGACAATTTCAAATGCCAATTCCTATCCATTACATATAATTTTATGGCTAAACTTCCAACATTCTGATGTCAGTGGCATATGGACAATAGTTGTAGCTGGTGCTTTCGAAGTTGGTTATATTATATAATGTAATTGCATGACATTTTAAAACCACCTGTCAAACAAAGTTTCCTTTTTAAATCCATTATACAAGTAATTCTGACATGTACCCTAAAAAGGTCAAAGTTCTGTTGACCCGAACATTCTGAAAATGTTTCTGATAGACAGCGGTGAATCTAAGCTTTCCAATGATTAAAGGGTATAAGTTACTAATTATGTGTTGTATACTGACTGTCATGGGGTAAAATCCCTATGGGAAAAATGAATGGGATGGAGGGGTTAAAGAGTAACAACACACAGAAAGTTACTGCTAACACCCCATTTTCCAACTCCAGGGACACAGACCTTCAAAACATCACTATGAGACAGCCCACGTGAGCCTGACGGCCCAAATTCAGGGGCCTGGCTCATGGACCACCATGTTACTTCAGAGCAGGGGTGTCAAACTCATTCCATGAAGGGCCTAATGTCTGCTGGTTTTGTTTTTTCCCTTTCAATTTCAATCAAGTACACGGGAGGAGCGACACTCGGCCCTCCGTAGAATGAGTTTGACACGTGCTTTAGAGAGACAATGACTCACCGAATCTCTTGGAGTAGAGCATCTCTCCCAGGTTGTGAGGCGCCAGAGAGTAGATAGCCAGGATGCCCTCATCTGGGAAGCCCCGCTGGCTGCTGGGTATGAACACGGCCAGGAGCTGCCCGTCTGCAGAGATGTCACAGCTGGCGTCATTGTAGATCTTGCAGTTCTGCACCAGCACATTGACAGAGGCTGCAGTGGCAGGAGGAGAGGCACTGATGTGATATGACCATTCAGTTTCACACATGTCCTACAGTGTACATGTCTGGTGCACATCAGCTATACAAAGAGCCCACATTGGAAAAAGGTGAATGTCTCAGAAGCTTGGAGGGAGTACGCAAGGAGAAGAAAAGTTCACATTATCATTCAGTCATATTTTTTCCCCCCTAAGCTAGTCCACATTGCATTGACATAGTAAATTGATACATTTACAGATCTAGCATGTCTCAGACAGCTGCACCGGCAAAGGAAAAAAAAAGATAAAGTAGCTTCCAATAAACTACCAGACAGCATTGCAAAAAAAACAAATGCTAATTTCAGTCTGTTCAAAATATTTACCAAAAGTTTTTTTTTTGTGTGTGTCTTTTGAATACTTATTTTGGCATTGATCTTAATGTTACATTCCAACACCCGGCATAATCCCTTCCTGTCTCCCTAGAGGAATATACAATCCAAAACATGATTAAGTCATTTCTCAAAGCAGGCTGAGAGCAGCGGCTATATTAACACCGAACTCTCCTCCAAGTGTTGAGACACTGTAAGAAGGGAAATAATACTGGTAATGACTATACTGACAACTTGATGTATTGATGGAAATAGGCTAAATAAAATGCATTCCGTTTTTAGAGGGGAAACTATCAACAAGTGCATTGGCAATGTCATTGTATTGATATTGTATTATCCATTCAACAACTAAAAGGCTTTTCTAAAAGAGAAGGGTCCCAATTATGAGTATAAAAGTGTTAGTGTTTCTTATATAAAGAAAGAGCACCCTTATGGCAAAGCTGTGTCAAAGTGAACAAATGGGTCACATACAGCAGGCAGAAGAGCGATATCGTCAGTTAGCTGCAAGCAGACAATGCTCCAGTTCCTCTAGCTGGTCATTCCCTGCGTACATCTTGGTTGAGGGAGCAGTTCTCCTTCCAATAACCTAGCCCAAGGATGTCTGTCATGGAACCAATACCAGTGGGTCTACTTGAGTCCAGTGAGGACCATGGTGATGGCTGAGGGGTGGACACTGCATAGTGTATATGGCCCATACAAGGGGTGATCACAGCTGATTGTAGGGAAGATTTAAGGTGGGCCATGTTAATTAAGTAAAGCAGTGAAGTAGTAGCAATGTAGGGCCGGGGCCCAGACGGCAGACCCGGTGTTTTCCTCTCAGCTTTATGAGCTCAATCCGTCAAGCAAAGCTAAATGGACAGAGTAGGCGTGAAGCAGCGACTTGTGTAAGTCTATTTGTGCTTTCACAAACAAATACACTTAACTTGCACAGGGTACACAATGTGCAATGTATGAGTAATTGAGAGAGTTGAGCACAGTTGTCGATTCAAATGTTGAGAAAGTTCACTAGCCTCCAGATAACATTTGTCTACACGGTTCCAGATTTCAGTTATCGCCTGTGGCTCCGTATAAATTAAAACATGTAGACTACATTTAAAAAACACTTTAAAAATACTACCAAAAAGCAGTACAATTCTCATGACTTACACTGTCCAAGCATGAAAATGTATTAACAACAACAATATCAACAACAGCTAAAGTGGAGTAACCATATTACTGTAGCAAGAAACCATTATTACTTACTATTAAGTAGCCTAATTAAAATGAATGGCTGGCCTTTCTGACAAACAACAATCTAAAGCAACAATAATCAAAATGTTGTGTGTTGCGTAAGATTTATTTATTTGTCTCATACACAGAATGTGGGATAAGTGGATGATTGTCAAAATTAAAAGGGATATTTTATATTGTCAATACGCTTTCACATTCAAATGCTAAACTAATACATTTATTTACTGCGAAATTAAACCTCAAAGCCTCTCAGCAATAAAATTGGCCCAGCTTCCTGCCATCGCTGCCAACATACTGTGATTTGCATTTTAAGAGAACAGTCCTATGGCAAACATCCATAGGACGGATGGCTTTGTCAGGTGATGGAACTATGGACATTCTTTCTTAAACTGTTCTCGGCTTCGTGAATATTATAGCTGACCTGAGTTTTTTAAAAGGCACTCCGTTGTGCCATATCATGTCATCGATCAAATCGACATCAATCGTCCGGCATGGCCATACAATTTCAACCACTCATTACTCAACTCCCAGACTGGTAAAATCACATTTCCGTTGAGGACAGAGGATGCCCCTCTGCCAGCTTCCTCTTGCTCCCTTCGCCCTCTCTCCAAACATGATCTGGCAGTTTGTGTCACACTACAAATTAGCTTTCCCCTTCAGCCACTCTCAGGCGAGATATTCTGCCAGTAATGGTGCAAAGCTCTGACTAAGTCGGGATGAGAGGAGAGCAATATTTGTGCCCCCACCCTTATGTTTCCTAATCTAGGACAGGTCTGGGAGGAGAAGATGGGAGCTTCCTGGCCATTCAGTTGAGTTTTTGGAGGATGCTGACTTGTGATCTCTACTCCCCCAGCAGGCATATGGGTTGGATTTGCGAAAGACAGCAGACAATGTGTGTCGCAGAACAAATAAGTCTAGGCAAGCAAGGTCAAAAAGTACCAGACAGATTTCAACTGAAAACAACAAAGTTATAACACTGCATGAAAAGCATGTCTGGTACCAACTTTGTGATAGAAATGGCAGGGGAATAAAATACGTCACTTTCACTGTAACAGTGAAGAGAGGTGCCACCTTTTCCATCCCAAATTTCATTAATAGGGGAAAATAACTAAATCAGCGGATGGGCAATGTAATCGCTCCTTGGACATTCACTATCCCACTTCCTCCATGCCCCAACCACTCTACAAGACATCTGAGGACACATTGGTTTTACACTTTTTGTAAGAATATGGCTAGCTTTCCATGAGTGCAAGAGTCTTGATGTGAACGCACTGTTCCAAAAACCAATTGATTTAGCAAGAGAATAGAGAGCGGGGCCTTTGAAAATGTTCCACTTTATCGGCATGGTTCCACACTTAATGCAATCTGCTTGTAACCACCAATTACTCTGCAAGGGTGAAAATACATCACGCAATCTTAGCATCTGAACTAGGTCTGTGACGATAGCAGTATCTCAATATTTTTTGGGTGGCAAAAATGAAAACACAAACGACACCAAACTCTTTGGTCCTTTAAAAACCTGCTGTATGTAAAATATTGTGTGCTAATAGCTTGGAAAACTGAATATCAACATTAGGGCTTTTTTCCTAAAGAAGTTTAATCCGCTTAGTATCTTGGCAAGGAAAACAACACTAATGAGTGTCACGATACTGGTATAGTCCCGGCAGGATTTCCATTAGCCGGTAAATGTCGGCTTTTGGCCGATAAAATAAATGAAAAGTCGATAAATAAAATTGTTGCCGGACAAATTGTCTGGAAGAAAAAAATAATACATTGCAAAATAATGTTTTTTTCCATTGATGGAAATACTAGTCGATGTTCTCCAACTTCAAAGGTAAATATACTTCATAGGCTAATAAATCCACAAGCTGCTTGGAAATCAGTGTCGGGTGTGTGTGTTTCTATTTTTACTTCCGCAAAAGACGTGAGGTTCTCATAAGGGACTTCAGCTAAGTGTATCCAGACTGGGCAAAATTGGCAAAGTATTGTATTGATTATCCCCGTGTTCAGTGTGCCCGCCGAGAGGGGATTCCTTCTTCAAAACAGAGTAAAGACGGCTTCAAGATCACGCCTTCTTGAGGACAAAGTAACGAGGCTGATATGCATCACAAGCTGCTGCAAGGAGAAGGACATCTTTGATTTCCCAACAGCAACGGCTCACTTTGAGCAGGCCAAGGTCTGCCGCAAACGCAGGTAAATTAGAGGCAAATGATTGTGTACGTCATGCACAGTCCTAGCAGTTCAGCTGCCGCCCAAGACAAGATCAACATACGCCGCCTCTGTGTCATGAATAGTACAAAGATTCGGAATAGATTGATAGACTCGAGGAATTGTATGTATCATGCGCAATTGGTGCATTTCAGTTTAGCTTATTCAGTAGCACTTGGAAAAGAAACATTGTCGCCAAGTACTCACATTGAAGAATTACAATGTTGCAATCACTAGGCAGACAACTGCCTATAGCAGGAAACAGAGTTGTTATCACTAAACCACGTATATCACACATGACATGAATCACGATCCCACGATAGCTCAAATTACAATAAAACATTTATTAACATCATTCAGTAGAATGATAAAAAGAGAGATATAATTTAAGCTTTGGAAACAAGTGCTTTCATAAATGCATGGCACGGGACTCATTTCACAAGAGCATTGTAAAATAAGATTTTTCTCAATGAACCAACCTTAACGAATATAGTTTATTTACATATCGAGTGGGGCAGTGGTCTAATGCACTGCATCTCAGTGCTAGAGGCGTCACCACAGACCCTGGTTCGATCCCGGGCTGTATCACACACAATTGGCCCAGCGTCGTCTAGGTTAGGGGAGGGTTTGGCCGGGGTAGGCCGTCATCATAAGAATTTGTTCTTAACTGACTTGCCTAGACAAATAAGTAAAATAAAATTGGATTGTACAACATCAGTTTTATAAATTGATAATTTTGTGACCACCTAGAGTGTCCTCTTTCCACTGCTGTGGTGCTGAATCGCAGCGGGAATGGGGAGAGCAAAGCCTGGTCACGGCGAGAACGAGTCCAGCTTTTGTCAAATTAATGTCAAACGTTCAATTGTTTTGCATGTTATACTGAACAAAAATATAAACGCAACATGCAAGAATTACAAAGATCTTACTGAGTTACAGTTCAAATAAAGAAATCAGTAAATTTACAAATTAATTAGGCTCTAATCTATGGATTTCACATGGCTGGGAATACAGATATGCATCCGTTTGTCACAGACCCAGAAAATCTGTCAGCATCTGGTGACCACCATTTGCTTCATGCAGCACTACACATCTCCTTTGTATAGAGTTGATCAGGCTGTAGATTGTGGCCTGTGGAATGTTGTCCCTTTCCTCTTCAACGTCTGTGTGAAGTTGCTGGATATTGGCGGGAACTGGAACACGCTGTTGTACACGTCAATCCAGATCATCTCAAACATGCTCAATGGGTGACACGTCTGGTGAGTATTCAGGCCATGGAAGAACTGGGACATTTTCAGCTTCCAGGAATTGTGTACAGAACCTTGGGACATGGGGCAGTGCATTATCATGCTGAAACATGAGGATGGCAGCTGATGAATGGCACAAAAACGGACCTCAGGATCCTATCACGGGATCTTTGTGCATTCAAATTACCATGATAAAATGCAATTGTGTTTGTTGTCCGTAGCTTATACCTGCCCATACCATAACCCCTATGCTACCATGGGGCACACTGTTCAGAACTTAGCAAACCGCTCGCCCACACGACACCATACACATGGTCTGCAGTTGTGAGGCCGGATGGATGCACTTCAAAATAATCTAAAACAATGTTGAAGCGGATTATGGTAGAGAAATTAACATTCAATTCTCTGGCAACAGTTATGGTGGTCATTCCTGCAGTCAGCATGCCAATTGCACGCTCCCTCAAACTTGATACATCTGTGGCATTGTGTTGTGTGACAAAACTGCACATTTTATTGTCCCCAGCACAAGGTGCAACTGTTTAATGAGCATGCTGTTTAATCAACTTCTTGATATACGACACCCGTCACGTGGATGGATTATATTGGCAAAGGAGAAACACTCACTAACAGGGATTTAAACAAATTTGTGCACAAAATTTGAGTGGAAATATAATTTTTGTGCTTATGTAACGTTCCTGGGATTTCTTATTTCAGCTCAAGAAACATGGGGCCAACACTTTACATATTGTGCTTATATTTTTGTTGAGTGTAGATAATCCTAACCCTAAACCTTTTCCTAACCGTAACCTAATTTTCCAGGTTAAATTCTCCTAACCAGCAACGAAAAGTCAAATCTGATGTTTATTTGACAAAAGCTGGATCGCTTCTAGCCATGACCGGCTGGCCCTGGTGTTCATAGACAGCCATTTTTTTGTTATTTATTGGGCCTGGATTGTATTAGAGGTCTAGATTGTATTTGAAAACAGCTGTTTTTTGTTATTTATTAAAAATGTTCATACAAATAGCCTATATGAAATATAATTCGCAAATTATATTAAACAAATATATTTTGAAGATGTGTTTTATTACTGTGTAGGTGACTAGTTCTTCTAGGCCAAATGTTTTTTAAATTTTCTATAAAACATTTTCTAAACGTAACCTTTCTTTAACTAGGCAAGTCAGTTAAGAACAAATTCTTATTTACAATGACGGCATACACCGGAAAACCTGTTCAATGCTGGGCCAATTGTGCGGCGCCCTATGGGTCTCCCAATCACGGCCGGTTATGTATGATACAGCCTGGATTTGAACCAGGGTGTCCGTAATGACACCTCTAGCACTGAGATGCTGTGCCTTAAGACTGCTGCGCCACTCGGGAGCCTGATAAAGTATACATTATATTCAATTATGATTTGCAGCAGGGATGCAGATGCAACAGGCAATGTTTTGATTTTCAATAAAAACTTGTCTTGTTGGTATAAGAACATCATTATACTTTATTTTGTTACAATTTAACAGGCTAATTTCTATTCTGTTCAAATTAATTACAATAATCCACATGCGATTTGGAGAACAGTGGGTGGAAACACTAATGCATTACACACCCAATGCATATGGATGTCAGGTAAATTAAAATCTTGCCGATCACGTTGTCCAGCGCCAGATTTTCCTGACGGAAACCCTGATGTGCATGCCAATGCATCACACACAAATAACCCCTGCTGCTGCAGATGTACTAGTGGGTTGGTCGAGAACCAATAGCCTAACAAAGCACTTAAAACTATTACACACCTGCCAACCCTGTATCATGCCAGTAGTACCAGAAAGACATGGCAAATTGGAGATGTCGCACGAGCCGAATTGGGGGTTTCTTGCCCCGCACGTTTGCTGTTTGTGAGTCTGATGGCTTTTTAGACACGGTTCATAATTAACACTCAAAGCAAAATCATTTTGAAAACACAAAAACAAATGATCGCATCGACAGAGATCGCAAACTGGCTACACAAAGCTTAAATTGGCTACCGCAAAGGGAATCTGAACACTGTTAGCTAGAAGAATATGGTGTTTTAGCCTACCTAAAGGTGCATATTGTATTTCTTTGCAGGGCATACATAATTTCAGATCAGGCCCTATTCATTTCTGCGTACTTTTAACTCGGATCTCGTACCTGCGTAAATGGACAGAGTATTGCGTAGTTGATACGCAAAATGCGTGCATGTTGGCAGGTCTGCTACTGGTTGCCCAAGTAGATAAAGATCTAGGATAGGATTATGACTAAATAATGCAGCAACGCCTGGAGAAAAAATGGCGCTGGAGGGAATGGCTGCAGTCATATCGGCTCTTAACCAAACAGGCTATTTTGTTATTTTTTTCCACGTTGTTCATGACTTGTTTTGTACATAATTTTGCTGCTACCGTCTTATGACCGAAAAGAGTTTCTGGACATCAGAACTGAGATTACTCACCTCAAATTGGACGAGGAGTTGTTCTTCATTGAGTCGGACGCGAGGGATATACTACAGACACCCGACCAGGCCAAAAACCCCGTGATTCGCTGGAAAAGGAAACGTAAGTTTCGTGGAAAGAGATGAGGATGCCTTATGAGGATCAAGCGACAAGTGGCTAATCTGCCCTTGCCTTCCATCCTGCTAGCTAACGTTCATTCGCTGGAAAATAAATGGGACGAACTGAAAGCATGTATATCCTACAAACGGGACATTAAAAACTGTAATGTCTTATGTTTCACCAAGTTGTGGCTGACCGACGACATTAACATATAGCTGGTGGGTTATACACTGTCGGCAGGATAGAACAGCAGCCTCTGGTAAGACACGGGGCGGGGGCCAATGCATATATGTAAACAATAGCTGGTGCACAATATCTAAGGAAGTCTCGAGGTTTTGCTCATCTGAGGTAAAGTATCTCATGATAAGCTGTAGACCACACTATCTACCTAGAGAGTTTCTGTATTTTTCGTAGCTGTTTACATACCACCACAGACCAATGCTGGCACTAAAACTGCACATAGGGAGCTGTATTCTGGCAAAAGCAAACAGGAAAACATTCATCCAGAGGTGGCGCTCCTAGTGGCTGGGGACTTTAAAGCAGGGAAACTTCAATCAGTTTTACCTAATTTCTATCAGCATGTTAAATGTGCATCCAGAGAGGAAAACATTTTTTAGACCACCTTTACTCCACACAGAGACGCATACAAAACTCTCACCCTCCATTTGGCAAATCTGACTATAACTCTATCCTCTTGATTCCTGCTTACAAGCTAAAATTAAAGCAGGAAGCACCAGTGACTCAATCTATATAAAAAAAGTGGTCAGAAGCTAAACTACAGGACTGGTTTGCTAGCAGACTCAGTGACCGTCCGCCCGTACATACCCCAACCAGAAGCTATGGATTACAGGCAACATTCGCACTGAGTTAAAAGGGTAGAGGTGACGCTTTCAAGGAGCGGGACTCTAACCCAGAAGCTTATAAGAAATCCCACAATGCCCTCCAACGAACCATCAAACAAGCAAAGTGTCAATACAGGAATAAGATTGAATCAAACTACACCGGCTCTGACGCTCGTCAGATGTGGCAGGGCTTGCAAACTATTAGACTACAAAGGGAAGCACAGCCGAGAGCTGCCCAGTGACACGAGCATACCAGACAAGCTAAATGACTTCTATGCTCGCTTCGAGGCAAGTAACACTGAAACATGCATGAGAGCATCAGCTGTTCCTGACGACTGTGTGATCACGCTCTCCGCAGCCGATGTGAGTAAGACATTTACACAGGTCAACATTCACAAGGCTGCAGGGCCAGACGGATTACCAGGATGTGTACTCTGAGCATGCACTGACCAACTGGAAAGTGTCTTCACTGACATTTTCAAACTCTCCCTGTCTGAGTCTGTAATACCAACATGTTTCAAGCAGACCACCATAGTCCCGGTGCCGAAGAACACTAAGATAACCTGCCTAAATGACTACCGACCTGTAGCACTCACGTCTGTAGCTATGAAGTGCTTTAAAATGTTGGTCATGCCTCACACCACCATTACCCCAGAAACCCTAGACCCCCTCCAATTTGCATACCACCCTAACAGATCCACAGATGATGCAATCCCTATACTGCATTCCACACAGCCATTTCACACCTGGACAAAAGGAACAACTATGTGAGAATGCTATTCATTGATTACAGCTCAGCATTCAACACCATAGTGCCCTCAAAGCTCATCACTAAGCTAAGGACCCTGGAACTACCTCTGCAACTGGAACCTAGACTTCCTGACCAGTGACTCCAGGTGTTAAGGGTAGGTAATAACACATCCTCCACACTGATCCTCAACATGGGGCCCCTCAGGGGTGCGTGCTCAGTCCCCTCCTGTAATCTCTGTTTACTCATGACTGCAAGGCCAGGCACGACTCCAACACCATCATTAAGTTTGCCAATGACAGTGGTAGGCCTGATCACCGACAACGATGAGACAGCCTATAGGGAGGAGGTCAGAGACCTGACCGTGTGGTGCAAGGACAACAACCTCTCCCTCAATGTGATCAAGACAAAGGATTGTGGACTACAGGAAAAGGAGGACCGAGCACGCCCCCCATTCTCATCGACAGGGCTGTAATGGAGCAGCAAACTAACATGGTCCAATTACACCAAGACAGTCGTGAAGAGGGCACGACAAAACCTATACCCCTCAGGAGACTGAAAAGATTTGGCATCCTGACTGGTTGCATCACTGCCTGGTATAGCAACTGCTTGGGCCAAGCTTCCTGCCATCCAGGACCTTTATACCAGGCTGTGTCAGAGGAAGGCCCTAAAAATTGTCAAGGACTCCAGCCACCCTAGTCATAGACTGTTCTCTCTGCTACTGCACGGCAAGCGGTACTGTAGCGCCAAGTCTCGGACCAAGAGTCTTCTAAACAGCTTATACCCCCAAGCCATAAGAGTCCTGAACAGCTAATAAATGGCTACAAAGACAATTTGCCCACCCCCCACGCTGATACTACTCTGTTATTATCTATGCATAGTCACTTTAATAACTCTACCTGCATGTACATAATTACCTGTACATAATTACCTCGACACCAGCACATTGACTCTGTACCGGTACCCCCTGTATATAGCCCCGCTATTGTTATTTACTGCTGCTCCTTAATTACTTGTTATTCTCATTTATACTTTTTTTGTGTTAGTGTGTTTTCTTAAAACTTCATTGTTGGTTAACGGCTTGTAAGCAAGCATTTCACTGTAAGGTCTACACCGGTTGTATTCGGCACATGTGACAAATAAGATTATGGTAGAGTTAAGTTCAAATACAAAGGATTTTAAATTGAAACATCCCACACTGTTTTTAATTGCACAGCTTTCTCTTTGCAATAAGCCTCGCTGAATATGTGCATTAGCATATCAGTCAGTCTGCGTTTGGCATGAACTTCAAGATCACGATGGGGAGAGTCATTTGCATTGTTTGCGATTGTATTTCAGACCCTCTGCTTTTAATCATTGCTGAGAAGCTCTACTTCACTCCACACACCCACCCACCCCGGATAACGCATCTCTTCCTCTTTCCTAAACAGCTGTTACAGTTCATTGTTAAAGGCACCACCCACATCAATTATATATGAGCAGCATTCCGGAGAGGGCCCATAGCCAAGTCTGTCTGTGGAGCTTAGTGGAGAGCTAGACACATCACACTGTTCACAACTTACTCTCACAGAGAGGAGGAACATCTGCTGTGCTAGCGTTCTGAAATGAAGTTTGTATCAGGAGGCAAAGTTATTATTATTTTTAAATGATTTACATTCATTCCAGAGATTTACCTTGTGTTTTTTCCATCAGACCCATTCACTTTTGCCACTTTGTGGTTACATTACAGCCTTATTCTAAAATGTATTTTAAAAATAAAATAAATCCTCAATCTAAACAAACTACCCCATAATGGCAGAGCAGGTTTAGACATTTTTTCTAATACATAAAAAAAACTGAAATCTCACATTTACACAAGTATTCAGACCCTTTACTCAGTACTTTGTTGAATACCTTTGGCAGTGATTACAGCCTCAAGTCTTCTTGGGTATGACGCTATAAGCTTGGCACACCGGTGTTTGGGGAGTTTCTCTCACTGTTATCTGTCAATCTCTCAAGCTCTGTCAGGTTGGATTGGGTGCGTCGCTGCACAGCTATTTTCAGGTCTCTCCAGAGATCGGTTCAAGTTCGGGCTCCAGCTGGGCCTCTCAAGAACACTCAGAGACTTATCTCGAAGCCATTCCTGCATTGCCTTGGCTGTGTGCTTAGGGTCACTGCAAGGTGAACGGACACCGGTTCGTCCTCAGTCCCCTCCTATTTTCCCACAACTGCGTTGCCTCTCAGTTTCAATTCCATCATGAAGTTCGCTGACGACAACAGTAGTAGGCCTGATTACCAACAACGACGAGAAGGCCGACAGGAAGGTGGTAGGCACCTGAAGACTTGGTGCCAGGTAAAGAACCTCTCCCTCAACACCAGCAAAACAAACGAGCTGACTGTGGACTTCAGGAGGACACAGGCTGGACATGCCCCCATCTTCATCAATGAGGCTGCAGTGGAGAAAGTCAATAACTTCAAATTTCTTGGTGTACACATCTCAGAGAAGCTGAAATGGTCTAACGAGACGGACACCGTGGTGAAGAAGGCACGACAGCGACTCTTCAACCTCAGGATGCTGAGGGTCCCCGAGGGTTCTCACAGTGTTCTACAGGAGCACCATCGAGAGTATACTTTCGGGCTGCATCACTGCCGTGGACCGCAGGGCGCTTCAGAGGGTGATACGTGCAGCCAAAAGCACCATTGGGTGCACACCGCCTGCCCTACAGGAACCCTATAACACCAGGTGTCACAAGAAGGCCAAGAAGATCATTAGGGACCCCAGCCACCCTCTGTTCTCCCCGCTTCAAATCACTCAGACGCAGGCAGTACTGAAGCATCATGGCAAATACCGGAAAACTGGCAAATAGTTTCTACCCTCAGACCATCAGGCTGCAGAATAGCTAGCACTAGTCAGCTACCCAATCCCAACACGCCCTCAATGATCATGCTGCACCCCCTACGGTCATCCCCCCACCCCCTCCAATCTTTACACTGCTTCCACTTCAATGGACATTTATTTATCCATCACTCCTACAAATGTTATGATGTATATAGCACTATTTCTATTGTTGTTTTTTTATTACCATTTTCATTATTTTATTTCACTTAGTCCTGCATGTTGGAGCTCGGACCCTAATATTTTCAATGTACCCTGTAATCACACCTGCAACCCTATACATGTGACTACTTAACACTCTGAATCTGACAAATCATTCATATCTGGGTTGGTTGGCGCCGCAGTAGCCTCCAGTATTCATGCTGCAGTAGTTTGTGTGTCGGGGGGCTAGGGTCAGTTTGTTATATCTGGAGTACTTCTCCTGTCTTATCTGGTGTCCTGTGTGAATTTAAGTATGCTCTCTCTTTCCTTTTTTTTTCTCTCTCTCTCAGAGGACCTGAGCCCTAGGACCATGACTCCTTGCTGTCCCCAGTCCACCTGGCCGTGCTGCTGCTCCAGTTTCAACTGTTCTGCCTGCGGCTATGGAACCCTGACCTGTTCACCGGACATGCTACCTGTCCCAGACCTGCTGTTTTCAACTCTCTAGAGACAGCAGGAGTGGTAGAGATACTCTTAATGATCGGCTATGAAAAGCCAACTGACATTTACTCCTGAAGTGCTGACTTGCTGCACCCTCGACAACTACTGTGATTATTATTATTTATATGAACATTTGAACATCTTGGCCTTGTTCTGTTATAATCTCCACCCGGCACAGCCAGAAGAGGACTGGCCACCCCTCATAGCCTGGTTCCTCTCTACGTTTCTTCCTAGGTTTTTGGCTTTTCTAGGGAGTTTTTCCGAGCCACCGTGCTTCTACACCTGCATTGCTTGCCGTTTGGGGTTTTAGGCTGGGTTTCTGTACAGCACTTTGAGATATCAAATTTGATTTGATATAAAGACTCAATAACAGGCTTAGCAGGCTCAAAATGCTCAAACAAAAACACCAGATATTGATTAACGAGCATAGAACCCAAAAGTGTTTACTTTGTCAATTCAAATCATTGGAAAATGGAGATAAGAGTTGCAAGCCCTCCGACATCACTATACAAACCCACACAGCAGAGCTAAAAATCACGTTGTTTAGAGTAGGTGAGTCACATCTCACCAACCTGAGGTACATTGCTGGGCAAAAAATAAATAATGCCTAGGGCAGGGATTTTATTTGGTTTTCTGAGTAAAACATTATATAATATTTGTTTTGGTTTTATTAGGACATAAAAACAGTAAGAACACCAGCAAAAAAGCTCCAAGTAATTTAATTTAGGAAATTTATTCCAAAGTAATTCCACACGAGAGATCCAGTGCGTTCGGAAAGTATTCAGACCCCTTGACTTTTTCCACATTTTGTTATGTTACAGCCTTATTCTAAAACGGATTACATCGTCCCCCCCAAATGACAACGCAAAAACAGTTTTTTTGCAAATGTATATATACAGTGGGGCAAAAAAGTATTTAGTCAGCCACCAATTGTGCAAGTTCTCCCACTTAAAAAGATGAGGCCTGTAATTTTCATCATAGGTACACTTCAACTATGACAGACAAAATGAGAAAAAAAATCCAGAAAATCACATTGTAGGATTTTTTAATTAATTTATTTGCAAATTA
Organism: Oncorhynchus mykiss; assembly: GCF_057628025.1. Classification (NCBI taxonomy): domain Eukaryota; kingdom Metazoa; phylum Chordata; class Actinopteri; order Salmoniformes; family Salmonidae; genus Oncorhynchus; species Oncorhynchus mykiss. Next base: position 57,038,121 of record NC_143027.1, on the reverse strand, counting down.
TGGTGGAAAATAAGTATTTGGTCAATAACAAAAGTTTATCTCAATACTTTGTTATATACCCTTTGTTGGCAATGACAGAGGTCAAACATTTTCTGTAAGTCTTCACAAGGTTTTCACACACTGTTGCTGGTATTGTGGCCCATTCCTCCATGCAGATCTCCTCTAGAGCAGTGATGTTTTGGGGCTGTTGCTGGGCAACACGGATTTTCAACTCCCTCCAAAGATTTTCTATGGGGTTAAGATCTGGAGACTGGCTAGGCCACTCCAGGACCTTGAAATGCTTCTTACGAAGCCACTCCTTCCTTGCCCAGGCGGTGTGTTTGGGATCATTGTCATGCTGAAAGACCCAGCCACGTTTCATCTTCAATGCCCATGCTGATGGAAGGTTTTCACTCAAAATCTCACGATACATGGCCCCATTCATTCTTTCATTTACACGGATCAGTCGTCCTGGTCCCTATGCAGAAAAACAGCCCCAAAGCATGATGTTTCCACCCCCATGCTTCACAGTAGGTATGGTGTTCTTTGGATGCAACTCAGCATTCTTTGTCCTACAAACACGACGAGTTGAGTTTTTACCAAAAAGTTCTAATTTGGTTTCATCTGACCATATGACATTCTCCCAATCTTCTTCTGGATCATCCAAATGCTCTTTAGCAAACTTCAAACGGGCCTGGACATGTACTGGCTTAAGCAGGAGGACACGTCTGGCACTGCAGGATTTGAGTCCCTGGCGGCGTAGTGTGTTACTGATGGTAGGCTTTGTTACTTTGGTCCCAGCTCTCTGCAGGTCATTCACTAGGTCCTCCCGTGTGGTTCTGGGATTTCTGCTCACCGTTCTTGTGATCATTTTGACCCCACGGGGTGAGATCTTGCGTGGAGCCCCAGATCGAGGGAGATTATCAGTGGTCTTGTATGTCTTCCATTTCCTAATAATTGCTCCCACAGTTGATTTCTTCAAACCAAGCTGCTTACCTATTGCAGATTCAGTCTTCCCAGCCTGATGAAGGTCTACAATTTTGTTTCTGGTGTCCTTTGACAGCTCTTTGGTCTTGGCCATAGTGGAGTTTGGAGTGTGACTGTTTGAGGTTGTGGACAGGTGTCTTTTATACCGATAACAAGTTCAAACAGGTGCCATTAATACAGGTAACGAGTGGAGGACAGAGGAGCCTCTTATTAAAGAAGAAGTTACAGGTCTGTGAGAGCCAGAAATCTTGCTGGTTTGCAGGTGACCAAATACTTATTTTCCACCATAATTTGCAAATAAATTCATAAAAAATCCTACGATGTGATTTTCTGGATTTTTTTTCTCATTTTGTCTGTCATAGTTGAAGTGTACCTATGATGAAAATTACAGGCCTCCCTCATCTTTTTAAGTGGGAGAAATTGCACAATTGGTGTCTGACTAAATACTCCCCCCCCCCCCCCCCCCTGTATATAAAAAAAAGAAATAAGAAAAAAAGTACCAAAGTAATCATACCCTTTAATTTGTTGAAGCACATTTGGCAGCGATTACACCTGTATTTGGTGAGTTCCTCCCACGCTCTGTCAGGTTGGATGGGGAGCGTTGTCGCACAGCTATTTTCAGTTCCCTCCAGAGATGTTCGATCAGGTTCAAGTCCGGGCTCTGGCTGGGCCACTCAAGCACATTAATTCAAAGACTTGCCTTCAGAAGGTATTCACACTCCTTGACTTTTTCCAGTTTGTTGTGTTACAGCCTGAATTTAAAAATGTATTACATTTATAGTTACTGGCCTTTGTCACAATACCCCATAATATCAAAGTAGAATTATGTTCTTTAACATTTTTACAAAAAAATGTGTTTGTTGAAAAATGAAAAGCTGACATGTCTTGAGTCAATAAGTATTCAACCCCTTTGTTATGGCAAGCCTAAATAAACCGCTCAGGGATTTCACCATGAGACCAATGGTGACATTAAAACAGTTCGAGAGTTAATGGCTGTGATAGGAGAAAACTGAGGATGGATCAACAACATTGTAGTTACTCTACAACACTAACCTAATTGACAGAGCGAAGTAAGAAGCCTGTGCAGAATAAAAATATTTCAAAACATGCATCCTGTTTGCCACAAGGCACTTAAGTAATACTGTAAAAAAATGTGGCAAAGCAATTAACTTTTTATCATGAATACTAAATGTTATGTTTGGGGCATATCCAATACAACACATTACAGAGTACCACTCACTTCAATCATAGTGGTGGCTGTTATGGGTATGCTTGTCATCATTAAGGACAAGGGGAGTTTTTCAGGATAAGAAAGAAATGGAGTGGAGCTAAGCAAAGGCAAAATCCTTGAAGAAACACTGCTACATTCTTCTTTCCACCAGACACTGGGAGATAAATCCACCTTTCAGCAGAACAATAACCTAAAACACAAGGCCAAATCTACACTGGAGTTGCTTACCAAGAATACAGTGAAAGTTCCTGAGTGGCCTAGTTACAGTTTTGACTTAAATCTGCTTGAAAATCTATGACAAGATCTAAAAATGGTTGTCTAGCAATGACCAATAAGCAAATTTGACAGAGCTTGAAGAAAACAAATGGGAAAATGTTGCACAATTTGAGATTTACCCAGAAAGACCCCCAGCTGTAATCGCTGCCAAAATGTGCTTCAGCAAAGTATTGACTCAGTGGTTTGAATACTTATGTACATTCGATATCTGTATTTAATTTTCAATACATTTGCAAACATTTCTAAAAAATACGTTTTCACTTTGTTATTATGGGGTATTATGTGTAGATGGGTGATAAAAATATATATTTAATCAATTTTGAATTCAGGCTGTAACAAAATGTGGAATAAGTGAAGGGGTATGAATACTGTCTGAAGGCACTGTATATGTGATCGTTGTAAGCAAGGTTTGAAATTATTATTACTATTTATTCAAATATAATATCTGTTTGTGCTTCTTGTGGTCAATTTTCAGTCTACTAATTATTTGTAATTAAGTTCTGGCCCTCTGACTCTCAACAACAAAAAAACATCCCGCGGCAACATTTTGTTGATCCCTGGTCTAGAGAATACCATAGGCTTCTGCTTCCTTTATTCTGGAGTGAGTTTTACCCCCAAAATAACCATATTTTGACATTGCTCAAGTTTGGACGACTAGCATGGGGACCCAACACTCAAAAGTTACTGACCTTCAGGTACGCACAGAAATGTGAAATCCTCTATAAAAGTCATGGCGTAGTTTGAGGATAATGTCCTTCCCCAATGTCTATTGTAGGTGCTGGGTATAATGATGTACTGAACCGCTAGGTGTACATTACAGTAACAGTCACTGGACCAAATTATTTTAGTTAAATAGACACTATTACATATCATATTACAACCTCTATAAGAACAGTTTGTCAAACACAGTATATGTTTAAAGAAAACTAAACCCAGAAAAAGTGCTTGGTTGGGCACTGAATGGATTAGAGCAGAATAACCCAGTGGGTTTTATATTTAGAGGTGGTGCTCTAAGCAGCGGGGCTCTGTTCTCTGTCCTGTGACCTGGCGTCAGGAATAACTTGGCCTGAAGCAGAGTAACAACCAGACCACGACACTATGTGAGCCTGATGATAAACAGAGCCACTGAATCTCAAAATACTAAAGTAGAATGCACTCAGCATGGTCCTGCAGGGAGACTACTGTGAAATGAACCGGACCATTAAGACCAGCGGCAGGCAAGATAGAGAGAGAGAAGGCATCCTAGAATAGTGCTAGGCTTGGATCTGAAACAATCCCCACAGAGGAATGAAAGATGGAAAAAGGCAGGGCAGATCTGTATGAGTAGGCCTAAGTTTCTCGTCCCATCCCAACAAATCGATAAGTTCAACAATGTTGGTCCACTCACAGTTGCTGATTTCAGGTAGGTCAAACTTGGTGAAGTCCCACCACTGGAGGCGGTAGGTGGTGTTGGCGATGTTACTGGCCACAGCTGACTGACCGTCACCGATAACCGCACCTAGGAGAAGAGAACAGAGAAGGTCATCATGTAGCTTTATCCCGCTGAGCAAAAACAAAAAAGTGACTGCACGAGTCACTTAATTTCTATAATATGTACTTAGGTTATGGGGGGGGGAGTGTTATCTATTATACAGTTTTGTAATTCAGTCAAGCCTTTGTTGAGCGGTCATCCAAAATGAGGGATAACAGCAGTGGTCCAGGCCCATGCTTTTTCCTGTCTGCCCAGTCATTCTCAGTAAACGCTGTTTTTTAAAATATTTTTTAAGTCCATTATGTTGACACTTTCCTGGAGTGTTATGTTAATAGTGTAGTAGATTTAAAATGGTTATTTCATCAAACTTCAAATTATTAGAATAGTACACAACGCAGAACAGAACAACCAGGTTGAGGGTCAGTGGCCAAAGCTTGCGACAGGAATATTCCAAGTTCAGACAGAAGGGAGTCAGATCGCTATGATCGCCAGGAACTTTACTTTTGGTGTCTATTTTTAATTGTTGCGCTACTGGTGCTGCCTGTTGATGTTAGGTAGGCAGCTACAGTAGCGGAATGATAACATCTTCGGGTTTTGTTTCATTAAATATATTTTACTTCATCTGGGTGCTTGTGTCACCTACTAACACCCTGGTACTACCCGTAGCTCCCGTTCTCCTCAGTCCGAGAAAACACAGAGAGAAAGGTACGGTGTGTTGTTTTTGTACATGAGTTGTTGTATTTTGGTACTGTCAACACTGAAAGCACCTAGCGATGTATTGGGACAGTATATGTGTTTTACCTTTCTTCATGCTCCTGTGTAGAACAACTTGTCAGATGGTGCATTGGAGACTGATGTGTTCCTGTCCTGTCTTTTCACAATACTATTGCAGGTATGGTTCTATTGTCTAAGAATTAAGATTATACATTCTTTGTATTAAGGACTGGTTATTATTTTATAGTATACATTATGGCTTTATGTATGAGTGTGATTGTGTCAGTCCGAGATAACACTGAGAGAAAGAACAACTTGTCAGATGGTGCATTGGAGACTGATGTGCTCCTGTCCTGTCTTTTCACAATACTATTGCAGATCAACATAAAAGCCTAAAAGACAGCCGTGGTGTCGCTCTTCATTTCTTAGTTCTCCTGTGGTACATAAGAACCTCGCTACAATAGGACGCACATAAACGTGGCTGATGATAATGGAATCCTGACCAGGTGCACTTATGTCAGTGTGGGACTAATGGCAAATCAAAAGGGTGCTGGTGAAAAGCTATTGTAGACTAAAAGCATTTAATAATCATCAAAAAAGGGTAATGGCGTCTGTACGCTGTTATACCAAAACGGGCAATCTCGTACAAATACTATTCATAAGATTGTCTAAACCTAAGATGCAAAGAACTGCTCTAAAATGCTGTAAAATGTATGATAAATGCATTAATAATACTGCAATATCGCCAATTGCAAGGTCCTAATGAATTATAGGCCTAAATCATATATGCAAACGCATTTACTGGTTCTAATTTGATTTCAGAACAAACTTCCATCAGTCAGTACATAGTAAAATGTCTGAAGTAACTGACCCAGAGGCAGCAACATCAATAGAAACTGCCCTTATGCTACGTTAAAATGCCACAAATTATTACACAATTGACACATTTTCTGTCTGTGGCAGAATGTGTGCAAGTCACTCCCCAAGTCAAAGTCTAGGCCACTTACAAACTGCAACTGTCTGCAACCGCAATCATTTTTTCACAGTTAATTTGAAATGGAGATAAAGGCCTCAGGCTTGTGAGACAAAAACAAATTGCTGTATTGACTTGACTGCAAAATAAACTAATGATAAAGACCAGAGACAATGGCTGTTTATACTGAGTGTTTATTCTACTTTCAAGGTGTTCAAAAAGCAAAGTAGATTAAAAACCGATCGAGTTTGCCATAATTAGCTACGCTTACATGACACAATTTTATCAAAAAATTACTGAAACTGCAGTGTGAGGGATTAAGTGCTTAATGTTTTTATCTGCTGCGCCATGGTAATGGGCTAAACCTCTTTCAAGGCTGCACTTTCCCTTCTTACAGGAATACATCAAGTTTGCTGAGCAACTAACATTTTCACGAAAGTGAAAGAAATTACCCTCTTCGTAATGTGGCAAACTTAGCTTGGTTAGCTTAAATGTTACAATTTGTACTTACACACAGTTGCAATTTGCCTATACGGTATGTGGTCAACAATGCAGCCATACAGAACTACAGCTGTCTGCCATCTGCTCTTATTTAAGTCATTAAGAGACCATCATTTATAACGTCACTAAAGTGTTGGAGCAAGTTACATGTAGAGGGGCACTTGTTCCATTCATTTCTGACAGACCCACCATGGCTCATGTCAGAGGGGGGAGAAGGGGCCTAGACTCACGCAGGCTTTGTACATAGTCAGGTGCATACAGTGGGGCAAAAAAGTATTTAGTCAGCCACCAATTGTGCAAGTTCTCCCACTTAAAAAGATGAGGCCTGTAATTTTCATCATAGGTACACTTCAACTATGACAGATAAAATGAGAAAAAAAATCCAGAAAATCACATTGTATGGATTTTTAATGAATTTATTTGCAATTAAAAGGGCCCCTACTGCACATTAAATTTGATTATGTTTCATCTGGGAAGTTATCTGCCCTTATGCTCTATTCACCCCATTTCGTTTTATATTTAAAAAAAATCTAATTAGCCACCGTCTTACTGTATTTCCATGCATCATTGTCTACAATGCACAAAAACCTCATGGCAGAATTATCTACAACGGATGATTGCTAGATTGAGGAAAATACATATATAACGAACTACCTATTCTCAGAGGAAGAGGGGAGCTATAACTAAAAGATACCATCTGTAGTGCACTGGCTACACTTGACTGATTGAAAGAAAGTGGATCTTAAAGAGTGGATTTCACATGTACTAGGCCTATACACCAGAAATATAATGCATGGTCGAACAACCCTAACATGTTTTATGACAAATCTTAGTTACATTTGAAAGCAGATGGCACTCAATAAGCTAAACATTTCTAATAATTTCAGGGTTTAGAAACTCTGATAAATCCTCTTTGGAAAATCACACTTAGAATCATACGTGGCAAACATTACAAACTACAGTATCTAGACGAGCACCGTAGTTAGCTAGTTAATGACTAACAGCAGTTGAAGCCCAGACTGTTAAGACAAGGGACGGCGGATTATGTATTTTTGTAAATATCAGCTGGTACACGACAACTAAGGAAGTCTCGAGCTATTTCTCACCTGAGGTAGAGTACATCATGAAAAGCTATAGACCACACTATTTACCTAGAGAGTTTTCATCTGTATTTTTCATAGCTGTTTACATACCACCACAGACTGAGGCTGGCACTAAAACCAAACATAAGGGGCTATATTCCGCCAAAAGCAAACGCTCATCCAGAGGTGGCGCTCCTAGTGGCCGGTGACTTTAATACAGGGAAACTTCAGTCAGTTTGACCTAATTTCTATCAGCATGTTAAATGTGCAACCAGAGGGAAAACATTCTAGACCACCTTTACTCCACACAGAGACACGTTCAAAGCTCTCCCTTCCCCTCAATTTGGCAAATCTGACCATAACTCTATCCTCCTGATTCCTGCTTACAAGCAAAAATTAAAGCAGGAAGCACCAGTGACTAGATCAATAAAAAAGTAGTCAGATGGAGCAGATGCTAAGCAACAGGACTGTTTTGCTAGCACAGACAGGAATATGTTCCGGGATTCCTCCGATGGCATTGAGGAGAACACCACATCAGTCATTGGCTTCACCAATAATTGCATCGATGACGTCGTCCCCACAGCGATCGTATGTACATACCCCAACCAGAAGCCATGGATTACAGGCAACATCTGCACTAAGCTAAAAGGGTAGAGCTGACGCTTTCAAGGAGCGGGACACTAACCCGGAGGCTTATGAGAAATTCCGCTATGCCCTACAACGAACCATCAAACAGGCAAAAAGCATCAGTACAGGACTAAGATAGGATCGAACTACCCCGGCTCCGACGCTCGTCGGATGTGGCAGGGCTTGCAAACCATTACAGACTACAAAAGGGAAGCACAGCCAAGAGCTGCCCAGTGACACAAGTCTACCAGGCGAGCTAAACTAACTCTATACTTGCTTTGAGGCAAATAACACTGAAACACGCATGAGAGCACCAGCTGGTTCCGGAAGACTGTGTGATCACGCTCTCCGCAGCCAATGTGAGTAAGACCTTTACACAGGTCAACATTCACAAGGCTGCAGGGCCAGACGGATTACCAGGACGTGTACTGCGAGCATGCGCTGACCAACTGGCAAGTGTCTTCACTGACATTTTCAACCTCTCCCTGTCTGAGTCTGTAATACCAACATGTTTCAAGCAGACCACCACAGTGCCTGTGCCCAAGAACCTAAATGACTATCGAACCGCAGCACTCACGTCTGTAGCCATGAAGTGCTTTGAAAGGCTGGTCATGGCTCACAACACCATTATCCCAGAAACCGTAGACCCACTCCAATTTGCATACCGCACCAACAGATCCACAGATAGTGCCCTCAAAGCTAATCAATAAGCTAAAGGACCCTGGGACTAAACACTTCCCTCTGCAACTGGATCCTGGATTTCCTGACGGCCGCCCCCAGGTGGTACGAATAGGTAACAACACATCTGCCAAGCTGATCCTCAACACAGGGGCCAATCAGGGGCACATGCTCAGTCCACTCCTGTACTCCCTGTTCACTCATGACTGCAAGGCCAGGCACGCCTCCAACACCATCATTAAGTTTGCCGATGACACAACAGTGGTAGGCCTGATCACCGACAATGACGAGACAGCCTATAGGGAGGTCGTCAGTGACCTGACCTTGCGGTGCCAGGACAACAACCTCTCCCTCAACGTGATCAAGACAAAGGATTGATGATTGTGGACTACAGGAAAGGGTGGACCAAGCACACCCCCATTCTCGTCGACAGGGTAGCAGCCGAGCAGGTTGAAAGCTTCAAGTTCCAACAAACTAACATGGTCCAAGAACACAAAGACAGTTGTGAAGAGGGCACAACAAAACCTATTCCCCCTTAGGAGACTGAAAAGATTTGGCATGGGTCCTCAGATCCTCAAAGCTTCTCCAGCTGCACCATTGAGAGCATCCTGACTGGTTGCATCACTGCCTGGTATAGCAACTGCTCGGCCTCCGAACGCAAGGCATTACACAAGAGGCTTGTGGTCGGAGGCCCAGTACATCACTTGGGCCAAGCTTCCTGCCATCCAGAACCTCAATACCAGGCGGTGTCAGAGGAAGGCCTTAAAAATTGTCAGACTCCAGTCACCCTAGTCATAGACTGTTCTCTCTGCTACCACACGGCAAGCAGTACCGGAGCGTCAAGTCTAGGTCCAAGAGGCTTCTAAACAGCTTCTACCCCCAAGCCATAAGACTCCTGAACAGCTAATCAAATGGCTACACAGACTATTGCATTGCCCCCCCTTCCCCCTTTTTGACCGCTGCTACTCTGTTGTTATCATCTATGCATAGTCACTTTAATAACTCTACCTACATGTACTTATTACCTCAACAAACCAGTGCCCCCGCACATTGACTCTGTACCGGTACCCCCCCTGTATATAGTCTCGCTATTGTTCTTTTATTGCTGCTCTTTAATTACTTGTTAGTTTTTATTTCTTAGACTTTTCCGTATATATTTTTTTAAACTGAATTGTTGTTTAGGGTCTCGTAAGTAAGCATTTCAATGTACACCTGTTGTATTCGCCGCATGTGACTAATACAATTTGATTTGATACTAAAAAAGCCTCGACCATTTTCACACCATCATCAGATAAAAAGTTAATGATTACTAGGGAATGAAACTGGAGGGGGAGATGGATTGGAGAGTTGAACTGGATCGAAAGTAAGTGTCAGTGTGGGAAGAAGAGTAGCAAGCAGTACGCATGGAGGTGGTATGGGGACAACGGACAAAGGGATGGAGAGAGCATAAGTGGCATTATTTGATGCATATTAATCATAGACTGCATTTTATTCCCCCTGGTCTCGCAGTCCATATATAAAACCAGATACATTTTCACAGTTCACCCTTTTATAGGTAGAGGGGTCAGAACTAAGTGGAGTCACTGGTTCTAACCCCATGGCCATGCAGACTATACCACTGTCACATGGCACCATGGATGAGAGAGAGGACCCTAATTCTCTCACATGGGACCTCGGTTCATAATAGTACCACATGGTGGGTTTGGAGATTGACGACAACTCACGGACTTACTGCACTCATACATGAAAAGAAAGTGGAATGATATACAGTTGAAGTCGGAAGTTTACATACACCTAAGCAAAATACATTTACACTCAGTTTTTCCACAATTACTGACATTTAATCCAGTAAAAATTCCCTGTGTTAGGTCAGTTAGGATCACCACTTTATTTTAAGAACGTGAAATGTCAGAATAATAGTAGAGAAAATGATTTATTTCAGCTTTTATTTCTTTCATCACATTCCCAGTGGGTCAGATGTTTACATGTACTCAATTAGTATTTGGTAGTATTGCCTTTAAATTGTTTAACTTGGGTCAAACGTTTAGGGTAGCCTTCCACAAGCTTCCCACAATAAGTTCGGTGAATGTTGGCCCATTCCTCCTGACATAGCTGGTGTAACAGTCAGGTTTGTAGGCTTCCTTGCTTACACACGCTTTTTTCAGTTCTTCCCACACATTTTCTATATGATTGAGGTCAGGACTTTGTGATGTCCACTCCCAATACCTTGACTTTGTTGTCCTTAAGCCATTTTGCCACAACTTTGGAAGTATGCTTGGATCAATGTCCATTTGCAAGTCCATTTGTCCATTTGGAGGTCCATTTGTCCATTTGCGACCAAGCTTTAACTTCCTCGCTGATGTCTTGAGATGTTGCTTCAATATATCCACATAATTTTCCTTCATCATGATGCCATCTATTTTGTCAAGTGCACCAGTCCCCCCTGCAGGAAAGCACCCCCACAATATGATGCAGCCTCCCCCGTCCTTCACGGTTGGGATGGCGTTCTTCGGCTGCCAAGCCTGCCCCTTTTCCCTCCAAACATAACGATGGTCATTATGGCCAAACAGTTCTATTTTTGTTTCATCAGACAGGAGGACATTTCTCCAAAAAGTATGATCTTTGATCTATGCACTTTTCGCACCAAAGTATATTCATCGCTAGGAGACAGAACGCGTCTCCTTCCTGAGCGGTATGACGGCTGCATGGTTCCATGCCGTTTATACTTGTGTACTACTGTTTGTACAGATGAAGGTGGTACCTTCAGGTATTTGGAAATTGCTCCCAAGGATGAACCAGACTTGGGGAGGTCTACAAGTTTTAACCGAGATCTTTGCTGATTTCCCAATGAGTAGATGCCCTCACCGACTTGCCAAAACTATAGTTTGTTAACAAGAAATTTGTGGAATAGTTGAAAAAGTCGTTTTAATGACTCCGACCTAAATGTATGTAAACTTCAGAATTCAACTGTAGCTACAGTCTATTAGACCAGAGGGAGAAGACCCTGTTAGTCACACTATAATACACAAAAGATCAGCCATATGAGGATCAAGCACCCTGGGTTATATTGAGTCATGCGTACGCAACCACTGGCCTTATGAGTCTCTGTAAATTCAGAGAAAAACTAGTACATGAACGCATTTTCGAAAACACACATTTTATTACGTCCTATTAGGAGAGTAAGATCAGACTAGCCAGAATAAGGACAGTAATTTTCCAACATCACTTAGAAATGTCTCTGCTGGGGTTGTTTGCACTTTAAAAAGGAGAGGGAGGCACAAGTCTCTTGTTGCTTTTTCCCCACAGCTATTTTTATACCAGTTGGGGTCTGAATGGCTACTACTGTTGGTATTTGGTTCATAGGGAGGTCTGAAATAATGGACCCACATGGGTTGACCTCCCATAAACCAGATAAACTCTACTGCACATCTTGTTCTGTACATGAAAATGACATTTCTCCAGCAAGCTTGCTTGCTAGATGCTTATGGCTTTCTTTGTCAGGATACAGCTAGTGGTGTTTGTTTATGGCTGAGCTACAATTGTTCAGTAAGTGATTCAAGCTATGCAGTGTGAGTGCATTTGTTCAAGGCAGAGAAAAAAGGGACCATACACGAAAATAAACTCAATCACAGTGGGTCCACTAACACATGAAAAACATAACGTAGTGCTGTAGCAGTATGGAAGCACGTCAAGTGGAGCTAGAGTTTGAGGTGTGACAACTGCCCAACAGAGTAATCACTATCTTATCAAAGTAGCAATAAATCACAAAATATTTGGTTGCTGTGGTTACATCCACAGTGCATTGGGGCATGACTGATGAAATGTAGAGACGAGGCAAAGATGATTTGTTGAATATAAAATCCTTCAAATAATGTTTAAAGGCTGAAAACAGGATTAAAACACTCCAAATAAAACCAGGGAATATTTATGACAGCCCTAATACAAGAGCAATGCTAATCTCATTTGCCACACTATGAAATAATGTAAGGAATGCAACAAGATATGGCATTATAGAAATGGAATCAGACCGACAGTCAGTCTCTGTTCTGACAGTTTAAACGGTTTAAATTTTGCCAGTAGAAAAGTCAATCACTTCAAACTTCAACCACATACCTTTAGTCGGCCATTCCTGACAGAATCCAAAAGCAAGCAAAATGTTACAATAGTCAAAACGAGCCTAATGTGGTTTAGATCTGTGTGCGCGTGTGCATGATTTGAGTCAGTGTGAACATGTGTCTGAAAGAGTAGCTCCACCACAAACTATTAGGTCTATACCCATTATTCATCCTCAAAGTCCATATAGGCTGTAACTGGCCTTTAGCACAGCCTGCAAAGAGATGTGCTTTCGGGCTCATCCAAGTACACATTTTGAAGGTACCATAAACAGCAGAACGATGAATGAATTATGCAGAGGCCATAAAAACTTTTCAGCTGAAGAGCAGTAGCTTTTAGAGTCCGGTGTCCAACTACTGCTTGAGCGTTCTTAAATTTTGTGAGACTCCGCCAAGTAAAGGTTTGACTGAGCCAGCATTACCTGTGTTTTGCAAATCAACAAACCATTCGTCTACTAAAAAAAAGGGATTATCTGCCACTCACCACACTGCCAGTGTGCTTTACACAAAAGTGGAAGTGAGCCTAAAGCATAGCAGAGTGACTACCAATGCCTTCCTGAAACCCATTTTTAATATCGAAGAGAGGAGATCGTCTCTGTAGAGTGAATTTTTCAAAAGGGATCGTGTATGGCTACTTTATCTCTGAACAATAACTTAATATAATACTGTAGACACACTCTATTCTAACCACTGGGCCTCTGACGACACTTAGCACTTACTTACTTCAGAAAAAAATACTTCATGGAGTAAGTAGGTACTTTTTAAAAATCATTTGGTGAGGAGAAAGCTGCTGCCAGCTGTCCGACACAGCTCTCAGGAAAAGTATTACAAAATCCAAATGCATATCCTTTGGGAATTTCCAGGCAAGATTTTCAAGAGCCCATAACAGTATGAGGGAGCACTGGTGTGTCCTGCAATAGACCCTGACTCAGCTCATCCTGAATTATCCCCATAAAATGTCACTCCTAGGAGGGTTGAGAAACATCTTCAAGTAATGGCACCATCACTGGCTCCACAGCTCAACACTACTCCTAGACAACATGCACAATACACCATAGCCTCTAAAGCAGGGGTATTCAACCCGGGGGTTCACAGACCCATAGGTACGGCAGGGGGTTCAATAAAAAAAGAATACACAAACAACAACTAAAAAGCATGTATTTTAATGTTATGAATATTGTTAGCAACAACAAAATAAACATTTTGAATTACATACCTCCAGTAGAAAAGGGAATATAATTTCTAAATGATGTAAACTTTATTTCTCAACTCCTAATATTGAGCAAATTACACTCATTGGAGCCAAATACACAAACTGGAGTATCTGACATTTTGTTTTGAAAAAGCACCTTGCGAGTTCCAGTCGCGGAAAGTGCCACTGGTAAGCTTTCTTGACTGCTGCTATTTGTGAAAGTGTTTGGAGTTATGTTTCTATCTAATAGGCTATGTTAGAGTCCACACTTCCTACTCCATTTATAATATGGGGAGGTCAGAATAAAAAAAACAATGTATCAAAACTATTAATTAAAAAATATTGATTACTGGCCTTCGAATGGCGCAGTGGTCTAAGGCATCGCATCACAGTGCTAGAGGAGTTACTACAGAACCGGGTTCATTTCCGGGCTGTGATACAACCGGCCGTGGCACAGCTTAGGACGGTGCACAATTGGCCCAGCGTCGTCCGGGTTAGTGGACGGTTTGGCCGGTGGGGCCTTACTTGGCTCATCGCACCCTAGCGACTCCTTGTGGCAGGCCGGGTGCCTGCAGGCTGAGTTGAGTTGAACTTGGTTGCGAGTTGAACTGTGTTTCCACCGGCACATTTGTGCGGCTGGCTTCCGGGTTAAGCTGACGGGTGTTAAGGAGCGCGGTTAGGCGGGTCATGTTTCGAAGGACGCATGACTTCACCTTTGCCTCTCCCGAGCCCGTTGGGGAGTTTCAAAGATAAGATAAGATGGGGAGAAAAAAAAGTGGGGCAAAATACAAACAACAAAAATGTATAATAATGTTGATTACTTCTCCTTGCTATTCACCTGATAAGAAAAGACGAGAACATTTGTTTTGCGTTAACATATGATGGGGGTCCCTTGGTCGCCAGGTTTACCAAGGCATGTGTCCCTGGGCAAGAAAAGGTTGAAGACCCCCTGCTCTAATGTCTTGCATTATTGCATCCTGATGAAACATTGAGAATAAATGATAGACTAATAACGTCCTAGATATTTTAGGGTTATTTTAGGAGGGTACAACATCTTGTGCAGGCCCTGTGCACATAGAATTCAGCTGGGTACACTTCCTGGGATATGACACACTGCACAACAGAAAATCTGTTGCCCGTCTGGCAATGGAGAAATTAGTCCAAAAGCAGGACATTTCCTAAATCCCCAATGTATTGAGCTTAATGCTGACAGCTGGAAACTTCCACTTTTCTATGGTGAGTGCACATAAGCATTCAGTGGTGACAACCGGGTAGCAGACAGCAGGCCGTCAGTATCCAGTCAGCATTTAGGCTAGTAACAGCCCGATCTGCAGTCTGATCACAGAAAAGAACATTCAGATATTCTAACATTGTTATCATCCTGTTACATAACCCTCCCTGACCGTAGTCAGAACATCATTATCAGACCACCACTGCAACTTCAGCAAAACCGAAGAGCATTGACAAGAGAACAATAACATTTTTAATGGGAAACAAGACAACAGAGAGGAACCCGAATGCATTAACACTTTCTATATCCGCTGAAAGTTACCCAAACAGGAAACGTAAAAGAGAGGAGGTAAATAGCAGGAGTGGGGATGCAATCAGCCATACTGGAAATCTCTGCTCAACACCATGACAATCCACTCCACTCTTATAAGAGGGGGTTCAACAGTTACACCTATTAAAATGACAGGCATGATGTTGGCAGGCTCTCCCAAACTAAAACCACTACACTGCTCTGTCTGAGTGTCCATCAACCACAGCGTCAAACGCCTCCAAGAGAGCTCCCATAATGGAAATAAAAAAGGTAGTCGCCCTTCCATCTATAAAGCGAGACTACTGCATTACGGAGTCAGGACCCGCTAAGATATTCTAACGCAGCCACTCAAGCACTCAGTAACCCCAGCCGGGACGCTTTGATTCAAAACGCATCTTTGTTATTGTGAAGAGCAAATACATGTGAAAAATGCAAATGACAAAAACTCAATTTTATATGAACATTTAAACAGTATGGTTTACTCTTCGCTAATGCATTTCAACAGGAAAAACTTCTAATCGGAGGCTCAGTTTTCCCATTGGGCTTTGGGGGATAGCCTACGCACACATATTTTTGGAGGGCTAACAAAGTGCAGGGAATGCATATTCAACAGCTTTCCCAATACAATGTACATGGGGATGACGGTTAGACTTATCTTGGTTTGACAGAGCATGAGCCAACTGGGTGATGGTGTACTTCGAAAAGGGATGGGCAACTTAGGATGGTGGTGGTGGTGGGTGTCGGCACAAACAAATATCAACTCCTGATGAGGGGCCATAATTGCACAGCTAAAGAAAATAACTTGAGCAGAGAAACAATTGAAGCAATGATCGGGAAGAGGTGTTGGAAATGAGGAGGCGGTACACTGTACACACATCAGTTTGGGACTTGCTCGTGTACATAAGCTACATCTCAAAATATGCCCTCTGTTACTTTTGCCAGGAAGCTATCAAAGAAAAACCCGAAGTGCTCTTTAACATGTATAATGCGGTTCTCAACCCTCCCACCTGTTATCAGCATGGGAGCTGCTACTGCAAATTCCAAGGTACATGAGAATAAATTATGACTTATTCAAAGGGTTAACATTCAAAAGGAGGGAATTGTTTTCTGCTACACATCAGCAAGAAGTGTCTCCTTACAGAAGGGAAGCTCAAGAGATTTACTTTGGAGGAGAGGTGGATTTAGGACGGAGGGACTGAAAAGAAAAAGAGCGTAGGGATAAGCTGGAAAGACAACAGTGGAGGGTTGGAGGAGAGGGAAGAGGGGTGAAGCAGACACAGGGTGGGGGGTGAAGAGAAGGCAAACCGAGTGAGAAAGAGACTGATCACAGACCCGAAGGGGAATGAGGTTATAGGGGACTGAAGCAGGGCAAAGTGACAAGAGAGTGACAAGCCCCTCTATGCACAGTATGTCAGAGAGCTGGAGTGTCACATAATAAAATACACCTGGCATATCCTCTCTCCACTTGGCTGCACATGTGATTTCCCTGAAGTTCATATTTTTATGTTTGGCGGCAGTCAATAGACAAAGCCCAAGTTGGGGAAGAGGAACATCGGGCCCCTTGCTGTTCAACTTCTGGGAAAGAGCCAACATGACCAACGGAATGTCTTAGAGCTAGCTGCCTTAATGAATTAAGACTTCCTGTCTCACTGATACAACATGCCTCCAGATACTCTCACTGCCAAATCTGAACACGCACTTCGAGACTGATCCTATAATATTGAATTATAACAGTATGGAATAAAGCACAAACCATTATATACAGTGCCTTGCGAAAGTATTCGGCCCCCTTGAACTTTACGACCTTTTGCCACATTTCAGGCTTCAAACATAAAGATATAAAACTGTATTTTTTTGTGAAGAATCAACAACAAGTGGGACACAATCATGAAGTGGAACGACATTTATTGGATATTTCAAACTTTTTTAACAAATCAAAAACTGAAAAATTGGGCGTGCAAAATTATTCAGCCCCCTTAAGTTAATACTTTGTAGCGCCACCTTTTGCTGCGATTACAGCTGTAAGTCGCTTGGGGTATGTCTCTATCAGTTTTGCACATCGAGAGACTGAAATGTTTTCCCATTCCTCCTTGCAAAACAGCTCGAGCTCAGTGAGGTTGGATGGAGAGCATTTGTGAACAGCAGTTTTCAGTTCTTTCCACAGATTCTCGATTGGATTCAGGTCTGGACTTTGACTTGGCCATTCTAACACCTGGATATGTTTATTTTTGAACCATTCCATTGTAGATGTTGCTTTATGTTTTGGATCATTGTCTTGTTGGAAGACAAACCTCCGTCCCAGTCTCAGGTCTTTTGCAGACTCCATCAGGTTTTCTTCCAGAATGGTCCTGTATTTGGCTCCATCCATCTTCCCATCAATTTTAACCATCTTCCCTGTCCCTGCTGAAGAAAAGCAGACCCAAACCATGATGCTGCCACCACCATGTTTGACAGTGGGGATGGTGTGTTCAGCTGTGTTGCTTTTATGCCAAACATAACGTTTTGCATTGTTGCCAAAAAGTTCAATTTTGGTTTCATCTGACCAGAGCACCTTCTTCCACATGTTTGGTGTGTCTCCCAGGTGGCTTGTGGCAAACTTTAAACAACACTTTTTATGGATATCTTTAAGAAATGGCTTTCTTCTTGCCACTCTTCCATAAAGGCCAGATTTGTGCAATATACGACTGATTGTTGTCCTATGAACAGTCTCCCACCTCAGCTGTAGATCTCTGCAGTTCATCCAGAGTGATCATGGGCCTCTTGGCTGCATCTCTGATCAGTCTTCTCCTTGTATGAGCTGAAAGGTTAGAGGGACGGCCAGGTCTTGGTAGATTTGCAGTGGTCTGATACTCCTTCCATTTCAATATTATCGCTTGCACAGTGCTCCTTGGGATGTTTAAAGCTTGGGAAATCTTTTTGTATCCAAATCCGGCTTTAAACTTCTTCACAACAGTATCTCGGACCTGCCTGGTGTGTTCCTTGTTCTTCATGATGCTCTCTGCGCTTTTAACGGACCTCTGAGACTATCACAGTGCAGGTGCATTTATACGGAGACTTGATTACACACAGGTGGATTGTATTTATCATCATTAGTCATTTAGGTCAACATTGGATCATTCAGAGATCCTCACTGAACTTCTGGAGAGAGTTTGCTGCACTGAAAGTAAAGGGGCTGAATAATTTTGCACGCCCAATTTTTCAGTTTTTGATTTGTTAAAAAAGTTTGAAATATCCAATAAATGTCATTCCACTTCATGATTGTGTCCCACTTGTTGTTGATTCTTCACAAAAAAATACAGTTTTATACCTTTATGTTTGAAGCCTGAAATGTGGCAAAAGGTCGCAAAGTTCAAGGGGGCCGAATACTTTCTCAAGGCACTGTATTGCATCATACACATGCCAGTGGTTTGACCTCTGAGTAATGTGCACTACATTTAACCAATTTTGAGAATACAAGCTCTGGGCTAAATCCACTGCCCTTTGCTGATGACACTGTGCCTTTAATTTCATAAAATATAAGAGCAGCCAATAAATTGCCATCGCTAGCCAGCTACTACCCGGCTACACAACCCTGCACCTTAGAAGCTGCTGATATAGCTCCTGCTATATATATATATATATAAAAAAAAATTAAATCAGTTGTCACTTTAATAATGTTAACATACTGCTTTACTCATATGTATATGCTGTATTCTATTCGACTGTATTTTAGTGAATGCGACTCCGACATTGCTCATCCTGATATTTATACATTTCTTAATTCCATTCTTTTATGTTTAGATGTGTGTGTATAGTTGTGAATCTTTAGATACTACTGCACTGTTGGAGCTAGGAACACAAGCAATTCGCTTCACCCACAATAACATCTTCTAAATATTAGTATGTGACCAATAAAATGTGATTTAGATTATGGTCACAGGCCGTTACAAACTCAGCCACAAAACATTTAACAAGATCTCACATTTTCAAAGTTTCACAGGACTATAAGCTGTGGCCTGCGAGCAATAAATGGATGAAAATAATACATTTATCGAAAAGGGAAGAACTTTCACAGAGAAAGACGTCAAAAAAAGAAAAGAGAAAAAAAAGAGGCATGTGTACATGCAGTGTACAGATGTGAAGTATTGTGTGCTATGCATTAAAAGCTGTAAGGCTGAGGGCCTTTACATAAGGGTGTCATCAGTTCCAGCAATATCGATGTTGCATGCATATCTGTGATGCCCCGACCAACATGTCAATGGGGAAAATCTGACACATCTGCCACCAGCCCAGTCAAAGGAGAAAACGCCAGAGGGTGACAAGAGAGGTAGAGCAGAACTAAAAGCAGCTTCTCTTATAGTATGCGTCGCAATACAATACTTGCCACTTCGAAAATATGGCGCTAATAAGATTTTCGAAAGGAAGTTGGACATAGACAGGAGATGGTAGAGACCAACGATGTATGATTTACTGGTACAATGAAAATAGTGGGGAAATGAGCCAAAATATTCTGTACAACCATTGTCTGTGTTTCTATCAGATCATTTCCATTTTGTGTGCTGACTGAACCTGTAACCCTCTCTGTCCACTCCATTACAGTCCTTCTCCACGGTCCTTCTCCACTGGGATTGGTAATTGCAGTGGGTTCACACTCATGGTTACAGACTGAGCAGATAATATCACCCTGTCTGTTCCCTTCTCTCCTGACCTTTGGGGTGACAATGACATGTCATCGCAGGTCACCTTCTCCATTTACAGATGATCTTTCTGCTCAGACACTGATTGGCCACCAAGATGGGAAGGGACATAGTTGAGAGGCTAAACCGGGTCTAGACTGTCTCTTAAACTCTGAATGACATGTCCACTGTACCTCGTGTCTTTATGCAAGTTTAAATTAAAATGCACTTTTTGGATCACAAAAATGTAAAACTGTGAACCCCTAAAAGACAAAACCCTGTCATTGAAAAAAAGATAACTGCCAGTTATATAAATGTGAACCAGCATTATTTATTTTTGGAATGATTAAAGATTTGCATTTCTCTCTCTTACATAAAAGGCACATATACAAGTATATGGTTACTACTGTCCTCTGCTGGTGAAAATTATAAATATGAATATATAAAAATACCAGTTCTCAATTTTCACTACATTTACACATCATCCAAAAACAGAAAGACTAGGCCATCTATGAACGGAGCTATGCTGAATGGCTGTGAAAGGTCATTTAAAGTCAAACACCCCATACGCCGCTGTGGCATTTCAAGAGCAACATTACAAACCATCATCAACACAGGTGTCACAGTAATCAGCGTAGGAAGCAAATGGAGGGCTGGGCGGAGAACATCTCTCCTGACTCAATAGGCATGAAACCTTGGTGTTATTTCTCCGTTTATTAATTCGACGACACACACACACACACAAACGGAGACACTTTTCATGCAAGTTGAAAGGAAACACTAATTGTAAAACATTTTATATTCGTAGGTTTCAGCAGTGGGCAAGACACGCACAATGACAGTGATACAGTACAATGAGAAACAACACCGTAAACAACACGGAAGCCAGAGCAGCACTCTCATTTCTCGCAGTGACTATCGGTCCTTGTCGGACAATGGAAGCAAAGGGTGAGTGGGACTATTTGGCTTGGTTTGTTTGACATGAGCTGTGAAGGTGCGCTACCTTTGGATATGAGGAGTCAGAAACCATTAAGAATGCAAAAGCACGCTTGAGACGCGACTTCAGAGAACCTCACATTTTTTTACACATGAATCATGTCAGGGGAAAAAAATAGTTTGGTAAGTTTGCTCTTTGGGGCTGGTGTGGGCGTTCCAGCATGTTTGCAAGAGTGTGGGCGGCAGGGGAAAGAGGTTCTGAAGCACTCTCTTTGACGAATTCATTACCTGCAACGTCCACATCAATACCACTGGAGCATGTGGATTGTGCTCCAAAAGCGTGGGTGGAGAGCACAGGGCAGTCATTACGCAGAGGCCCTCTTCGCAAACACTTACCTGTGCTGCTGCACTAATACTCATGAGTGGCTGAACTGCTCATCCATCTGAAAATGGTACATTGTGTGGGCAACCAGGTCCTAAAGCACCCACGTGATCTGAAATATTATAGGAATTGCCAGCTCTGCTTGCAGCCTAGATACCAAAACAGAAAACGAGACAAAAACACGAGGGATAACTCTGCCTACCTGCTAGGACCCTGTTGACGGAGGAATGGGTAGCCAGGCCAGGCTGGCCCCTCTCGTGGTGGAAAATCCCAGCATATGGCAGGTACTCAGGCAGTAGGAACCTCCTTGAACAAACAGAGAAGCATCAAGTCGTATAGAATCACACAACTGAGAGTTTACTCACCCCATAACGAAGACGACATAAGAAAATTGGAGACCATCCATGTCGCGTAATAGGGGACTAAAATATTGGAATAAAAAGCATAGGCAAGTCTTTATAATAGCCTTAACGGACTCTACATTGGTGCACAAATTGATGATTGTGCTGTATGATTATGCTAATGCTCATCACTGGCTTTGGGTAGACAAATTCTAAATCAAACGCATGAAAAAAGTTTGAGAATATGTAAAACATTTCCTATATCCAAATCTTGGGACACAGAGTCCCATTATGTCATTGGCAGCTCATACTATTGGCCAAAAAAACAAAAAAAACAGCCATTGGAATATGAAGAGCCAATAAGTGTCATGTATTCAGAGTACCAGGAGGACAACTGATGAGTTTGAATAGATTGACTATTTCTTGTTTTCCCGTATCTTTCTTTTTTTAGTTAAGTATTTACAGTATTTATTATATGCTGTGTGAAGCTGTTTTTTTTATTGTAGGGATGGCTGTTTTTGTTTGTTTTCTCTGCATTGTGTGTTATTCCATCAGGGAAACCAGTGGAATCGCTTTAATGTGTTATCCCTTGGGTTGTACTCCGTGCATCTTTTTCCTAATAGAATCAATCAATTAATCATATCAGGGCCACCCACCGGGGAACAAATCTGCCAAGCGAGGGGGCAGACATACGAGCGTTGCGTGGAGCTCTGTGTCTGGCACGATCCCCGTTATCCCTGTGAAGAGAGAGAGAGAGGGAGATAACAGACAAACATATACAAGAAGTACTTCAAATTAAAAGCCTCAGCTTAACTGAGAGACCGTAGCTGGGCTCACTATATAGTGCAGGCTCACTTAAAAGTTTGATGTTAGCCTAACTTATTAGTGGCTTGAGACCCAGACAAAGGGGAGAAAGTTGCAGTACTGCTTGTGATTATCCAGCAGCCTCAAAAACCAAGCAGCCAAACAAACTTCAGAGAATATTTACAAAAGTTTGAAATACTGCAATGCATAAAGGTGGTCATTTATGGTAAAGATGGTTATTTATGGCTCCAATGTTTCTATTTACTGCTCGTAAGTAGGCCCCTTTTTACAACATCGTAACACTCTAGTCCGGACACATTCAAGAAGGAGGAAAAACAAAGCCTGAGGAGACACTGTATAGAATCAGGACGGTATGTAATCTAGCGGTGAAGAGCGTTGGGCCAGTAACCGAAAGGTAGCTTGTTCAGATCCCTGTGCAGACTAGGTGAAAAATCTGTCGATGTGCCCTTGAACAAGGCACTTAACCCTAATTGCTCCTGTTAGTCGCTCTGGGTAAGAGCACCTGCTAAAAATGTAAATATCTAAACTTGCAAAGGAAGACTGTGGTTCCTGTAATTTATTCACTGACCCCAGGAGGAACTAAATATGCATCATATTTCCATCAGAGAGTTATCAGCTGAGAGGACACGGCCTATTTCTGATCCACTGGACGTTTCATATTCAGAATTTGCTTTACACGTCCTGAAAACTGTGACAATGTGAAGGATGTGAGAGAGAGGAAATCGGACGAACGTGGAGCCTCTGAAAGTATTCTAAATCGGAAAGCAGGCGGAAAGAGAGATGCTTTCATAAATATACATTTCAATAACTGATATGAAATATGCCAACACTCTTATACCCTCCGCAATTAATTTCTAAGTCGGGCAGTCAGGTTGGCGTAATAATTCATAAACCAAATCGGTGAGGTCATATTCTGGCTTTGAAGATGCCCCATCTCAAATCAGTCATCCAGAACTGCATTTTAATACCGGCAAAATGTTGTTTGCTTCGACTGCAATGATACTCTGTGGCCGACTGGCCGTATAACTTCATTCCATGTATGAAGCTCAAGTCGAAAGTAAAACTATTTTGCTAGCCATGTCCAGCAAATAAGGAACCAGTTTATTTGTCTAGGAAGACTTCAAACTTGCAAACAGACTAAAAAACAAAATGGGGACAAGACGCACCCATAAGTAAGTTGAAGAAATGTCCAGCCTCATTCTTCGCAAGTGTAGGAAACTAACTCATTTAGATTAAGGCACAATTCATTTGGGAAAGGAGATGAGAAGGAGAGCTAATATGTGGTCAAGTGTCAGCTGCTTTCTGTGGAAAGTGGCAACAGCATCATTGGTGGTGTCATTATTAAACTGATGTTCTCTTCTCTCTCTCTCTCTGATTAGCATGTTACAAAACAAGGTGAGCGTTTGGAAGAGAATTAGGCCACAGCTCTAAAATTATTTCTTCAGTACACCCCTTTAAAATACCAAATACTGTCACTCTGCAGTTCAAGGGGAGCATAATCCCGATTCATCTATAGTCGGAGTCTGCTGCTGTATATGTTTTCACAGGACTGTAATCTAGGTTTACTTTCACTGTTTGCTGGTTCCATTACAATGAGTGAATTCTTACATCATTCCAAAAGCGCCATAGGGTTTTGCTGGCTATAAGGGCATGTCTTTTCACTGTGCAACTGGCACATCATGACCAGTTTAAAGAAAAAGTGAAAATCTGTTCTCAGTTATTCTGCACGTTAAAATATATGATTTTGTGAAAATCAAACAAAAACACCTATCAAGTGTGTATTGTGTTAAGAATGAATTGGTCTTTTTTTAATTTTTATTATTTCATCACGCGTAGCATCCTGCTCCAGAATAACACAGCTCAGACAAAGTGTTGGTCCCACTAACCTTTTCAGTTGGTGGCACCAGCCCAATGATTTGGTCGCACCAACACTTTGTGTAATGCAATAGAAAATAATCATAAATCTTAAATCTAAGTCATTTGCGGTGCTTTATTGAGGAAAATAGACTGTTGAGATGGTGTGATTAAAAACTAAGTTTTTTTCAAACATGTCCAAGCAGGAAGGCATGATTCAAGTAATTATGTGCAAACCAGTTCGTCATTCAAATTTGAGCTGACAATTAGGCTATTGTTGCTATATTTTAGTTTCACAATAGGGCTCCAGACTTCCCCAAATGTTTTGAGATCCATTTGCCTACATGATTGTGTGTACTAGCTAATAGGCTAATTCACTTAGGGCTAATTCACCACCTGAGGAAGTGGAAATCAAAACGCATTAGCTAGATCGCTAACTGTAAATATTGCTCATAGTTAGCTGTGCAATTGATCAACCTAACTGTAAATTGAATGCCCTAAAAACTTTCCAGTGGTACTAGCACAGAACGCAAAACGGCCAACGTGCACAAGGCTCCACATCTCAAAGACATACAGTACCACAAAATGTGTTTTTTAAAACGGTGCCAATCACTCATTATTGAAAGTTGAGAAACGTCATACCCCCAGAAATCTGAGACCTCCCTCTCTTCAACTAACAACAGCGTTGTGTCTGTGATGCATAGAGCCATCCCCCATACTGTTAATTACACTCACTATGGCAGCAAAGTTCTGATCCACGCCAATCATCTAAAACAATTAGTAAGCAGAAGCGTAAATCTGGAATTGGAGATAAGGGCAAGTCGTCTTGTTAGAATTCCCTAAATCCCACCAGGTTCAATAATGAACGAGAGGGTGGCAGCACATGTCTAATCTTGTCGGAAGAAAATAGACACTGTCTCGCACTGATGTGGAGCTGACGCCACACAATGCAATGACCCAGTTATAACTAGCAAAATGGTGATTGGACCGTTTACATGCTCGAGGAAAATGTCCTTGCTGGTTTGACGTAACTGAATCCAACCCAAAGGACAATAAAAGGCATTCTAAAATAGTTGATAGAGCGACGAATAACTTAGTTGTTCATTTTGACAAACAGATCTTATCATTATAAAATAGTTTGTCGTCAAATGCTGGAGAGGAAATAGCGCCAGGGGAATTCCTTTGACCTCATTTGGCCAAAGATGCTACAGTGCAACATCTGCAGAGGCCTGAGAAGACTGATGACCTCAAGCAACACCATCCCCCTGCACCTGCATTCATAGTCAGGCCAGAGGCATTTAACATTTACATATTGAAGGGGGAAAGAAAAAAAAACGAATCAATTTGAAAAATACATCACAAATTCAACCTTCGAGTGTCACACATTAGGCATTCGATACGCAAGTTATTGTGGTAGGAGTGTTTTTCAGCTGTTTGCTTTGTCAGTCATTATGCACTCCAGATCATACCGAGGGTGTGTGGAGGCATAATGCAGGGAATTAATTTCTCTCAACCATTGGCAATGGTGGCACTAACTTCACAGCCAAATCCACTGACAGAGAAATCACAGCATTCTGCTATGTTATGGTTTCATGCAAATTGTTCCATGAATAAATCCCAAAGCTCTCAACAACTGTAGGATGTTTTATCATAATGTGTCCTGTAAATGTCTTCATAAACAATAGTCACGGGATACAAAAGGCATTGGATGTTGTAGGTAGATGACGACTCACTCAAACTCCTCAAAGTCCACCTCGTTGTTCTCAACGGAGGGGGAGGGGTTGCTTCCTGGGCTATCCGAGGTGGATGAGAGAGGCCGCAGTCGGCTCTGGTAGCGCAGTGATCGTTGGCGAATGCTGTCACGCCGAGATAAGTACTGAATCATCCGCTGGGCATAATATGCCGCAGGGGACAACCTGTGAACACAGCAAGGACACACAACTAAAATCAATGGTGATCAGATAACTCAGGAGCAATAGACCACAATGGAAATAAGTCTGACTTTGTGCTATCCCAGTCACATTCTTTTTGTATGTATTGTGTAGATATGTATTTTTTTGAACTGACAAATAAAAACAAGCAAAGCAGGCAGAAAGCAGTGCTAATACCAGAAAAACCTCAACAAACCCAAGACCATGTATAGTTAGAGCCCACATATGGTAAAAATGGAGCAGGCTTCTTTAAAAAAAAAAACGAAGTAAACGTCCCTGTCTTCCATGCTTCAACTCTGATGGCCATAATTACAGTGTGGTTCAATAAACCGCCTCTAACGTTATTTTAGGAATTTAGCAGTACGTCCAACCAGCCTCACAACCAACAGTGGTGTAAAGTACTTAAGCATTTTTACTTAAGTAGTATCTGTACTTCACTATTTACATTTTTGAATACTTTTACTTCACTACATTCCTAATTTTCTTTAAGAACTTTTTATTCCATATATTTTCCCTGTACTTGTACACATTTTGAATGTTAAGAGGACAGGAAAATGGTCTAATTCACACACTTCTCAAGAGAACCACCCTTGTCATCCCTACTGCCTCTGATCTGGCGGACTCAATAAGCACATGCTTCGTCTGTAAATTATATGTTAGTGTTGGACCATGACCCTAACTAACTGTACATTTTTTTTAAAGAAAATTATTTGCTGGTTTACTTATTAAGATTTTTTTTATTATTAACAATATTACTTTTGATACTTAAGTATATTTAAAAGCAAAAACTTTGACTTTTACTCAAGTAGTATTTTACTGGGTTACTTTAATTCAAGTCATTTTATATTAAGGCATTTTTACTTTTACTCAAGTATGACAAATGGGAAATTTTCCACCACTGGTAACCATGCCAGCCCAGGACATCCACATCAGGCTTCTTCACCTGTGGGATCGTTACCCGGACAGCTGATGAAAGTGTGGGTTTGCACAACCGAAGAATGTCTGCACAAACTCTTAGAAACAATCTCAGGGAAGCTCATCTGCGTGCTCGTCGTCCTCACCAGGGTCTTGACCTGACTGCAGTTTGGCGTCATAACCGACTTCAGTGGGCAAATGTTCACCTTTGATGGCCAGTGGCACGCTGGTGTGTGCTCTTCACGGGTGAATCCTGGTTTCAACTGTACCAGGCAGATGGCAGGCAGAGTGTATGGTGTTGTGCGGATGAGCGGTTTACCGATGTCAACGCTGGGAACAGAGTGCCCCATAGTGGCGGTGGGGTTACGGTATGGCCAAGCACAATCTACAGACAACAAACATCCTTGCATTTTAAATAGATGGCAATTTCAATGCACAAAGATACCATGATGAGATCCTGAGGCCCAGTGGCTTAAATGGTGCATCTGGAGACAAAACCTCTCTCATCGTCACTCAATGCCTAGGCTTACCTCCACTGTACTCACATCCTACCATACCCGTGTCTGTACATTATGCCATAAATTTATTCTTACGCATCCAGAAACCTGCTCCTTTTACACTATGTTCCAAACACAATAGACGACCAGTTATTTTAGGTCTTCCTCTGGTGATGTAGAAGTTAACCCATGCCCTGCAGCCCCCAGCATCACTCCCATTCCCAAGGCACTCTCATTTGATGACTTCTGTAACCATAAAAGCCTTGGTTTCATGCATGTTATCATTAGAAGCCTCCTCCCTAAGTTTGTTTTAGTCACTGCTTTATCACTCTCAGCCAACCCGGATGTTCTAGCCGTATCTGAATCCTGGCTTAGGAAGGCCACCAAAAATCCAGAATTTTCCATCCCCAACTATAACATTTTCCAACAAGATAGAACTGCCAAAAGGGGAGGAGTTGCAATCTACTGCAGAGATGGCCTGCAGTGTTCTGTCATACTATCCAGGTCTGTGCCCAAACAATTCGAGCTTCTACTTTCAAAAATCCACCTTTCCAGAAATACAGTGAGGCAAAAAAGTATTTAGTCAGCCACCAATTGTGCATGTTCTCCCACTTAAAAAGATGAGAGAGGCCTGTAATTTTCATCATAGGTACACTTCAACTATGACAGACAAAATTAGAAAATAAATTCCAGAAAATCACATTGTAGGATTTTTAATGAATTTATTTGCAAATTATGGTGGAAAATAAGTATTTGGTCAATAACAAAAGTTTTTCTCAATACTTTGTTATATACCCTTTGTTGGCAATGACAGAGGTCGAACGTTTTCTGTAAGTCTTCACAAGTTTTTCACACACTGTTGCTGGTATTTTGGCCCATTCTTCCATGCAGATCTCCTCTAGAGCAGTGATGTTTAGGGGCTGTTGCTGGGCAACACAGACTTTCAACTCCCTTCAAAACATTTCTATGGGGTTGAGATCTGGAGACTGGCTAGGCCACTCCAGGACCTTGAAATGCTTCTTACGAAGCCACTCCTTCGTTGCCCGGGCAGTGTGTTTGGGGTCATTGTCATGCTGAAAGACCCAGCCACGTTTCATTTTCAATGCCCTTGCTGATGGAAGGAGGTTTTCACTCAAAATCTCACGATACATGGCCCCATTCATTCTTTCCTTTACACGGATCAGTCGTCCTGGTCCCTTTGCAGAAAAACAGCCCCAAAGCATGATGTTTCCACCCCCACGCTTCACAGTAGGTATGGTGTTCTTTGGATGCAACTCAGCATTCTATGTCCTACAAACACGACGAGTTGAGTTTTTACCAAAGAGTTCTATTTTGGTTTCATCTGACCATATGACATTCTCCCAATCTTCTTCTGGATCATCCAAATGCTCTCAAGCAAACTTCAAACGGGCCTGGACATGTACTGGCTTAAGCAGGGGGACACGTCTGGCACTGCAGGATTTGAATCGCTGGCGGCGTAGTGTGTTACTGATGGTAGGCTTTGTTACGTTGGTTCCAGCTCACTGCAGGTCATTCACTAGGTCTCCCCGTGTGGTTCTGGGATTTTCGCTCATCGTTCTCGTGATCATTTTGACCCCACGGGGTGAGATCTTGCATGGAGCCCCAGATCGACGGAGATTGGTCTTGTATGTCTTCCATTTCCTAATAATTGCTCCCACAGTTGATTTCTTCAAACCAAGCTGCTTAACTATTGCAGATTCAGTCTTCCCAGCCTGGTTTAGGTCTACAATTTTGTTTCTGGTGTCCTTTGACAGCTCTTTGGTCTTGGCCATAGTGGAGTTTGGAATGTGACTGTTTGAGGTTGTGGATTTTTTTTTCTCATTTTGTCTGTCATAGTTGAAGTGTACCTATGATGAAAATGACAGGCCTCTCATCTTTTTAAGTGGGAGAACTTGCACAATTGGTGGCTAACTAAATACTTTTTTGCCCCACTGTAAGTCTCTCACCGTTGCCTCTTGTTATAGACCCCCCTCAGCCCTGGACACAATATGTGAATGAATTACCCCCCATCTATCTCCAGAGTTCGTACTGTTAGGTGACCTAAACTGGGACATGCTTAACACCCCGGCCGTCCTACAATCTAAACTAGATGCCCTCAATCTCACACAAATGATCAAGGAACCTACCAGGTACAACCCTAAATCTGTAACTATGGGCACCCTCTTAGATATCATCCTGACCAACTTGCCCTCTAAATACACCTCTGCTGTCTTCAACCAGGATCTCAGCGATCACTGCCTCATTGCCTGCGTCCGTAATGTGTCCGCGGTCAAACGACCACCAAGCAAGCCTTTCTAATTGACCTGGCCTGGGTATGCTGGAAGGTTGTTGACCTCATCCCATCAGTAGAGAATGCCTGGTTGCTCTTCAGAAGTGCTTTCTTCTCCATCTTAAATAAGCACGCCCCATTGCAAAAAATGTAAAACTAAGAACAGATATAGCCCTTGGTTCACCCCAGACTTGAACAGCACAAAAACATCTCATGTCAGTTTGCATTAGCATCGCATAGCCTCCACGATATGCAACTTTTCAGGGAAGTCAGGAACCAATAAACTCAGTCAGTTAGGAAAGCAAAGGCTAGCTTTTTCAAACAGAAATTTGTTTCCTGTAGCACTAATTCCAAAAAGTTTGGGACACTAAAGCGGAGAATAAGAGCACCTCCTCCCAACTGCCCACTGCACTGAGTATAGGAAACACTCTCACCACCGATAAATCTACGATAATCAATCATTTCAATAAGCATTTTTCCACAGCTGGCCATGCTTTCCACCTGGCTACCCCTGCCCTGGACAACAGCTCTGCACCCCCAGCAGCAACTTGCCCAATTCACCCCCACCCCCCCTTCCCCCAAATCCAGACAGCTGATGTTCTGAAAGAACTGCTAAATCTGGATCCCTACAAATCAACTGGGATAGACAATCTGGACCCTCTCTTTCCAAAATTATCCGCTGAAATGGTTGCAACTCCTATTACTAGCCTATTCAACCTCTTTTTTTTATCGTCTGAGATCCCCAAAGATTGGAAAGCTGCCGCGGTCATCCCCCTCTTCAAAGAGGGAGACACTCTAGACCCAAACTGTTATAGACCTATATCCATCCTGACCTGCCTTTCTAAAATCTTCGAAAGCCAAGTTAATAAACAGATCACCGACCATTTTGAATCCCACCGTACCTTCTCCACTATGCAATCTGGTTTCCGAGCTGGTCATGGGTGCACCTCAGCCACGCTCAAGGTCCTAAACGATATCATAACCACCATCGATAAAAGACAGTACTGTGCAGCCGTCTCATCAACCTGATCAAGGCTTTCAACTCAATCATAGCAATCTTATCGGCAGACTCAATAGTCTTCGCTTCTCAAATGACTGCCTCGCCTGGTTCACCAGATACTTCTCAGAGTTCAGTGTGTCAGATCGATGGGCCTGTTCTCCGCACCTCTGACAGTCTCTACAGGGGTGCCACAGGGTTCAATTCTCGGGTCGACTCGTTTCTCTGTAAATATATATCTCAATAATGTCGCTCTTGCTGCTGGTGATTCTCTGATCCACATCTACGCAGACGACACCATTCTGTATACATCTGGCCCTTCTTTGGACACTGTGCTAACAAACCTCCAAACGAGCGTCAAAGCCATGCAACACCCCTTCTGTGGCCTCTAAATTGCTTTTAAATGCTAGTAAAACTAAGTGCATGCTCTTCAACCGATTGCTGCCTGCACCCGCCCACCCGACTAGCATCACTACTCTGGACGGTTCAGACTTAGAATATGTGGACAACTACAAATACCTAGGTGTCTGGTTAGACTGTAAACTCTCCTTCCAGACTCACATTAAGCATCTCCAATCCAAAACTAAATCTAGAATCGGCTTCCTATTTCGCAACAAAGCCTCCTTCACTCATGCTGCCAAACATACCCTCGTAAAACTGACTATCCTACCGATCCTTGACTTTGGCGATGTCATTTACAAAATAGACTCCAACCCTCTACTCAGAAAACTGGATGTAGTCTATCACAGTGCCATCCGTTTTATCACCAAAGCTCCATATACCTCATTTGGCCGCCTTTCCTTCCAGTTCTCTGCTGCCTGTGACTGGAACGAATTGCAAAAATCGCTGAAATTGGAGACTTTTATTTCCCTCACCAACTTTAAACATCTGCTATCTGAGCAGCTAACCGATCGCTGCAGCTGTACATAGACCATCAGTAAATAGCCCACCCAATTTACCTACCTCATCCCCATACTGTTTTTATTTATTTACTTTTCTGCTCTTTTGCAAACCAGTATGTCTACTTGCACATGTTCATCTGATCATTTATCACTCCAGTGTTAATCTGCTAAATTGTAATTATTTGCCTACCTCCTCACACCTTTTGCACACAATGTATATAGACTCTCTTTTTTTTCTACTGTGTTATTGACTTGTTTATAGTTTACTCCATGTGGAACTCTGTTGTTGTCTGTTCACACTGCTATGCTTTATCTTGGCCAGGTCGCAGTTGTAAATGAGAACTTGTTCTCAACTAGCCTACCTGGTTAAATAAAGGTGAAATAAAAAATTAAATAAATATACTACCCACCACTGCGACCTGTATGCGCTTGTTGGCTGGCCATCGCTACATATCCGTCGCCAAACCCACTGGCTCAAGGTCATCTATAAGTCTTTGCTAGATAAAGCCCCACCTTATCTCAGCTTACTGGTCACAATAGCAACACCCACCCGTAGCACACGTTCCAGCAGGTATATCGCACTGGTCTTCCCCAAAGCCAACACCTACTCTACTTTGGCCGCCTTTCCTTCCAGTTCACTGCTGCCAATGACTGGAACAAATTGCAAAAATCTCTGAAGCTGGAGACTCATAGCTCCCTCACTAACTTTAAGTATCAGCTGTCAGAGCAGCTTACCGATCACTGTACCTGTATACAGCCAATCTGTAAATAGCACTCCCGACTACCTCATCCCCATATTATTACTTACCCTCTTGCACCCCAGTAGCTCTACTTGCACATCTATTACTCCAGTATTAATGCTAAAATGTAATTATTTTCACCTCTAGGGCCTATTTCTTGCCTACCTCCTTACATTTGCACACATTGTACATTGATTTTTCTGTTTCTTTTGTGTTCTTGACTGTACATTTGTTTATGTGTAACTCGGTGTTGTTGTTTTTGTCGCACTGCTTTGCTTTATCTTGGCCAATGTCACAGTTGTAAATGAGAACTTGTTCTCAACTGGCCGCCATCACCTCATGTTTCAACATGATAATGCACGATCCCATGTCACAAGGATCTCTGCAAAATTCCTGGAAGCTGAAAATGTCCCAGTTCTTCCATGGCCTGTTAGGGGTGCTCTGCACTGACGCGTGCAACAGCGTGTTCCAGTTCCCGACAATATCCAGCAACTTCGCACAGCCATTGAAGAGGAGTGGGACAACATTCCACAATCAACAACTTAATGCGAAGGAGATGTCGCGCTGCGTGAGGTTACACCAGATACTGAATGGTTTTCTGATCAACTCCCCCTTTTTTTCTTTTAAAATGTATCTGTGACCAACAGATGCATATATATCACAGTCATGTGTAATCCATAGATTAGGGCCTAATGAATTTACTTCAATTGACTGATTGAAAGACTCAGTAAAAATGTAGTAGACATTTTTGTAAAGTGTAAATGCTAACCTATCAATTGTCTTCATCGGGCTTCGCTAAGCTGGGAACATTGTGTAGAAATTGTTTGGGAATCTGAAAAGCTTGTATGGTATATCTACAGCCTAGTCAGAGTACCCAAATCAAGGAAAATTGATGCTGTTAAATAAATAATAGCCTAAACTGGAAAGTTGTGGGCTAGGGCCACAGACTACAGTATTTAGATTTAATCCAAAATGTTGGTTTGAGTAAACATAGTTCAAGAGTCAGAAGAGGTGAATGAAGAGATATCGCTAAATCAGTAAAGTAAATATGTTCGTTTTTGCTGCCGACAGCAGACAAGGTGGTCTGGGACAGTCAATGTTGACACTCCACAAATATAAATAGATGACTTAACTCGCAGAAGATTAGGGTTTTTCAAAACCAATACCCATCCATGCAATTATCACTAGTCAAGTTGTGTGCAGACCTCAGTCTAGCTTTCCCAATGATTGTACTGTATTACCAGGGCTCAAGGAGCATGCAATACTTCGGTATTAAGATGATTTTTCTTCAAGTTATAGTGTAGCCTGCTATGCAATCTCTGATTCATGTCACAAATGAGTTTATCTGCCTGGATAATTATTTGAATAGGTGGAAAAACCTGAGTAACATTAATCAAAGTTATTGCATGACACTCAGAGGGTCAGTAATTGGATTACAATTCAAAATACTGGATTGGAAATGAAAACGAGGACAGGGAAATAAATCAACACCTGGCAAGTATTAAAAGTGATACTAAATTGACTCTACAAATGAGTTTGTCAGATCTGGCATCAATTCCACTGAAGCGTTATGAATTTGATGTGACAGGGGACAAACATGTTCAAAATGGCCAAAATAAAGGAGGCAGGTTCCATTACAGGGCAGCATCTTTTGATATCTTAGAAACTAAAATCATAAATCTCTACTCTGGAGTTCAGAATGCAATGGGAGGAGAAGGTAACAGGGTACATAGTGTTATTTTTTATGGAGTTCCCAATACTCCAGGAGGTGAACAGCAGTGGCCATGAATATCTGGGTCTGCCCACGAGGAAACACTATCAAAGACACTGTCAAGCGCTGAAACAGGTTACCAGCAGAGAATATCTGAGTTTGGACACTACCTACTCTTAATGTAGTTCTGTCCTGGATGCAAGCCATACTGGCAAATTACAAATGACAAGGCACCTACTACAAAGCCCCACTAGCTTTCTCACAATGTTCAATGGAAATGATTTGTGTAATTCCCTAGAAAAGGCTTTCTAGGAACTGGCCATAAAAAGGACCCATTTTCACCTCAGATACTTCAGCGGTCTCAATGCATTGTATTGAGTGGTTGACAGCATGTAAGAAAATGTTCATGGCCAGAACACATGGGAAATGTTTTCATGTGGGAACTATTTGTAACGGTTACTCTTGCAGATAGGCCTAGCCTACTTCTTACTCTTGAATGTTTGAGGATATTCAAATGGAAGAGGAACTAGATTTGGATTTTCAAAATAGAAAACCTTTAACGGATCCTTATATTCAGTCTGAATATGCCTTTTGGAAAATTCTGATTGAAGACCTCTTAACCGAGGAATGTGGTTGTTTTTTTATGATTGTGTTTTTGAAGGTTCTGTACTTTCTATGCGCCTATGCTGACTTGATTATGTAAGCGTTAGTCATGCATGGCTCCCTTGTAAAAGACACGTTGGTCTTAATGGAACTCCACCCTGACTAAATAAAGTTGAAATAAATACATGTGAGAGAGAATAACGAGGTGAGAGGGAAGTGTCGGCGCTATCCTCGCCACTAGAAAGGCGTTTAAGATCAAAGGTCAAAGCAAATGACGACAGAGAGTGAGTAGTCAATTGTCAAGTGTCCACTCTCTACAAAAATTGGCTGTACTGATCATTATGTCCCCACTCTGGGTCACACATTGATTTTCTATAAAGCACCTTGGTTCCTAAGCAGAGCAGCGCTGTCCCTAGATGAATGTGGTTTTACTGAGAGGACTAGGCCCTACTATCCACCCCACAAGGCACCACCTTGGAGGTCAGCTGGCATTCAATCCCAGACACTAAATTCAGAACCTCCAGGTTCATAGGAGACCCGGTGTAATGAATCACTCTTCAGCAAGGCAGTATCGGTGGGACACAGATAGATGTTGATAACGTCCCCACTTTGCTCAAAAGGTCTAAGAAACATCACAACTTGTGTAGGGCTGCAATGAATAAAAATGTATTACCATGAAAAGACCATGTCCTAGTTCCATTTATATTTAACGACGACCAGTAACAATTCCATTTATAGCAGTGATAAAACATTTCAAAAGAACAGCATGCATTAGAATAAGTTCATATTTGCTACACGGTTGGCCTTCTGGCAGATGTTAAAGGGAAATTACCTTTGACAAATACTTCATGTAAGCATCATATGCTTGAAGCTAAACTGTCTAGTTTGTCTTACAGTATATAATGCTATGACATACTGTTGCCTGAGAACCACACAGAGACAAGTGTGCACAGGTTAGTTAAATGTTAGTTCTCCCAAAATGTTGTTGTCGTCACGCCTCCTTTGAAGATCTGAAGAATTTTGTAGTAGCTGAAACGGTTTGAATGGTCCGCTGGCTTCCAGTAGCTACATTTTTATTGGACGTTACATTCCAAGAACCCTCCCCACATGACTGTTGAGGGAGTGCTGCGTCTTAAGCGCCACCCAAGCAAGGTCTTGGATTGGTTTGACGTGTTGTGAGGCATCAGATTTAGACCAAGTCTCCACCCCTTTTAAGATCATTTAGGCCAGACTTCAGGATTAGGGAAACCTGGTTCTCTACGAGGCAAGTGAAATGATGTTGATAGTGGGACCATTTTCCATTTGTTTGCTGGCTTGTCTGCACCTGTTAGAGCACTACACCGAGGCCCGACCTGAAAATGTGTCATATTTCCTTTGCATCAATATTTGCCATAAAATGGTGCTCTATTGTTTTTAGAATTGTCAATGCTCCCTGACGGTGTCCCTTATGTTCAGTGATTGTTAGACAGAAGACAAAATGAAGAGACTGTATAAATTTAGGTCCAATATCATTTCTGCAGTTTCAATTTCTTTTTACTCAAACCACCTGAGGGCAAATCGACTATGTTTGACACCCCCATTTATCGAAGTGCCAAATTATTGTTGGTCCTTGTAGTGTGTGCTACATGCTAATCTAGTATGCTTGGAACTTTTTTGTATTCTCATAAATAACGTATTACAAGTAAGACATCAATAGCACTGACCACAAGACTCACCTGGCAGGATCTGGATAAATAGGATGGTCCCGGGAGCCAGATATGTCATATCGAGACTGCGACATATGAGATGACTCCAAAAGCCTCCTATGCAAGAGAAACGGAGCAAAACGGATGGTTAGATCTTCATGTCCACTAATGAAAACACCACAAACAAAGTTGTTGCACCTGTTGTTTAATAATCAGCTCAAATATTTTCCATATTCATTATCGCCAACTAGTCTAAACCGCTTTCCAGTGGGAAAAAAGGAACTGACGCAACCAAACAATGTTTCTCTCCTCTCTCATTACTTTTCAGAGGTATAATTAAGAGAATGAATACCTCCACAATTTAAAAAAACACACACACACACACACCATAGAGAGCCTACATATCAGGTGCTTCCTCAATGGATACGAATGTCTCCTAGCTCTTCTTTATAACCAACCGCCTGTGTTCAGGGACAGCTGATTTGGGTGATAGATTTAGAATGGGAGTCAATGCACTACAGCTGAACAGCCCGATCAACTCTGCTTGATAATGGCAATAAAACATGAACCTTTATCAAGACCCAGTATTCCCACACTAGGGATGTTGCAAAGACCATGAACAATGCCAACATTTCAATACACCACTTGCATTCAGCAGTCCAGTTCTTATTTTTCAGTTTTGAGTTTGGATAAAACTGGATGTATCATAGAGAAAGATTGGCTTTAGGTTGTTATTCAGGCCATTAAAGCTGAAACGTTTGAAATAGAGTGATTATAGAAAAGCTCAGGGACATGTGAGTGGCAACGGAGACACGACGTGACAATTTCAAATCTTGAATTTTACATTTTAGTGCCCCATAAGACAAAGATTGACTCCAAATATGGAAAGGTAGCAATCATTTATTCAGATTTAGAATGCAAAGTTTAAAAAAAAAATATATATATATATATATTTATTTATTGTTGGATTCAAAACGTGTTCTAAAATAGCACATATGCGGTGCAGACTATTTCAAGTGATTGGCTGGAGAGCAAGCCCGACATTGTCGACATTAAAACAAGTCTGTAAATGATTGTGTGGTTGACATGTTAATGAGACAGAACATGCAGTTCCCACCCTCCTGCCATAATCCTTACCCCAAA
Organism: Oncorhynchus mykiss; assembly: GCF_057628025.1. NCBI lineage: Eukaryota > Metazoa > Chordata > Actinopteri > Salmoniformes > Salmonidae > Oncorhynchus > Oncorhynchus mykiss. The sequence goes on along the minus strand of NC_143027.1, from coordinate 57,000,351 downwards.
GTCACAAAACAGCGTGCTCATTACGGTGAGGGATAGAATAGCCAAAATTACTGGAATCACTCAAAGCATTCCCTTCCTTGAGATTCACATTTATTTACATCCTCGCCAGCTTGCTCATTGGAGGATAGTCTTTTATAACCACCATTTTAGTCATTAAAAAAAGTCTCATTAAATTCCTAAGGGACATTCATTTGCCCATTATCGGCAGCACATCAAGTAAAAAGAATTATAGTGATGTGAAATGTCACAGCCCTGTGTAACAACCCATTAAATTAGTCCAGTCTTTTACTGAGCCGGGACTTGAATGCCATTCCTATACAGAGGATGGTGAGGCAACTACAATAACAATGGTCTTTATACTTTAGTGGTTTTGAGGAACGTTTGGTATGCAAAAAAAAGCACTACATTTTCAATTGTTAGATTATAACCTCAACCGCTCTAGTCTTTTGGGCTCAAAACAAGTCAGAAAATGTCTAAGAATACAGTAGCCAACACCTCACAGAAAAAGCAATTACTGCAATAAATACAGCCTAATATAAGCCTAGGCCTGTTCATTTTGTTAAATCACTTTTAATCTGCTATATCAATGCCTTGCCCAAAGAAGGTTAACTTCAGAATGTGGACATGAGAAAGAACCCATTGTGCCCATGTAGGCTCAACAACACAAAGTAGCCTAAAGATCAAATATCATTAATATAGTCACATAAAACCTTGAACATATTCCATCTAGGGTGACCTGAAGCTGTGAGTCGATGAGATAGACTAGAATCTAAAAGAGACGTGAACATAACAGAGAACCAAACTTCAGTTTGGTCATTTGCTTTCCAGACGCTTCTTGACGGCCTACAGATTAAACCCAATGCTTTGGCCTCGTGTCAGACAAAGTAGAGCAGCACCCTCAGGGTGCTGGAGAGCTCTCCACACAACAAGCCCCAGCATTAGGCTAGATAATGAGGGGTTGAGCAGGAAGGGCAACTTCACATTGTTAAAGTTCACAACACTGCCCTTGAAACAGAGGCTAATTGCAACCTTCCAGGGCACGGGGGATGGATTGGGATTGAAGCGAGAAGGAAAATGAGAGGGGAGAAAAAAAACATTACTGTGTGTGTTTTCAATGACTGTAGCTAAATGTTATGCAAATATTAAGATATCAAATATTTCACTTTTTCCATTTCACTGTTTCCTAAAATAGGCATTACTTTCTTGCCTGGCTACCCAAAATCCTTGCTCCAGCCAAACGCCACACCCAAGGATGTTAGTTTCTTCTCCGCAATGAGTCTGGATCCGAGTACCTTCCAGACGATTTGTTGAATGGAAATCCATTATAGACCATCTGATTGGTTCCAGAAACTGATGGGTTGGGCCAGAGCACACATGGGTAAAGTGGCATTTCGAAAATGCGTCAATGTCTTTAACACTCTTCATTGCCATCAATGAAGATGAAACCAGTCTCCGACTGAATTATGTTGCGAACAATAGAGCAGCGGAAGAATTCAGTTTGTGTCGTGTTTTGCAGAGCCCATCATATCCTCATAGTTTGTGCAACTACAAATACAATGGCTTGTTCATTAAATAGCTTTTATAAGTGTTCACAGCAAATACCTATGCTAATTCCCAAACCAATCCTAATAGCCTAGGTCTAACTACTCCTATTCTAGAAAGTTGTCAATGGTAGTTGCCACAGGAGAGGTAGAGTTGTCTTGGCAATCATCTCTAAATATTTAGTCAGTAGCATACTGCCACCAAGTGGAAAACTGAAGCAACACAGAGACAATCCTGCTTCTACAGGTCTATTACAAATTAGCTTGTGTCCACCATTTGATTGGAACGATGGGAAGTCGATCCCCGGCCAAGTCACACCAAAGACTCTAAAAATGAGACCCGATGCATCCCTGCTTGGAACTCAGCATTAACAAGATTGAGGGTAATGCTGCATTCAACACAACTTTGACATTTCCAACTTGGAAACTTTTAGAAAGATGAGGTCCGAGCTTCCCACTTGTTAAGTATCACAATCAGCCAAAAGAAAGCTCCACGCAAAAAAAACACTGTATGAAAAGCGACACATTGTCGACCTTGTAGTTTTGAAAAAAAGCCTTTTGTAGGCTTTTTGAATGGTATTCAACTTGCAAAAACGTAACACAATGGCTTTCAGTGTAATAACTTCACAAAAAATATCTTGCAAAAGTAAATTTCATACACACAGTACCAGGCAAAAGTTTGAACACACCTACTCATGAATGTATTTTTACTATTTTCTACATTGTAGAATAATAGTGAAGACATCAAAACTATGAAATAACACATATGGAATCATGTAGTAACCAAAAAAAAAGGTGTTGAACAAATCAAAACATGTTATATTTGAGATTCTTCAAAGTAGCCACCCTTTGCCTTGATAACAGCTTTGCACACTCTTGGCATTCTCTCAACCAGCTTCATGAGGTAGTCACCTGGAATGCGTTTCAATTAACAGGTGTGCCTTGTTAAAAGTGAATTTGTGGGATTTATTTCCTTCTATGAGCCAATCAATTGTGTTGTGGGGGTGGTAGGGTTGGTATGCAGAAAATAGCCCTATTTGGTAAAAGACCAAGTCCATATTATGGCAAGAACAGCTCAAATAAGCAAAGAGAAACAACAGTCCATTGTTACTTTAAGACATGAGGGTCAGTCAATCTGGAAAATGTCAAGAACTTTGAAAGTTTCTTCAAGTGCAGTCGCAAAAACCATCAAGCGCTATGATTGAGGAAAGCACTACTAAAGGACACCAAAAATAAGACACTCGCTTGTGCCAAGAAACACAAGCAATGGACATTCGACTGGTGGAAATCTGTCCTTTGGTCTGATGAGTGTAAATTTGAGATTTTTGGTTCCAACCGCCATGTCATTATGAGACGCAGAGAAGGTAAAGGGAAGATCTTGGCATGTGTGGTTCCCACTGTGAAGCATGGAGGTGGTGGTGTGATGGTGCTTTGCTGGTGACAGTGTCAGTGTATTTTTTTTACATTTTATTCAAGGCACACTTAACCAGCATGGCTACCACAGCATTCAGCAGCAATACACCAACCCATCTGGTTTGCGCTTAGTGGGACTATCATTTGTTTTTCAACAGGATAATGACCCAACACACCTCCAGGCTGTGTAAGGGTTATTTGACGAAGAAGGAGAGTGATGAGTGCTACATCAGATGACCTGGCCTCCTCATTCACCCAACCTCAACCAAATTGAGATGGTTTGGGATGAGTTGGACCCCAGAGTAAAGGAAAAGCAGCCAACAAGTGCTCAGTATATGTGGGAACTCCTTGAAGACTGTTGGAAAAGCATTCCAGGTGAAGCTGGTTGAGAGAATGCCAAGCGTGCGCAAAGCTGTCATCAAGGCAAAGGGTGGCTACATTGAAGAATCTAAAATACATTTTTATTTGTTTAACACTTTTTTGGCTACTACACGATTCCATGTGTGTCATTTCATAGTTTTGATGTATTCACTATTATTCTACAATGTAGAAAATAGTACAAATAAAGAAATAGACTTGAATGAGAAGGCGTGTCCAAAATTACCCTGATGACTACACAAGTTTGGAAAACACCTTTTATCAACAAAAAATAAAAATGCATTTAAAAAGGAGGGGGAAATATTACCATATTAAGGGATATATTTTTTTAATAAAAAAAAAAAAATCTGTGATACTGATGTGAGCTGCACAGTTGAATGAGCACAAAAGCATAACATGCAAAGTCTGCCTGTATGATTAGACTAATGACAAGCATGGGGTGACTTGGGATGATGTGCACGTCTTGTGGTAGGGCAGACTTGGAAGCTTATAAGATGTGTTGAATGTTGCATCTGGTACTGCCTCAAAGTCAGAGTTCAGCCACCAGGCCAGTCATGCTACTTCCAGCATATTGGAAAAATCTATGCATCAATTATGTTTTTCATTTAACAAATTGCACAAAAAAATCGATAACACGGAACTTAACACCTGATTCTCTCACCTTCTCAGGTAATCATCATCGTGATTTTCGTCAGGCATTTCTTGGTTTAAGGCCTCTTGTGGTACATTCGCCGCTGGACTTGGACTGACAGGCGGTCGGTAAACTCTCTCCCACTGGCCTGTCTCCTGGTTATATACCAACCCCACCGCCTGTTCTCTCTGTGAGCTAGAGGATCCCCGGTGAGTGAAGGCTGTGTCCCCTCCAGGTTCATCAGCACTGGGCTGTGACTGTAATAACTGTCTCCTGTCAGAGGACTGGGGAACATGTAGCACCGTCGGCCTCATTGTGTGAAAGGCAGGGTTGGGGTTTGGGGGCTGCCATGAGGTGCTCCCCTCCTCTTGTGATGGGGTCTGGCCAGTGCGTTCCCAGCGCTGTGTACCTTGGTTAAACGTGAACAGGTTGTGGCAGACCCTGCAGCGGTTCATATGGCCGCGGGAGGGACCAGAACCACCATCACTGCTGTTGGGGGGCTGATAATGGGGGGTGACAGGCCGCTCACACTCTATGTTATTATTGAGCATCTCCCGTGTCTGTTGCTCTTGGCTGCTCTCTCCACCAGTACCACCTGACTGCTCCATTTCCTGCATGCGATCATACTCCATGAAGTAGCGATTCAAGTTGCACTGCAGCACGTTACGGATCGAGGTGGGGCTGTTGCTCCCTCCCTCCCCAAGAGAGTGGTGTCCACTACTAGTGCTGGGTCCATCTACAGAGCTGTTTCCACTGGTGTGAGGGCTCACTACTGCTGGGGGCAAGCTTCCTCCCTCTGTGGTAGAGGTGTAGACAGGCGACTGAAAGGAGCCCTCCTGCTGCCTCAGCACAGACAGCAGGTTGACAGAGGATGCACTAGTCCTGGGTGGAGCTACCCCAACACCCCCACTATGCTCAGGCCGCATGTTGAGCATGCTGCCCATCCAGTCTGCTCCTGCCAGTCGCCCAGAGCACTCCAGGCCTGGCTGCTGGTGGCCCTGGTTGGTTATAAGGCCTGGGATGCTGCGCTGGCCAGGGCCTGAAGATGGAGTGCGTAAAGAGTGTCCTCTAGCACTGCCGTACACACTGCTGAAGGCAGAGGGACGGTGTGAGGAGCGAGGCTCAGAGGGCTGCCGGGGCTCAGTGCGAGCAGAGGAGAAGGTGGAGGCATGAGACTGGGCCTCCAGGCTCTCAGGGTCAGAGGGGTCCTCTCCAGATGGTGAAGGGGCTCGGGTGGCAGAGCACCGACTGCAGAAGCAAACCATACCAAGGTGTTGCACACAACCCTGGTAGGGGGGTCGGGAGCGATTCCGCAGGGCAGAATAATGTCCAGAGGGAAGACTAGGGGAGTCAGCAGCACTATTGGCAGCGGGTGCAGGAGGATGCTGTTCCTCAGACTGTGAGCCAGAGTTCCTCGATGACAGGATGTGCAGGAAGTTGTGGAGAATGGGTGTACGGCGGACCGGTTGGGACTGTAGGAAGGATCGATGGCGAAAGTGTGGCATCTCCACGCTATCCATGGGGACCTCCGAGTCATCATCACTCTGCTGAAAAGCACACAACAGGAACACAATGTTCTTGATATGATGCAACTGACCTTAAATAATGTAAAGTATTAAACAGTCTCACCTGTTGGTTAGAGGGATTCACTATAGCGGTCAACAGGTAATGACCCAGTGGGTCAAACCTCACCAGTCTGCAACAGAGCATTTGCATGTGTCATTAGCTACGTTTTGCTTCGACTCGGTTTCCAAATTCAGATATTGCAGCAAAGTTTCAACAAGTCAAGTAATCGAACACTGTGGAAATGATAGGGAGATCAAGGTGGAGCTTTTGTCAGACCTGACTCTCTCGGTCTCACTGGCAGTCTTGACCAGGGCAAATGGCTCCCTCCTACTCCAGTCCCAGAAGTGAACCTCATTGTTTGTTGCTATGAGAAGGAGCTGGGCAGTAGGGTGAAAGGCCAGGGAGGCAATGGCCACATTGCTCTCAGTGAACCAGCTCTCACTGCCACCCTGGGCATCAGAGGGGCCACACAATGTTCAAAAGAAGAAGATTAGTGTCAATATTATGCACATGCACAAAAACCCAGAATGTCATCCAACTATTTTTAAGAGAATGCACGGAAATCGATTGGTAAGGAATAAAACTTGTGATGCAAGAGAGGACACACACACCACCAGCGCCACACCAGCGCCACACACAGAGATAGTTAGAGATCTCTAGTTGGATATAACCCATTTTTGCATGGACACTGCCATAGAGCCTCACAGTGGAGGTGTCATAGTACCCATAAAACCTAGTAGTCAAACAGGGAAATGGTTCCTAAAGTTTTTCCACCATTAATTTTGACCATAGGGAATTTTAGAAACACTTAAAGGGCTGTGATTCGTGTAGGCTTACCTAGTGTGACATTTTGATAACCGTGTAAACCTCTCTCGGACAGGGTAACTTCTATCAATATATTCTGCTCCATTTATGCTCAGATTCGAAAATGCTAATTAGCATCAAAGGAGACATCATGCAAAACTACAAATCCCTGCAAGCTCCTGCACATTATCTCTAGCGGACATCTTTGCTAACAGGTATTATGACAACTTAAAACTTGCACAAGACAGTTCACAGAATTGTCAATTGAAAGAAATCTTACCAATTTATTCATTACTGGATTTAGCTAACATTAGATAGTTAATCCAGAGATTATTACCTTTGCCTCGATTCGTCAGTCTAGTCCAGATCATCATAACATTTGTAGTTCTTTATGATAGCCACATTAGCATTACATTTTTGTGGGATAAATACAGGCGAATATATTGATACAAGCCACTTTGTCCTTGAGAGATTTACAGTTATCAAAACATCACACCGGGAAAAGCCTAAACAAAACATCCCTTATTTTAAGTGTTTCGAAAATCCCCTATAGGAAAAATTAAATGGTGAAAAAAAAATTGGAACCATTTCCCTGTTTGACCTCTATGTTTTATGAGTATTATGACTCATATTGTGGTACTCTATCAAGGGCTTCCACCATTTTAAAGTAGTCAACTGGATGGGGATTCATAAGGGTTGGGAGGGATCAGCCAATGCTCACAGCATTGGCTTCTTCTTCAAATTGGGTTACCTGGTTTGTAAATGGCTTTAAGCTGTATCACCGCCATCTTGTGGCCACAATAAATGAATGACAAGATTTGGTTCAGGACTCCTGCACTGCAGGTGGCGGTAAAACACCAATATACGCTGTATGCTATCTTCAAACACAAAAAAAATTAAAATAGACTACTTCAAAATTGAGATGGCCTCAATGGTGCTACCCGTGCTCTTACAGGTGCCATAACGGGACAGATAAAATGAGAGATTCTCAATTGGTTTTACTCAACTCATCTGTCCTGCTTTTGAAAAAGTTTAAAGGTAATCGAGGAGCAGCGGTGAGGATAAACAAATGAGCTTGTATGAAATTAGACTCTCCTCTCCATAAGGCAAATTACATTTACAGGGGTGAAATCCCAAAATGAATGTGTAAAGTGATAAAAACAAATACAGCTAGTTGTGGAAGACATTTTGCAGATGAAATAATAAGTGGTGTATCCTTTTTAAATGTGTGCATGCTTTCTCCTTTGAGAAAACAGCTGATTCAAAGGGGGTGTGGTGGATTTTAAAACACTTCTGCACTAGCAATGAGTGGAATACTCTTGTGTATCAAGGAAGTGAGCAAACTCCTCCATTCGCCTACTAATTAATTGACACCGTCCTCAACCACATATCGGTTTCCAGTTCACGGAGGAGTCTAGGAGAATATCCCAAAGATGAGTCGTCTAATTAAGTCTATTGTAGCACATGTAGTCCCCGAGGTTCCTTTGCATGAGAAGATGACAGCCACTCACATGCAGGTCCCAGATGCGAACCTCTCCATCCAGACATCCCGAAGCCACCAAACCAGGGATGGTAGGGTGAAAGGTCAGACACCAAGGAGTGCGGCGATGGCCCACCAGAGAGTGAACACACTTTCCTGTCTTAATCTCGGTGATATAAATGTTGTGGTTGACATGAGTGGAGGCAATTAAGGTCCTATTTAAAGGGAAAACATTAACAGTTAACATACAATCTTCCAGTCTTGGTGTCTTTCTATCTCCTCCAGACAAAAATTTTTTACAACATTTTATTGGATGACATTCTGACCTGTCCGGGCTAAAAGCCAACAGGAAGGTAGAACGAGGGCTGTCCGGCAACTCCACTTTCTGAGGAAAATAAAATAAGAGCACATAAAAAAAGCACCCACTCATGTCAGTTAAACTTGTTACATTGCACGATTTCCATCCATGCCTCACCAAGGATGCTCCTTACCTGACTCTGCCATTTCATCCTCCGGGTCTTCTCCTCAACAAGCTGCTGCAGGAGGCGCTGGGAACCAAGGCCACGGGCCCCACGCTCCCGGGCAGATAAGATCCGCACCGAATTCTTTGGGTAGACAGTCATCTCAAAGATCAGGCCTTCATTCCTCTCCTTCACACTGTTGTTGGTTGGTCTCAGTCACCAAAGGGTCTAAGCAAAAGCCATATGAAAGTGTGTCTGTGGCTAGCTTGTAGTCTACACCTTTACCTTGCATGATGAAATCCAGCTGTTGATGACATAACCATGTTTGTAGCTAACTAGCTAGCTAAAAGAAAAATGTTTATTATTAGTTACCTAATCACTGCAGTTCTCATTTGTTAACAGCCATGAGGTGCTGATGAAAATGTTGCCTTAAGTGGCATGAATAATGAACATATGTTAGTTTTACACAATTATAACGTTAATGGCAAAACAACTGTGGTGGTGTGGGTTCAGGGTGAACAACCGAAATACAGAGAACCACAACGAAAGCAGGCTGTCATGAAACTTAAAAATGCTAGTTAACCCAACAAATGTGGGCCATTATACTGGAGGACGAAGATAGTATCGCAAATAACAGGTTAGTTATTAGTTGAAAAAATCTGACAACGTTTTGTACAGCCAGGCCTGTAACTACCAGTATATTTTTTGGTTAAATCACATTATCTTGTGTTACAATCTGTAGCTACCGGTCTCCCAATTAACTAACTAGCTAGCTAACATGCCAGCGATTGTCCAACTCAAGCAAGAACTGGCGTTGACAACCAACCCCATCAAGACATTGCATTGGCCTAACACAACTAGCTAACGTTAGCGATACTCGACCATGTCCCTACCTTTTCCCACTGCTACGGTTGGAATGTTCTTGTCGACTTAGCAAGTTACATATATTCGACTTTTACTAGCAACTGAAACTATCTCGTATAATTATGGTATATTTTCTCCGATATTTGTATATTGTGTTGACCAACTGTGGTTAACAAGCTAGCAGTGTAGCTAGGCTAGCTATTAGCTATGTTCTCCAAAACATTAGCCAGCTGGCCAGACCACAGCTCACCAGGCATTACTAGTTGAACACAGGAACGAACATAGGTGGGCGACACAAAACCGATAGTTTTTTTTTTGCAGTGCAAGAAATAGCTAGCTTACAAAGGGTCAATATTGCTTTAAAGTAAGCAATGTATTTATAATCTACATGTATCGCTATTTCTATGTTTTACAGAAAACATATACATATACGTTTATGATTATACAACGTAGCGGATTCCAAACCGGGTTTGGGCCATAAAATCCTGGTCCTCATCCAAACGGTTTATACAATAATGGTCCTTATGGTTGTCATATGTGCTAGAATGATTTAGAAAAAAACTTTAATCTCAAAGAGAACACGTTTTCTACTAAAACACTGGACGCTGATCTAGCATAACATTTTAGCTTCTGCACAGTTTGGATTGATTGATTGATTTGATAATTAAAAATACATATAAACAAAGATTTGTAAAAGTGACCGGTATTGCACAATATAGTCGGGGACTTATTTCCATTTTGGTCCCTATTTTTAACATAAATACATAAACAATTACATAGATACAGACAAATTACAGATAGAAATTAAAAAATGCTCAACCTCCAGATGAGTATCAGGGGAGTTAACATTCAATTCTTACAAGATTGTTTGGCTGGTAGTTTATTCTTTAGATGTTTGGGGCTGCTGGTGAACCATGATGTGCATACATGATCAAAGTGACACTGGACTAGCGCACTAGCTAGGTTTCCATCGAATTGATGACAGATTTTCATGCGAATATTGTCAAATCTTCTTAAAAACAATATTTCAGAGTTTCGTTTAGGAAATTTTAGCGCCGGGACAACATGACAGGGAAGATTTTGGCCAAATGAGCCACATTTTCGTTTCGTTAAAAACAGCCTATAACAAATGACAAAACCACTATTCCTTGTGTTTCGATGTGCAGCACACCTTATAGCCTATTTTTTGTTTTTATTCTACTTCCCTAAAACAATTTTCCACCTCACGGTTCAGCTGTCAGAAATTTGAGCACTACATGTATCGGGGCTACGGTGTCCACTATATAATATTAACATTTTAATTAAAAAAATATATATATAGCCTATTTGAAAGAAGAGAAGCGTAGGCCTAACCCCAGAGAGCTAGATAGACAGGTGCTTCTACACCTGCAATGCTTGCTGTTTGGGGTTTTAGGCTGGGTTTCTGTACAGCACTTTGAGATATCAGCTGATGTAGGAAGGGCTATATAAATAAATTTGATTTGATTTGACATAAGCACACACCGACATGCATTTCTTTATGTGAGATGGTTACTACGTCTGGTATACAGATATAGACATTCAAGAGGCTAATTAGTTAATTTTCTATCATAATATTTTCTATAAAGATAAGCAAGAGTAACTCTGGTTGGCCTGAAACAGTCTTCCTCATCTCAAAAACATCTCAAAAACTGTTGGAGCCCCTGGGCTCTCTCAATTCAATTTCAATTTAAGGGCTTTATTGGCATGTGAAACATGTTTACATTGCCAAAGCAAGTGAAATAGATGAACAGAAGTAAAATAAACTAAAAATTAAATAAACAAACATAGGTTGTATTTACAATGGGGTTTGTTCTTCACTGGTTGTCCTTCTCTTGTGGCAACAGGTCACAAATCTTGCTGCTGTGATTGCACACTGTGGTATTTCACACAATAGATATGGGAGTTTATCAAAATTGGATTTGTTTTCAAATTCTTTGTGGGTCTGTGTAATGAGGGAAATATGTGTATCTTGCACATAGTCAAAGATTTCCATGATTTTGGATCAGTCACAGTGGTCAGGTATTCTGCCACTGTGTACTCTCTGTTTAGGGCCAAAAAACATTGTCACGTCTTCTCCCGCTCCCCCTCTCCGGGTGGTTTACTAATCACAGGCTTTGACATCCATCATTACGCACACCTGGCACCATTGTTACGGTCACCTGCGCCTCATCATGAAACACACCTGGACTCCATCACTTCACTGATTACCTCCCCTATATCTGTCACTCCCTTAGTGTTGTTCCCCCAGGCACGATTGGTTATTTGTTTCATATCCAGATGGTATGCTTGGGTTGTATTGTGCAATGGTCACGGCATTATTAAACTCAACACCTGCTTCTTGACTCCCAGTGTCTCTTGTTACAGAATACTTCCTCGACAAATGGAAGCAGCAGGAAATCAAGCCATCTCCCTGATGTTTGACGTACAATAACTACTTTGTCAACACCACGACCAGCTGATGCAACTGGCGACGGCTATGAAAGAGGTTCTTTGTGGTCTTCAACATCTAGAACATACCTGAGAGGATACTAGTGGATGATACTCTACCACCAGTTGAGCCAGCCCATCCAACAGTCTGCCCAAGTCAGTGATGCCTGGGTGGGTGTAGGCTACAGCTATCTGGGAGAGAAGAGGAGCTGGCTTCTTATGAGGGGTTCATGGCAGTGTTCACATCTATCTTCGCTCATCCACCGGAGGGCAGAGGTGATGAGTGCCTACTCCAACTACGGTGGGATGCCAAGACTGCTGCTGAGTACACGCTCACCTTCCAGACAGTAGCAACATTCAGCAGATGGCATGAGCCAGTGCTCTGTAAGCTTTTCAGAAGAGGACTGCAAGAGGAGGTCCAGATGGAACTTGCATGTCGGGATGACAACCTCCTTGGCTGCACTCATTGCGATAGCCATCAGTCTGGTTAACTAACTTTGGGAGCGTCGGTACCATTGCTTCTGTCCTTCCCTCAGTGACCACTCTGTATCAGAGCCTGAACCCTTGGAGGTAAGGGTCACACGCCTCCCTGCGGCATAGTGACGGAAACTGCTGGGGCTCTGTCCCTGTTGTCGTTAAGGGGAGCTTCAGCAGTGTCTGGTACATTTTTACTTGGGATCCACGAGAGCAGAGGGACAGTCATGTGATCTTCCACTTCCTGGGGCAGAGGTGAGTTGTCAATTTTCATAGCTATCTACCAAACTTTTTTTGTCAATCACACTAGTTGGCTGTCTCTCATGTACTGTTTCTAGAGGGCTCCCGAGTGGCGCAGCGGTCTATGGCACTGCATCTGTGCTAGAAATTTCACTACAGACCCTGATTTGAATCCAGGCTGTATCACAACTGGCTGTGATTGGTAGTCCCATAGGGCGGCGCACAATTGGCCCAGCATCGTCTGGGTTTGGCTGGTGTAGGTAATTGAAAATAAGTTTTTGTTCTACACTGACTTGCCTAGTTAAATAAAAATGTATTTTAAAAATACAGTGCTTGTGGATTCCGGTGCCCTGGGGCTCTTTATTGACTACAGTCCCTCTCTGAACGTCACCTCATACCTGCTCTCCTCTGTTTCCAGTTCAAGCCCTTGATGATCGGTGCATCTACTAGGATCTGGGACCACTCAATGTGGAGTCCATCATGAGAACTTTCCCTTCATTAGTGGAGGATTACAATCACGGACTGGGCACCCGACTGCTGGATGACCTGCTTTCCCGTTCCATGTCGGTTGAGTCCTGGGGTTGCCTTTTAGCCCAACATCCTGGAGGTATACAAGGACCTGTGGGAGTTTGTTCCCAACCTGCGCCACTAGTCTCCCTCATCGTCCCTGGGACTATGCCATTGACTTGCTTGCGGACTCTGCGCAGATACATCTATACTGTCTGTGGCTAAGGCCATGGAGGAATACATCCGTGAAGCGATCCAACAAAGTTTCATCCACACGTCCACCTCTCTTGCTAGTGTGGTGGCTCACCAAGTCCCGTTACACTCCCGTTGGTGCCGGCAGCTATCGAACAGCTCCACGGGGCCGCGTTCTTATCAAATTGGATCTCTGCGGAGTGCATACAATCTCATCCGGGAGAGGGATGAATGGAAGACGGCTTTCAGCATGATGTCTGGTCACTCTGATGCCTTCTGGCTTAGCCAATGCGCCGTCAGTGTTCCAGGCATTTGCCAACGAGGTGTTACGGGACATGCTCGGATGCCAGGTGGCTGTCTATATCAACAACATCCTCTTCTACTTGGCTACCTTGGAGGATCACATCGAGTAGTCCTGGAACATCTCCTGGCCAACCAACTATTGTTCAAGGCAGAGCAGTGACAATTTCATCAGGAACTGTCTCTTTTCTAGGCAACCAGAACCGCCCGCAAGGAGTGCCGTTGTCGCTGGATATCCAGGTTTTACTCGTAGTACACCATCTCCAAGAAGTATTGGTGGCCAACCTTGGTGAGGGATGTTATTTGCTATTGTAACGGATGTGAAACGGCTTAGCGGTGCGCGCTAAATAGCGTTTCAATCGGTGACATCACTTGCTCTGAGACCTTGAAGTAGTAGTTCCCCTTGCTCTTCAAGGGCCGCGGCTTTTGTGGAGCGATGGGTAACGATGCTTCGAGGGTGACTGTTGTTGATGTGTGCAGAGGGTCCCTGGTTCGCGCCCGGGTATGGGCGAGGGGACGGTCTAAAGTTATACTGTTACACTATGTCAACTCCTGTTCCATGTAGTGATTTATTACCGATATTTTCCTTGCCAAAAAAACAATACCGATTTTTAAAATTGGGCTTTTTTAAAAGTGTTCTAGTATAGTTAAAACAGATGCAGCGGTCTAAGGCACTGCATCTCAGTGCATGAGGCATCAGTCTCTACAGTCTCTTGTTTGAATCCAGGCTGTATCACATCCCGCCGTGATTGTGACTCCCATAGGGCAACGCACAATTGGCCCAGCATCATTCGGGCTATCATTGTAAGTAAGAATTTGTTCTTAACTGAATTGCCTAGTTAGATAAAGGTTACACACACCACACTAACCAATAAGTTATTTTTCTGGCATTTATGTATGTCCCCCTTGCAAGTAAAACATAATCAAAACCTATTTATTGTACTTACTTGGTGTTTCGTAGAGTCGTTTCATCCTCAAACAGGACTTCTATGGAACTCCGTTTGCGTGTCAAATAACACTTGTTGACCAAAGAACCAATCATCAGGACCTTGACTATGACTGCACGTCACATAATAATTTAACACGTTAATTAGTGTAAATTATCACTCGTATTTCATTTCACAACGATACGCTATGATGCTTGTAAAGTTGTCTCGCGCACCTGCCCTTCCCCAAGCTCGGGCCAGTGCTTGTCGTCAAAGAAAAAGCTAGAAAACTGATGGATGTGTTGAGAAAAAAATTCTTCCCCAAATACACAGCAAAACTACATCTGTTTCAGTAGCTTTAGTTAGCCAAGTGTCATCTAAAATAACCCTAATTTACAAGACAGTTATTTGATTAATGGGTGTCTGACCCATCTGTGAAACTAGCCACAATAAGGCTTAGACACAATAGTGGACTGTGCGGTTAACGTTCAAAATAAGTGTCGCATAATTCTAATATTTGCATCACTGTCAATTACTTACTGTAATGAAACAGGCAGGGAGCAGGCCTCGAACTCTCGACCCTCTAGCTCGAAGTCTAGCGCGCAATCGATTGTGCCCCAAAAGCATACTGCTGAGTCGATATCCGCGCTAGTAAACGCTGGGTCGTTACAATACTTTTATTTTGAAGGGAAACAGCAAATTCCACTTGAGCCGTATCCTTATTGTGGCCAGCTTCACAACCCGATCCGGTCGTGACTCGCTAGCCAGATGAAGCTAGCTAGGTACCAAGCAGTAGCGGACTGAGCCCCAGGAGAATTCCCGGTGGGCTAGTCAACCTCTGGGCCAGTGGGCCGCCTTTAGTAGTAAAATATATAGATTTATTAATCAAGTTGGCAGAAGGTTGAGCGACACTGGCCAACCCTTCCCCCTTTCCCCCAGGCCCGTTGATCTATTCCAAACGAACGTTTATGCAAACCTTAGCCCCCTTTTGTCTCGCTTACATTGACAGCTCGAAAACTAGCTACAATAGAAAACGGAAAAGCAGATTGAAAAATGTGAGGGTGGGGCTGACAAGTTAAGAGACTAAAGAGTCAAAAGTCTTCACTCAAAAGCAAGTGAATGTAAAAAAACGAACCGACTTATTCGGTGGTGGTAGTACTAGTGCCACAGACGCTAACATTGAAGTGCTCGACCGGCCAAGAGGAAGATGCCACAACCCGGTGTGCGGGTGGAAGAGTAGACGGAGAGGACAGCGAAGCCAAATATGGGCACATATCTACCGCTTCGCCTGTTACAAATACATGTTATATCCGAATTAGAGTGGAATGCAAATACTATTGGTCAGCTACTGCTGTGTAAATGTACCAGAAATAATTGAGGTCAAGACGTTCAGTAACCGGGTGTTCAAACCGGATAGCGTAAAGAGCTCAATGTGACGCCTAGCAAAGCTCTGGATGCCTAGATTTCGCGAACATTGATTGCAAATAGTGTACATATTGTAAAACCAATAATGTCCTTACCCTTTCAAATTCATATTTTGTGCTGGAGAATGTGATAACAGTGATTTGCTAACTATGATCCTCATCGCCACCGGTTCCTACCACTTCGCCTCTTTCGAGACAATGCATTGAAACTCATCATCATGCCAAGTCTGGTGTAAATGGCGAGTAAAGTCACACACACAAAAAAAACGTTTTGTTGTCATTCATTCACTTGATATGAAATAGTGGGGCTGCTGCTGTGTTTTTAGTTTTTCAAAGTTGGGCCTTTTATTTCACCTTTTTAACCAGATAGGCTAGTTGAGAACAAGTTCTCGTTTCCAAATGCGACCTGGCCAAGCTAAAGCAAAGCAATTCGACACATACAACAACACAGAGTTACACATGGAATAAACATATTTAAATTTAGTTAATTTATATTTTATTCATATCCAGGTTGATGATGGGTCCGTTTCAGTGGAAGAGGGAGCCATGGAAGGCTAGACCAATTATTTCAAGAGACCAAAGTCAGATGACCATAACATAAAAAAATTCAGTGGTACAGAGGTGGCAGGGTAGCCTAGTGGTTAGAAGTTTGAATCCCTGAGCTGACAAGGTACACATCTGTCATACTGCCCCTGAACACTTAACCCACTGTTCCTAGGTCATCATTGACATTGTTCTTATTAACTGACTTGCCTAGTTAAAACTGTTTTAACTACGGTACCAATCGAAAGTGGCTGTCATACAAAGATAGATATGCCTTACTGTTCAATTTGTATGGCAATTGCGAAGCCTACTGACAGCAGTATTTTTATGAGTGGAATGACCGATTGGAAACATGTTCCCCAAAGGGTAGAAGCGCTTGAAGAGCAACATGCACAGAAATAGTGCTGAGGCATACTTTTTAAGGTCCTCCAAAGCAGACATTCAATGTCTGCTCAGCGACAGGTGTCTGCCCACAAAGAGCAGGTACGCAGGGGAAGGCAGGTGCTGGAACGTGTCGTAGACATAGTGAAAGTCATTGGCAAGATGGGGGCTCTGTTACAGGGGGATGCAGTCTGAGGACACCAGTATCGATCACGGTAATTTCTTGGAGATGATAATGCTGCTGGGAAAGTATGCTGTGTGCTTGAAAGAACATGTCACCAAATGCATTGAGAAAAGCAGGAACCTACATCAGTCTGGGGCAAGAGGGAGAGGTTCTCTAGTCACACTCCATTCAAAAAATACTGTCAACACTCATTCACACAATTCAGAGCAGTATCCAAGAGACCATGTTAAGTGATATTGAGCAAGCTGGAATGTTCTCTGCCCAGATCGACAACTCAGGACACAACTTCTCAAGACCAGTGCTCTGTCATTGAGATATGTGACAGATGTCGTACAAGAGATGCTTGTGGCTGTTGTGAAGTGTGAGGCATCAACTGGACAGTACTTTGGTTGTTGACAGATGTCGTGGATAAACGAAAATTAGACATGAGCAAGTCCATTGGCAATGTTACGGATGGAGCATCCAATATGCAGGGCAGATATGTGCTTCTCTACTCTGTTATCTTCAAAAGTACCTCAATCAAGTGCATGTATGGTGCTATGCGCATGTCCTCAATCTGGTTTTGACACAACTGAAATTGTCTTAAGTGGGTGACTGTTTGTGCTCCTTAATGACATTGCTGTGTTACTCGGTGAATCCTACCGATGGATGTGTGGGAGAAGAGCCAGGACACGCGACCACAGACGCCTATCTCCAATCAGAGAAACATGCTGGTGGACTAAGGATAGTGCTTTGATGAAGGTCTTTGGAAAACCAGACCAGGGTCTCTATGTTGACGTACTCCTCACACTATCAGCCATACAAGGACAGGCCAACATGAAGACAACTGTTAGGGTGAAGGAAAGAGAATTTACTGAGGCTCTTCTCCGGTATGAGACGATACTGACAGCTCAAATATTTCTTAGGGTATTTGAGAACACGTCACCGCTGTCCAAATACCTGCAGACAAGTGGGAGGGACATCCTGTCTGCCCATCGAATGCTTGTGGATACACAGGAAACCCTGAAAGACATGTCAAGAGACTTTGACACCATTAAGGCAGCTCCAGACACATTTTGTTCAGTTTGTAAATAAGAAGATCAAAGAACAGAAGGAGGAGATGGAAGCCGCTCTGCCCCAAAAGGGCCAGAAAGAAGAAAATCCTGTCTGGAGAGATGAAGCTTTGACAGAGGCAGAGTGCCTATAAAGTTCAAGTCCACAATCAAATTGTGGATACAGTCACAGTATCCACAGGTGATTTCTGTCACATGACACTATGCTGACCTAGTCCTTCTGGATCCGAGAAACCTCTCCCAAATAACATCCAATGGTCTTCCAGAGACAGCCCTTCAAGAGCTCAGCAAATGTTTGCTTCAATTTGATAGCCGAGAAGCCTCGCTGTACAGTGGACAAGACGACTGACAAGTTCATGATTAGGGGAATACATGACCAGGACAGTGAATGATGGCCCCAATGGAAATGAATATGAGGTGGAAATGAAGAATAAATGCTGCTCATCCTGCTAAGAATGTCCACTCTGTTACCAGATGCTGAAATGGTGCAACCTGCTGACTGATGCATACCATATCCTTGGCCTTGGATTCAAGTTCCTACTCACCCTCTCAGTTACCCAAGTAGCTTGTGAGTGAAGTTTCTCTACCTTAAAGTATATCAAGAGCAGACTCCGGAGCACTATCTCACAAGAACACCTAGAGGCCTTCATGCTTATGACCACCGAGAATTACATCCTAATGGCCCTGGCTACTGACATGGTGATCGATGGAGTTGCAGAGAAAAGCGAGCTGTTGAGAGAATTGCTCCTCCGATAAGGGAGTTGCGACATGTCTTATAACTTGCTTGCTTACCATTATTTTACTCCTATATTTCTAATGTCTCTTCTTCCTGTCTAATGTTGCTGTCCAGGACTTTGACAGAGTGAAGCCAGCCAGCTGATCCTGAGCAGCAGTTACACCGTTCTATGTCTCAGTGAATATTATAGCATCTCTTTTTTTTACTCAAGGCTTCAGGTGATGTAGATGACTCAAGATGGCTTGTGCTGCTCTCTTACAGGTTACGTTCTATTTTTGGAGAGGTGTTCAACCATTTAATTTTTTTAAGATGTACTCCCTTGACTTAAAGCCAGCCAGCTGACCCTGAGCAGCAGTTAGACCGTTCTATGTCTCAGTGAGTATTGTGGATATTTTGGAATCTCTTTTTCACTCTAGGCTTCATGTGAGGTAGTTCAATCATGACAAATTCAGTGTGTGTTCTGTAGAGGTTTTATAACAATGTGCAGTGTTCTGCAGCCTTTTGAAAGTAGTACTGCAGTAGTGATTAATAGTTGTGATGCAGCTAGGTGGTTGTATTAGGGGCTGGTCGTGTGTGTACGTGCGTGCATTAGCAGTGCGGCTGTGGTGGAGTATACAGGGTTTTGTCATGTACATTATATAGGTATGCACGTCAGATTTGACATCGGTTTTGCACATCGGCGTTAAACTAGACATCGCCGACACTAATGTTGGTGTTTTTAGCTAATATCGGTCTTTCGTGTATCCCTAGTTCCATGTTTGCATTAAACTCACCACCAGCTTCTCGACTCCCAGCATCTCCGTTACAAGCATTTTGATTTTGCTGGGTTTTTTGGGTTGTAAATTCTTTCCAATGTGCCCTTTTGTTTTCTCATGATTTATTTGGATCTAATTGTGCTGCTGTCTTGGGACTCTGTGGGGTCTGTTTGTGAACATAGGACCAGCTTGCTTAGGGGGCTCTTCTGTAGGTGATGACTTTGTTATGCAAGGTCTGGGAGTCGCTTCCTTTTAGGTGGTTGTAGAATTTAACGGCTCTTTTCTGGATTTGGATAATTGTCAAGTATCGGCTTAATTCTGCATGCATTATTTGGTGTTTATGTGTTGTACACTGAGAATAATATTGCAACATTTTTGGTTGGTGAGCAGACCCCAGACCTCGCAACCATAAAGGGAAATGGGTTCTATAGCTGATTCAAGTATTTTTAGCCAGTTCCTAATTGGTATATTGAATTTGATGATCCTTTTGATGGCATAGAATGCCCTTCTTGCCTTGTCTCTCAGATCGTTCACTGCTTTGTGGACGTTACATGTGGCGCTGATCTTTAGGCCAAGGTATGTATCGTTTTTTTTTTTTTGTGTGTGTGTCTGTGTCTCCTAGGGCAACGGTGTCTAGATGGCATCTGTATTCGTGGTCCTGGCAACTGGACCTTTGGAACACCATTGTCTTACTGAGATTTACTGTCAGGTCTGACAGAATCTGTCGTGGAAATACTTCTTAAAAATATCTGACACCAGAGCTTGTGAATTCAAGACTTTATTACCAAGTAACAAGCCGAGCTGGTCCATGGAGCAACTGCCGCTACCAGACTCAGATCACGTTATATACCGTTTCAGTTTGACACAACATACATATTTACTTCTCTTTGTTTTTGATCCACATCTTTTGGTATTCTGACGCCATTGTTTCCTGATCTTACTTCTAGTCTGTCTGCACCCAGCTTTACTTTGGATCTCCTCCCCTTCTTGGTGCATACTTCAGGGAATAGATTATATTGGTGGCGTAACCATAGCAATGATACACAAATAATGCATTCATAATGCATGTCCAAGGACAATCACAGGACTAGGCAACGGCCTCCCTCAAGCACACAATGGCCCAGTCACACAAACACACAATGGCCTCCCCCCAAACTCACATTGATTTTGTTCACCACTCTGAGACGCACAACACATGCACTGGAAAATCCCCCGTATCTGTGCAGAAGATCTAGGTGCTGCTGTAGGCCCTCCTTGGTTGGGGACAGAAGTCTCAAATCATCAGACATTTGACTTCAGATTCTGGTAGGGTGAGGCCGGGTGCTGCAGACGGTACTTGTGCCCTCGCCAATTCATTGATATATGTTGAGGGTGGGGCTTAAGTTGCATCCCTCTCTCTCCCCCCTGGCCCTGTGGGAAGAAGTATTATTATTTTTTTGCCAATTGTAACCGTACACTTGTTTGTCTACAAGGATTTGTGTTTAAGCCCCCAACACCACTTTCCATCCATTTGTATAGCAGACCCTCATGCCAAATTGAGTTGAAATCAACAAATCATGAATACGTGTTCTGATTACGGTAATTTGGTAAATAGCCTATTTGACATTTGCTCAGCAGATTGTTTACGCTGAGGAAATATACAAGTAATGTTAATGCATAGTATTTCCCCAAGATTGATGCATATCCCACAGTAGTTGTGGTCAAATTTGAATCCACTTTTGTGGATTGCTTAGTTCCAAATTTTGGGGAATAGAGCTGAGGATGTTAAGAGTTTAAGTATAGCCAATTGGAATTTGTGGTCTGTACTTTATCATTTCAGTTAGGATACCATCAACCCAACAGGCCTTCTCGGGTTGAAGGCTCTCTCAACGTATTCACCCTCGTTATAAGTAAGTCTCTCGTGTGGGGCGGAGCTACCTTTATGCAGATGGCCAACGCAGCAGACACCCGCCTCTTCAGCAATGTTGGCTTGCAGGTCAGAACTAAACACGGGTCAGAGGTGTGAGGGAATTTTCTGTTAAACCTTAGTAATGCTTGTGCTAAAGTTATTGTTTATGCCTAGACATTGGGCTTGTGAGTCTCTTTAAACACATAAGATAAAGTGTGTGCCATTTTATAAAGGCCTGTTCTAATTGTGCTGTGTGTCGAAGGACCCTATGATGTCTGGGTTCTCAGCCATGAATGACAAACTAACTGGTTTCTCTTAGCTTGATTGGAGACAGAGTAAACGTTATTTCCTGTACACCAGTGATAGGGCAATTCTGTTTGGAGCCTGTTTCTGGGCGAAATATTAATGTTTTGTGTGTGAACAGTACGACCATACATCATCTGGGCCGACAGTGGAAGGCACTTGCTTGCCCAACTTGGGGGAACCATTGAGCTACTGTTAGAGGAAGTATGTCTGGAGTTACTTCCTTTCATTCTGGCCCCTATTGTCCTCACTCAGTTGCAACAGACTGAGGCAACCTTTTCACCCAGTTGTCTCCCCTCTCTCACACACACACACACACACACACACATAGGGTCACGTGTTTTTGCAGATGCTTGCATGGGATAGCTTGACTAGTGTGTGTATAATGCTCCTGTACTCTCTGTGCAGGGGCTCTCAATCCATTTCACTTACGTGGGTGGTGCGACAGCCTCCTTTACTATATTTCTTTAATAAAAGTAATACCTTGATTGATTATTGACTTTGTCTCTTGTCATTTTCAAAGTTAGACTTTCCACCACAGAGTGCAGGGTGTGTGCATGTGGTTTGTCATTCATCTTTATAAAACTACCCAGACCTTTGATTTCCAGAGTTGTATTGGAACATGGAAGGTGGTTAATTTACGTTTCTCTTGATTAACTATGCTAAATATTTCTTAATGTTTGTGGAACAATAGATATTAAATTAAATATTTTGTGTTGTACTGTTCAAACAAAATGAAAGGATACAATAGTCAATATCAAATATATATTTGTCACATGTGCTGAATATGTAATTGAAAATAAGAATTTGTTCTTAACTGACTTGCCTAGTTAAATAAATAAAAATACAACAGCATGTTAACCTTGCAGTGAAATGCTTACTTACAAACCCTTAACCAACAATGCAGTTTTAAGAAAAATACCAACATCAAAAAAAGTAGGAGATAAGAATAACAAATAAAGATAAGTAAATAACAATAGCGGGGCTGTATTTCGGGGGTAATGTGCGAGGGCACCGGTGTTGCGGTAAAATGTACGTGTATAGTTATTAGTGACTATGCATAGATAATACACTGCTCAAAAAAATAAAGGGAACACTTAAACAACACAATGTAACTCCAAGTCAATCACACTTCTGTCCACTTAGGAAGCAACACTGATTGACAATAAATTTCACATGCTGTTGTGCAAATGGAATAGACAACAGGTGGAAATTATAGGCAATTAGCAAGACATCCCCAATAAAGGAGTGGTTCTGCAGGTGGTGACCACAGACCACTTCTCAGTTCCTATGCTTCCTGGCTGATGTTTTGGTCACTTTTGAATGCTGGCGGTGCTTTCACTCTACTGGTAGCATGAGACGGAGTCTACAACCCACACAAATGACTCAGGTAGTGCAGCTCATCCAGGATGGCACATCAATGCGAGCTGTGGCAAGAAGGTTTGCTGTGTCTGTCAGCGTAGTGTCCAGAGCATGGAGGCGCTACCAGGAGACAGGCCAGTACATCAGGAGACGTGGAGGCCATAGGAGGGCAACAACCCAGCAGCAGGACCGCTACCTCCGCCTTTGTGCAAGGAGGAGCAGGAGGAGCACTGCCAGAGCCCTGCAAAAGGACCTACAGCAGGCCACAAATGTGCATGTGTCTGCTCAAACGGTCAGAAACAGACTCCGTGAGGGTGGTATGAGGGCCCGACGTCCACAGGCGGGGGTTTTGCTTACAGCCCAACACCGTGCAGGACGTTTGGCATTTGCCAGAGAATACCAAGATTGGCAAATTCGCCACTGGCGCCCTGTGCTCTTCACAGATGAAAGCAGGTTCACACTGAGCACGTGACAGACGTGACAGTCTGGAGACGCCGTGGAGAACGTTCTGCTGCCTGCAACATCCTCCAGCATGACCGGTTTGGCGGTGGGTCAGTCATGGTGTGGGGTGGCATTTCTTTGGGGGGCCGCACAGCCCTCCATGTGCTCGCCAGAGGTAGCCTGACTGCCATTAGGTACCGAGATGAGATCCTCAGACCCCTTGTGAGACCATATGCTGGTGCGGTTGGCCCTGGGTTCCTCCTAATGCAAGACAATGCTAGACCTCATGTGGCTGGAGTGTGTCAGCAGTTCCTGCAAGAGGAAGGCATTGATGCTAATAGTCTGGGTAGCCATTTGGTTATTGGTTCAGGAGTCTTATGGCTTGGGAGTAGAAGCTGTTTAGAAGCCTCTTGGACCTAGATTTACCACTTGCCGTGCCATAGCAGAGAGAACAGTCTATGACTAGGGTGGCTGGAGTCTTTGACGATTTTTAGGACCTTCCTCTGACACCTCCTGGTATAGAGGTCCTGGATGGCAGGAAGCTTGGCCCCAGTGATGTTCTGGGCCGTTCGCACTACCCTCTGTAGTACCTCGCGTTCGGTGCCGAGCAGTTGCCATACCAGGCAGTGACGTAACCAGTCAGGATGCTCTCAATGGTGCAGATGTAGAATCTTTTGAGGATCTGAGGACCCATGCCAAATCTTTTCAGTCTCCTGGGGGGGAATAGGTTTTTTTCGTGCCCTCTTCACGACTATCTTGGTATGCTTGGACCATGTTAGTTTGTTGGTGATGTGGACGCCAAGGAACTAGAAGCTCTCAACCCGCTCCACTACAGCCCTGTCGATGAGAATGGGGGCGTACTCGTTCCTCTTTTTCCTGTAGTCCACAATCATCTCCTTTGTCTTGATCACGTTGAGGGAGAGGTTGTTGTCCTGGCACCACACGGCCAGGTCTCTGATTGTCCTAAATCATCGTTGTCGGTGATCAGGCCTACCACTGTTGTGTCATCAGCAGACTTAATGATAGTGTTGGAGTCATGCCTGGCCGTGCAGTCATGGCTGAACAAGGGAGTACAGTAGGGGACTGAGCATGCACCCCCGAGGGGCCCCCGTGTTGAGGATCAGCGTGGCGGATGTGTTGTTACCTACCCTTACCACCTGGTGGCGGACAGTCAGGAAGTCAAGGATCCAGTGGCAGAGGGAGGTGTTTAGTCCCAGAGCTCTTAACTTAATGATGAGCTTTGAGGGCACTATGGTGTAGAACGCTGAGCTGTAGTCAATTAATAGATTTCTTACATAGGTGTTCCTTTTGTCCAGGTGGGAAAGGGCAGTGTGGGATGCAGTAGAGATTTCATCTGTGGATCTGTTAGGGCGGTATTCAAATTGGAGTGGGTCTAGGGTTTCTTGGGTAATGGTGTTGATGTGCCATGACCAGCCTTTCAAAGCATTTCATGGCTACAGACGTGAGGGATACCGGTCGGTAGTCATTTAGGCAGTCGCTGTGCCCAAGAACACTAAGGTGACCTATGGTGGTCTTACAGACTCAGACAGGGAGAGGTTGAAAATGTCAGTGAAGACACTTGCCAGTTATCAGCCCATGCTCAGAGTTCATGTCCTGGTAATCCGTCTGGCCCTGCGACCTTGTGAACGTTGACCTGTTTGTTTAAAGGTCTTACTCACATCAGCTGCGGAGAGTGTGATCACAGTCATCCGGAACAGCTGATGCTCTCATGCATGCTTGTTACTTGCCTCGAAGCGAGCATAAGTTATTTAGCTCATCTGGTAGGCTTGTGTCGATGGGCAGCTCTCGTCTGTGCTTCCATTTGTAGTCTGTAATAGTATACAAGCCCTGCCACATGCGACAAGCGTCGGAGCCTTTGTAGTTCGATTCGATCTTAGTCCTGTATTGACGGTTTGCCTGTTTGATGGTTTGTCGGAGGGAATAGTGGGATTTCTTAAGCTTCTGGGTTAGTCCTGTTCCTTGAAAGCAGCAGCTCTACCTTTTTTAGCTCAGTGCGAATGTTGCCTGTAAGTCATGGCTTCTGGTTGGGGTATGTAAGTACGGACGGACGGTCACTGTGGGACGACGTCCTCGATGCACTTATTGATAAAGCCAATGACTGATGTGGTGTACTCCTCAATGCCATTGTAAGAATCCCCCAACCTATCCTAGTCTGCTAACAAAACAGTCCTGTAGTTTAGCTTCTGCTTCGTCTGACCATTTTTTTTTTATAGATCCAGTCAATGGTGCTTCCTGCTTGAATTTTTGCTTGTAAGCAGGAATCAGGGGAATAGAGTTATGGTCAGATTTGCCAAACAGAATGCGAGGGAGAGCTTTGTATGCATCTCTGTGTGTGTGGAGTAAAGGGGGTCGCAATTTTTTTCCCCCCTCTGGTTGCACCTGCTGATAAAAATATTAGGTAAAACTGATTTAAGTTTCCCTGCATTAAAGTCCCTGGCCACTAGGAGCGCCGCCTCTGGGTGAGTGGTTCCTGTTTGCTTATAGCGGTATACAGCTTATTGAGTGCGGTCTTAGTGCCAGCATCGGTCTGTGGTGGTATGTAGATGGCTATGAAAAATACAGATGAACTCTAGGTAGATAGTGTGGTCTACAGCCTATCATGAGATACTCTACCTCAGGTGACTAAAACATAGAGACTTCCTTAGATATTGTGCACCAGCTTTTGTTTACATATATGCATAGGCCCCAGCCCCGTGTCTTACCTGAGGCTGCTGTTCTATCCTGCCGACAGGGTATAACCCACCAGCTGTATGTTAATGTCGTCATTCAGCCACGACTTGTGAAACACAAGATATTACAGTTTTTAATGTCCCGTTGGTAGGATATACATGCTTTACGTTCGTACCATTTATTTTCAGAGATTGAACGTTAGCTAGCAAGACGGAAGGCAGATTTGCCACTCGTCACCTGATCCTTACAAGGCATCCTGATCTTTTTCCGCCAAATCTCAGTTTCCTTCTCCAGTGAATGACGGGGATCTGGGCCTGGTCCGGTGTCGGGTCTCCCTACCATCCGACTCAATGTGGAAACACTCTTCATCTAATCTGAGATGAGTAATCCTAGTTCTGATGTCCCAGTTCTGATGCTGCTACCGTCATAAGAGACGGTAGCAGCAACATTATGTAAAAGTCACGACCAATGTGAAAAAATGAACAAAATAGCATGGTTGGTTAAGAGCTGATTAAACAGCAGCCATCCCCTCCGTCTCCATCACAATACATAATTCTCGTCAGTGCATTATGTCACTGTCAGGTTTGAGAAGCGTATCTACATCCCTCACCCAGAGGAGCCCACAAGGACCCAGATGTTCCGGCTGCACCTGGGCATCCTGACCCACAGCCTGAGTGACGCAGACCTGTGTAAGCTCGCCAAAAAGACAACAGGCTACCCTGGGGCTGACATTAGCATCACTTGTATGAGATGCGCTCATGCAGCCTGTCAGGAAAGTGCAGTCAACCACACACTTCAAAAAGGTAACTTATACACATGATATAGGAACTCTATTGTAGTTGACTCTTGTACACCACACTAAAGGTGTATCGCTTTCTCTACTATTGAGGAGAGTTTGTTTGTGTGATGGTACTCTAGGTGAGGACCATCTCGTGCCAACAGTCAATTGATAGTGGATGACTGACCCGGTGCACGCCTGGGGACCCGGCTGCCATAGAATTGACCTGGATGGATGTGCCAAGCGACAAGCTGCTGATGCCCATTATCTGCATGGTGATAATCACACATTCACAGCACAGACACAGTTAACATGTTCACTCACATTCACTGCTCACAAACATACTAGAACATGCTGTTTCAACATACACGTCCAGGTATTGCAAACTGACTCTCACATTTGTGTAATTGCTGAACCATGCTCATGATTTTGTTCGTCCTCTCGGTGTGTCCCTCTGCACTCCAGACTGACATCCTCCATGAGGCCCAGAGTCAACATGGCGGACGTGTTCAAGGTCAGGAAGTTCACGGAGGACTTTGGACAGGAGGATTGAGAGGGCATGGTTTAACTACTTACCATGTCTCTACTCTAAAGCCCTATTCGTACAACCTTCTGTCAAATAGTTTCTACAGTATTACAACACTAAACTCAAACTGGTTTGTCTAATCGGCATTGGCAAGAATGATGGAGCACACTATTGGACAATCCTCAAGAGAGACTGTTTCTTTCATTGCTTATCATTGAGTGGGGAAGTTGTTTACACTTTAGTTTTTTCTGTAGAAGAGCCATTTTCTATTTCTGGTTTTGAACATTGAAAATAATAGTTCCACAACAGACACTCTCATTGTTCCGATACTGTTGCCATAATAGTTTTGCTGTGTCTATGTATACAGTGCATTAGGAAAGTTTTCAGAGTCCTTGACTTTTTCCACATTTTGTTACGTTACAGCTTTCTTCTAAAATGGATTAAATGAAATAATCATTATCAATGTTTACACAATACCCCATAATGACAAAGCGAAAACAGGTTATTAGAATTGATTTCAAATCTATTAAAAAAACAGAAAGAAAAAAATATTGGAAGACTAGTTAGGATTGAGGGAAAGATGAAAGGCGCAAAGTATAGAGATCCTTCATGAGAACCTGCTCAGGATCTCAGACTGTGGCGAAGGTTCACCTTCCAACAGGACAACGATACTAAGCACAGAGCCAAGACATTGCAGGAGTGGCTTCGGGACAAGTCTCTGAATGTCCTTGAGTGGCCCAACCAGAGCCCGGACTTGAACTTGATCGAACATCTCTGGAGAGACCTGAAAAAAGCTGTGCAGCGACGCTCCCCATCCAACCTGACAGAGCTTGAGAGAATCTGCAGAGAAGAATGGGAGAAACTCATCAAATAAAGGTGTGCCAAGCTTGTAGCGTCATACCCAAGAAGACTCAAGACTATAATCGCAGCCAAAGGCTCTTCAACAAAGTACCTCGTAAAGGGTCTGAATACTTATGTAAATGTGATGTTTCCGGTGGGTTTTTATTGATACATTTGCAAAAAAATCTAAACCTGGTCTTGCTTTGTCTTTATGGAGTAATGTATGTAGATTGACGAGGGGAAAAAACAATTTAATCCATTTTAGAATAAGACTAACTTAACAAAATGTGGATCATGTCAAGGGGTCTGAGTACTTTCCGAATGGTTGGTGTGTGTGTGTGTGTGTCTATCGGTTCACTAATAATGAAATCAGTTCTGGTTCCAGAGGGGATCTCAATGCTGTTACACATAGCCATGATAACCAAGTTACCCTGACTTAAAAGAACAAGATGTGTTATTATCTTATTTTAACTTTACATTATGCCCTGTGTTGTAGTAGATCACGGGTTAATACTGACTACACCCTTTCCTTATTTATTTCTACCCACAACTTTTGAATCCGGTATTAATTAAACAGATACAGTACATGAGCTGCCTTTCCAATTGATGTGAACTTTCCACACACATATTCATTTGAAAAAGCAACATACAATGTAAATGTGTGTCTGTTGTTTTAACAATGTAATAATATATGCCATTTAGCGAACGCTCTTATCGAAAGCTAGATACAGTAATTTATCCATAGATTTTACGTGCGTTTGGCGCTGGGAATCAAACCCACAACCCTGGCAGTGCAATGCCATGCGCTACAGGATCACACATTTATAATGTAATATGTGTTTATAATAGTCAATAAGTGATAAGTCTATTAGCAGTGTAATAATTGTTTATAACAATGTATAGCACATCCACCAATGCACAGATTTGTTTCAAGAGCCTATTTTGTTTTCAGAATCCTCAGACCCATGACAGGGAGCAGCATGGGGGACAGTGACATCTAGTGGAATGGAAATTAAACTACTATACCAGATATTCAAATGTCAATCATTAGTTCCTTTTCCATTTATTTCCATTTAACATTATTGTTTAATACATTTTGATGCTCCTTATTAAAATAATTACGTTTTGGAACAGAGTACCTATTTAAGCAGTAAGGTACGGGGGGGGGGGTGGTATATGGCTAATATACCACGGCGAAGGGCTGTTCTTACGCACGACAGGGGTCGCAGAGTACCTGGACACAGCCCTTAACCGTGGTATATTGGCCATATACCACAAACCCCCGATGTGCGTTTTTGCTATTATAAACTGGTTACCAACGTAATTAGAGCAATAAAAATAAATGTTTGTCATACCCGTGGTATACGGTCTGATATACCATGGCTGTCAGCCAATCAGCACTGGGCTCACCACCCAGTTTATAAATACAAAAAAACAATAGAACTCAACAATAAGCCGGTACTCTGTAATGGTACACCGTGTATATAGCCATATTATCGTTACACATTTTGTATTTACTCGTGTAATTTTTTTTCTTCTTGTATTATTTCAATTTTTCACTGTATTGTCGGGAAGGTCCGTAAGTAAGAATTTCACTGTAAAAAAATATATTCGAAGCCTCAATACCTAGTTTAAATAGCATGAAAATGGGAGGGTATGATCAGAGAAACAGAACGCATCTCGAAACAGACAAAAATATATACTACAATTTGTGATATTGTGTATAAGTAAACGGGTGACTTAAAAAAAAAACGATTGCGCGATTTGCAAATAAGCTTGTTGACTAATCAGGACCTGAATATGACTGCACGTCACATAATTTAACACGTTCATTTTTTTTTTACATAGTTAATACACATTGTTTACACTATCACTCGTATTTCACATCAATCAACGATTCATGCTATGATGCTTGTAAAGTTGTCTCGCGCACCTGCCCTTCCCCAAGCTCTTAATCCGTGTCAGGTATTGGACCTAGAAGAGTTGGAGAGTGTGGAGAGCCAGGATAGAAGTAAGGTCCTGTGATGTGGGGATTTTAATGCCCACAACACACTCTGGTGGGACGGACGGACAACACGATCTGGATGGATGGAAATGGCCAAGTGATGGTAAATTTGATCAAAGTTAAAGATCTGGTGTGCCTGAATGATGGCCGAGGGACTAGGATTGATGTAGTTACAGGGAAAGAGTCTGCATTGGACCTCACCCTGGTATCAAGTGCGATGGCAGGAATCTGTAAGTGGGAGGTATGGGAGGAGTCGACAGTAGGGAGTGATCATTACCCCATAGTATGCACAGTAAGCCAGAGGGAGGAGGAGGTATCAGTGGATGGAGTAGTGTTTGAAAGGGCAAAGTGGGATCAGTTTCAGGAGTTAAGTGAGCGGGTGATGGCTCGGCTGGATTTGTGAGGGGAAGGGGATAGTATGAATAACTGGGTGAAAGCCGCTTTAGTGGGGGCAGCTACTGAGGTGATACCTAAGAGTTCAGGGAGGAGGAGGAAAGCAGTCCCACGGTGGACAGAGGAGTGTGGGACAATGGTGAGGAGTAGGAACAGGGCATTTAGAGCACTGAAAAGGACACAACTTCCAACATCTGATTCCGTATAAGCAGGCCCAGGCTCTGAGGAGAACTATTCGTCAGGCAAAGAGGTCATGTTGGCGTCGATTCTGTGACACCATTGGAAGGGCGACACCAGTGGTAGAAGTGTGGGGGATGATTAAGAGGATGAGTGGGGTCAGAAGGGAGTGGGATTATCCAGTGTTGACGACGGGGAAGGATGTGGCAGTAACAGATGAGAAGACAGAGATGAAGGCCAAAGCGTTTGTCCAAGTGCATATCTTTTTTTTCAAATTTGTCAGAGGGGCAGAGGGGGAGAGCAAGAACAAGAAAGAAGCATCCTTGAGTGCTGAATAGGAGGGAGGATGTAAATTATGCGTTGAATGCACCATTTACAATGGCAGACGTGAAAAGGGCAATATGTAAGTCTGGGTTAACTTCACCTGGGAAAGATGAGGTGTGCTGTGTTATTCTGGCCCATCTTAGTGATGAGGCACTGGATAAGGTATTGGTGTTGTACAACAGAGTGTGGGAGGAGGGTAAACTACCAGGCAGCTGGAAGGAGGCAGTAGTGGTACCAATTCGGAAGCCGGGGAAGGACCCAACGAGGCATACAAGCTATCGGCCAAAAGCCTTAACATCACATGTATGTAAGATTTTGGAGCGTATGATAACGGAGAGGCTAACTTACTTCCTAGAGAGCAGGGGGTTAGTATCGCCACACCAGAATGGATTCAGGAAGGGTAGGGGAACAATGGACCCAGTGCTCTGCTGAGAAGCAGAGGTCAGGAAGGCTCAGGTGAACAAGGACTGTTGTAGCTGTATTTTTTTGATGTGTAGAAAATGTATGATGTGGAAGGAGGGGTTGTTAATCCAGTTTGTTATTATGGGGGTAGGAGGAAGAACGTACAACTGGATAAAGGATTTCCTGTTTGGAAGGTCTATCCAGGTGAGGGTGGGGAAGTCTCTCTCAGGCAGCTGCGTGGTGGATAATAGTACACCACAGGGGAGTGTGATTAGTCCTCTGTTGTTCTCAATCATGATCAATGATGTTTACTCTCAGGTACAGCCGGATAATGGGAGGACGTTATTTGCAGATGATGGGGCCTTATGGAAGAGAGGAAGAAATGTGCCATATATAGTCAGGAAGGTACAGGAAGCAATTGATGAGGTAGAGCGGTGGGCATTAATGTGGGGATTCAGGTTCTCTGTAGAGAACTCAGACCGTGTTCTTTACAAGGAGGAAGGTGGGAGATGATGTAGGCTTGAGGTTATATGGGAGAAACTTGGTGAGGGCCTTCAGGTTCCTTTGGGTATACTTTGATACTAGAATGACTTGGGCAGAACACATTGAGAGAGTGGTGGGAAGTGTAAGAAGATACTAAATGTGATGCGCTGTCTGACAGGGAAGGAGTGGGGGGCTAGGTGTGCCTCAATGAAGACCATATATGTTGCATTGATCCAATCTGTAATAGACTATGGAAGTATAGTGCATGGTTAGGCAGCCCGTACATCATTGGAAAGACTATATGTCCTACAGGGACAAGGACTCAGAATATGTAGTGGGGCGTTTTGGACGTCCCCGGTGGCTGCACTACAAGTGAAGATGGAGGAAATGCCATTGCAGATTAGGAGACAGCAGCTGGCAATGAATTATTGGGTCAGCCTACAGGGACATGGGGTATCTCATCCTGCGAAAGGGATTTCAGGCATGCTGGGAACATGAGCGAAGACAGAACACGAGCTTTGGGTGGGTTGGTAATACCCAGGCGAAGGAGATGGGACTGTATGGAAGGGAGTTTAATCCAATGGTAGCTATCTCTGTGAAACCACCATGGCTACTCCCACCTCCAATAGTAGATCTAGCAGTATTGGAGAGACTAGGGAAAGATGGGGAGGGTGTTGATCCATCAGATTTGTTTGAAATATGTCTGGATACTGTGTATCAGAATTTTGTGGCCATTTGCACAGATGGTTCAAAAGATCCAATGACAGGACGCACTGGGTCAGCATTTGTAGTACAGGAATGTGGGGTGAGAGTTAGGAAATGTATTACAGATCATCTGGCTGTATATACGGCAGAGGTGATGGCCATACTGTTGGCCTTGCAGTGGGTGGAGGAAGTTAAGCCAGCAAGTGTAGTTATTTGCTCTGATTCATGTGCAGTGCTAAGGAGTCTCCAGTCCTTTATATCACGTAGCAGACGACCTGCTTTATGAGGTGCTACAAACCCATGGCAGGAGTAAACAAATGGGTATACAGATAATATTTGCATGGGTCCCAGCTCGTGGGAGTGGAGGGGAACGAGGCAGTTGATGTACTGGCTAAACAAGCACTAAGTAGTTGGGATGTTGATGTGGTAGTTTCAATGAGCAAGGCAGAGGCAAAAAGCATGATATGGACAGTGATGGTGGAGAAATGGCAGGAGCAGTGGAGTAGAGATACTAATGGCAGGCATTTATTTCAAGTACAGAGGAATGTTGGGCAGGGGAGAATGGCAGGAAGGGACAGAAGAGAGGAGGCTATATTTACAAGATTAAGGGTGGGACACAGCCAGTTGAATAAGATCTTGCATGTGATAGGAAAGCATCCAACAGGAAAATGTGAGTATTGCCAGGAAACAGAGACCGTGGAGCATGTATTGATACAGCGGGAACATTATTGGAGGGAAAGAGAGAGGATGAGATATAGTATGAGGGAGAAGGGAATACAGGAAATTAGTTTAAATAGTATATTGAGTAGGCACATAATTAGATATAGTCAAATATTTTGTTATCTTTTTTAAGAGCAACGGGGCTGGCAGGTAGGATTTCGGTTCTCCCTGTCTCTGGCCCACACTCCAGTACAGTAGGTGGCGGTAATGCACCATAATGTTGGATGCCAACCGCCGATAAACCCCACCGAAGAAGTTCATCTTTAGCTTGTTTGTGCCTCTATTCTTTATTCTGAATGGTTGTTTTATAGCTACAGTTTTCAACCGACTAGCCGTTGAAGATGAACTCCACTGTATTGCTATTATTGACAATGTTCGTTGTATTAGGCAAAGTTGTTGGAGACAGAAGACTGACATTTGTAACTGTGGTGAGTATGCTAGTTATCTAGCGTATATAGTTGATATGCAAGTTGACTTTTAGCTGAAGTTCGCCAGCTAGGGGAAATAACGTTAGCTAGCAAAACATGTTCTGCTGTTGGCTAGCATTGGCTCTGGTAAACCGTATCGAGTCTGGACAGTTAGTGCTTTGTATCTTGCTAACTTTAAGCTAATAACGATTAACTGTTGCCTGTTTTAGGTCTGTTCAAGCTAACGTTAGTGACCCCATTGACTATTTCACGTAACGTTAACTAACTACGATACTGGATTGTTACTATGTTGAGTTTGCTTTAGTAATTGTGGCGATGTTAATGCAAGACAAAATATAAATTTATTGAGTTTAGCCTAATTGTGGTGTGGATTTCGCTGAACTTCTTTGCTGCTTGTGCTGGAAATGGAACAGCCCAGCTGTTCAACCAGTTTGTCACTTGCCTAGAATATCATGTTTGGGTGACTTTAATAGATTTTCAATGTTGAACAATGTCTGTATCCTATTACATGTTTTACCTAGCTTTACCGTCATGGTGACCGATCACCTGTCAAAGCCTACCCTACTGATCGCTACCAGGAGAGCTCTTGGCCTCAGGGCTTTGGACAGCTCTCGCAGGTAAAGGCCAAAAATGTATTTTGACTGAATAACACTAGCCTAAATTTCAGAACCTGTTTTGTTAACATTCCACTACTTGTACTCAGTGTCATGCTAATGCCATGTTTAGCTTTTAATCTTTTATATTTGACTTGCCAAGTCCATTAACCTTTATTTATTATTAACTCGGCAAGACCGTTAAGAACAAATTCTTCTTCTTATTATTTTTTTAAAAACTCTGTTTATTAAGTTTTAGACACACACACACACAGACAAGACAAAGCAATATAAAAAATATACTCAACTGGAAAAAAAAATACAAATAAAAAAATTGCTTTAAAGATACCATACTTTAGACAAGTTAAACACACCAGGCAGAAGGCTACAGAGGTTAAAGGGCAATCTATAGTACAGGGACAGAACAAACACCTCACCATTGTTCCTGTAGGCAGTCAAGGGATAAGGGTGGAGAAATGCAACCACTCACAGACAGTCATGGCTACAGATCGACCATCCACTGGACCAAAAATAAAGTTTACAATGCTTTAAAATTTAAAAAAATAGAATGATTATTCATGTAGGTGTGAACAAAATATAAAAATAACTGGGGAAAACAAGCTCACACTTCAGTCTCTGCCCGGGCAATATGAACAAGGCTTCCGCGGATCACAATCAATAAGCACATGGACCTTAATGCCCCCCCCAGCAAAAACACAGAGAGAAGCTCCTCCAACCCTTAAGTCACAGGGGGGTCAAATACAGACTTATTTTTGTTTTAATTGGAATGACATCAGAGGATGGACTGTTTAAAGTAAGACCGGAATGGAGCCCAAGCCTCATTAAACAGTTTGGGGTTCCCACGTGAATTGAATTGAATTTTTTCTAGTTTCAGAGAGCACAACACATCCCTCACCCAATATTTATAAGATGGGGGAGCTGCCATCTTCCAGTTCTGTAGTATTAGCCGTCTAGCTAAAAGAGTTGTATAAGCAACAGTGTCCGACTGGATTCTTGATAGGGGGGTACCCATGGGCAGTACTCCAAAAAGGGCTGTAAGGGGAGACGGATCTATAACAGTGTCATATATATCAGAGAAACATTTAAATATGAATTCCCAGAAACCTGACAGTTTATGACAGCCCCAAAACATATGCAACAGTGTGGCTGGTTCCACTTTACATCTGACACAGGTAGGATCAAAATCAGAGAATATTCTTCCATGTTTGGCCCCCCGACCAGTGGATACGGTGAACCACCTTGAATTGAATGAGGCTGTGTCTAGTGCTAAAAGAGGACGAGTGCACCCTGTGCAGCACAGATTCCCAGGCGTCTTCCCCAAGTTCATCCCCCAAATCCTTTTCCCATCGAGTCTTTAAAGGCACCAAAGAAGTAAGTCATGAATGATTGCATATACATCTGAAATTGCGCCCCTAGAAAGCTTGTTCAGCTCCAAGATGCTCTCTATAGCTGTATTCGCAGGCCTATTGGGAAATCCAGGTGTGTTAGCTCTGACAAAGTTTCTAGTCTGGAGATAGCGGAAAAAGTGGGATTGGGGGAGATTGAACTTTTTCTGCAGCTGAGAAAAAGAGGCAAATGTGTCATCAAATAATAATTGGGCTAGCGAGGAGAGGCCTAGTGAGTGCCAAATGCCAAAAGCCCCATCATTCAAAGATGGAGGAAATAAAATGTTCTGATTGATTGGGCCTGATAGAGAGAAGCCTCGGGGGCTAAAGGCTAAACGGAACTGATTCCAAATTTTAAGAGACTGCTTTACAATTGGGTTGACACACCTTTTGCCTAGGGACACTGGGAGAGACGAACACAGCACAGAGGAAAGTGCTGCAGGTTTACACGATTCAGACTCCATCTGGACCCAGAGTGATCTAGGGCCAGTAGGATCAGTCTGCAGCCAGTACAAAATGCATGGTATGTTTGATCCAGTGAAATAAAAAAAGATTTTGGAATTAAAATGGGTAAACATTGAAATAAATATAAAAATTTGGGCAACACATTCATTTTAATGACATTAATCCTTCCGATAAGAGAAAGGGGTAGCGAATTCCAAAAAGTAAAAGATTGTTTCAATCTGTCTGCTAGAGCAACAAAGTTTTCCTGAAACAAATTTGAATATTTCCTCGTCACTTTTACTCCCAAGTAAGTGAATTGATCCCGGACAATCCTAAACTGAGAACTTGTGAAAGAGCACTTTAAAGCAGCCTTGTTTACCGGAAAAAGCTGACTCTTGCCTAGATTCAGCTTGTACCCTGAGATTGATCCAAACTTTTTAAGAACAGATAGGGCATGTGGCAATGAGGTATCGGGGTTGGAGATAAACAAAAGGAGGTCGTCAGCATATAGCGAGACTTTCTGCTCCCAGCCCGCCCTGATTATGCCTTGAATGGCATCATTAGAGCGTAGTGCAATGGCGAGAGGCTCGATTGCCAAAGCAAACAACAAGGGGGAGAGTGGGCAACCCTGTCTGGATCCGCGGTGCAAGGGAAAATAGTCAGAGGACAAGTTATTAGTCCGTACCGAAGCCATGGGGGAAAAATAAAGAATCTTTATCCACGCAATGAATTTGGGGCCAAAGCCAAATCTATAAAGGGCAGCTGTTAGGTAATCCCACTCAATGCGGTTAAACGCTTTTTCGGCATCAAGTGAGACCACCACCTCCGGGTCCTCCGACGCTGGGGAGTACAGTATATTCATAAGGCGCCTAATATTGAAAAATAAATGCCTATTTCTCACAAAGCCAGTCTGGTCAGAGTGTATTACTTGGTGCAGCAAGCCTTTCATACGGATGGCTAAAAGCTTAGCTAGGATTTTGTAATCACAGTTTAAAAGCGAGATTGGGCGATAGGATCCACATTCCAGGGGTCTTTGTTTTTCTTTAGTAGTAATGAAATTGAAGCCTGATAAAGACTAGGCGGTAGCTTTGAAGTATTAAGGCACTCTGCAAATAGTCGAGACAAGAATGGGCAAAGCAGACCAGAAAACGTCCTGTAAAATTCGGTTGGGAAACTGTCCGGACCTGGTGATTTACCACTTTTCATTGCGGACACTGCTGTTGCAATCTCCTCAAGCGTAAATTCTTCTTCTAGACAGTCATGGGAGTCTGTATCAATTGAAGGCATATTCAAGCCATTAAAGGAGTCAATCAGCAAAGGGTCTTGAGGGGATTCAGAGGTGTATAGCGCAGAGTAAAATTGTTTAAATTGATCATTGATCTCTTTATGTATAACTGTGGTGGCACCAGACGGGGTCCTTATTTGTGGGATTAAACGTGAGGCCTCAGATTTACGGATCTGATGCGCAAGGAGTTTACTGGCCTTGTCGCCTTGTTCATAGACTTTGTATCGAGCTCGCAAGAGTAACTGTTCAGCTTGCCTGGTAGAAAGCTCATCAAATTCAGATTGGAGTAGTTGGCGCTCTTTATGCAGATGAGAGGAAGGATCCGTAGCATACTTCTCATCCAATGTGGCTATGGACTCGCTCAGGTCCCGAAGTCGCTGGTAGCGAACTCTGTTTTGGTTGGCTGTATAAGAAATAATTTGGCCACGTAGGTATGCTTTGAGAGACTCCCATATGGTAGAGCAGGACATACCTGGTGTTGAATTAGTTTCTAGGAATAAGGTGATTTCAGAAGAAATGAAATTGACAAACTCCTTATCTGAGAGTAAAATGGGGTTGAGACGCCATTGATAACACAGGAGGTCGCTGGGGAAACTCTAGTTCAAGCACTAATGGTGAATGGTCAGAGATAACAATACTCTCGTAAGTACACTGCTGAAGGTTAGGCAGAAGTTTTTTGTCCAAAAAGAAGTAATCAATCCGGGAGTATGTTTGATGAACATGAGAATTAAAGGAATACTGTCTATCTGTAGGATGTAGGAAACGCCAGGCCTCAAACATAGCATATTTCTGAAGAAAGGATTGAATAAGTAGGGCACATTTAGATGGGCCTGTATTTGTTTGTGAGGACTTGTCAAGAACTGGGGACATTTTACAGTTGAAATTCCCCCCTAAAATCAACAAATGAGAATCTAAATTGGGAATAGCAGACAGAAAGGAAGAAATGAAACTTGTGTCATCCCAATTGGGAGCATAAACACTAGCCAAAACAAGAGGGGTAGAAAACAGTTCACCGGTTACTATGACGTATCGTCCCTTAGGATCAGCAATAACCTCAGAAGGTACAAAGGGAGTAGCTTTATCAACCAGAATAGCAGCACCTATTGATTTACTATGAAAGTTTGAGTGGAACACTTGACCAACCCAGTCCTTACGCATCCTAAAATGCTCACCAGTCCTCAAGTGAGTCTCTTGTAGAAATGCAATATTTGCATTCAAACCCTTTAAGTGTGTCAACACCCTCTTACGCTTCACCGGGTTGTTAACCCCTTTGGTGTTCCATGAAATGTACTTGATCACATTATTTCGGCCCCTCTGGGCATTCCCGTTATTCAACCCTGTCATTAGAGCATAGAATGGAAAAGCAATGAGCGCCCAAAACCCCCAGAATAACTTGTCTCAGAGTAATAATGTACGGTGGTAAATGTTTGGAAAAAGTACAGAAAAAAAACAACTAAAAAGACAGAATGACAACATTAGAACTGAACAATTCAACCTGCCCCCCCACCCCCCCATCCCAGACAATACCTCCCCAAACGAGGTACAAGCCTAAATAGAACATGTTCTCTTCGCACAGTATGTCTGTGAGAGTGCGTACTTAAACCTAAACCCACAGTCCCGCTCTTTAAAGTCGCGTTTTGTTAGTGGATCAAGCAGCAAAATAAATAAAATGTATAAAGGCTCTCAGCCAAAAATCTAATTTGAAGTAAGGAAATCGTAGTAAGACAATCAAAAATAATAGTAATTATAATAGTAGTCTAGTTGACGCTGAGACAGCTTACAACCAATACCAAAAAACTACGTGTGCGCAACGTTGAACGTTTGCTGGGCATAAATGACGCTGAAAACTTTTGAAATTAAAGTGAGATCCCAAAAACCGTGTAGCCTCGGGAGACATTTACTGTTTACTGGGTCAATGCAAACGGATGCAGTAAACAAATAACCAAAAATATTTTGAGTCACTGAGACACTGTGTAAACAAACTAAATAGGTGAGCGAGACAGCCTAGAAACACAGGAGTTAAGTAAAGCCTTAATACAATTAAATGAAAATGACTGAATGCTTGTAAGGCACGCACAATAGATGATCAAAACATTAGATCACATCAAATAAGCCTGAATAGTTTCGCCAACAATACAAGACTAGCCTGTTATATCTAAACATAATTGTACCACAGGTGGGTTACTTACTATCCACAGTTCGCAAGCAACAGTTGCTGAACTGTGAGCATGTTCAAGACTTCTTGATGTGACGTTGAATGTGAGCCATAGCCTCATCTGGAGATTCAAATGTGTAGTCTTTACCCTCATGAGATATCCATAAACGGGTTGGGAATCGCAGTCCATACTTCACACTTGGATGGTCCCGAAGTACTCGTTTGGCCTGTCCAAAAGCTGCGTGCTGCCTGGAAACAGTGGGGAGTAGTCCTGGTAGATGGAGAAGCTCTGTCCTTGAAAGCTCAGAGTGGTATTGCGGGCTCGTCGGAGGATCTCCATCTTCTCATGAAAAAAGTGCACTCGAAGAATTATGTCACGGGGCCTCTCCCCATCCCGGGGGTTTGGGCGCAGCGACCGGTGGGCTCGATCAATCAGGGGCTTTTCATCTAAGGCAAGAACATCCTTCACCAGCCCTGAAACGAAATCCGTGGCGCGATGCATTTCCGCTGACTCTGGGACCGATACAAGTCTCAGATTATTGCGGCGAGAGAATCCCTCTAAACTCACACAGCTCTCCTTCACCTTTTTCAAATCCGCAGCTAGGCGTTTAACTTCAGCCTCCAGGGATATAGTTAAGTTGGAGACATTAGTAGCGGAGGTCTCCAGTGCTGCAATCGTTGTAGTGTGTGACGCAGTTGTTGTTTTGAGTAATGTGATTGCCGGCACAGTCTCGTTCCGCAGGATGGTTAAATCTGCTTTTAAAGTATCAGAAACCTCCTGTATTCTGACCTCAATCGTAGCAACCACCTGTGTTTTCATTTCAACTATCTCAGAGCGTAGTAGTTTGATGGCCTCGAATGTTCATTTCGGCGCCGCCAGGCCAAGCCGCACCCCCGGGTAAAGTGTGCGTCCCCGGGCCCTAGGACTCAGGAGAGGGCGGTGATGAGAGCGGGTCTTGTAGGCCGGGTTTTCTCAAAGTCATGCTTTTGGCCTTATGCTTGGTCGACATGCTGACATTCGGAAGCAAAGTAGTCTTGGTTTTAACGGAAAGGGATCACCAAATTAATATTTGAAAATAAATATGGTTCTGCTGCAAAATTCATAAACTTTAAGAATACCACAGGAGCAAACGGAAAACACGTCAGTCGCACATGGCGTCCCTCCTATCCCCCTCAAATTCTTATTTTCAATGATGGCCTAGGAACAGTGGGTTAACTGCCTTGTTCAGGGCCAGAAAGACAGATTTGTACTATGTCAGCTCGGTGAATCGAACTTGCAACCTTTCAGTTACTAGCCCAACGCTCTAACCACCCTGCTGCCCAATTAAGAACAAATTCTTATTTACATTGACGGCCTACCGGGAAACAGTGGGTTAACTGCCTTGTTCAGGGGCAGAACAACCGATCTTTACCTTTTCAGCTTGGGGATTCGATCCAGCAACCTTTGTTACTGGCCCAACACTCCAACCACTAGGCTACCTGCCAACTTGATAAGGAGTGGAATGATACCTCAAACTAACTTTTACCCAAGCTAGAATGAGTGTTGAAGAAGGATCCTGATGCACTGACGGGTGTGGTTCTTGCTGTACTAATAGCACACTGTTTCAATGATCCCTACAGGAAGGAATGAGGCAGCACTTTGAGCTGGGACAAGCGCTGCGGAAACGCTATCAGGGTTTTCTCAATGATACCTATGACCGACGTGAGGTAATTTATAGTTTAGTTCCTTGTTGAAACTATGATGGTACTATCTCTGTCACACAATCATTTCAATGGGAAAAGTGAAGATGAAGATTTGCAAATTGTATTGAGTGTATCGCCCATGTTAAACAAACTGTGCACTCTGTCCAAATAATGGACTCTCTTCCTATAATGCACTAGGTCTTGAAGTATGTAAAGCCAGCTCTAGGCTGTAGCCACAACTGCAAAAATAAGTGATAACCACTACCCCTCCTATTGTTCATTGTCTAGATTGCTGTGAGAAGCACAGACTATGACCGGACCTTGATGAGTGCAGAGGCCAACTTGGCTGGATTGTACCCTCCCAATGGATCACAGGTCTTCAACCCAACACTGGAGTGGCAGCCTATTCCTGTTCACACTGTACCCCAGTTTGAGGAGAGGGTGAGCAGGGTGCTGAGGTCTTTGGTGACATCCAAAGATGAACAGCTGCCACAAAATAAATTCTGAATATGACTGTTTTAAAGAATAAGTTATTGGCTACCTCCATACTAATGTTTCCATCTAAAATGTATTTATTTCAGCTTTTGTCGTTTCCCATTCCGGGTTGCCCTCGTTATAAAATCCTCATGAATGAGACAGAACACTCAGAAAAGTACCTCAACGTGACATTTCTATACAAAGTAAGTGTCACTGAAATTAAGGCGAAGACTGGCTAATGAGGCTAGATACTTATTCCTTTGAATAGGGATTACCTTTTCGTTAACTGTCTATGGTTTGAGGCACAAACCGTTAGTACATCTGTATTTTTGTTCGTCACACGCAATATCAAAGGCAGCTCTGGGTCGATTTTGACAAAACTTCTGTGAATTATGCATCTTGCCAGAGATCTGCATTTACAAAATTAAACTGATTGGCCAGATGGTGGCGCTATAACAAGTGATTGAAAATGCTAACTTTGAAAGGTCACGCCCCAACTAACCCCGTTTGACCTAAAGTCATGAAATAATGGACATGGTTGCCTCTCCTCACAAGGATCAAATTTGCTTCAGGGACCCAAGATGAATTTTCTGCCACTAAGACTTTTTTGAAAAACACTATTCTGTCACCGATTGACGATCTGCAAGAAACATGATATGTGGCCTCTATGGACAAAGGTCTCTCAATGCAATACTTTCCAGACTAGTACCTAAAACAACATGGCCGCTATTGCCCAGTAAACATTCATATGGGCGTGGTCTGGCACATAAATTCATATAAATCAGTCAAGGATATTTGTGTTTAACAACATTTAGTACAAATGTTGCAAACACTGTCAAGACTCAACATATACAATAACATTCATATTGGCCACAAGGTGGCCCTAGAATGGGCACGTTTACATCTCTTGATCTGTTTGACTCCGAGTGATAATTAGGTACACGTGCTCAGGGATACAAGTCTAGCTAACCCACGTGATATTTCAGATACCACTTGCCCGATTTTGACGAGACTTGGGTGAATAATGCGTCTTGCCATAGAGATCCGTCATTTACAAAATTACACTGATTGGCCTAGGGGGCGCTGCATAATTTGTGGGGGATGGCATGTTTGCTGTTGCCTTGTTTCTACCTTGTTTTGAATTTCTTCTCCATCACTTGCCAACCACACATGTTGGCACAGCTCATCAGTCTTAACTTTGAATGCCCCTTGTCTAGATTATCATTGTTTGATCCTTTGCTCTTACAGGACTTAATAACGATGATACAGGAGAGAACTGGTCTGAAGAACACCAACATTGAGACTGTTTGGAGTGTCTATGACACCCTGTTCTGTGAGGTAAGAAGCTTATATTACCTATGATAGCTATAATTCCTTACAGTTTTATCACTTTGCTTACTATCCATGCCGAATATATTTTTTGCGACATGTTACAGAATTTCCACCGTACAGTTTGCCATAAATCATGCAGATTAAGTGAATGTTTAACTTTTATGTTAGTATGGGAAATGTTACCACAGGCAAAATTTTAGCTAGTGAGGAACCACAGTGGTTTATGAAAGTGAAAATAGAACTGTGAGCTGGTGCTGTGGCTACTCAGCCTTATGACTGTTGAGAGGTGTGGGAAATCATGTAAATGTAAAGCCATGTAAAGACATTTGGAAATGGTTGGGGAGACACAAATGCAGCAATGTGGTCAGATTGTCTCCGGCCAGATCAAAACAATTATTTGTATATCAAGAAATGTGTTCAATAAGAAATTTAGCCTATATCTACTTTCATTTTATTGGTGGTAACCTTGTTTTATTCGATGTTCTACACTGTAATGGTAGCAATATCATGCTATTTTACTTTAGAGACAACAGCATGTAGATTGGATTATTTTACAAACATTGTTGTGTAATTTCACCTTGATGCAGTGTCATGATTTATATTGGGCTTTTAGTTTTCATTCTCCATCCATGTAATTTCAGGCAAGGCACAACATGACCGCTCCTGACTGGGTGACCCCTAACATCATGGATGATCTGAGAAAGCTCAAGGACTTTGGCTTTGAAATCATGTTTGAGGTCTACAAGCATCAGGAGAAAAGCCGGCTCCAAGGAGGTAATGCCAACTGTCAGAATGGGAAGGGCAGAAACTTGTTTTAGCCTAGCTATCTACATTCCCTTTGTATGTGCTATTTAGTGATGGCCAAGGCTGCGGAGCTGTAGGTAACTGTCCTGTCCCACCTCTCTGGTTTCCTTTTCCCCACACCTGGGCCCAGTTTTTCAAAAGTTCTATCTGGATTTCGCCTGTCGGATAGGTTTAAATGCATAGAAATGGAATGAATAGAAGAGACATGTGGTGGAAATTCTACCTTTAACTAATAATGAGGAGAGGCAAAGTCAATAATCAAAATATCAATTTTATTAACTTATTATAATAAGAGGCTGGTTACACCACACAGGTGAAATGGAGTGAGAGCCTCCTGTACAAAGAGTACCCGGCCTTATATAGTCAAGTTATCCCATTCAAGCATCTGCAAAAACACGTGACCCTGTGTACAGTGCCTTGCAAAGTATTCATCCCCCTTGGCGTTTTTCCTATTTTATTGCATTACAACCTGTAATTTAAATAGATTTTTATTTGGATTTCAAAATAGTCCAAATTGGTGAAGTGAAATGAAAAATATAACTTGTTAAAAAATATTCTGACATTTTTTGATACAAAAAATGGAAAAGTGGTGCATGCATATGTATTCAACCCCTTTGCTATGAAGCCCCTAAATAAGATCTGGTGCAACCAATTACCTTCAGAAGTCATAATTAGTTAGGTTGCACACAGGTGGACTTTATTTAAGTGTCACATGATCTCAGTGTTCTGAAAGGCCCCAGAG
Organism: Oncorhynchus mykiss; assembly: GCF_057628025.1. NCBI lineage: Eukaryota > Metazoa > Chordata > Actinopteri > Salmoniformes > Salmonidae > Oncorhynchus > Oncorhynchus mykiss. The sequence goes on along the minus strand of NC_143027.1, from coordinate 56,955,664 downwards.
TCTGCAATACCACTAAGCAAGGGGCACCACCAATCAAGCGGCACCATGAAGACCAAGGAGCTCTCCAAACAGGTCAAGGACAAAGTTGTGGAGAAGTTCAGATCAGGGTTGGGTTGTAAAAATTTTTTAAAAACTTTGAACAACCCACGGAGTACCATTTAAATCCATTATTAAGAAATGGAAAGAATACGGCACCACAACAAACCTCTCGAGAGAGCCGCCCACCAAAACTCACAGACCAGGCAAGGAGGGCATTAATCAGAAAGGCAACAAAGAGACCAAATATAACCCTGAAGGAGCTGCAAAGCTCCACAGTGGAGATTGGAGCCGTACACTCCGCAGAGCTGGGCTTTAATGAAGAGTGGCCAGAAAAAAAGCCATTGTTCAAAGAAAAAAATAAGCAAACACGTTTGGTGTTCGCCAAAAGGAATGTGGCAGACTCCCCAAACATGTGGAAGAAGGTACTCTGGTCAGATGAGACTAAAATGTATCTTTTTGGCCATCAAGGAAAACACTATGTCTGGCGCAAACCCAACACCCCTCATCACCCCGAGAACAACATCCCCACAGTGAAGCATGGTGGTGGTAGCATCATGCTGTGGGGATGTTTATCCATCGGCAGGGACTGGAAAACTGGTCAGATTTCAAGGAATGATGGACGGCACTAAATACAGGGAAATTCTTGAGGGAAACTTGTTTCAGTCTTCCAGAGATTTGAGACCGAGACAGAGATTCACCTTCCAGCAGGACAATGACCCTAAGCATACCGCTAAAGCAACACTTGAGTGGTTTAAGGGGAAACATTTCAATGTCTTGGAATGGCCTAGTCAAAGCCCAGACCTCAATCCAATTGACAATCTGTGGTATGACAAAGATTGCTGTACACCAGCAGAACCCATCCACCTTGAAGGAGCTGGAGCAGTTTTGCTTTTGAAGAATGGGCAAAAATCCCAGTGGCTAGATGTGCCAAGCTTATAGAGACACCCTAAGAGCCACGCAGCTGTAATTACTGCAAATGGTGGCTCTATAAAGTTTTGACTTTGGGGGGGTGAACAGTTACGCACACTCAAGTTTGTTTCAATTTTTTTTTAAATGTGCATCTTCAAAGTGGTAGGCGTGTTGTGTAAATCAATTGATACAACCCCCCCCAAAAAAATATATTTTCATTGCAGGTTGTAAGGCAACAAAATTGGAAAAATTCCAAGGGGGGTGAATACTTTCGCAAGCCAGTGTGTGTGTGTGTGTGTGTGTGTGTGTGTGTATGAAGGGAGACAACTGGGTGAAAAGGTTGCCTCTGTCTGTTGCAACTGAGTGAGGACAATCGGGACCAGAATGACAGAGGAAGTATGTCTGGAGTTACTTCCTAACAGTAGCTCAACGGTTCCCCCATATTGGGCAAGCAAGTGCCTTTAACTGACGGCCCAGATTATGTATGGTCATACTGGTCACACACACGCACAAAACATTAATATTTAGCCCAGAAACAGGCTCCAAACAGAATAGCTTTATCGTTGGTGTGCAGGATATAACCTTTACTGTCTCCAGCTAACTTAAGAGGAACCAGTCTGTTTCTGTCAATTCTTGGCTGAGTGCCCAGACATCATGGGGTCATTCTACACACACAGAACAGTTAGAACAAGCCTCTATTAATGCGCACACACTTTTCTATTTTATGAGTTTAAAGAAATGAACTCAAGCACAATGCCTAGGCTTAAAGACAGTTATTTTAGTACAAAAGCATTAGTAAGGTTTAACAGAAAATGCCTTCACACAAATCCTTGGCCACATGAGAGAAATGTGACCATTTGCACAAATTATCCTAAAATCACAAAATAAACGAGGTTGTGTTGTCTTACAATAACTTCAAAACAATGGTATTAAATTATGTAGAATACTATCATTCTGTGCTCTTGCAGACATTGATTCAGCTTTGATCTTACTTTGGTAAACAAGCACCATTTGCCAGAGTAGCCTGTTCTCTACGGGTAGAGCACAGACTGTGCGTAAAGTAGAGGGTCCTGCACATGCGCAGAAGTTTCGGGTAATTTATCTGTCGGGAAGAGGGGTCCATAAAAGTTGGATCGGCAGCAAGTCCGTTTAGCTATTGCAATTATTCATATGGCCATCAAATATATGGAAGAGGGACTAGAGATTTGAATATGCACTCATACATCTTTGAGTTGAGCATACTAAGCCATACAGTTAAACTACTTTGCACATCATCGAGATAAGAGTAACCCCACACCCAACATTTGATGTCAGCTGATGTTTTATGTAATGCCAATAGCACTGAAGGAATGAGATAAGAGATGGTAAATCTTCTCATTGTCTAGATAACTGCTCACTTATATGCTTTTACTACTCCATCAAATAGGTGTCCTATTGGGTTCCATTGTAAATAACATCTCAGAGTCTGCACTTCCCGACTCTAATCGCCGTCTGAAGATGATGATGCTCTCTGCGGTAAGCTTTTAAATCTTGTCCATGATCTCCTTTTTATGTGGATGCTTTAGCCTGTTTGCTGGAAATTGTTAATCTAATGCAGGGACGGGTAACTGGTGGCTCATGCAGCCGGTGGCCCCTGTTTTGTAGGCCCGCGGATCAATTTAAATTTTGGGGGAGGAGAACTCAATCGGGGTCTCAACTTACTGTTTAGAGTTAGAATAATAAAATACACATGGTGGACTTCTGAAATTTGGTTGTGCATCAGCTGTCACTCAATTAGCCCATGTTAGCAATTTTTTTGTTTGTTATAATTTAGTCTAGTGGCCAGTCATCTAAACTTGTGGTAAGCATGGCCAAATTATCGACCGGGGTGGGGCCATTGCTCCGCCCCATGGCAAAATGTATAGAATTGCAGGGGGAGGGGGGGGCTGTGTAACTGTGGCCACTCATGATTTTTTTGTTGTTGTATGTGTGTGTATGGCCCCCACCCCCATCAAAGTTGCCTATCCCTAATCCAATGCTTGAGTCTTGTGTTACTTTTCAGCATGACACCACCATTGTGGCTTTGCAGTCGAGTTTGAGTATCTTCAATGGAAAGCAGCCACCCTATGCCTCCTGCCACATATTTGAACTCTACCAGGAAGACAACGGGTAGGTTGTACTGTGATGGAATAAGACCCAAATAGCTATTCCAAGCTTTATGTAGTTATACTGTATTATCTCGAATAAGCTAAATTCAGTCAAAATAAATATATATCCGATTTTGAGATCTGCTGTCCGTCTGATATAGAAAGTTTAACTCCTCTTTAGATCATTCACAGTGGCCATGTTTTACCGCAATGACACCAGAAGAGCGCCTTACCAACTGGCTGTACCTAGCTGTGACCTCTTCTGCCCCCTGGAGGACTTTGTGCGCCTCACCAAACCATCCATCCCAGAGGATTGGGGCAAGGAGTGCATGGTGGAGTCTCCTAGAAAGGATAAAGGTATGATGGCCGTTTGATGAAGAGCCTTGAAGCCATAGAATGTTTAACACTTTAAAGGAATACTTCAGGATTTTGTCAGAAGCCATTTATCTACTTCCCCAGTGTAAGATGAACTTGTGGATACAATTTTTATGTCTCTGTGTGCAGTTTGAAGAAAGTTGCTCACTAGCGTTACCCATAGACTTCCAGTCATTGCACTAACGCTAGTTAGCATTGGCTTGCAAAACTACCTCCTACTTCCTTCATACTAGACACACAAAATTGTATCCACAAGTTCATCTGACTCTGGGGAAATAGATAAAGGGACAAAATCTCGAAGTATCCCTATAATTAAAAAGATGCAAGAAAGAAGATTTTGACACCCACTGTCTCTGATTGTTCTGAAATGGTTTCTGTAGTTAGAAATGGAAAAGATAAGCATTCAGTCGACATTATTTTGTTGAAATATCATTTGATCTCAGAAATTAGCCTAATTAAATTGCACCTCCCCTCTGCGCATACCTCGTCTATCTCTATCTGCTTAAGCACGGTTCATGACACTGTTCACACCCCTCTTGTTGGTGGAGAGAACATTTCAGGTTTAACACTAATTTTCTTGCAATTCTATACATTTTGCCATGTGTATTCATGGGATATTTGAGTGACTCAAACATTACAAAATCTATGGGTTAAAAAACATTAGCTGGCATGAGCTACTTGATTTTTACGTTTCTGACAAGTTATAAATGGCTCTAACGTTTGTCAGTCATTACATGAGAAACAGATGATGCACTACCCATTTTTGAAATTGCACCTTTTGCGTTCTACTATTACAACTTTAAAGAGCAAGTTCAAAGATGCAGTAAGTTCCTGTTAATGCCAGTATGTATGATGGGACATAAATTAAACGGGCCTATTTATATAAAGAATGTGAATTCTGAGGGCAGAAATGATTAAATATTAAAGCATTACACCTCTCACTAAAGGCATCAGTCATACAAAAGGTATTCTTAAATTCAAACTGGTTCTCTAGCAAATTAGTAAGTATGTCTCACCCCATGTTCAAGAATGGCCTGTTTTCCCTTTATTCAGATTATAACCGCTCACTTTCGGTTATTTGAAAACGAAATTATCTCCAAAATGTCATTTTTTTAAACCAACCTTAGAAAGTTGCCATTTCAGTTTAATCACCCTGAAAAGAGACCAAATAATACAAAAATATTGTGGTTGAACTCAAATATACTAATTGGGGAGTTACGTCACACATGCAGTTAACACAGATATATGGAAATGTCTGCTCTACCCAAAATTACAACCTAATTGCAGCATTACCGCAAAAAAAGGAAGAGGCACGTGGAAGGGGGAAAAAGTAAGGAACTTCTCTGTTGGCCCTGCATTAACGACCAAAATTGGTTAAAGAAAATTGTGATCAATTTAGATATACCATTTTCAATTAAGGACCAAAAAATGGGCAGCTATGCCATATAAAATGCTAAATAGTTGAGATTTTTTTATGTACAGTGGCTTGCGAAAGTATTCACCCCCTTTGGCATTTTTCCTATTTTGTTGCCTTACAACCTAGAATTAAAATTGATTTTTGGGGGTGTTTGTTTCAATTGATTTACACAACATGCCTACCACTTTGAAGACGCTAAATATTTTTTATTGTGAAATGAACAAGAATTACGACAAAAAAACAGAACTTGAGAGCCAACTTTTGCAGCAATTACAGCTGCAAGTCTCTTGGGGTATGTCTCTAAGCTTGGCACATCCAGCCACTGGGATTTTTGCCCATTCTTCAAGGCAAAACTGCTCCAGCTCCTTCAAGTTGGATGGTTTCTGCTGGTGTTCAGCCATCTTTGTCATACCACAGATTGTCAATTGGATTGAGGTCTAGGCTTTGACTAGGCCATTCCAAGACATTGAAATGTTTCCCATTAAACCACTCAAGTGTTGCTTTAGCAGTATGCTTAGGGTCATTGTCCTGCTGGAAGGTGAATCTCTGTCTCGGTCTCAAATCTCTGGAAGACTGAAACAGGTTTCCCTCAAGAATTTCCCTGTATTTAGTGCCGTCCATCATTCCTTGAAATATGACCAGTTTCCCAGTCCCTGCCGATGGATAAACATCCCCACAGCATGATGCTACCCACCATGCTTCACTGTGGGGATGTTGTTCTCGGGGTGATGAGGGGTGTTGGGTTTGCGCCAAACATAGTGTTTTCCTTGATGGCCAAAAAGATCAATTTTAGTCTCATCTGACCAGAGTACCTTCTTCCACATGTTTGGGGAGTCTGCCACATGCCTTTTGGCGAACACCAAAGTGTTTGCTTATTTTTTTCTTTGAACAATGGCATTTTTCTGGCTACTCTTCATTAAAGCCCAGCGGAGTGTACGGCTTAAAGTGATCCTATGCACACAGGTACTCTAATATCCGCTGTGGAGCTTTGCAGCTCCTTCAGGGTTATTTTTGGTCTCTTTGTTTCCTCAATGATTAAAGCCCTCCTTCTGTTTGGAGAGCTCCTTGGTTTTCATGGTGCCGCTTGATTGGTGGTGCCCCTTGCTTAGTGGTGTTGCAGACTCTGGGGCCTTTCAGAACAGGTGTGTGTGTATATGCCCAGTTTGGACATTTTCACTTAGGGGTGTACACACTTTTGTTGCCAGCGCTTTAGACATTAATGGCTGTGTTGAGTTATTTTGAGGGGACAGCAAAGTTACACTGTTATACAAGTTGTACACTCACTACTTTACATTGTAGCAAAGTGTCATTTCTTCAGTGTTGTCACATGAAAAGATATACTCGAATATTTACAAAAATGTGAGGGGTTTACTCACGTTTGTGATATACTGTATATATTGCACACAGGTGGACTTCAATTGTGACTCCTGAAGGAAAAACACCAAGGGGGATTAATAATTTGGCACGGCACTGTACTGATTCCATGGCACATGGTTTATGAATTGACATGCAAAACGACACCGGATTCAAAACTTTTAATTATTTTACAGAATTATTGTAACCAGTAGAATGCTATATACTACCGTTCAAAAGTTTGGGGTCACTTACATACAGGAAATTAGTTGCAAAATAAATAGGAAATTATGTTTTTTAATAGAAATAGTAATTGTGTCCTTCAAACTTTGGCTTCGTCAAAGAATCCTCCATTTACAGATCTTTTACATTCTAGTTGTCAATTTGTTGAGGTAATCTGAAGAGATTTCGCCCCATGCTTCCTGAAGCACCTCCCACAAGTTGAATGGGCTTGATGGGCACTTCTTACGTACCATACGGTCAAGCTGCCCCCACAACAGCTCAATAGGGTTGAGATCTGATGACTGCTGGCCACTCCATTATAGACGGAATACCAGCTGACTGTTTCTTCCCTAAATAGTTGTTGTATAGTTTGGAGCCATACTTTGGGCCATTGTCCTGTTGTAGGAGGAGATTGGCTCCAATTAAACACCGTCCACAGTATATGGCATGGCGTTGCAAAATGGAGTGATAGCCTTCCTTCTTCAAGATCCCTTTTACCCTGTACAAAATCCCCCACTTTACCACCACCAAAGCACCCCCAGACCATCACATTGCCTCAACCATGCTTGACAGATGGCGTCAAGCATTCCTCTAGCATCACAAATATTTTTCTTTGTGATCCAAACACCTCAACTTAGATTTCTATCAATAACACTTTTTTTCCAATCTTCCACTGTCTGTTCTTCTGCCCATCTTACAATTTTATTTTTTGGGGCCAGTCTGAGAGATGGCTTTTTCTTTGCAACTCTGCCTAGGTCAGTCGCCTCTTCACTATTGACTTTGAGACTGGTGTTTTGAGGGTACTATTTAATGAAGCAGCCAGTTGAGGACTTGTGAGGCATCTGTTTCTCAAACTAGACAGTAATGTACTTGTGCTCTTGCTCAGTTGTGCACTGGGGCCTCCCACTCCTCTTTCTATTCTGGTTAGAGCCAGTTTGCGCTGTTCTGTGAAGGGAGTAGTACACAGCGTTTTACGAGATCCTAAGTTTCTTGGCAATTTCTTGCATGGAATAGCCTTCATTTCTCAGAACAAGAATAGACTGACGAGTGTCAGAAGAAAGGTCTTTGTTTCTGGCCATTTTGAGCCTGTAATCGAACCCACAAATGCTGATGCTCCAGATACTCAACTAGTCTAAAGAAGTCCAGTTTTATTGCTTCTTTAATCAGAACAACAGTTTTCAGCTGTGCTAACATAATTGCAAAAAGGTTTTCAAATGATCAATTTGAAATGATAAACTTTAGCTAACACAACGTGCCATTGGAACACAGGAGTGATGGTTGCGGATAATTTGCCTATGTAGATATTCCATAAAAATCAGCTGTTTCCAGCTACACTAGTAATTTACAACATTAACAATGTCTACATTTTATTTCTGAACAATTTGATATTTTAATGGACCAAAAAAAGTATTTTCTTTCTAAAACAAGGACAATTCTAAGTGACTCAACTTTTGAACAAATGTATGTATATTATTTTTTTTATTTTTTTACCCCTAAAAAATAATATATGGGGGATTGGAAAGGATGCAGACAATTACATTGATGGAAGCTACAAACTATCTGCAATGTTAAAGCTGAGCCACCACCTAGAAATTTGGGAAAAAAGAGGACATTTGGACAATATATTTATTAAATATATGAATTCTATAAATTGGCCAATTTTGGGTGCAATTAGCTGAGTTTTTTTCAGAGAAATTATATTGCAACAAAATAAAGTTGCAGGAATGCTTATGTTTCTAGCTGCAGGAACTATTTCAGAACACTTTGAGATGTTGGGTGTCATGGCTTGCTGAAATGACATGGAACGACTAATATTGTGTGTTTGTCATATCTACTGTCTTCTTTGGTCTCATCAGAGGTGGTCATCGGACTAGCAGTTTGTGGCTGTTTGCTCTTCCTCCTTATCGTCCTCCTGCTCGCTGTGCTTTGTCGGCAACGTGATCCCTCCAACGGATACAGTCAGATTCACACTGAGATTGAGTCTTGACAAATGTTCAAACTCCACCATAGGCAGGATTCATGGGATAGTGAAGATGTTTGAATGCCTCAGTTCTGCCCTCTGGTGGGGGTGCAGGAAAAGGGAACACTGGACTGCTTTTAGTGCAACTTTTATTTTTAAAATATTTTCTGCAAAGTGGACTGTGGCCTTTTACCAAAAATGCACAGAAACTTACTTGAGGGGACAAAGATTATCTAGTCCTCTAGTCATCTGTTGTCATGGTAAGTATTCCTAAGCTTGTAAATGAAGTCGGCTACTGGATTTGGACAACTGCCTTTTTAATGTTTTCAAATACTACTTGTACTCATTTTACTCACGGGTCCAAGTCACCTATCCAGCGTTCTTACAAAATGTGGACCACTGGATGCTTCATGCTTGTTTGATTCTCCCTTTGAAGAATAATGATCATTGTGACACTGAACCTGAGGACTGCTTGTGCTTCATTCTCTCCAAGGAACAGATTTTGTCCAACACTGTACTGAGCATTCTTCTAGCAAGTAATTTTATAAAGAATGCTATTTATTTCCCCTGGTGGTGACTGTCATGGTACTTGGAGAAGCCTTCACATCACGGTACTCTTGGTGAAGGCTTTGCTCTATATGTCAGAGGAACTTACTAACAAGCCTGTCATGCTTTGTGCCTTGGGCTGTTAGATTCCATTTAAGGCACAGCAATTCATTTATTTGCTGAAAGTGCTACATGTATCTGTCACTGCCCTCGTTCTGCTCTTTTAAAACTGCCTCTGTTGTTTAGTTTAAGCACAAGTGATTACTTTTTAATCTGCATCAGTTTTCTCACCCCCCCTCCCAAAAAAAGTTAAAATAAATAATACCTTTCTAAATTAGAGTGCAGAGTTCACAAACTGAGGAGGCTCTCCATCAAACAAGTCAGAGTATTTCAAGCAGATACTGTATTCTTAAATTAGTGCTGAGCGATTAGTGCTTTTTGAGGTAGTTTTGGTTGTATTTTTTTAAACCTTTAAATGCCTAATGGGTTGAATGCTGTAACGCTAAATAAACAATTAATGAAAGTCCAATGTTTGTAGTGACTGCTTATTAGACATTTATTTACATGACTTTACTATAAAATATTTCAGTTTTATATATTACATTAGATTTTATTTGACTATTTAATTCTGTCATCTCAGCTCTATACAAAATAAAACTAAAGTCCACAATGTTGGTAGGGACTGTAGATTACTGCTTATCACTTATTAACCATAATGCATTCTATAATGATACTATAATACAATATTTCAATTCTGTATATTTTATTTGACTTTCATTTCTATAGAGCTGCTGCCTATGCTGTCTGACAATCACTTTTAGTAGTTAAGTAAATAAGGTATACTTTTATGACTGAACACGAACTATTAATCACTTAGATCTATTTTCATGTAGAGATACCTTGAAGCAACTGCTCGCTATCCCTCTCGAGAGCCCATTCTTCTGTCTTTTCTCTCTCTCCATGTCTTCCCCACACTAACCTAATGCAGCTGGTGTAATAGAAACACAGACCAGATAAGTTGGCTTTATCACCCGAGAAACGGCGCAATGTGCATGTTGAGCTCAGGGGGAAAAAAGCACAATTGAACCAATTAGTTAAAAATAACCGACATGTCGGTTAATCGCTTAGCGCTGGCTGTAGTTTAATTTGCATGTGTTCATTCCATTGTGTTTTCATGGCCAATTACTAATTATAATGGTGCCTATTGTTGAACCAGATGTCTGGTTAAAGTTGTCCAACTGATTTTTGCATACACATGGGGTCCAAATCATGTCTCAATTTTAACACATCGCTGCAGTCGAGCTGTACATCATTTATGTGTATTGACAGACTGGAGAGTAATTCTGATCTGTAATATGTTGTGCTAACAGTCATAAATAATGGGTTTCACCATAGTGCTTGAATTATTGCAACAATATTTTGAGATTGTTTGCCTTTACGCTTGCAATGCTGTTTAACATTAATGCTTTTATGTCCTGATATGCTGGAAATTAGTTGTAAGCATTTTATGCGCTGGGAATTCGCAAGGCTTTATTTGAGTCACTGTTGATGTTTGGATTGCTTAAACTGCATTTTGAGTATTTTAGTATTTTTTTTTATCAATAGTCTTATTGCACTTTTTTTTATTTTTAATTAAGTTCCATTCTTAAAATGATTTGGGCTAGTACTTGTTCCGAGACGTAGGGGAATATACAGGTGACTGACGAAATAAAGTTAAGTAATAGGGCGTTGGGTCACCACGAGGTGACAGAATCGCTTCAATGCGTCTTGGCATAGATTCTACAAGGGTGGAATTTACCCAAGTGAAGCCCGAGTAAATGGAACGTACAGTAATATCCTTTAAATGCAAATTTCTTTCTGCGTGTTCTGACCTTGACTTTAAGCATGAAAATTGCATGCGATTCACCCGCTATTCGTTTTGGGTGGAGATCAAAGAAATGAACGTGTATCGGTGTGTCTACAGATACTGTATTCTTACATTGATTTAATTCCCCTCATTCCACAACTTTAACGCACGATGAATAAGGTTGAGCAACGTGTCGGTTCCTACTGGAACGACATACTTTTTCCCGATGGAATTAACACCATTCTACATGCACTTCAATTTACAAATTGATAAGAGCTGCGTAAATTAATAAACTGTTTGGGAAAGGGGTTTGTAAATGACAATTGTTTTACATCTATTTTACCTGGAGACAAATGTGACTATCAACATACTGTAACACCTTTTCCACAGTGTAGTTTGTGAAATGCTGGCTTTATAACCTTTCAGGGATGAAATTTGGAGACCCAAGTTGTCGGCTTCTGTAGCCATGCAGTAAATGACCGTATAGGGCCAAACCTACAAGAGTTGATGATTATTAGGGGATATTTGTATGACTACTGTTCCATACCTATTGTACACTTCTCACCTTCCAATATTCATGGGTGGATCCATTGAGTATGTTAACTTTCAGGATGAATCCAACCACTATTTTTGATCCACCAATACATGTTGTGCATAAAAGCTCTCCAACCCGTTTTTTAAAAGTATTCATAAGAACTTTCCTAACCCTAAATAATATACAGTATCAGATTTTCAAAGCTTACAATTGGTGCTGAAAATTGTGTATATACATTACTTTATTTCATTGATACCTAAATATTCTGAACTGTTCTCTATATTTTAGTGAGTCTGTGGAGAAAATTCAAATTATTGGTAAGGTGAATTTGGAATAAGTGGGCACTTTTTGCAGTTCCATTTTCTGTAACCTCTTTCGACATCTATCCAACTTATTAGCCCAACACATGATACATTAATAAAATACTCAAGATGTTTCCTAATGTCACTGATCTTACCCTGTGCTTTGCGAGTTGAGCTTCCTGTTTGAAGCTTGCTCTATCTATCCCACACTCACACCAATGAAGTGACGTAATTTAGTAATTAGTAACAATGTTATAATTTTTATCTTGTCAGAACAAGAAATAAATACGCCAGTATTAAACTGACTCAGTTTGTCCCACTCTTTCTGAATTCACACTACACCAAATTTAAAAGGATGGCTTTTGATAAATGTGCTGCAACCCCTATTGAATGAACTCCAGGAGAAAATATGTTAACCAGCAAGTGGGAAGGTTTTCGGCCGTTTAATTAAATGTTTTCAACTCATGCTAGGGAACCACACCTGCAAACAGTGTTGCCATGTTCGGATTTTCCGGACAAATTGGGCTACTTTGAAACCGCGGGTGAAAATGTATTGGCCGCTTGCTGCAGGTTTTTGGGCGTTTTCTAAATTGCACCGCGGTCGCCATGGCATTTTTCTTAATATATATATATATTTCACTGTGATGATGCTGCTGACTGTCGGGCAGTGGCGCATGCTGTTAGTGTGTGTGTTTTTGCTGAGAGAACACTACAGTTATTGGTTGAGTCACGTTAGCTAGAGGAGAGAAAGCAGCATTACTTTTTAAGTTGTAGGTAGGCTATTTGACATTATGGAGAGACCTATTTCCAACCCTTTTTCCATACAACATAAAGATATGCATTAACTGATGCACAATAATTAATGTAGACAAAGCACAGGAACATGACTTTGGCGCACTAGCGCGCATTACATTAAATTATCTCAAAGGTGGTTTAAACGGTATTCTACTGTTGACTGCCTAATGAAAACGGTATCAAGCGAAGGGCTTTATGCATGCTCAGATCTTGGTCTCTTGTGGGCAGCCCGAGTGGATTTTTGAAATCCGTGTTGGCAACTAATTTTCAGGGTAAATTGCTAGAGGTAGGTTGATTTGTTGCTCAATGACGTCGTGATGTCATTGCGTGATAAAGTAAAACTGCGTCATTACGTTGAATACACAATAACTTTACTCAAATTGACTGGCCAGCTCGGCAAAAAATATGATTTGACGTTTGTTCAAGTACAGACTACCACTCTTTTCTGTACTTCTGGCCGTACAATTTTGTTTGAGACATATTGATTGATGTTGTAAGTTCTGTTCAAGATCAAACATTCGTGAGCAGCTATAGTCATTGGGTTTGGCTCGTCGAACCCGTACTACTGCTGCTGCAGTCAGCCAACAATGATTTGCAATTTGCTGAAATTGCTGCTGGCCTGCTGCTGACGTCACTCAATGCACTTTTGCAGCCAGGCACGTGTGTTGTGACTGAGTGTGTGACAAAGAACATCGTTTTTGTTTCATTTAGAGGGAAATTGCGTGCATTTTAGCGTTTGTCACTTTTCAAAAGTTGCTAAAATTTAAAAATACATTTTTAAAAGTAGCAAAATTTGTTGCTAGGTGCAGTTTGAAAAAAGGTAGTCTGAAAAGTTGCTAAATCTAGCAACAAAATTGCTAAATTGCCATCACTGTTTGAAATGGAAGTTATGGAAGTCTCGCGTTCTTTGTTGAAATTCCTCAATGTAACTGACATTAGGCTAAATATGGAGAATAGTACATTTGCTTCTGGCCATCAAGTAGCCCATTAATGTAACGGTATATGCCATTGTAGGCTACCATTTCATAAAATAAATGTTGAAATCACTGGATCACAGCTAATCAATTTGTGCAACTTGTGTAGCCTACCTGGATCTGGCAAACCAGTTTTTAATAAATAGCCTATGACTTCAGTTAGTTGTAGTAGCCTTGGCATTATATTGACGGTAACAGTAGTCAGATTAGGCCACAGGTAAAACCTTTAAAAAATAAACACTGATGGTTGTTGACAAGAATATTTAGTTCATATACATATTATTTAATTCAGTGATTGAAATTATGACCCCCATCCTCAGTAGCCTATTCCAGCAGGCTATTGGGAAACAAGCTCTTATTACCCCGTTAGTTTGTGGTATATGGCCAGGCACTCCGCGTTTGCATCATGCTTAAGAACAGCTCTAAGCCATGGTATATTGACCATATACCATACCCCTTGTACCTTATGATGTAATACAGGGATTTGAATGTGAGGAGAAAAATAAATATAATTTGCCCTTATTCAACTTTCCAGATCATTTTTCATTAATGGCTGCCGATTTGAACTCATTTGATTGCTATGATTAAGCAATGTCATAGCTTGCAATAATTATTTTGAAGAAACCCACGTTTTGCTTCTAACGTCGTTACAAGTTACTATGATATACTATACTATGACACGCCTGCATGCATTTTCTTAATGGGTGTAATTGTGAAGACCATAGGCAGGTCATTAGTTTCAAGTTTGGGGAAGCTTACAATTTGTCCTACCATTTCCCCCGATAAGCGTGCCTCTTATTAATCTTCATATATGCACATTTTCATGGGACAGTTTTATTGCGTTAAAGTTATAGTTTCTCCAAATCACTGTCATGTGGTTAATCATACAAATCTGAAGTAAAATCGAAAAAGTTAAAATTCAACTATGGCTAGAGCCCTAGCCTCTGTCATATGGACACATTGGTCCACTGGTGGCTAAAGAAATGAGAGCATAGAACTCAGCCTATAGGCCAATGCAGCAGTTGGCCTTTAACTTACATCAACTAAATAAAATATCCTAAAGCTGACAAATAAAAACAGAAATTATCGTGAAATTCTGGTTCTTTCATTCACATTCAAATCTCTTCTCTGCATGTCTGCCTCCCTTATCTGTCTTGCTAACGAACTTGCAAAGTATCAACTAGCCTATTCCGGGCCCACAAAGTTTACTACGATGGTGAGCTCGGGACAGAAAGTTGATTTTCATGGCATTTCCAATGGATATATGGGATCATCAGATCATAATACAGGTATTATGCTCTTTCACACCGAGGCTTGGTGATTATCGAGGGCGGGAGTGTACCCCTTTTTCTCCCCAATTGGTAGTTAGTCTTGTCCCATTGCTGCAACTCCCGTATGGACTCTGGAGAGGCGAAGGTCACGAGCCATGCATCCTTCGAAAACACGACCTTGCCAATCCACCCTGCTTCTTGACATACTGCTCGCTTAACCCAGAAACCAACCACACCAAAGTGTTGGAGGAAACACCGTACAACTGGCGACCGTGTCAGCGTGCATGCGCCCGGCCCGCCACATGAGTCACTAGAGCGCGATTGGACAAGGACATTCCTGCCGGCCAAACCCTCCCCAAACCTGGACGACACTGGGCCAAGTGTGCGTCGCCTCATGGATCTCCCGGTTGCGGCCGGCTGTGACACAGCCCAGGATTGAACCCGGGTCTGTAGTGACACCTCAAGCACTGCAGTGCCTTAGACTGCTGCGCCACTCGGGAGCGCCTTGGGTGCAACATTTTAAAATTATACTCGACATTATCTTAAAACACATTTTTGACGCTATTCACTGACAGCCGTAACTCAAATCAGTTAGACCTATTGCCCATGCGCACTACCCAAATTGCAGGCTTCCCAAACACACTTGTGATTTGAAACAACCCACAGCTGTTTTTTTTTTTAAAGAAGCCAATGAACCTCTGTGGCGAACATGCTGACCACAGTGGCTGCATCGTGTGCACTGAAAAATATATTTACACATACATGTTATTCAATCATTGCATCCACAATGCTCGCGGGCATCGGCGTAGCCAGGTGCTAAAATAGAACTTGGTTATATTAGTGAAGCTTGATAAGCTGCAAGTCCCGCCTCTCCTCATTGGTTTTTAGGAGCATATTCAGTACCCACGTGGGTGATTTGAAGATTAACTGAGGTCCACAGTCCAGTTAGTGGTGGTAATGCACCTTTAAAGTTGGTTGGTCCAAAGAAGAAGCCTGAAGGAGGAGAAATTACTAGAAACAAATTGGTTTGCCCTCTTAGGTGTGGATTAATTGTCCAGAGTAGAGGACCTTGTGCATTTCAGGTAAAATAACAACCCAATGTTTATATCCCAGGACAAATTAGCTAGCAACAGCAAGCTAGCTATCTAAATTGCCATAAACATATAATTATTTTTGACCTGTCCCCAAATTAATACAGTTGGTTCAGAGTTCATTTTGATATTTCAACCTGCATGTCCTGATCACGTCTGGTGTTGGTGGACAAAATCAACATGTGGACACGCCTGGTGTAGTCAGCATGTTAGTCATGCTCCCTGTTGAAGTATTTTGAATTATTTTATTTAGACAGGAGTAATTATCTAATTTTGGCAAAACATCAATTGACTAAAGGACTATCCAGCATCCTAACAGCGCACTCGCTAACTTTCCTTTCCAATTCCCAAGAGACTGAAACCAGAGATCTTTATATAATGACGAGATGCTCATGTCTCCTCCCTAACAATGGGAGTCTTTGTCTCAAAGGCAGGAACGCAGGCGACAAGGGTAGGTCTGCATATTATTCCTATAGAAATGCATCGGGCTTATACTGGACAGAGCAGTGGCTTCTTCCTTGCTGAGCCGCCTTTCAGGTTATGTCGATTTAGGACTTGTTTTACTGTGGATATAGATACTTTTGTACCTGTTTCCTCCAGCATTTTCACAAGGTCCTTTGCTGTTGTTCTGGGATTGATTTGCACTTTTCACACCAAAGTACTTTCATCTCTAGGAGACAGAGCCTTCCTGAGCGGTATGACGGCTGCGTGGTCCCACGGTGTTTATACTTGCATACTATTGTTTGTACAGATGAACGTGGCACCTTCAGGTGTTTGGAAATTGGTCCCAAGGATGAACCAGAATTGTGGAGGTCTAGATTTTTTTGGCTGAGGTCTTGTGGAGGTCTTGGCTGATTTCTTTTGATTTTCCCATGATGTCAAGCAAAGTTTGAAGGTAGGCCTTGAAATACATCCACAGGTACACCTCCAATTGACTCAAATTATGAATTTTTAATTATTTCACCTTTATTTAACCAGGTAGGCAAGTTGAGAACAAGTTCTCATTTACAATTGCGACCTGGCAATTGATGTCAATTAGCCTATCAGAAGCTTCTAAAGCCAAGACATTTTCTTGAATTTTCCAAGCTGTTTAAAGGCACGGTCAACCTAGTGTATGTAAACTTCTGACCCACTGGAATTGTGATACAGTGAATTATAAGTGAAATAATCTGTCTGTAAACAATTGTTTGAAAAATTACTTCTGTCATACAAAAGTATGTCGTAACCAACTTGCCAAAACTATAGTTTGTTAATAAGAAATTTGTGGAGTGGTTGAAAAATTTGTTTTAATGACTCCAACCTAAGTGTATGTAAACTTCAGACTTCAAATGTAGCTAAGTAAAATGGAAGAATACTCTTATTGCAATGTGGATGGCTCGTAAAATAGCCTTTGGTTGTGCATAGTGTAGTTTGCGGTGTTGCCAGGGAACAGCACCCTCTGTTAGGAGGTGAAGATCTCCCGCACACCGTTTGCCGCTCTTGCTGTTTTGTTGGCCACCATCCTGGAAATATCCTGCAGAGCAGCAGACTTCCCTTCTGGCACATGGCGAGCTGAGATTAGGAGCACACTCTTAAAGGGAGTGCTCCTAATCTCAGTTTGTTACCTGTATAAAATATACCTGTCCACAGAAGCAATCAATCAATCAGATTCCAAACTCTCCACCATGGCCAAGACCAAAGATCTCTCCAAGGATGTCAGGGACAAGATTGTAGACTTACACAAGGCTGGAATGGGCTACAAGACCATCGCCAAGCAGCTTGGTGAGAAGGTGACAACAGTTTGTGTGATTATTCGCAAATGGAAGAAACACAAAAGAACTGTCCATCTCCCTCGGCCTGGGCCCCATGCAAGATCTCACCTCGTGGAGTTGCAATGATCATGAGAACGGTGAGGAATCAGCCATGAACTACACGGGAGGATCTTGTCAATGATCTCAAGGCAGCTGGGACCATTGTCACCAAGAAAACAATTGGTAGCACACTACGCCGTGAAGGCAGCGCCCGCAAGGTCCCCCTGCTCAAGAAAGCACATAT
Source organism: Oncorhynchus mykiss (assembly GCF_057628025.1). Classification (NCBI taxonomy): domain Eukaryota; kingdom Metazoa; phylum Chordata; class Actinopteri; order Salmoniformes; family Salmonidae; genus Oncorhynchus; species Oncorhynchus mykiss. The sequence continues at coordinate 56,937,869 of NC_143027.1, read as the reverse complement.
ACATGCCCGTCTGAAGTTGTCCTCTGAATCATTCAGATGTTCATTGGCAAACTGGGTGAAAGTGTTGTGGTCAGATGAGACCAAAATGAAGCTCTTTGGCATCAACTCAACTCGCCATGTTTTGAGGAGGAGGAATGCTGCCTATGACCCCAAGAACACCATCCCCACCGTCAAACATGGAGGTGGAAACATTATGCTTTGGGGGTGTTTTTCTGCTAAGGGGACAGGACAACTTCACCGCATCAAAGGGACGATGGACGGGGCCATGTACCGTCAAATCTTGGGTGAGAACCTCCTTCCCTCAGCCAGCGCATTGAAAATGTGTAGTGGATAGGTATTCCAGCATGATAATGACCCAAAACACAGCCAAGGCAACAAAGGAGTGGCTCAAGAAGAAGCACATTAAGGTCCTGGAGTGGCCTAGCCAGTCTCCAGACCTTAATCCCATATAAAATCTGTGGAGGGAGCTGAAGGTTTGAGTTGCCACACGTCAGCCTCAACCTTAATGAATTGGAGAAGATCTGCAAAGAGGAGTGGGACAAAATCCCTCCTGAGATGTGAGCAAACCTGGTGGCCAACTACAAGAAACATCTGACCTCTGTGATTGCCAACAAGGGTTTTGCCACCAAGTACTAAGTCATGTTTTGCAGAGGGGTCAAATACTTTTCCCCCATTAAAATGCAAACCAATTTATAACATTTTTGACATGCGTTTTTCTGTATTTTTTGGTTGTTATTCTGTCTCTCACTGTTCAAATAAACCTACCATTACAATTATAGACTGATCATTTCTATGTCAGTAGACAAACGTACAATATCAGCAGGGGATCAGAATCCACGCTCTACTAAGACTTGCTCGTTTGACACACGCTGTCTTGGACAGGATCAAAGTTTACAAACTCTGAGTGTTGGGCTTGGACAATGTCATCAATAAAAAGTGAGTATGTGATGACATCATTCAACAAATCTTCTTCCTTCAACCAATGACTATTTACAAAGTAGGTTAGGGCCTTCTTTCCATTTCTGCCTGCCATTTCCTTTGGATCCAAGAAAGAAAGATGCGAGACCAGATAATTCTTCAGTGGAGATTCCACAATGAGTTTAACAGTTGTGAGCGATTTTCAAGTCCATCAATGTTTTCTGTCCAATTTTCTTCCCTGCGGACAAGTCTCTCACAATTCTTTGAGTAACAAAGCCCAAGTCGACCTGTGAGGAGTCGATGTGATTGGATGACTGGTTCACCTTGACATCAAAAAGTTTTTGAGGGGTCTTTGCTTTTTTCATGAGGTCTGGCTTAATGAATCTGCTCCTCGAGCTCCTTAAGCAGCTTGAACAAGTCTGTAGAGAGAAATGGCACCATGGGCTTTTCGGTCTGGTAGCGTGTGAGGAATGGTGTCACTTCTTTGCTCACTGACAAGATGAAATTCAGTTTTGCTGTCATGAGCGGGTCCTTAACGGCCTCCTGAATCACCTCAAAGGACTTTGTGCCTGGATTTGGACATCTCTTCTCTACAGCCTTCACATATATGTTGCCAAATGGGGTTGAAACTAAACCTCTCAAGCACGGGCACATTTTCAACCCACCATGTCTTGCATAACTTAAGTGGCAATGGGGATCTGAAGTAGTCCTCCTTGCAGCCTGGAGTATCCTTCAGAAGTTGGTACATAGCATGAAATGCTCCATGTACAATATGGAGACTGCAACTGCCAGTGTTTATAAGGTGTACATCAAAATCTAGGAGAGACTTCTCAACCAATTTACATTTGGTCCATCCATTGAGAATTTTCTTTGGTAGATCTTTGGTGCTCTTCTTATAGACCGCTTTAAGGTCCAACGCAGTCGCATGTCCCATACATTTAGAATCATAAAATCTTGTCACAACTTCGTCCTCATCCCATAAACGGACATGAAAGTCACACTGCTTTGACTGTGTTTTTCCTGTTAAAACCTATTAGGTATAGGTGTTCCGCTAGCGCCAAATTCAAACAGAAATCTCATAATAAAAATTACTCAAACATAAAAGTGTTATACATCAGCTTAAAGATAAACTTCTTGTTAATCCAACCACAGTGTCAGATTTCAAAAGACTTTTACGGCGAAAGCATACCATGTGATTATCTGAGGACAGCGCCCAGCACACACAACATTACAAACAGTATCCAGCCAAGTAGAGGAGTAACAAAAGTCAGAAATAGCGATTAAAATTAATCACTTACCTTTGATCTTCATATGGTTGCACTCACAAGACTCCATGTTACACAATAAATGTTGGTTTTGTTCGATAAAGTCCCTCTTTATGTCCAAAAACCTCCGTTTTGTTGGTGCGTTTTGTTCAGTAATCCATTGGCACCAAGCGCGGTCACAGCAGGCAGATGAAAAGTCCAGAAATTACCATAAAAGTTTGTAGAAACTTGTCAAACGATGTTTATAATCAATCCTCAGGTTGTTTTTGTCATAAATAATCGATCATATTTCAACCGGACAATATCTCCGTCAATTGAAAATTAAAAACAAGAATGCACACTCCCGGTCATGCGCAGCAAACATCTCTGGAAATTTCCACTGTCCACTCATTGAATGTGGTGTTTCTCCCTCATTTTAGAGAGTAAAAGCCTGAAATAATGCCTAAAGACTGGCCACATGTAGGGAAAGCCATAGGGATCGTAAACTGGGTCATAAGTCTTTGTATGGTGGGTAGGCTTTCAATGGAAACAGCCATTTCAAAATAATAGCATTTCCTGGATGGATTTTCCTCAGGTTTTCGCCTGCCATATCAGTTCTGTTATACTCAGACATTATTTTAACAGTTTTGGAAACTTTACTACCATGCATATGTATATACTAGCTTCTGGGCCTGAGTAACAGGCAGTTTACATAGGGAACCTTATTCATCCAAACTACTCAATACTGCCCCCATTCCCAGAAAGGTTAAGGCTCTCATCAAAGCGAAGTACATATTCCTCCTCCCCAGCAGACAGTTGTATTAGACAACAAGTGCTTGAAATGAGGAGGCAAGCCATGTGCACACATAGCTGGACTTTGTTGCCCTGCATGCGAAGGTCTTGGCTATTGCACTGTCTGGGAACATCGCTGAGAACAGCACACCGAAGAGTAAAAAAAAGATTGAAATCAAATACTTGTTTCTGTTTCTAGCCGGTGTGTGAACGTGTGTGTCACAGAGAGAGAGAACATGAAAACAAACATAACATGTTCTTAAAAAGAATTTCATGTTACGGGTGACGGTTTATAAACCATGCCACTCACCCGTGCATTCACTAGAGTGGATAGAGTAGTGAGACTCCATCATATTCAGACCCCACAATGTCTCACCCCGCAATGTGTCCTCTTTGGGAATGGCAGTTATGACAGACTGTCTTGAGGAGGTGGTGAATGTGGTAGAAGATTGTACAGGTGGTGATGTAGATGACGATGACTTTTCCACATAGTTCAATAGAGTGGGAGCTGTAAGAAAATAAGTGTCCAAATCTGATGAATGACTAGCTAGCTGGCTAACGTTAGCTAGCATTAGTCATGAAACGTTGTCACAAACAACTCTAGTGAACATCCTTTAACAAAATGTAAACATTCAGCTAACGTTAGCAAACTGTTATTTATTTTAAATGTTCACTGTCCAGCTCTGTTTGACGGAAGTTGGCTAACGTAACATTAATAACTATTCTAACATTAGCTAGCTAGCACTATATTGACAGATGTGATTCTGTGGGAGAACTGACTGAGATGTCTAGATAACGTTAGCTACAGTAACATAGCAAACGTTAATTTGACTGAATAATTCTGTAACGTTAAAGTTAATTTACCCAACCACGAAGAGACAGAATAATCTAGCTAACTAATTAACGTTAGTAACTAACTAAGTATGGTTGTTGTATTCCTTTCTACATGTTCCTGGTGTAGGACCTACCTGCTTTTAACTTGCAGAGTTTTTATTTTATTTGATTTCACCTTTATTTAAACAGGTAGGCCAGTTGAGAGCAAGTTCTCATTTAACACTGCGACCTGGCCAAGATAAAGCAAAGCAGTGGGGTGACAACAACAGAGTTAAAGATGGGCTAAACAAACGTACAGTCAATAACACAATAGAAAAATTTATATACAGTGTGTGCAAATGTAATAAGATTTGTGAGGTAAGGCAATAAATAGGCCATAGTGGCAAAATAATTACAATTTAGCATTAACACTGGAGTGATAGATGTGCAGATGATGATGTGCAAGTAGAGATACGGGGGTGCAAAAGAACAAAGAAACTAATATGGGGATGAGGTAGTTGGGTGGGCTATTTACAGATGGGCTGTGTACAGGTGAAATGATCGGTAAGCAGCTCTGACAGCTCATGCTTAATGTTAGTGAGGGAGATATGTCTCCAGCTTCAGTGATTTTTGCAATTTGTTCCAGTCATTGGCAGCAGAGAACTGGAAGGAAAGGCGGCCAAAGGAGGTGTTTGCTTTGAGGATGACAGGTAAAATATACCCGCTGGAGCCCGTGAAATGGGTGGGTGTTGCTATTGTGACCAGTGAGCTGAGATAAGTCGGGGCTTTACCTAGCAAAGACTTATAGATGACCTTGAGCCAGTGGGTTTGGCGACGAATATGTAGCGAGGGCCAGCCAACGAGAGCATACAGGTCGCAGTGGTGGGTAGTATATGGGGCTTTGATGATAAAACAGATGGCACTGTGATAGACTACATCCAGTTTTCTGAGTAGAGGGTTGGAGTCTATTTTGTAAATGACATCGCCAAAGTCAAGGATCGGTAGGATAGTCAGTTTTACGAAGGTATGTTTGACAGTATGAGTGAAGGAGGCTTTATTGCGGAATAGGAGGCCAATTCTAGATTACATTTTTGATTGGGGATGCTTAATATGAGTCTGGAAGGAGAGTTTACAGTCTAACCAGACACCTAGGTATTTGTAGTTGTCCACATATTCAGTCAGAACCGTCCAGAGTAGTGATGCTAGTTGTGCGGGCGGGCAGCGATCGGTTGAAGAGCATGCATTTAGTTTTACTAGCATTTAAGAGCAGTTGGAGGCTACGGAAGAAGTGTTGTATGGCATTGAAGCTTGTTTGAAGGTTTGTTAGCAGAGGGTCCAAATAAGGGCCATATGTGTACAGAATGGTGTTGTCTGCGTAGAGGTGGATCAGAGAATCACGACATCATTGATATTTACAGAGAAAAGAGTCGGCCCAAGAATTGAACCATGTGGCACCACCATAGAGACTGTTCAGAAACACTATTGCATAGTGGAGAAGGTACGGTGGGGTTCGAAATGGTCAGTGATCTGCTTGTTAACTTGTCTTTTGAAGACTTTAGAAAGGCAGGGCAGGATGGATATAGGTCTGTAACAGTTTGGGTCGAGTGTCACTCCCTTTGAAGAGGGGGATGACCGCGGCAGCTTTGCAATCTTTAGGGATCTCAGACGATACGAAAGAGAGATTAAACAGGCTAGCAATAGGGGTTGCAAAATTTGTGTCAGATAATTTTAGAGAGGGTCCAGATTTTCTAGCCCAGCTGATTTGTAGGGGTCCAGATTTTGCAGCTCTTTCAAAACATTAGCTATCTGGATTTGGGTGAAGGGGAAGCGGGCGGGGGGGCTTGGGCAAGTTAATGCAGGGGGTGCAAAGCTGTTGGCCGGGGTAGGGGTAGCCAGGTGGAAAGCATATGGCCAGCTGTAGAAAAATGCTTATTGAGATTCTCGATTATCGTGGAATTATCGGTGGTGACAGTTTTTTCTAGCCTCAGTGCAGTGGGCAGCTGGGAGGAGGTGTTCTTATTCTCCATGGACTTTAGTGTCCCAAAACCTTTTGGAATTAGTGCTTCTGTTTGAAAAAGCTAGCCTTTGCTTTCCTAACTGACTGTGTATATTGGTTCCTGACATCCCTGAAAAGTTGCATATCGCGGGGGCTATTTGATGCTAATGCAGTAAGCCACAGAATGTTGTTGTGCTGGTCAAGGGCAGTCAAGTCATGAGTGAACCAAGGGCTATATCTGTTCTTTGTTAAAAAAAAAATTGGAATGGGGCATGCTTATTTAAGATGGTGAGGAAAGCACTTTTAAAGATCAACCAGGCATCCTCTACTGATGGGTTGAGGTCAATAACCTTCCAGGATACCCGGGCCAGGTCAATTAGAAAGGCCTGCTTGCTGAATTGTTTTAGGGAGCATTTGGCAGTGATGAGGGGTGGTCGTTTGTCCTTGGACTCATTATGGACGCAGGCAATGAGGCAGTGATCGCTGAGATCCTGGTTGAAGACAGCAGAGGTGTATTTAGAGGGCAAGTTGGTAAGGATGATATCTATGAGGGTGCCCATGTTTACGGATTTAGGGTTGTACCTGGTCGGTTCCTTGATCATTTGTGTGAGATTGAGGGCATCTAGTTTAGATTGTAGGACGGCCGGGGTGGTATGTAAAATAGATCTCCTTTCTATTTCTGACGCAGTTCGCGGTGCAAGTCCTGCCTCTCCCATCTCCTCATTGGTTTATTGAAGCAGGTACCCCTCTCCTCATTGGTTATACCCATGTGGGTGATTGAAAGACAAACTGTTTTGCCGGTAATCGTGGTAATACTATGAAAGTTTAGATGCGATCACCATATATGTTCAAAGATGAAAAAGCCTGGAAGGAGGAGAGATGACTAGAAACGATTCGGTTGGCCGTTTTATGTGTGGATTAATTGTCGGAGTAGAGGACCTTGTGCATTTCAGGTAAAATAACGACCCAATGTTTATATCCCAGGACAAATTAGCTAGCAACAGAAAGCTAGCTAAATAGGACAAATTAGCTAGCAAGCTAACTAGCTATATTGCCATACATGTTTAATTATTTTCGACCTGTCCCAAAATCAATGTAATTGGTTCAGAGTTTTTGATATTATAACCTGCGTGCCGTGATTGCGTTTGGTGTAGGGGGACAAAATACATTTATGCACGATGGCGCACGTGCACAGCCCGTTTGGGTTCTATGTCACGGCCATGTGTTGGTCTCAAACATAGGTTACAATGTTGCGCAAACTGTTGTGTCGAAAATCTACCCCCTGCCAGAACCCTCCCACCTCCCTTTCGTATGAACGTGCACGCACTCAAATCTGCATTGCTGTGGCTTGCTTGCGAGTTGGGATTTCTGCTCTTCACTCCGTTGTCAGGTTAGCCTGTTGAATATAACACACATTAATTAATTATTAATTTCGGTTGCCTATCCTGACGTGAAGTCTGTTCTAGAGATAGTATTTGACTCTAGTGACAAAGTGCCACAGAAAGTATTAAGCACTGGATTAGTAATAATGCATTCACTTTATAGAGCATTTTTATTGTAGCGCTGGTGATTTTAAGTGTCAAGGCTGTTGCCTAATATGTAAATTATAGTAGCCTATGTCACAATTGCAATGGTAGGCCCATTCCATAGCCTTTGTAGGATGAATAATAATTGATTGAATTCATAGAGTGCTTTTCCTATGTTTAGTTGTAACCACACGGGAGTCACAGATCATCTGACCAAAGCAGTAAAGAAGATCATTGAATTTTATGATGGTTTCTGAAAATGATTTGGTTTGGTGAGTGTACAGTATTCATTCACCTGTTTGTTTATGCTGGGAAAACATTTGGTCCAGATGGTCTTTGAATTGGGGATATGTGTCCCATCTGTAGCACCAATGGCGTTTGGAAAATCTGTGGGATGAATTATGCTATCATGTTTATCATGTTGTCTAGGTTTATTCATTTGGGATTAGAAAATCATTGCTAGCAGTCAATTGAGCGCAGCCTACTGTACCTGCAATCCTGTAAAAGTCATCCTTGACAGTTTGAAGGCCAGGGAATGCAACAAGTAGCCTACATTAAAACATATATTCAATGCGAGGTAGGCTCTACACACAGTTGCCTTGCCAAATATACTGAACAAAAATATAAATGCAACAATTTCAAAGATTTTGAGTTACAGTTCATATAAGGAACTCAGTCAATTGAATAAATGCATTATGTCCTAATCTATGGATTTCACAAGACTGAGAATACAGATATGCATATGTTGGTCACAGATACCTTTTAAAAAGCTTTCAACATCCTGGTCCTCAAATGAAACTGGTATACTTTCCTATTTATGCAATTTTTATTCCTCCGCCACTTTTTTAATACTTTATATTGGGCGGACAAACCAGTTCCCTAGCTCCTCCCGCTGCCACCTGCCTCCATTTTTGGGGTAATGCTGTAATATTGGATTGAGCAGACCTTCTCGTACAATTCTGATAACTCCATGAAAGACATAACCCTACCATTCCAATTGACAATATCATTTAAAAACAAAATACCCTTTTCAAACATCTGTTCCATAAATACAAGTATTTTATCAACCAGCACATTTGAGTTCAGCCATAATATTTGTTAATTATTTCAGGGGAGTGAAATTGAAATTGTTGCCAGCTTTGCAATGCTTGTTTGAAAAAGAGATACTTTGAAAAAAGTATAATTTTCAATTAATTGAAAATGAGACATGGCAATCTGCAGCACAAAGGCAAAAAGGCAATTTTTAAGCAATGGATGAGCTTTTCTTAGTAATCTACTTGAGAACCATTTAGGGTTCAAGTAAAACTTTTGAATAAGTAACACCTTTAGAGAGAGGTTTAGTGATTTTATATTTAATCATCTCAACCCACCCTATTCATATTCATGATATAGATTGGCACTCTTTATTTTGTCTGGTTTAAAGTGAAATATAGAGCAAAATGTTTTTTGCTCATATGATTTGAAAAATGAATCATCAGGAGTAGGCAGCGCCATAAATGAATAAGTAAACTGAGATATGACTAAGGAGTTAATCAGGGCAACTTTTCCAGAAATAGACAGGTATTTACCTCTCCATGGTTGCAGGACCTTGTCTATTTTTACAAGTTTTCTATTGAAATTCATTGTGGAGAGCTTATTTATATATTTTGTGATATGAATACCAACTATGTCTACTTCACCGTCAGCCCATTTTATAGGTAAACTGCTGGTAGTTGTATTTTTTAAGGATCCAATACGTAATATTGTACACTTGCCATAATTAGGTTTTAGTACAGAGAGTCCAGAAAAGTTATCTAGATCTTCAATGAGACATTGCGGGGTTCTAGCTTGCGGACTTAATATAAAACTTGAGTCATCAGCATACATGGACACCTTTGTTTTTAAGCCTTGGATTTCTAATCCTCTAATGTTGTTATTAGATCTGATTTTAATAGCTAGCATTTCAATGGCCATAATGAATAGATATGGTGACAGCGGATACCCTTGTTTAACTCCTCTTGACAATTCAAAACTCTCTGAGGAGTAGCCGTTAATAAATATTTTACACCTGGGGTTGCTAAACATTACTTTTACTAGTTTTATAAGAGAATCGCCGACATTCAAAACATCCAGGCATTTATAAATAAAATCCAGTCTTACTTGATCAAATGCCTTTTCAAAATCTGGTATAAATACCAAGCCTGGCTTCTTAATGTTTTCATGATGTTCTATTATTTCTAGTAGTTGTCATATATTATCTCCAATGTATTGTCCATGTAAAAAACCTGTCTGATCAGGATGAACAATACCTGATGAAAGCCTTTTAATTCTGAGTGATATGCATTTTGCTAGTATTTTTGCATTACAACATTTAAGTGTAAGGGGCCTCCAGTTTTTTAACTGGATCTTTTATATTTGCCATCTGGGTCTTGTTTTAATAATAGTGAAATCAGACCTTCCTGCTGAGTGCCTGACAGACTACCATTTCTATAGTAGTTAAAACAATCAAACAATGGTGCTTTTAGTATATCAAGAAATGCTTGATATACCTCTACCGGTATGCCATCAAGCCCTGGGGTTTTTCCAGACTGAAATTATTTAATAGCCTCAAAAATTATTCCTCTGTAATTTGGCCTTCGCACTGATCTTTCTGTACATTTGTTAATTGACCGCCATGCTTCACAGTAGGTATGGCAACTAAGCATTCTTTGTCCTCCAAACACGACGAGTTGAGTTTTTACCAAAAAGTTATATTTTGGTTTCATCTGACCATATGACATTCTCCCAATCTTCTTCTGGATCATCCAAATGCTCTCTAGCAAACTTCAGACGGGCCTGGACATGTACTGGCTTAAGCAGGGGGACACGTCTGGCACTGCAGGATTTGAGTCCGTGGCGGCGTAGTGTGTTACTGATGGTAGGCTTTGTTACTTTGGTCCCAGCTCTCTGCAGGTCATTCACTAGGTCCCCCCGTGTGGTTCTGGGATTTTTGCTCACCGTTCTTGTGATCATTTTGACCCCACGGGGTGAGATCTTGCGTGGAGCCCCAGATCGAGGGAGATTATCAGTGGTCTTGTATGTCTTCCATTTCCTAATAATTGCTCCCACAGTTGATTTATTCAAACCAAGCTGCTTACCTATTGCAGATTCAGTCTTCCCAGCCTTGTGCAGGTCTACAATTTTGTTTATGGTGTCCTTTGACAGCTCTTTGGTCTTGGCCATAGTGGAGTTTGGAGTGTGACTGTTTGAGGTTGTGACAGGTGTCTTTTATACTGATAACAAGTTCAAACAGGTGCCATTAATACAGGCAACGAGTGGAGGACAGAGGAGCCTCTTAAGGTCTGTGAGAGCCAGAAATCTTGCTTGTTTGAAGGTGACCAAATACTTATTTTCCACCATAATTTGCAAATAAATTCATTAAAAATCCTACAATGTGATTTTCTGGATTTCTTTTCTTCCATTTTGTCTGTCATAGTTGAAGTGTACATATGATGAAAATCTTTTTAAGTAGGAGAACTTGCACAATTTGTGGCTGACTAAATACTTTTTTGCCCCACTGTAGATTAATGAGCCAAATCTCTTTTTAGTCCACTTTCATATTCAAAAATATCCACCTTTCTTGTGAATCATTCCTGACTATTTGCATAATCAGATCAACATTTTTGTTAGTTAATATCATCACACCTTTTGGGTTCCTTTGTCCGTGACAGAAAATTATTTCACCACCCCATTCCTTTTTCCACGCAGCTTCATCTAAGGATGTAGACTTAGTTTTCTGTAAGCAGTATATGTTATATTCCTTTTCTTTTAGCCATTTAAAGACTGATCTTCTTTTTTTATAATCTGCTAAACTGTTACAATTATAACTAGATATACTTATTTCGCCCCTTACCGTAACTAGATAATATTCTCAGTCTAAATTGACCATCATTAGTGTTTTTAAAGTTTCTGCCATCAGAGGTATGACGGTCAAAATTAGAACATTCAAATGTCTGTTATTTAGAATTCAAGAAATAGGTTCTAGCAATATTTGTTTTATTCCCTTGCCTGTGAGCCTGTGCTGCAGATATTGGAAAATTGAGACAAGATATTATGTGTGTAGTAAATCTGAGTAGGTTGATGTGTATGATATTGGATGTGATTTAGTGAGTGTGTGTACGATGTCTGTAAGAGTCGGCAGGTAGCCTAGTGGTTTGAGCGTTGGGCCAATAACCGAAAGGTTGCAAGATCGAATCCCCGACCTGACAAAGTAAAAATCTGTTGTTCTGCCCCTAAACAAGGCAGTTAACCCACTGTTCCTAGGCCGTCATTGTAAATAAGAATTTGTAATGAATTGATTTACCAAGTTAAATAAGAGTAAGACTATAATGTGTTGTCCAAATAAATAATAACCCCGCCAATTTGCATGGTTGCGTGTCTATATGTGTAACATGTAGTGCATATAGCCTTAATATTCATGATGATAATTGTAATCCATATCGTATCTGCATCTTAATTACCTTTAACGTCATTAAAAAAACACATCCCAGCCGTTCCATAGCAATTGACATTTCATATGATCATGAGAGACCTTGCGTTACTATGGCGACGGCTTCACGACAGAACAGATTTATCCCGTGCAATATGTTATTATTCCCCAATGCCCCTATTCTGATATCTTCCCCTTGCTTGTTATAAACATGTAGACAAAGACATAGAAAAGATGGACAAACAAGAAACATATTAAATTATAGAACAGTTCTCGACAATCGAGGGAGAGCAGAGACTAGAGCGAGGTCAAGTGTGTATGTATAATTCTGTATGTGTAAGCGAGCATGTAATTGAGTATGTGTGTGTTCATATCCACTTCATAGTGTTCAGATATTTTTACGGTTCCCATACATTCTTTTTTTCGTAACCTGAAGCCACTGTAGAATTTATTAGGTGCCACAGTTTTCAGTGCATGTCAGAGCAAAAACATAGACATGAGGACGAAGGAATTGTCCGTAGAACTCGAGACCTCAGGGTACCAAACTATTTTTGCAGCATTGAAGGTCCCCAAGAACACAGTGGCCTCCATCATTCTTAAATAGAAGATTGGAACCACCAAGAATCTTCCTAGAGCTGGCCTCCCGGGCCAAACTGAGCAATCGGGTGAGAAGGGCCTTGGTCAGGGAGGTGACCAAGAACCAGATGGTCACTCTAACAGAGCTCCAGAGTTCCTCTGTGGAAATGGGAGAACCTTCCAGAAGGGCAACCATCTCTGCAGCACTTCACCAATCAGGCCTTTATGGTAGAGTGGCCAGACGGAAGCCACTCCTCAGTAAAAGGCACATGACAGCCCGCTTGGAGTTTGCCTAAAGGCACCTAAAGCACTCTCAGACCATGAGAAACAAGATCCTCTGGTCTGATGAAACCAAGATTTAACTCTTTGGCCTGAATACCAAGCGTCGCGTCTGGAGGAAACCTGACACCATCCCTACGGTGAAGCATGGTGGTGGCAGCATCATGCTGTAGGGATGTTTTTCAGCAACAGGGACTGGGAGACTAGTCAGGATTGATGGAAAGATGAACAGGGCAAAGTACAAAGAGATCCTTTATTTAAAAACTTGCTCCAGAGCACTCAGGACCTTAGACTGGGATGAAGGTTCACCTTCTAACAGGGCAACAACCCTAAGCACACAGCCAAGACAACGAAGGAGTGGCTTCGGGACAAGTCGCTGAATGTCCTTGAGTGGTCCAGCCAGAGCCCGGACTTGAACCTGATCGAACATCTCTGGAGAGACCTGAAAATAGCTGTGCAGTGACGCTCCCCATCCAACCTGACAGAGCTTGAGAGGAACTGCAGAGAAGAATGGAGAAATTCCCCAAATACAGGTTTGCCAAGCTTGTATTGCCATACCCAAGAATATTCGAGGCTGTAATCGCTGCCAAAGGTGCTTCAACAAAGTACTGAGTAAAGGGTTTGAATACTTATGTAAATGTGATATTTCCATTTTTTTTTTTAAATACATTTGCAAAAAATTCTAAAGAAACAGTTTTTGCTTTGTCATTATGGGGTATTATGTTTAGATTGATGAGGGGGGAAAAAACTAACAATTTAATTAATTTTAAAATAAGGCTATAATGGAGGGGAAAAAAATGGAAAAAGTGAAGGCGTCTGAAAATTTCAGAATGTACTTTATGGGTTGAGTAAATTGACCAGATATGTGTTATTGTGCTCATTCAACCATTCAGTAACCACTTGTGGAATGGGGCATTGTCATCCTGGAAGAGACCACTCCGATCAGGATATAAATTATTCACCATAGGTTGAACGTGATCACTCAGAATGGCTGTGTATTTATTGGCGCTAACCTTGCCCGCTAAGGGGTTGAGTGGACCTAAACCATTCCAGGAAAATGCACCCCACAGGTCACACCAGAACCCTCATTTACTCAAGTGTTTCCTTTATTTTGGCAGTTACGTGTACATGTAGGCCTACACAAGATGCATAATGCAAAATCTGTTCAGAAGCATTATACTCAGGATCACACAATCATGTAATGTTATCATGGATAAAGATTTACTTTGGACAGATTACCAACTTAATTTAACATACCTACAATAAAAAATGTTTTCATGTAGTTGCTTAAAAAAATACAATATTTAACTTTAAACAGAATGGTTTCTGGATATTGTATGAAGAAGACAATGCGTACAATTATTTAATGTTTTTGACAACAGTGGTCAGCATATCAACTCTGAAAATATAGTATTTTCAGAAATATCATATCAATGACATTGGCTGCTTTGTGGTGAATGGTAGGGTGAGCAATCTGACCATGGGAAACCACTTGTAGTCAGTTTTCGGCCTCCCCTGTGATTTAGGGAATGTGCTCTCGTGTGGCTTGAGCTTTGAGCTTGCGTGGAAGCCAATAGGTCAGCTCACTCAAAAAATGATCCCACAATTTTGTCCTAGAATAGACAGATCACCCCCCTCTTGTCACTCATACTAGAAACTATTATCTGTTACCTAGTTTACAACCATTGTATTGTAGTTACATGGATCTGTAAAGTTCTTTAAGGCCCTTCAAAATCTAGATTCTCAAAGTACTATCTTTAAAGATAGTCCTAGTTGTGGAGATAACATTAACATATGGTCTATGCAATGTATAGTTTCAGTATTTGACCTGATGGTATAGAGCACTGTAAGTGTAAGTGGTTGCCTTTTAAATGGTTGTTAAAAAGAATGAACCACAATGGGTGGTGTCTTTCTATATATATATATATATATATATATATATATATATATATATATATATATATATATATATATATATATATATATATATACACACACACACACACACACACAGCTCAAAAAAATAAAGGGAACACTAAAATAACACATCCTAGATCTGAATTAATGAAATGTTCTTATTAAATACTTTTTTCTTTACATAGTTGAATGTGCTGACAACAAAATCACACAAAAATTATCAATGGAAATCAAATTTATCAACCCATGGAGGTCTGGATTTGGAGTCACACTCAAAAGTAAAGTGGAAAACCACACTACAGGCTGATCCAACTTTGATGTAATGTCCTTAAAACAAGTCAAAATGAGGCTCAGTAGTGTGTGTGGCCTCCACGTGCCTGTATGACCTCCCTACAACGCCTGGGCATGCTCCTGATGAGGTGGCGGATGGTCTCCTGAGGGATCTCCTCCCAGACCTGGACTAAAGCATCCGCCAACTCCTGGACAGTCTGTGGTGCAACGTGGCGTTGGTGGATGGAGCGAGACATGATGTCCCAGATGTGCTCAATTGGATTCAGGTCTGGGGAACGAGAGGGCCAGTCCATAGCATCAATGCCTTCCTCTTGCAGGAACTGCTGACACACTCCAGCCACATGAGGTCTAGCATTGTCTTGCAGTAGGAGGAACCCAGGGCCAACCGCACCAGCATATGGTCTCACAAGGGGTCTGAGGATCTCATCTCGGTACCTAATGGCAGTCAGGCTACCTCTGGCGAGCACATGGAGGGCTGTGCGGCCCCCCAAAGAAATGCCACCCTACACCATGACTGACCCACCGCCAAACCGGTCATGCTGGAGGATGTTGCAGGCAGCAGAACGTTCTCCACGGCGTCTCCAGACTGTCACGTCTGTCACATGTGCTCAGTTTGAACCTGCTTTCATCTGTGAAGAGCACAGGGCGCCAGTGGCGAATTTGCCAATCTTGGTGTTCTCTGGCAAATGAAAAACGTCCTGCACGGTGTTGGGCTGTAAGCACAACCCCCACCTGTGGATGTCGGGCCCTCATACCACCCTCATGGAGTCTGTTTCTGACCGTTTGAGCAGACACATGCACATTTGTGGCCTGCTGGAGGTCATTTTGCAGGGCTCTGGCAGTGCTCCTCCTGTTCCTCCTTGCACAAAGGCGGGGGTAGCGGTCCTGCTGCTGGGTTGTTGCCCTCCTACGGCCTCCTCCACGTCTCCTGATGTACTGGCCTGTCTCCTGGTAGCGCCTCCATGCTCTGGACACTACGCTGACAGACACAGCAAACCTTCTTGCCACAGCTCGCATTGATGTGCCATCCTGGATGAGCTGCACTATCTGAGCCCCTTGTGTGGGTTGTAGACTCCGTCTCATGCTACCACTAGAGTGAAAGCACCGCCAGCATTCAAAAGTGACCAAAACATCAGCCAGGAAGCATAGGACCTGAGAAGTGGTCTGTGGTCCCCACCTGCAGAACCACTCCTTTATTGGGGGTGTCTTGCTAATTGCATATAATTTCCACCTGTTGTCTATTCCATTTGCACAATAGCATGTGACATTTATTGTCAATCAGTGTTGCTTCCTAAGTGGACAGTTTGATTTCACAGAAATGTAATTGACTTGGAGTTACATTGTTGTTTGTGTTCCCTTTATTGTTTTGAGCAGTGTGTATATATATATATATATATATATATATATATATAACTTTCTTCTCGTAGAACAACCACTGTTGTTGTTTCCTCTTTTTTCTTCATTACCTTACAGTTGCTCGGGGACCTTGAAGACCCACCAACCATGTGTCTCTCATATAACTTCTCAGATCCATCTGATAGAAGTTATTATTTCTGAGAAGTTAAATGAGAGACACATGGTTGATTGTGCCTTTTAATGTCCCTCAGCATCTGTAGGCTATAGTAGGTCAACTGGTGAGCAGATCTGTCAGATTGAGAGCTGTGGGAGTGGTGTTTCCAGAACAGTCTCTGTGCTCTAACATTATTTATCACTACAGCCAAAGATACCAGCATGTAATACCTTAATGACTCCTCAAAGTCCCTCAGGGTGAATTAAACTTTGTCAGAAGAGAGGAACATACAACAGCGCTCTTCAGCAGATTTCCAAGAGTGAGTTCAAATAATAGTTATATTGTATGTAGCCTACAGTTTAGTTCAATATCATCTATTTGTTTTTCCTTACTCATTGATCACATCCAACGTCAAATCATCTCACACTATTAGCCGTGGTTTGTTGAAGATGATTGTATTGAAAAAAGTATTGTCATTTGGCTACAGTAGGCTACTTTCACCAGGAACCAGACGAACTATTAATATTATGTGATTTACATGATGACCTATAGATGGTGCTGTTCACAAGTATTTGAATAAGGCAGTGGACCAAGCAACAAGTGTTTGGCATAATTCAAATAAATCTATTAATTCCACAGACAATTATGTTATGTCACGTAGAGTTGTAGCCCATGTGTTGAGTGATAATTAATGAAAAAGGTTTGATTCACATGGCCTGATCATAATTATCACTGTGAACTAGAGACTCGCCTCTAGTCAGTAAAGGGTTAACGCCTGTAATTGGATGAATGGATATTGTGGTTCGCCACAACATCTGATTACACAGCGTTGGAGACCTCTCCAGAACAACCGGGAGGATTGCCTTTGTACCTTCCTGCCCGTTAGATAGCACACGTTTTTGGGGGCTTTTGTTGCACTGTTTCTGACTAAAGTACATTTAACCAATTTACCGCCGATGATATTAGGCCTACCTCGTGAATTTGAAGGGGCAGGAAATATAATAATTATATCTTCGTTGCAATGGCAGAGTGGTATCTACGATGGCCTTCGCTGTTTTCGGGAAAGTTCTTAAGCGAAATTGTTGATGCACTTGGTTTGGTCAAGGGATTGCTTTGGGAGTTTTCGCTCCGGCGTTGGTAAACTCGTCGAGAGACGAGGGATTTGAAGCTGCAACAGGTAGGTCGCAAACTGGATAGAAACTAAGTAGACACGATATGGTTACAATTTTGTAACAATTCGACTTGTGTTTGCGTCTGTTCTGTTGTTGCGGTGAGCAGGAGTTACATTGTGTCGATAATGACCTAGATATCAGCCAGGGTAGGCTTAACCATAGGCGTAACTACGACTGCATGAATGTAAGATCAAACGTGCATGGTGATTTATGTTGAGTGACTATCTCCTGGCATATTATTAAATTGTGTTTGGATTCACATGTGATTTTAAATACCCTTTGCAATGTGTATTTAAGGCGGTGGAACAATACATTTATCCTTGGGCTACTGTAGGCTATACACCTCTTCAATGGATATCATCTATTAGGCTACTGCTATTCGACAGGAAGCTATTTGGCGAACGTTCAAGGTTTGTGTAAGACTGTAAAGTGAATTTGAGATTAAATAACGTTGTGTAGGCCAACAGAGCAATTGCTTTGTCTGTCAATATCTTTCAATAGCTTAACAATATGGCTATTAGTTGTGTTGTGAGCAGAACTGCCAATACACAGGATAGATTGGGCAACCTCCAATTGAAGATACATTGCTCTGTTGTAATATGAGAACAACCCACCCTTTTTAAAAGCATGTGTAATTTCATAGAAATATAGATTTTCAGAACCATTAAGCATGATCACTGATATGCCTGATCCTAGCATACTTAGACTAAGCAAGAAATTGGTACACAATATATTGCTTAGTCTGATACTTTAGCTGGTTATTGTTCAACAAAACCTGCTTTCTTTATGCAACAGAATTGGATCTTTTTCTAGTCTCATTTATTGCAGTGTAGCCTATATGCTTCTCCTGGGGGACACAGCCATTCTCTAAGGACTGTTTTTGGAAACAATGGCCTGGACATGGTACACTATGTTAATGTGTGACACATCACCTTGAGACAATGCCATTAAGGCACACTGCATTAGACTCTGTGTGTCTATAATGGAGCCTCTGGTGGTCTCACACTTGCTGCCAAGCTTTCTCGTTGCTTAAATAACCCTTCCTGCTGTTATACTATCTTGAGCCTGGAGTGCAGGATTTTCTCAATGCCAGCTCTATGAGATCTGTGGTTTAGAAATGGGCGATTCAAGTCCGTCTGCAAGTAGCTAAAACAGTCGGCCTTTCCTTAGGCTGGTTGTGTGTAGGCCAGTACTAACTGCACTCTGTACATTGACATTGCTTTAAACTTCTTCCTCCATTAGTTTCAAGGATTGTAAGAGGGAATCATCTGAAGTACAGAGATATTCAACACCAGTCCTTGAGGGCCTCAGTACTGCTGTTTCTTTTCTTTTTTTCATTGTTGTTGAAGACAACCTGTATTGATTATTGACACCTCCAGAGATTTTAGCACAGAGCAGACTACTGTTTTTATTCCTTTGTTCTATGTAGTTATTGGACATGTTTGTTCCACAACCTGTCTTTGTTTCTCATTACCAACACTGGGATTTGAGGTTCACTTGGCCCTCTAGGGTAGGGTACATGGAGCTGTGCTGTGGCCAAACAGTGTATCCTTTTACTGGGGTAGGTGCTCCATGGAAGATTTGCAGAAATGCAAACCATTGGGCTTGAATTCTGGATGTTTGACTTTAGACTTGAGGTGGCGTTTTTAGTTATATTATTGCGTATGCAACTGCAATCGACCAGCCACTAAATATTATGTAATCTTTTAAACAATGAATCAATTATGTAAACATTCCTGTGTTGGTTGGTGACAGTGGAGAACACTTTGCATCACTGTCCTATCCACAGGGTTTTCCAAAATCCCCCCCCCCCCCCCCCCCAGGTGCATGTTTTGCCCTAGCACTACACAGCCGATTTAAAATAATCAAAGCTTGATGATGAGTTGGTTATTTGAATCAGCTGTATAGTGCTAGGGCAGCAAAACAAAGAAACTTACCCCCCAGGACTGAACCCTGATATCCAGATCCATTAGCCTGCCTTTTGTCAGCATTGGACTGCTTATGTAATTAAGCCAGGTCTCTCATTGAAATAATCCATGACTTCAGTCGTCAGTGTCAATGACTGACATGCCTGATCACTCAAGCCATGTGCTTCAGTGACGTGTCCTCTGGATCTGTCAATTCAAAGGGATGGGCTAGTTCAACCAATGTACTAATTTACCCCATGACGGGCTACCTAGGTCAACCGAAGGGTCAGACACTCAACATGCGGGTTTGGTTTAGTGTTAGCATCCTTGAGTGCAAAACAATTTTAGTGGTTGGATCCCTGTTGCGTGCCCCAAACATGTCTATCAACTCAAAGTAACTTGTTATGGAATGCTTTAATTTAGGTGGAGGAAATTAAGTTTGTTGACATGGAGGATGTCTCAGTTCTGGGAAGCGGCCATATGCTTCAGCTAGTGAGAGAAGCATGATTAATGTTAGCCTTATGTAGTGAAGGAATGTCTAAAATGCCATGGGGGCTGTCACCTGCCTTCAGTTTCTTTGGTCTTGTCTACACTTGATACTTAAATGCGACTTCTGCTATCAGAGTACGAAGATCGCTTTGGCTGGATTTTTGTGTAGATCTGGTTGACCACTTCAGAAGGTGGTCAGGGATGCATTGTGTGAGGATTTCTCCTGTGTCTGGGCGGAATCCGGCTACCAAAAATTGCATTCAGTGGGTGACGTCAGCAGCACTCCTCCCACAAGTCTCCAGAAAACTTGTTTTGAGACCGAGAGGCACCTTTTCTTTACCACTTTGGCAGAAATACGTTCCTTGTGTGTGAGGAATGTGTTTGCTGGCCTCATGCTAGCCAGCTAGTTAATATTTAGATTTTTTTTGTGTGTAGCTAGTTATGCAATCCCTTTATTTATTGTTGCTTGCTGGCTAGATACAGATTTTATCTGGCTAGGTAGCTACAGTAATTACTACTGCCGTCAGTTATTTTTTAAAATTCTAACCCCTGGTTGAAATTGAGTGTTTGGTGTATTCGTTTGATTTTCAACTGCAAAAGACAAAATGTAATGACAGTTTAAGATTGTTAACTAGAATGTAAATTTAAAAAACAAAATTAAGGCCTGGACTAAATTATTTAAAGTCCATTTGGTTGAAAGCAAGTGATTCTCATTTGTATAATTTCTCACCTCGGGTAAGTTGCAGGTGCGTACAGGGTAAAAATAGCCGTTCATCCAGTTTTGAAAAGAGAACCGAATATTCTGCTACATTTAATATTTGACCGTGACTGTAAGTAACCTTGTCTCAGCCCCCCAACCCAGGGTTGGTAACAAAATATTGGGGCTGAAGTTCCAAATGGATTTCTTCTCTTTGATTCCTAGCAGGTTATTTTAGATGTGATCCTGACCTTCCGTAGTTGGAGGGTCTCTTTTTAGAGGTCGACCGATTAATCGGAAAGGCCGATTTTAATTAGGGCCGATTTCAAGTTTTCATAACATTCTGCATTTTTGGACGCTCATTGCACTCCACGAGGAGACTGCGTGGCAGGCTTGACTACCTGTTATGCGAGTGCAACAAGGAGCCAAGGTAAGGTGCTAGCTAGAATTAAACTTATCTTATAAAAACAATCAATCTTAACATAATCACTAGTTAACTACACATGGTTGTTATTACTAGTTTATCTAGCTTGTCCTGCATTGCTTATAATTGATGCAGTGCCTGTTAAATTATCATTGAATTATAGCCTACTTTGCCAAACTGGTGATTAAACACTGTCGTTGCACCAATGTGTACCTAACCATAAACATCAACGCCTTTCTTAAAATCAATACACAAGTATATATTTTTAAACCTGCATATTTAGTTAATATTGCCTGCTAACATGAATTTCTTTTAACTAGGGGAATTGTCACTTCTCTTGCGTTCTGTGCAGCAGAGTCGGGGTATATGCAGCAGTTTGGGCTGCCTGGCACGTTGCAAACTGTGTGAAGACTATTTCTTCCTAACAAAGACAGCCAACTTCGTCAAAAGGGGAATGATTTAACAAAAGCGCATTTGCGAAAAAGCATAATCGTTGCACGAATGTACCTAACCATACACATCAATGCCTTTCTTAAAATCAATACACAGAAGTATATGTTTTTAAACCTGCATATTTAGTGAAAAGAAATTCATGTTAGCAGCCAATATTAAACTAGTTTAACTTCTCTTGCATTTGCACGCAGAGTCCGGGTATATGCAACACTTTTGGCCACCTGGCTCGTTGCAAACTAATTGGCCAGAATTTTACATGATTATGACATAACATTGAAGGTTGTGAAATGTAACAAGAATATTTAGACTTATGGATGCCACCCGTGAGAGAGAATACGGAAAGGTTCCATATTTCACTTAAAGAATAAACGTTTTGTTTTCGAGATGATAGTTTCCGGATTCGGCCATATTAATGACCTAAGGCTCGTATTTCTCTGTGTTATCATGTTATAACTAAGTCTATGATTTGATAGAGCAGTCTGACTGAGCGATGGTAGGCACCAGCAGGCTTGTAAGCATTCATTCAAACAGCACTTTAGTGCGTTTGCCAGCAGTTCTTCACAATGATCCAAGTATTGCGCAGTTTATGACTTCAAGCCTATCAACTCCCGAGATTAGGCTGGTGTAACCGATGTGAAATGGCTAGCTAGTTAGCGGGGTGCGCGCTAATAGTGCTTCAATTGGTGATGTAACTCGCTCTGAGCGTTCTAGTAGTTGTTCCCCTTGCTCTGCATGGGTAATGCTGCTTCGATGGTTGCTTTTGTTGTATTGCTGGTTCGAGCCCAGGGAGGAGCGAGGAGAGGGACGGAAGCTATACTGTTACACTGGCAATACTAAAGTGTTATAAGAACATCCAATAGTCAAAGGTTAATGAAATACAAATGGTATAGAGAGAGATTGTCCTATAATAACGACGACCCAAAACTTCTTACCTGGGAATATTGAAGACTCATGTTAAAAGGAACCACCAGTTTTCATGTGTTCATGTCCTGAGCAAGGAACTTAAACGTTAGCTTTTTTACATGGCACATACTGCACTTTTACTTTCTTCTCAAACACTTTGTTTTTGTATTATTTAAACCAAATTCAACATTTCATTTTCTTTGAGGCTAAATTGATTTGATTGATGTATTATATTACGTTAAAATAAGTGTTCATTCTGTATTGTTGTAATTGTCATTATTACAAATACATTTTTAAGAAATCATCCGATTTAATCAGTATCGGCTTTTTTTTGGTCCTCCAATAATCGGTATCGGTGTTGAAAAATCATAATCGGTCAACCTGTATTCTCTTCCAAGACCACCACACTGCATAGTTTTCCAGCACACCCATGACTGGTTTTCCAATGCTTCTGTGTGGCATTTCACTCTCTAATTCAGAATCTGCCACCTTTTGGAGCCAGGACTTATTATAACCATCTGACTGCCAGCCTCAGTCATGCTCTGATCGTGAGTGGTTCTCCTCCACTGCTCATGCTGTGCTCCTCTATACTTGATTTCTCCCTGTTATCCTCAGTTCTCACACTCTGCCCCTCTCTTCCAGTGCCACAGAGAAAGCCAAGTTCCTCAACAGGGACCTCTCTTCCAGTGCCACAGAAAGCCAAGTTCCTCAACAGGGACGTCATCTTTGACCTCATCCCATCTCAATTAATTTAATTTTGGGTAAGTCCTCTTCGGGTTCCACTCCTATGCAATTTGTGGATAATGCATTTTTATATTTTATTTTTTTCCTCTGTGCTGTATTTGTCTGATTTGAATATTATTGGGTAGTCTGTCTGACCTTTTGGGGATGGGCTGTTTCCCCATTGCTATGAGGTTTATGTCATCTCCCTCAGTTAATCTTCACCTCTACCATGATTCACACAAGAATGCCTGGCCTCTTAATCCAATAATTAGAATGTGTGAAGTTTTTCACCTAAAATGTGATACTCAGTCACTATCGATAGCAATCAATGAGTAATATTGAGTTCTTATATGCCATACATTTTCAGGCTTTAATAGTATTCAGCATAAGTATTTCCTTTGCTGTGTTAATGTCCTATTGCTGTAGCAACAATTGTTTGCTTTGGTTTGTGAAACACTGGGATTATCACCTTGTGTTCTTCAGTGCAGGAATGATCTATATTTAGGAGTTGTGCATTCGGAAAGTATTCAGACCCCTTGACTTTTCAACATTTGGTACGTTACAGCCTTATTCTAAAATGTATTAAATAACACTTTTTCCTCATCAATACCCCATAATGACAAAGTGAACGTTTTTAGAAATTGTATTTAAAATGACAAACTGAATTACCTTATTTACATAAGTATTCGATAAGATGGCGCCGATGAACATGGCTGTTTTACATTCTCCCAACCAATTGTGCAATTTCTTTTTTTGTGTAACTTATTTTTTAACTTATTGTGTACATAATGTTGCTACTACCGTCTCTTATGGCCGAAAATAACCTCTGGACATCAGAAAAGAGTTTACCCACCGCGGAATGGAAGAAACTTTTTCCTTTAAGGATATCTGGCTTTCACTGGAACAGGCCCAGATCCACACCTTTTGCGTGAAGAAAAGATGCCAGAAAAGGGGACGCAGATCGGGGCTCCTTCTGAGAAGCCGGAGGCGAGCAAGTAAACTCCCAATGCCTTCCATTCTTCTTGCTTGGTGACATATTAAGATTATACGACCAATGGGCCATTGAAAAGTGTAATATTTTATGGTTCACCGAGACGTGGCTGAACAAAGAAATTGACAATATAGAGTGGACGGGATTTTCCATGCATCGGCAGAACAGAGACGCTACCTCTGGTAAGACGAGGGGTGGGAGTGTCTTTTTGTCAATAACAACTGGAGCGATGTCTAATATTAATGAAGTTTTGAGGTATTGCTTGCCTGAGTGTGGTCGACAGAATACCTCATGGTAAGCTATCTACCAAGAGTTTTCATCAGTATTATTCATGGCCGTCTATTTACCACCATAAAGCGGCGCTGGCACTAAGACCGCTCTCAACCAACTCTATAAGGCCATAAGCAAAGAAGAAAATGCTCACCCAGAAACCGCGCTCCTCGTGGCCGGGGACTTTAACGCAGGAAAACTTAAATCAGTTTTACCACATTTTTACCAACATGTCACATGTGCAACCAGGGGGGAAAACATTCTTAGTCCATCTTTACTCCACACACAGATGCATACAAAGCTCTCCCCCGCCCTCCATTTGGAAAATCTCACCACAATTCTATCTTCCTGATTCCTGCTTACAAGCAAAAACTAAAGCAGGAAATACCGGTGACTCGCTCAATACAGAAGTGGTCAGATGACGTGGATGCTACACTACAGGACTTTTTTGCTAGCACAGACTGGAATATGTTCCGGGACACATCCAATGGCATTGAGGAATACACCACCCCAGTCATCGACTTAATCAATAAGTGCATCAATGACGTCGTCCCCACAGTGACTGTACGTACATATCCCAACCAGAAGCCATGGATTACAGGCAACATCCGCATCGCGCTAAATGCTTTTCCTGCCACTTTCAAGGAATGGGAGACAAATCCGGACGCTTATTAGAAATCCCGCTAGGCCCTCAGACGAACCATTCAAACAAGCAAAGCGTCAATAAAGGATTAAGATTGTATCCTACTGCTCTGAAGCTGGTCGACTGTGGCAGTGTTTAAGCTATTAAGGGCTATGAAAGGAAACCCAGACGCGAGCTGCCCAGTGACGCAAGCCTATCAGACGAGCTAAATGCCTCTTAAGCTCGCTTTGAGGTAAGCAACACTGAAGCATGCACGAGACCACCAGCTGTCCTGGATGACTGTGTGATAACGCTCTCGGTACCCAATGTGTACAAAACCTTTTAAACAGGTCAACATTCACAAAGCCGCGAGGCCAGATGGATTACCAGGACGTGTACTCAAAGCATGCGCGGACCAACTGGCAAGTGACTACACTGACATTTTCAAAGCAGAGCACCATAGTCCCTGTGCCCACTCACGGCGGTAGTCGTGAAGTGCTTTGAAAGGCTGCGCATGGCTCACATCAACAGCATTCTTCTGGACATCATAGACGCACTCCAATTTGCATACCGCCCCAACAGATCCAAAGATGACGCAGTCTCAATCGCACTCCACACCATCCTTTCTCACCTGGACAAAAGGAACACCAATGTGAGAGTGCTGTTTATCGGCTACAGCTCAGCATTCAACACTATAGTGCCCTTAAAGCTCATCACCAAGCTAAGGACTTTGGGACTAAACACCTCCCTCTGCAACTGGATCCTGGACATCCTGACGGGTCCGCCCCCAGGTAGTAAGGGTAGGTAACAACATATCTGCCATGCTTATCCTCAACACTGGTGCCCCTCAGGGGTGTGTACTTAGTCTCTTCCTGTATTCCCTGTTCACCCATGACTGCGTGGCCAAACACGACAACACCATTAAGTTTGCTGACAACACACAGTGGTAGGCCTGATCACTGACCACAATGAAACAGCTTATAGGGAGGAGTTCAGAGAACTGTCAGTGTGGTGCTAGGACAACAACCTCTCCCTCAATGTGAGCAAGACAAAGGAGCTGATCGTGGACTACAGGAAAAGGCGGGCCGAACAGGCCCCCATTAACATCAACAGGGCTGTAGTGGAGCGGTTGAAGAGCTTCAAGTTCCTTGGTGTCAACATCACCAACAAACTATCATGGTCCAAGCACACCAAGACAGTTGTGAAGCGGGCACGACAAAATCTATTCCCCCTCAGGAGACTGAAATATTTGGCATGGGTCCTCAGATCCTCAAAAGGATGTACAGCTGCACCATTGAGAGCATGGTTGCATCACTGCCTGGTATGGCAACTGCTCGGCATCTGACCAAGGCGCTACAGAGGGTAGTGCGAATGCCCCAGTACCTCACAGGGGCCAAGCTTCCTGCCATCTGGGACCTATATAATAGGTGGTGTCAGATGAAAGCCCATAAATTTGTCAGACTCCAGTCACCCACGTTATAGACTGTTTTCTCTGCTACCACACAGCAAAGCGGTGCCAGAGCGCAAGTCTAGGACCAAAAGGCTCCTCAACAGCTTCTACCCCCAAGCCATTAGAGCTGAACAATTCATAAAAATCGCCACCGGACAATATACATTGACCCTCCCCCCTTCCCCCATAGCTGCACATGCTGCTCGTATAATGACTACAAGTTTCCAGTGTAGTTTATGAGCTCTTGGCTTCTCCTTTTAATCTGAACCAATTTTGGAGGGAACAGGAGCCAATGTTCAGTTTCTTACTCTGTCAGCATGGATAACATCCCGAGGAGAGACGTACAACTTAATATCTCCAGGTAGTGTTTCTAGGTTTTGTCATTTTATTAATCTAGCTGGAATGTTTGTCTCTAAGCAATGTAAGTAAACCAGTTCCACATGCTACGAGTTGTTCTTAAAGCCACATCTGAGGGGGGCGGCGGGGTGAAAAGCTCCCATAATGGGTTCTGAATGTGCTGCCATTTGGTATCCAGTTTCCCTCTATGCTGTTCAGTCCTTGGCCTACTGGCCCACAAATACGTGTTTCCAGCTCTGACTTGAGACAACTAGTGCACTTTTTCCATGAAGGGTTCAGCAGTCTTTGACCCAAATCCCTCTGACTGCTACACAGGATCTGCTGTCTTCTGTCAGCCATGCCCCCGCTGAGGATTTCATCTCCCAGAGATTTAAACAGACACATTCCAGTTCTGCTAAGTGATCTGGATGAGCTGAGCATACTGCCTAAACAAAGTCAGTGACCGGTGGAACGTCAACATCCTCTGACACAGGGATGTTGTCCAAATGAAGGCCTGCAGCACATGGTCTGTTGCCTCTGGGCCTGTGTGGAAGTTTGTTGCTCAGCTCACACTTATGGTGGTTATGTGCTTTCAATTGTCAGGGGTCTTCCTTAATGCTTGTCATGTACTTTGTTTTCCACAGTGTTTAGGAAAACTATTCATGGTGCTTTAAACGTTTTTGTTAGACAATATACATTGAATAGAAAAGGCACAGTTAGGCAAGGACCTAGTGGAATTTCTGAAATTATATCTATTTTTGGGCTTGTTTTTCAATACTACATTTTTTTTATTGGTATTTTATATGTTTCAACAAATGCCACAGATTAAGCATGTAATCTCTGAGTAAAGGATACATGCAATGAGATCCAGATGTCATAGGTATGATTCTGCAGCCTGTCATGTTTACAGACTTAATCTTCTGTAGTGTGAATTGTGTGTACTCTAAGTGGTTGCTCTGCCTTTAATTTGAATTTATTTGTGCTCTTATCCTTGTGATTTAAATATCAGATGGCAAAGCCATCTGTTCGATTTTCACCCTCATGTTCTGTTAAAGTAACTAATATCCCTAGATTCCATACATTTATGGCATCTGTATAAAAACATGACATATTAGTATCTATTGAATCTGAGCCTCTGGCCCCTCCAGAGACTAAATCTGTATCCGTATGTTGAATCCAATGTGACCTAGATATTCAAGCTGCTGATATGTCTTACTTATGCCGTCAGCTGGTCATTGACTGGAGATTAGTGGTGTTTGACCCCTCCTTTACCCGCCCTACGAGCTGCTAGTTTTCCCCCATGGTTCAGGGCTTACATTACTTTACCCTGGGCTTCAATCACCTTTGTCATGCTGCATCCCCACACCAGCCAACTTTTCCACTCTCGAGATGGGTCAGAGATATTTATTTTTCAATTAGCAGGCCTTGCTGAAGTGAGCCTGTCATAGATGTTCCTGTTTTGGCATGTTTGTGGAAAATGCCTCTCCTGCTAGCATACATTCTGCTGCCTGACAGCACCGCCCCACCCCTCCTAGCCATCAGAAAGTTGAGGGATATTGAATGTCTGAACTGTCTCCCGCAAATTGAGCCTCTTCTCTGCCTCTTCATCCCAAGCAGTCCATCCATGATCTGTTAATATCAGTCCTGTGTGAATGTAAACAAGCAGCTTATCACATTAAAAGCTATGTCACACAAACTCTGTCTGACTGAGGTCTGGTAATTCTCACCAAGGGTATGTTAAGGAAATATTGTGTGTAACATTTTCTGTTTAACAGTAGCTCGATTTCCATTCAAATGTGCCATTTCTCATGCGAGTATTCTAGAATCCGCATAAAGTGTATTTTCCCACCAGTGGTATGTTTCCACCGAATGGACTTGTTGCAGCTTAAAATCAGTGAGTGCTGACAAAGCGCGCACAATGTACTTTTTCACATCCGTTTTCATGTACCGAATAAAAATCTAGTTCCCATTGCATTTTCAACTCTACCGATTTTTTGTTTTGTCACAACGCAATAGTTGAAATAGGAAATGTGCCTGCTCTGATCTTGGCTCCTTCATCAGCTTTGTAGATACAGTGCCGGTTGGCTAGTCTACTGATGCGATTATTATGAATAAGAATGCGAGAATGCTTTTTATTTCGTTCAGGCATCAACGATCATGTTACTAAAATAATATGCCCTCTATTTATTGGAAAGCAGCACCAAGCTCATCACCTTGCGCTTTCACCACTGTTAACTTCAGCTGTCGCTATTACTTTGTATGTACAATGACTTCATACACATGAAAAATGTGGATGGAACCATTTAATGTCTATCATATTTGTATTCTAATAATAATGGTGTAGCATATGTCCTCTACATGACCCAAAGTATGTGGACACACGCTCGTCGAACACTTAATTCCAAAATAATAGGCATTAATATGGAGTTGGTCCTCCACTCTTCTGGTAAGGCTTTCCACTAGATGTTGGATCATTGCTGTGGGGACCAATTCAGCCAAGAGCATAAGTAAGGTTGGGCTATTAGGACTGGCTCTGTCGACATTCCAATTCAGCCCAAATGTGTTCGATGGGGTTGAGGTCAGGGCTCTGTGCAGGACAGTCTTGTTCTTCCACCTATCTCACTTTGTGCACTGGGGCATTGTCATGCTTAAACAGGAAAGGGCCAGCCACGAAGTTGAAAGCACAGAATTCTCTAGAATGTAATTAATGCTGTAGCGTTAAGATTTTCCTTCACTGGAACTAAGGAGCCTGAACCGTGAAAAACAGCCCCAGACCATTATTCCTCCACCAAACCTTACAGTTAATCCCACCTTCCTTAAAAACCTCCTGCCGCGCAGATCCCTTTAGTGGGATAATTTTCGTCAACATCCGGTGAATTGCAGAGCGCCAAATTCAAATTAAATTACTAAAAATATTTAATTTTCATGAAATGACAGGTGCAATATACCAAAACACAGCTTTACTTGTTGTTAATCCACCTGGTGTGTCAGATTTCAAAGGCTTTACGGTGAAAGCAAACCATGCGATTATGTGAGGACAGCTTTCAGCAGACATTACAAACAGCTAACAGCAAAGTAGATTGGTCACGAAAGTCAAAAACAATAAAATTGATCGCTTACCTTTTGATCTTCATATTTTTGCACTCAAGACTCCCAGTTACACAATAAATGTTTGTTTTCGATAAGATTCTCTTTTATATCCAAAAACCTCCATTTGGTTGGCACGTTTTGTTCAGAAATCCACAGGCTCGTGCGGTCACGACGGGCAGACAAATTCCAAATAGTATCCGTAAAGTTCGTAGAAACATGTCAAATGTTTTTTATAATCAATCCTCAGGTTGTTTTTACAATAAATAATCAATATTTCAACCGGACGGTAGCCTTTTCAATAGAAGAGAAAGAAAAGTCCTCAGATTTGTGCATGCGCGTGCGCCTGGAGCGAGACCATCTGGCTATCCACTGACGCGATGTGATCTTTCTCGCTCATTTTTCAGAATAAAAGCCTGAAACTGTCTAAAGCCTCTACACACCTTGTGGAAGCCATAATGAAAGGAATTGGGTTGATATCCCTTATATGGGAGGATAGGCTTGCAATGGAAAAGAGTAGTTTCAGAAAAACAGCACTTTCTGGATTTTTCCTCAGGACATTATTTTGACATTTTTGGAAACTTTGGAGTTTTCTATGCTAATCTGCCAATTATATGCATATTCTAGCTTCTGGGCCTGAGAAATAGGCAGTTTACTTTGGGCACGTTTTTCACCCAAACATCAAAATACTGCCCCCTAGCTTAGAGGTTAATGCATAGTGTCATCCTGGCATCCGCCTAACCCAGATTCCAGATGGTGCCAGATGGTGAAGCGTGATTCATTACTCCGGAGAATGTGTTTCCATTGCGCCAGAGTCCAATGGCGGCAAGCTTGACATCACAGCTTGACACCACTCCAGCCGACGCTTGGCACTGCTCCATGGTGATCTTAGGCTTGTGTGCGGCTGCTCGGCCACGGAAACCCATTTCACGAAGCTCTTGACGAACAGTTTTTGTACTGATGTTGCTTCCAGAGGCAGTTTGGAACTCATAGTGTTGCAATCGCTCTTCAGCACTCGATGGTCCCGTTCTGTGAGCTTGTATGGCCTACAACGGCTGAGCCATTGTTGCTCCAAGACGTTTTCACTTCACAATAACAGCTGTTGACCGGGCATCTCTAGCAGGGCAGAAATTTGCCGGACTTACATGTTGGGAAGGTGGCATCCAAAGAAGGTTCTACGTGAAGTCACTGAGCTTTTCAGTAAGGCCATTTGACTGCCATTGTTTATCGATGGAGATGGTATGGCTGTGCTGAATTTGTATACACCTGTCAGTAAAGGGTGTGGCTGAAATGGCCAAATCCATTAATTTGAAGGGGTGTCGATATACTTTAAAAATGTTTTATATAGCTAGTTAGGTGTGTGTCGCACCCTGCCCAGCAGTTTAGTTGTGAAACCCTTTTTTGTCAAGTGACTTATTTTTCCATTTCCCTTGTGGGTTTTCAGACTTGATAGTAGGGCTGTCTCCGACGAAGAAAAATACACTGCTCAAAAAAATAAAGTGAACACTAAAATAACACATCCTAGATCTAAATGAATTAAATATTCTTATTAAATACTTTTTTCTTTACATAGTTGAATGTGCTGACAACAAAATCACACAAAAATGAACAATGGAAATCAAATGTATCAACCCATGGCGGTCTGGATTTGGAGTCACACTCAAAATTAAAGTGGAAAACCACACTACAGGCTGATTCAACTTTGATGTAATGTCCTTAAAACAAGTCAAAATGAGGCTCAGTAGTGTGTGTGTGGCCTCCACGTGCTTGTATGACCTCCCTACAACGCCTGGACATGCTCCTAATGAGGTGGCGGATGGTCCCCTGAGGGATCTCCTCCCAGACCTGGACTAAAGCATCCGCCAACTCCTGGACAGTCTGTGGTGCAACGTGGTGTTTGTGGATGGAGCGAGACATGATGTCCCAGATGTACTCAATTGGATTCAGGTCTGGGGAACGGGCGGGCCAGTCCATAGCATCAATGCCTTCCTCTTGCAGGAACTGCTGACACACTCCAGCCATATGAGGTCTAGCATTGTCTTGCATTAGGAGGAACCCAGGGCCAACCGCACCAGCATATGGTCTCACAAGGGGTCTGAGGATCTCATCTCGGTACCTAATGGCAGTCAGGCCCCCAAAGAATTGCCACCCCACACCATGACTGACCCACCGCCAAACCGGTTATGCTGGAGGATGTTGCAGGCAGCAGAACGTTCTCCACGGCGTCTCCAAACTCTGTCTGTCACATGTGCTCAGTGTGAACCTGCTTTCATCTGTGAAGAGTACAGGGCGCCAGTGGCGAATTTGTCAATCTTGGTGTTCTCTGGCAAATGGCAAACGTCCTGCACGGTGTTGGGCTGTAAGCACAACCCCCACCTGTGGACGTCGGGCCCTCATACCACCCTCATGGAGTCTGTTTCTGACCGTTTGAGCAGACACATGCACATTTGTGGTCTGCTGGAGGTAATTTTGCAGGGCTCTGGCAGTGCTCCTCCTTGCACAAAGGCGGAGGTAGCGGTCCTGCTGCTGGGTTGTTGCCCTCCTACGGCCTCCTCCACGTCTCCTGATGTACTGGCCTGTCTCCTGGTAGCGCCTCCATGCTCTGGACACTACGCTGACAGACACAGCAAACCTTCTTGCCACAGCTCGCATTGATGTGCCATCCTGGATGAGCTGCACTACCTGAGCCACTTGTGTGGGTTGTAGACTCCGTCTCATGCTACCACTAGAGTGAAAGCACCGCCAGCATTCAAAAGTGACCAAAACATCAGCCAGGAAGCATAGGAACTGAGAAGTGGTCTGTGGTCACCACCTGCAGAACCACTCCTTTATTGGGGATGTCTTGCTAATTGCCTATAATTTCCACCTGTTGTCTATTCCATTTGCACAGCAGCATGTGAAATGTATTGTCAATCAGTGTTGCTTCCTAAGTGGACAGTTTGATTTCACAGAAGTGTGATTGACTTGGAGTTACATTGTGTTGTTTAAGTGTTCCCTTTATTTTTTTGAGCAGTGTAGATTAATTATAATCTTTGTCGACCGAGCATCATCTGTTCTTTTAGACCAATCGATTGGTTGAAATTAAAATGTGTTTTTCTATATATAGACACACACCCTGTTTGAATTAAATGTAACTATATGTAGGCTACTTTGCTTGATGCAATTAAAAATCAAGACACATTACTAAAAGACCATGCTCAATATAGCTGAACCAGAAGAAAAATACTTTAACCAGGCACTGTACACCTGGCGAGCAAAGTCAGCTTGCAGACGTTCAAACCCTCCCCTAACCCAGACGATGCTGGTCCAATTGTGCGATGCCTCATGGGTCTCCCGGTCACAGCCGACTGACAGCATGTGATTGTACCTGGGTCTGTGAAGCCTCAAGCACTATGATGCAGTGCCTTAGACCGCTGCACCACTCGGGAGGCCTAATCAAAATTATAAACTTGAGCCCTGAATTGGCTGACAGCTGTGGTTTATCAGACCGTATACCACGGGAATGAGAACCATTTTTTTCCTGCTCTGTTGGTAACCAGTTTATAATAGAAATAAGGCATATGTCCAATATACCACGGCTAAGGGCTGTATCCAGGCACTGCGTTGCATTGTGCCTAAGAACAGCCCTTAGCTGTGGTATATTGGCCATATACCACACCCCCTCGTGCTTTTTATTGATTAACTATCTAAATGTAAATTTATACAAATCTAAAGTAACTTCTATTGTCATTGGCAATATTTTAAAAAGCCTACAATATTTACAAAATCCTAATCAACATTGCAGGTTAAAAAAAGTATCCTATAAATCACATTGGCTATGCATGACCTGTCTGAAATGGATCCACCGGATCAGCGCATGAAATGTTTTCCACTTGGTTATCAAAAGGGACAAAGTTGGAAACCTTTTTAAAATGGGCTACTTTGAGGAGCTTTTGTCATTCTCAATGGATAAAAACAGATTTTGTTTTCAAGCTTTTTTTAAAAGGGCTTGGTAGCCTAGTGGTTAGAGCTTTGGACTAGTAACTGAAAGTTTGCAAGATCAAATCCCTGAGCTGACAAGGTACAAATCTGTCGTTCTGCCCCTGAAAAGGGAGTTAACCCACTGTTCCTAGGCCATCATTGAAAATAAGAATTTGTTCTTCACTGACTTGCTGACTTAAAGGTTAAAACAAATAAAAAGGCAAAGAATGTATTTGATTGTGAGTTAAGACGATCAGAAACAGTATCCGATCCACAAATGTACACATTTTCTAAGCCTACTTAAGATTGACAGAGCGCTCCAAACATATAAGTAATAAATTGACAACTTGTAAATGGAATGAAACAAACCAAAACAACTTGTAGGAGTGGGCACATTTGAAACAAGGACAAAGGTAAGACTAATAATACTACATTGAATGCATTAACAGAAGTTACCCTAACCAAACATTGTATGTTAGAAATTATGGTAGTTAACGGTAAATGTGATACTTGTGTGCCATCCCTGCGGCCTCCGCAATGGATTAGTCCACTCAGACAGGCGTGAATCAGATGGGTGTCTCGTGTAGCTTATTATTTAAAAAAAAAAGTATATACAGTGGGGAGAACAAGTATTTGATACACTGCCGATTTTGCAGGTTTTCCTACTTACAAAGCATGTAGAAATCCTGTCATCTTTATCAATGGTACACTTCAACTGTGAGATGGAGTCTAAAGCAAAAATCCAGAAAATCACATTGTATGATTTTTAAGTAATTAATTTGCATTTTATTGCATGACAAGTATTTGATACATCAGAAAAGCAGAACTTAATGTTTGGTGCAGAAACCTTTGTTCTTGACCAGGTTTGCACACACTGCAGCAGGGATTTTGTCCCACTCCTCCATACAGACCTTCTCTAGATCCTTAAGGTTTCGGGGCTGTCGCTGGGCAATACGGACTTTCAGCTCCCTCCAACAATTTTCTATTGGGTTCAGGTCTGGAGACTGGCTAGGCCACTCCAGGACCTTGAGATGCTTCTTACGGAGCCACTCCTTAGTTGCCCTGGCTGCGTGTTTCTGGTCGTTGTCATGCTGGAAGACCCAGCCACGACACATCTTCAATGCTCTTACTGAGGGAAGGAGGTTGTTGGCCAAGATCTCGCGATACATGGCCCCGTCCATCCTCCCCTCAATACGGTGCAGTCGTCCTGTCCCCTTTGCAGAAAAGCATCCCCAAAGAATGATGTTTCCACTTCCATGCTTCACGGTTGGGATGGTGTTCTTGGGGTTGTACTCATCCTTCCTCCTCCAAACACGGCGAGTGGAGTTTAGACCAAAAAGCTCTATTTTTGTCTCATCAGACCACATGACCTTCTCCCATTCCTCCTCTGGATCATCCAGATGGTCATTGGCAAACATCAGACGGGCCTGGACATGCGCTGGCTTGAGCAGGGGGACCTTGCGTGCGCTGCAGGATTTTAGCTCTCTTCGGGTCATTGACCAGGTCCTGCCATGTAGTTCTGGGCTGATCCCTCACCTTCCTCATGATCATTGATGCCCCACGAGGGGAGATCTTGCATGGAGCCCCAGACCGAGGATGATTGACCGTCATCTTGAACTTCTTCCATTTTCTAATAATTGCGCCAACAGTTGTTGCCTTTTGTCCTGTAGCCCATCTCAGCCTTGTGCAGGTCTACAATTTTATCCCTGATGTCCTTACACAACTCTCTGGTCTTGGCCATTGTGGAGAGGTTGGAGTCTGTTTGATTGAGTGTGTGGACAGGTGTCTTTTATACAGGTAACAAGTTCAAACAGGTGCAGTTAATACAGGTAATGAGTGGAGAACAGGAGGGCTTCTTAAAGAAAAACTAACGGGTCTGTGAGAGCCGGAATTCTTACTGGTTGGTAGGTGATCAGATACTTATGTCATGCAATAAAATGCAAATTAATTACTTAAAAATCATACAATGTGATTTTCTGGATGTTTGTTTTAGATTCCGTCTCTCACAGTTGAAGTGTACCTATGATACAAATTACAGACCTCTACATGCTTTGTAAGTAGGAAAATCGGCAGTGTATCAAATACTTGTTCTCCCCACTGTATATATTTGCAACTGCTCGACTAAAAATCTTCTTTGACCAACTTCCTATCGACCAGTTGACAAAATGGGGTCAGCCATACTTGATAGGGCGTTTTTAGCAGTGCAAAGTCACACTGTATAGCCTTGGTAATGAATGTTCACCAGAATCCATAGTCTTCCTCAAATTTTCAAAGGAAGCCGTTTGACTTTGTATTAGCTAGTTGTGCCAATCAGGAACAGGACCGTAGAAGTATAAGGAACTGGGGCCGGATTCACAAAACCTTAAGGAGAAATTTCTTAACTGCAATATTTTTCCCTTAAATATAGACTTAAGAAGAAAGCTTTTAGCAAAGTTGCTATTCCTCAAAGTTATTGGAAATGTTCTTAAGGTTTTTCCTAAGAAAAAAGTTAAGAAATAAGATTCTTGAAAATAATGCTTTAGGATTTCTTCTTGGAAATGTACTTAACTTTAAGACAGCTAAACACCCGTCTTGAGACGAAAGGGTACTTTTGTAACCAAATACAGCAAGAATACAAATTACTAGCTCAATATCTAGCTAGTCATTAACAATATATTACAATATTCTAGAAGTGTTAAATAGCTAGCGCTATTTTGTCAATTTGCAACGAATTTGGCTAATGTTAACATCATTGGCTATAATGTCTTTACACTTTTGCTAGCTAACTTACTGTTCTTCCACTATCTTTGTGATAGATGACACCTTCTCCTCCAGCTGTTCCACATGAAATGTCTCTCAGCTCCCTTCTTAGCAGCCAACTTATTTTTTACGGCGTCACTGTCCCTTGCCATACCCCAGACAGCAGAGACAGGCTTGGCCACTCTCGCCCATCCTTGGCAACCTTTTTCTTTGCTGCTATTTCCTCAACCATCACTTCAATATCTTTTCTTGGTTATCCATTTTTGATTTTGATATAGCTAGTCCGATGGCTGTGTGAAATAACAAAATCCGATCATCCCTGTCACATTGGTTTCAAGCACGTCACTGTCAATGCCACAAGATATTTACGAAGTTCCTAAGAACATTTTGAGGAATTTAATTTCTAAACTATCTTATAAACTTCCTATTTTTTTCCGTTAAACTTCTTACATTTTTTCGTAAGTAATGTTTTGTGTATCTGGCCCCAGAACTCTGTACAGGGTTAATTTTGAGTTGGAAATTCATTTTCACCTAGCTTATTGACTTTGTAAAAATGAATATAGATTATCTTGTCAATTGACCATGTGACGAACGTCTTATTTTCAAGCATATGAGTGTACTAGAGCTAAAGCAATGTGTCAGGGGGCTTTGCTCTTGAAAAAAACATATTAGATATCAGCTATTTGGTTGACCTGCAATTAATATGACAATGTAAGTGTGCTGCTGGGTAGAGCTGGATGACAAGGCATTGTTATCTTAAGATCCCCAGCCCCACTCAGCCTGGCTAAAAACTAGTCTGTCTCTCTGCCTCGGCTCAATCTTCTCAGAAAGAGATGGACACTCTCCCCTCACCCTAAGGGTTTACTGGATTACACCTTCAGGGTAGACTCATTAGCTCTGTGAGGTGACTCTATGGGGCCTTTTCTACAGATTAAGGATGTGGCCTAATATCAGGTGACTGGATACGTCATGTGGTGCTGTGGATCACTTGGTCAGAAAATGCATGAAAGTTGTCAGGGTGAAAGGAGGTGGGAAATTAGAAATATTCTCTTAGTTTTCTTTTTCTGCTCAGCCACTGCTTTGGTATTAACCCCATGTATGCTTGCCAAGTAGGGCAGCAATTTACTTTGTCTCTTGTGATGACATAGTAGTTGCTACTGTTGCTTTTGGCATTTTCCCTTGAATTTGAATTTTGAGTGAGTTGCACATAACTATATCCAGCTACGTAGGCCATCTACAGTCACTTACATGTTCTCTCTTCAGTTTAACAGATTGCCGCCATCATTCCGTGCTGTAAAGGTGATCCCGAAATGTCTTCCAATGGAGACCTGCGAGACGTTGGGAGCTGCGAAAGCTTCTGGGAGGTAAGCTCAACAACTCCACTCCCCAGGGCTGCCAACCCTGTGGAGCTGACCATTTCTGAAGTGGAAGTCGGACTGCCCACTCAGGCAGCCTTCCATCGTTTTCATGGAGGACTCCTTTTCAGGAGAAACACTACAGGGGCAACCCTCGTAATGAGTCCCTGCTGATTTTACATTTCCATGTCCTGGCTGTAAGAGGTTCCTCATTCCATTGGCTCCTCTCCTCCCCCACCTCATCAGGCCTGCCCCATCAAGTTATCACTTGCTCTGAGGAAAACTAGCAGCAGTAGTCACCTGCTCTGTGCATTGACGAGTTCAGTGGTTGGTTATGTGATGTAATATGTCTCTCTCCCTGGTGTCATGACTATCCTGACAGTGGATCAAAAGACTCATCAGCTAGGCAAATGTTTGAAGATAGCCAGACCTCTCTCCCGTGGAAGGGGGGCTGTGCTGGTCTTGATACCTTAACACTGGGTCGTAAATTTAGAGAACTTTCTCTTTCTTGCCCTGCAGTATTGGGAAAGAAATCCCTTTGTCTACAGAATACCTTTGCCGCTGAAAATTAACGACCAAAGAATTAACTTTGGAACAATATTCATAAGATAAATGTTAAGTTGTTGGATCTAAAGAATAATCCTGTGATATGGTTTATTATTTTGTGATTGGGTGACAAAGTAATTAACTATGAAAGTGTACGCATCCTATGTATCAAGTTTACATCTAAATGTTGTATAAAATATGATTTTAACCTCTCTGATCTCCCAAACCCGGATCCGGTATCGTGACTACAGCCTCAAGCTCATTACCATAACGCAACGTTAACTATTCATTAAAATCGCAAATGAAATGAAATAAATATGCCATCTCGCAAGCTTAGCCTTTTGTAAACAACACTGTCATCTCAGATTTTCAAAATATGCTTCTCAACCATAGGAAAACAATAATTTGTGTAAAAGTTGCTAGCTAGCGTAGCATTAGCGTTAGCATCCAGCACGCAACATTTCAACAAAAGCATAAAAGCCTTCAAATAAAATCATTTACCTTTGAAGAACTTCTGATGTTTTCAATGAGGATACTCTCAGTTAGATAGCAGATGCTCAGTTTTTCCAAAAAGATTCTTTGTGTATTCGAAATAGCTCCGTTTTATACATCACATTTGGCTACCAAAAAAACCCGAAAATTCAGTCCTCAAAACGCGAACTTTTTTCCAAATTAACTCCATAATATCGACTGAAAACATGGCAAACGTTGTTTAGAATCAATCATCAAGGTGTTTTTCACATATCTCTTCATTGATATATCGTTCTTGGACACATGGCTTCTCCCCTATATCAAATGGAAAAGTACAAGCAGCTGGCAATTGCGCACCGAATTCCACGCAGGACACCAGGTGGACACCTGGAAAATGTAGTCTCTTATGGTCAATCTTCCAATGATATGCCTACAAATACGTCACAATGCTGCTAAGACCTTGGGGGAACGACAGAAAGTGTAGGCTCATTCCTTGCGCAATCACAGCCATATAAGGAGACAATGGAAAACAGAGCTTCAGAAATTCTGCTAATTTCCTGGTTGATGCATCATCTTGGTTTCACCTGTAGAATGAGTTCTGGGGCACTTACAGACAAAATCTTTGCAGATTCTGAAACTTCAGTGTTTTCTTTCCAAAACTGTCAAGAATATGCATAGTCGAGCATCTTTTCGTGACAAAATATCGCGCTTAAAACGGGAACGTTTTTTATCCAAAAATGAAATAGCGCCCCTAGAGATCTAACAGGTTAAATATAAAAATACTTTTGTGACGACACGTGATTCTTAGCCTTCTAAATGAGAGGATTGCTTTTCATAAACCTGTGCCCAGTCAGTAACCACGCCCACGTGAGCACAGACATTTTGTCGGCGTGATGACTCGCTAATGAAATTTACATTAGACCAGCCAACGTACAGCGCTGGTTAATGGTTAGAAATGGTTAATGGTTAGAAACTCTGAAGCTCTGAACCTCGACACGGGTGACGATCACCTAGGAGACAAAACATTCAGTCTGCAGCTGTCCATGTAAAAGTGGTCCTAGAATTGGACCAAAGACACAAGGGGAAGGATCAGATCCCTCTTAGAATAGTTTCTTCAGATGTACTAATGGTTGTCTTAACAATCACTGCACTATCAAAAGACATTGTGACCTCTGGTGGACAACCAGAGCCTTACATCGAGCCACTACCGATCGAAGTATCCATCGAGTTAAACAGAGGAAGACAGCTACGCGTAAATATATATATATATATATATTGTATTTCTAATCCGAATGAGCAGTGGTTAGGGTGTTAAGTATTCTGGTTACGGTCAGCGTAGTTTCCAAATGTATGTACGGTAAGTTGACTCTGTCTTTCCCTACCCCCTTTCCATTGTGTATCAAGCCATCATATTGTGTACGTGTATTCTGTGTTATTTAGTAAGTAAATGAATGTAAAGCCAATTTGTGTTTTGCTGATTCATCACTAAGGTTAGGGTTCTTGCAGATATCAAGGAGTGTGCAATGTGACAGACTGATATGCGGTAATAATGATTAAGTGACTTTCTTACACAAGTGTGTGTCCATCTTAACTTAGCCGGGGCACTACAAGAGGACGGTGAAGCGTATCGACGATGGACACAAGCTATGCAACGAGCTAGTCGGCTGCTTCGCGGAGCGGGCCAAGATTGAGAAGGGCTATTCCCAGCAGCTGAGTGACTGGGCCAAGAAGTGGAGGGGCGTTGTGGAGAAAGGTGAGTTGGCCTGGTAGTGGAGGTACTCATTCACCATGGCCGCCCCCAAAAGAGCCTGTAGTAAAGCTCATATACTGGCTCAACCTTCTCATTCTCACGCTGTCAGTGACAAGTACATAAAATGGATATGACACCCCTTCCCAAAGATATAGGTCATCATTTACTGGTTGATAAGGAATTCACTCTCATTAAATGACTTGGAGCCAAGTGTTATTGGAGTGAAATGTGTCCATTAACCCTGTGAAGGGTGTCCATTATCCGAAATGTGTCCATTATCCCCCTGAAGGGCCTCAGTATGGCACCCTGGAGAAGGCGTGGCATGCCTTCATGAATGCTGCTGATAGGCTGAGTGAGATCCACATGGAGCTGAAGGAGCACCTGGCTGTGGAGGACAGCGAGAAGCTCCGTAACTGGCAGAAAGATGCCTTCCACAAGCAGATGATCGGAGGGTTCCGGGAGACAAAAGATGCAGATGAAGGATTCCGTAAGGCACAGAAACCCTGGGTCCGGAAACTGAAAGACGTGAGCGTTGCTCTTCTCATTTGCTTTTTTTTAACCAGTTTAATGTTTAGACATCAATCCTGAATGACCAATAATAGATTAGTAGTATACATTGTGTTAGTATTGTTTGGTATTTTGTTAGGATCCCCATTAGCTGTTGTGAAAGCAGAAGCCACGCTTCCTGGGGTCCACACGCAACATGAAACAATGACATAATACAGAACATTAATGTTGCTTGTCCTGTGTGGCTCAGTTGGTAAAACAATATTGCAACGCCAGATTTGTAGGTTTGATTCCCACGGGATACCAGTATGAAAATGTATGCATTTGATACCGTATGTCGCTCTGGATAAGAGCAGCTGCTAAATGACTGAAAATGTTTTTTTTTTTTTTTATATAAAATAGCTCAAGGACAGAACTACATACACTAAAATGGCACACAGCCTACATACACAAGTATGTGGACATCCCTTCAAATTAGTAGATTTGGCAATTTCGGCCAAACCCAGGTGTGTAAAATGGAGCACACATCCATGCAATCTCCACAGACAAACATTAGCAGTAGAAAGGCCTTACGGAAGAGCTCATTGACTTTCAATGTGGCACCGTCATAGGATGCCAAATTTCCGACAAGTCAGTTCGTCAAATTTCTGCCCTGCTAGAGCTGCCCTGGTCAACTGTAAGTGATGTTATTGTAAAGTGGAAACGGCTCAGCTGTTTAGAAATAGGCACACAAGCTCACAACTGGACCGACGAGTGCTGAAGTGCCTAAAAATGGTCTGTCTTTTGTTGCAACACTCACTACCGAGTTCCGAACTGCCTCTGGAAGCAACGTTGGCGCCCGAACTGTTCATCGGGAGCTTAATGACATGGGTTTTCATAGCCGAGCAGTCGCTGACACAAGCCTAAGATCACCATGCGCAATGTCGGCTGGAGTGGTGTAAAGCTGTGATGTACAGCTCGCTGCAATTGGGCAATGGATTCTCTGGAGTGATGAATCACGCTTTACCATCTGGCAGTACAACGGGCGAATCTGGGTTTGGCAGAAGCCAGGAGAACACTACCTGCCACAATGCCAACTGTAAAGTTTGGTAGAGGTGGAATAATGGTCCGGGGCTGTTTTTCACAGTTCAGGCTAGGCCCCTTAGTTCCAGTGAAGGGAAATCTTAATGCTACAGCATACAATTACATTCTAGACGATTCTGTGTTTCCCAACTTTCTGGCTACAGTTTGGGGAAGGCCCCTTCCTGTTTCAGCATGACAATTCCCGGTGCACAAAGAGCTAGGTCCTTACAGAAATGTCTTGTCAAGATCGGTGTTTGGATGAACTTGACTGGCCTGCACAGAGCCCTGACCTCAACCCCATCAAACACCTTTTGGATGAATTGGAACGCCAACTAAGAGCCAGGCCTCATCGCCCAACATCGGTGCCCAACCTAATGCTCTTGTGGCTGAAAGGAATCAAGTCCCCGCAGCATTGTTCCAACTTCTAGTGAAAAGCCTTCCCAGAAGAGTGGAGGCTGCTGTGGCAGCAAACTCCATATTAATGCCCATAACTTTAGATTGAACGTTTGAAGATCAAGTGTCCACAAAGTTTTGGTCATGTAGTGTATCAATACATAAACACAAAATATCTGGGTCAAATAGGGGATAGGCGTTGTGCTGTGAAGTGCTGCTTCATCTGTTTTCTGAAACCAGGATTGCTGTTAATTTAAGGAATATGAGATGGGAGTTCCATGCAATAATGGCTCTATATAATACTGCACGCTTTGTTAAATTTGTTCTGGATTTGGGGACTGTGGAAAGACCTTTGGTGGCATGTCGGGTGGGTTAGGTGTGTGTCAGTTGACTATACAAACAATTTGGAA
Organism: Oncorhynchus mykiss; assembly: GCF_057628025.1. Classification (NCBI taxonomy): domain Eukaryota; kingdom Metazoa; phylum Chordata; class Actinopteri; order Salmoniformes; family Salmonidae; genus Oncorhynchus; species Oncorhynchus mykiss. The sequence goes on along the minus strand of NC_143027.1, from coordinate 56,894,843 downwards.
TTTTCAACACATTGACTGTCACTACTTAAAAAATATAAAAAATCTCTCAACTCTTAACCAAGAGAGACTGGCATGCATAGTATTTATATTATCCATCTGATTGACAATGAAGGGCAAGACGTGCTGCTCTGTTCCGGGCCAGCTGCAGCTTAAATTTGTCTTTACAGCACTTGACCACATGACTGGACAATAAGCAAGATGATACAAAATTAAACCCTGCAGCACTTGCTTTTTGGAGTGTGGTGTCAAAGCAAAGCTTAATGTTATTATGGACAGACCTCTCCCCATCTTTACAACCATAGAATCTATATGTTCTGACAATGACAGTTAAAATTACTTGCCGTTACCTTAGAATGTCGTCTCCTCAACTTGTTCAACGGCCACACTATTAATGACCAGATTTAGCTGAGGTCTAGAGCCTAGGGAATGGTTTGTACCAAATACAATGTAGATGTGGGGTTGGCGATGATTGTAAATAGAGGAATTGCTCTGTCCAAGGTGGAGTCGTCTAAGAAGAGTTACCACCAGGCCCGTAAAGAGGAGAAGACTGCTTTGACTCGCGAGACCCATGCCAAGGCCGACCCCACCAAGTCACCGGAAGAGGTCCGCAAATTTACAGACCGCGTCGAGAAATGCAACCAGGAATCAGAGAAGGTACTGAAACGCCACCGATCATATGTAAACAATAAGTATTCACCTAGGTAGCCATCCGGTTGCATTACGTTTTATTTTAGTCAAGAGGCTTGTGAGGTACATTGAGGTATTTTCTTACACGCTGGAATCCTGATACTTTTGAACCTACTGTTAACCCATGAACAGAAGTAACAAGCCAACCTCTTGAGCATTCTATGTTATTTGTACAAGCCTTTTGGGCTCCCGAGTTGGCGCAGCATCTCCGTGCCAGAGGCATCACTACAGACACCCTGGTTCGAGTCGAGGCTGTATCACAGCCGGCCGTGATTGGGAGTCCCATAGGGCAGCGCACAATTGGCCCAGCGTCGTCCGGGTTTGGCCGGTGTAGGCAGTCATTGTAAATAAGAATTTGTTCTTAACTGACTTGCCTAGTTAAATAAAGGTTACATATATAGGATCAGCTAATTGTCCAGTCTAAATAGCGGATGTGTTGGTGGAATTGGTTCAGTGCTGTTACAAAGCTTTGTTTTAGTTGGTGTGCTGTCTAGAGGCAGCCTGTCGTCAAGTGTCAAATTGTGGGTGGGGAAGCACATACCGATGTGCCTTTTTTAAACATGACTGTTTGGCGTGCTGAGGCTTGTCAGGTGGCAGCCTTGCAGCGACAAGCAGAAAGACTGGCAGCTGTTTTTGTCTGGCTGGATCTGTGGAGGCTGTTACTGTTTGTCTCCCATGTCTAAACTATAATGAGCTTTAGGAAGTGCACAGTAAGGTCCCATTGATGTTGATTTTCTAATCAAAGTTTTCCTATAAACAAAGCTCCGCCTAATTTAGAATGTAGGGATAGTTTGTAATTTAGACCGTAAATCCTGAAAAACTGGATTTATGTCTGTTTACTTGCCCACAGCTAATCTCTTGTGACCACACCCCATAACGGCTCTCTGTCTGCTCAGGGAGGGCAGGCTCTTTCTCTCAGATTACCAACATGCCAAACAACATTAGCTAGGTCAAAGCCAAGTGCTTCCTGGCATCTGAAGTTTTTTAAAAATTGTATAACAGAACAAAATATATAAATGTACACTACCGTTCCAAAGTTTTGGATCACTTGCAAATGTCTTTGTTTTTGAAAGAAAAGCTTTTTGTCTGTTTTAAAATAACATCAAATTGATCAGAAATACAGTGTAGACGTTAATGTTGTAAATGACTATAGTAGCTGTAAACGGCAGATTTGTTATGGGATATCTACATAGGCGTACAGAGGCCCATTATCAGCAACCATCACTCCTGTGTTCCAATGGCACGTTGTGTTAGCTAATCCAAGTTTATCATTTTAAAAGGCTAATTGATCATTAGAAAACCCTTTTGCAATTTGTTAGCACAGCTGAAAACTGTCCTGATTTTAAAGAATAATAAATAATAATAAAACTGGCATTTAGACTAGACCATCTGGAGCATCAGCGTTTGGGTTCGATTACAGGCTCAAAATGGCTAGTAACGAAGAACTCGTCAGTCTATTCTTGTTCTGAGAAATGAAGGCTGTTACATGCGAGGAATTGCTGAGAAACTGAAAATCTCGTACAACGCTGTGTACTACTCCCTTCACAGCATATCACAAACTGTCTCGAACCAGAATAGAAAGAGGAGTGGGAGGCCCCGGTGCACAACTGAGCAAGAGGACAAGTACATTAGTGTCTAGTTTGAGAAACAGATGCCTCAAGTCAACATCTGGAGGCTTCATTAAATAGTACCCGTGTGAAAATTGAACCCACAAATGCAGATGCTCCAGATACTCAACTAGTCTAAAGAAGGCCAGTTGTATTGCTGCTTTAATCAGGACAGCAATATTCAGCTGTGCTAACATAATTACAAAAGGGTTTTCTAATGATCAATTAGCCTTTTTAAAATGACAAACTTGGATTAGCTAACACAACCTGCCATTGGAACACAGGAGTGATAGTTGCTGATAATGGGCCTCTGTACGCCAATGTAGATATACCATGAAAATTCAGCATTCCAGCTACAATAGTCATTTACAAAATTAAATATCTCTACACTGTTTCTGATCAGTTTTACATTATTTTAATGGAGAAAAAATGTGCTTTTCTTTCAAAAACAAGGATATTTCTAAGTGACCCCAGACTTTTGAACGGTAGTGTATATGGCTAATGCGAGTTTACCATTTACTCCCATTTCTTGTTTTGCACGTAAAGATGGTGATGCTGTGATCTGTGTCTGAAGCCAGAGGCCTAATTAGTTGTCTTATTTTTAACTCCAGGCAAAGGAGCGCTATGAGAAGGCTTTGGAGGAGCTGAACCGCTGCAACCCACGCTACATGGAGGACATGGAGCAGGTGTTTGAGATCACCCAGGAGGCCGAGAAGAACAGGCTGTGCTTCTTCAAGGAGGTCCTGCTGGACATCCACAAACACTTGGACCTCTCCAGCAATGATGGGTATGACAATCACATTCTGCTGACTAGTACCTCTATTCTTGTACTGTGAAGTGAGGTATTCTTTTAAAAAAAAAAATGTTTTAAGCATTTTCTGGACACCTATTAATGGTTAAGAACGTATCTAGGTTCATAGATTTATTTTTAAGAAATATATTTTCCATTTATCTTGAATTGGGCACTGGACATTCGCTACTTACAGGTATGATGAGACATCAGTCATGTTTCACAGTTGCATAGATTGATACGGTTGAACAGTAGACTTTGAGCGTGGGCATCTATTAGTGCAAGTACTTCGTAGTATTAGCCTACGTTTCTGTTCAACAGAATGTGTACACAAGGAGTGAATGTTCAACTGCTGGCGTTGTCCATTTAACTAGCAGTCTTTCATATCAGGTCCGTACTCTATTTAGACAAGGGCCAGGTGACCACGCCACTGTTGATGATTGGGCTGAACAAATATTCAGTGGAATTTGGCCACATTCTTATAGCTTGGTGTTACCAGAGATTGCGATAAACCTAGCATAGTACACACAGTAAGGGTTGAACTATGGGTTTGACTGGATAAAGTCCACCAATCCCACAACAAAAACAACCTCTTGTCACACATTCCAATAGAAAGCTAAATAACAATGTTATGGTGATTTCAGTTTTATTTGTGGACCTCTCTGTATCGTCCCATTTAAAAAAATGGTTTGTAGTATTTTATGTTCCTATAATGAAATGGTTTTTGAAGCGTGTGCTCTCATTTTGCCACAAACCCCTGTTATCCTATGTATTCATTCCCAAGATGTTCACGTTACATAATTGTTGTTAGTTCAACACGTGTGGGCAATCTTGCTCATTGACCACAGTATTGTGTTTAGTGTGGAGAATGTGACTCCAGTGATTAACAGAGGAATTTGTCCCTTAGATTCAAGGTCCTGCACTGTGACCTGGGCCAGACCATCACTGCAGCCAATGACAGCGAAGACCTGAGGTGGTGGAGAAACACCCATGGGCCTGGCATGAGCATGAACTGGCCACAGTTTGAGGTAAAGGACATTTGCTGGTCTAACCTTTTTATGTAAACAAGTGTCTATTGAATGAGGGCACATGAGTTACAATACAAATTGCATACTGTAAGCTTCTAATAAATGTTGCCTATGTTTACGGATTTTCAAATAGTATATATGAAAGCCAAATTATCTGGTAAAGAGACATTGTAAAAGGTTTTCACTGTTCATATAAATAAGAAATCTTCTCCATAGAGCCATATTGAGCTCTTGCTTGGACTGTTGGTAAATTCCAAATGGGGATGACATTGAATGGGCCCGACATTGAATGGGCCCTTGTGTGACATGTGGACCTGAGTGGGTTCTGGAATGTTGGAGTGCTTTCTTAGAGCTAAAGCCTGCTCTGACCACCCCACACACAGCCCAAGGTTCGTAAGCCATGCCATTAAAACTGCTCCTCAGTCACCACCTTCACTCTACTGCACATGCAGGGGGCTGCAAAATGCAATTTTTCGGTTTTGTGGAAAATTACAGCTACTGTGAACAAAAAAGTCTTTACTTCATAATGATCCATTTAAAGCTGGCGATAGCTGGCACACAGGAGCATGTTGATCTGGAAACCGGCATTGGTTTACAGTTCCAGGCAAAGCCACTGTGAAGCTTGTGGAGAGCGAGAATGAGGCAGCTCTCCTCTGTCTCCTTAGGAATCCTTTGGCATTCCCACTGGTTTCCCCGGACACAGGAGCCCTTTGTCCTGGCTGGGGAGCAGCACAGCTCTCTGTAGTGACTCCAGAACTAGGCACAAGGCTTCAAAAGCGCTTTGGTAATTTAGTATCCTCCCAAAGATGATGCCTCAACATGTGACTGGCGAAACTGTGTTATCACCGTTTATTGTCGTTTTTTCCCTCCACTTTTCATTGGATGGTGATTTTGGTTTAGATTACAGTTCTGTGAGGTGGCTGTTCTTTTGTGGTGTTTGGGTGGGGTTTTGATCTACTGCATTGATTTAAAATGTTTATTTTTATTTTTAATAACATAACACAACAGGCCAGATGAATACAATACATATTTCACTCAGTAAGTTTGAGAAATGTTCAAAATAAACTATACTGTTTGGAAGAAGCCTCTGTAATGTGTGAGGAAATGGGATGTTCCCAGCTGGTGGTAGTTAGAAAAACACATAAAGTTCCATGCTTTTTAAAGTGTCTTATATTTGGTTGTCTGTTTGTCCCAGGAGTGGTCCCCTGAGTCAAACCGCTCCATCTCCAACCAGAAGGCGAGGAACAGCCGGGCGGAGGACGTGGTCACCCTGACCAACATTGTCCCTTCGAGCGAGGAGGCGCCCCAGACCCCTCAGGAGACCACCAGGTAACTATGCTCTCTGTGACCTGCAAATTACCTATCACGGTAGCTTCTGTACCAAATTTAGTTGTTCAAATTCAGAGCTAGAGATTACTGTCTGACTGCACCACGATTCATGACTTGTCTTCTCAGCTTTAGGGCAGTGACTTAACAATGTTAGCATGTGTCATTCATATTCTATAATACAATAGTTGCCTTGTGCATGGAGCAGGAAAGACTGGGAATAATAGTTGTGGAGTACAGTATCTTGTTTTTCTGACTCACTGTTACCATGGGACAATGGACGTTTATGAGGAGTACATTCTTTATTTGTAATAAAAATGTATGACTTTGGTACTTGAGGTGGAGTTTTTATTTTTCAAAAACATGACAAATGAAAGGATGACAATTATTGTGTTCAACTCCCTATTGGTTTGCTCCAAAGCTGGTTTGCTCCAGAGATGTATACTGTACCTCTGAGGTGTTTAGACTACAATTATTCCAGCTTTTGAAAAACGGTTTGGCTTCTGCCACTGTATTTGTCTTGTGTTCTTAGTAACCATGGTCCCCCAAGGAGTTAACTTCCTGTATCCACAGAGAGCTGCAGCCTCTAATTAGTGTTTGTGCTAGTGCTGAGTCAGAGGCCTTGTATTTTTTGCCTCTTTTTCTTGTTGCATTTAACCTCTATATTCAGTTAACATGCATACACACCAGTCACAGATTGTTCATCTGAGTGTGTGAGCACTGCGATCAAATGAAGTTATATTGATGTAGTGTCACCTTTCATAGAACTTGTTGGGGGGGGGCTGTGGTCTCTACCACCCTCTGTTGGTTAGTTATTGCTACAGTGACATGAGAATACACGGCCCGTTTTATAAGACATTGTTTGGTTTCTGGTTTCAGCCTCCATGTGTAGTTTGGAAGAGAACATTACATGTTCAGTGTTTTCTTCATTCCGTCCTTGTATGACTACTCAAAGTAATAATAGATTTTGTTTAGCTTTTTTTTTGCCAAGGGATACTAACCCTCAGCCCTTTTTCCTTTCCTGTCAATAGAGGGGTTAAAGACTACTCATCAGACTGGTCTGACGAAGACATCCCCAAAAAGGTCATGGCTGCTAATGGGGTGGACGAGGAAGAGAAGGTAGCAGGTGTACGAGTTAGAGCGCTGTATGATTACACTGGGCAGGAGGCGGATGAGCTGAGCTTTAAAGCAGGTATTAATCCCTACTAATGCTTATTAATGTCACCGGACATCGACACACACACACACACACTCGGACCAATGTATGCATGGCAGCCACAGCTCACTGGTCCTAATGCACACTTTGTCTTGCATGGATATTAATTCACCGTTTGTTCATTTGGTCTAGAAACGTGTTCAATTTTTAAAGAGAAACAGTAGGAGAATTAATACAAGTGTGATTTGCACAACACCAGATTTGAAGACACTGTGCAGCAATATCATTTGTATCCTACCTCTTACCTGATTTAGTTATGGAAAGGATATGTATCGTATAGGATCAGCCTTGGTTCCCTTTGGTCTGATTTTATTTACACATATATCCTTGATATAATTATTTCATAGGATGTCCTGTTTGAAACATTATTGTATTTACAGCTTTGGGTGAAGTTATTCATTGTAATTCTGAATGTTTTAACACTCAAAATAGCTACGGAACTAATAAGAAGGCAATAAATGCTGCCAAACTAAATGATTATCAAATAATCATTTTTAAACTCCTACAACTCGTCAACACTGCAGGTAAGTGTTGCAATTGATGGTCATGACGATTGTTTTGTGCATTGCGTGTGTGAATGAACCTTGAACTGAACCGTACTTGTCATTTGTCAAGAGACTTCACAAAATGCAGTTATTTTATCCTAGATGATTCCTGCCAGGTAAAAGGCACAGGGTAACATTGGCCATTATTTTTGACTAGCAGTTAATTCCCATGATCACTACAACCCTAGAGGTCCCTTTGTTACGCTAGTGAAAATAAAGCTGCCGTTAAGGCAGTGCCAGGCCCCTCTGATTGGTGGGGTCACACTCAAGTCTCCCTCCCAGTGGAGCTTAACCAGTCTAAGCCCACATCAGAGCCCAGTCTAACTGGGAGCCATCTCCTAGATTAGTAGATATCTACACAGAGGGGGGTTGTACACCCTTGGATTTGGAGAGGATACTGGATAATAGGAGTTGAAGTGCCCATGTAGAGAGATTGTAGTAGACCTTAGTGCACAGTTGCCTTGCTTTTGGTCTACTTTTGGTTCTAGTCTTGAGGGATCACAGAAGGCCAAATCATATGAGGCAGTACTTTGGAGAAGGAATAAGCCCTCAAAATGAGCTTTTGCTTTCTAGAAGAGCACCTCTGATTAAACAGAGATGATATAGCTAGATGTCAATAATTAGTCATTTCAACCATTTGGATATGGTGTGAACATGATGTACACAGGTAATTATGCTGCCACCTTGTGGTGGTCCCTGTAACACTTCAGATTCAGTGCATTACATGAATATGGATGAATTATGGTGCATGTAATTGCACTGAAGATGTTTCACACTCCCAACAGGTGGCGCCCGTGGAATATTCCAGATATACATGGGACTGGAGAAAGTGTGAGTTATTATTTAAGCGGGTTCCCCTGTGCTTTCTGCTCTCTCATCACTCAGGTGAAGAGCTAATGAAGATGGGCGAGGAGGACGAGCAGGGCTGGTGCAAAGGGCAGCTGGCCAACAGAGAGGTGGGCCTTTACCCTGCTAACTACGTCCAGGTCGTCACATCCTGATGACCCGCCCCCTTCCTGGGCAATAATGCAGCCATTGGTACAACAGAGTACAGACATGAGAATTACTGACAACACCAGCACAGCCAGTTGTCGTTGTCCCCCCCTCCCCCCCCCCCCCCCCCCCCCTCTCCCAGAAGACTGGATGTGCTTGGTGTTTTTGTTGCGACAGCTGTTGCTCTTCATTTCAAGTATAATGAGACAGGAATATAGTCCAAATTTAAAAACTGATGTTTCCTTAACAAACTACTAGAGGATTAATAGCAGAATGGAGGTCATCGTCCCATGGGCTTTATCCTCGGTCTTTGTGTTAGGCATAACCGGTACAGTGCCTTTTTGAAAAGGATAACAGGGAAGGATGTCTGCAGAGCCCTCCCCTGCCATGTGATTGGCAGCACTCGGCAGTGGATTAGGCTGGGTGACGTTATGAGCGACCCCTGGAGGACAAGATGGTACATGGCAAGTTAACTGATCACGAGAATGCCTCTGCAAGGATGCAGAAAGGATCTCTTCTGTTGTGCATCAAAAACATTTTGACATTTCAGTAGCTTTCACTCAAAGCACAATTCACTTCCAAGTATTTATTAAGATGAGATGGTATGCACAGTTTTTCACCTGTTACTTGCAGTTTCTTTACGATATGTTGTGTACTTCGTTCATTTTCCCGACCCTATGTTTAGTATGTAGATACACTTAATATTTCTAATGGTATGTTTGGGATGGTTAGTAGATTAAGGTTACAGTGCATTCAAACCCACGTTGGTTTGCTGTGCACACTTAGTTTTTTATTTTCAGTAAAATAGCCATACTTTTGTGAGATTAGGGTTATGAGAGTAATTCCATATCGCCTATTTCGCTACCCTTTTTTTGTATTCAAAATTTTACCTACAGTCAGACTTATTTGCATTTTAATTTATTTTTCTTTAAATCATTTTAATTATCTTTTTCTTTTGCATATGAACTAAACCAACTAAACCAGGGAGACGTAAGACTTGTTTTTAAGTTAGTTGATTGAAACCTGTGGGAAGAGGTGAGATGCAAGGTGTGTACAGCTATGAGACTGTTTTGAGGACAATGGAAACATTTCTGTCTCCACGGCTCTGCACTCACTGTGAACATGGTTTTACATGAAACTTCTGTAACAAGCTAATCTATGTACAATTCAGAAATTAAACATTTGAATCAAATCCCAATCCACTAGTTGAATTATTTTCACTTTTCGTCCTATGAGGAGGATAATCCGGTAGTATTGTTGAATGGATTCTTATGCTTGGAAATGATTTGAGTGAATGACACAACCATCTTATGTCTGGAGATGAATATAAAATGTGTCTTATGAATTGATAACACATTTTCTCATTACAAATCTTACCGAAGGTTACTTTTTAAGACCCTAACCCTATCAAGACATGCATTGGTGAACCATGCCCTTTGAGAAAGAGAATGGTGATTTACTGTAAACCAGTGAACAAACAATCCATAAAATTACTCCAGTACATCTGTCACATGGGAATAACAATATTGGTACTTCCTGGATATTATTCTGCACATTTCTAGCCGGTAGTAAATCTCTAAATTTGCACTGATAACATGACCTTAAAGCCCTGGCATTCCCAGGAGTGGTGTACGGAACCATTTTATATAGAGTACGTTTCCTTCAATGTAGTGACTGAGTTGCTTTGCGATTTACATTGGACTTGGGTGTCCGTTTGTGGAACCAAAACATAATGAGAACAAACACAGCGTTTACAGTAATGATGGTTATTGTATGTAAACTAATTGTGACATTTTATTGTAAGGGATGTATGTCGTGAAGTTGATGTTTGAATGTTAAAGTTCAAACTTGAATATAAATGTAAAAATGGTGAGAACCGCATAACTACACCATCGTTTTCATACATACACTGACTATATGCAATGTTAACACCTGTTCTTTCCATGACAGACTGACCAGATGATGTTAAAACCACTCAATATGTGTAGATGAAGGGGAGACAGATTAAAGAATTTCTAAGCCTTGAGACAATTGAGACGTGGATTGTGTATGTCTGCTATTGAGGGTCGTCTTATCTTTGGGTTGAGGATGAATGAGCAAGACAATGTTAGTGATTTTGAAGGCTTTATGGTAGTAGGTGCCAGGCGCACCGGTTTATGTTAAGAGCTGCAGTGCACAACAGTTTCCCATGTGTATCAAGAATGGTCAACCACCAAAAGGACATCCAGCCAACTCGACACAACTGTGGCAAGAATTGGAGTCAACATGGGCCAGCATCCCTGTGCAACACTTTCGACACCTCGTAGAGTCCATGCCCCAACGAATTGAGGCTGTTCTGAGGACAAAGTAAGGTATTCCTAATGTTTAAATTGCCATGTACACCAGGTATACTAGAGGAAAGTTGTTTTGGAGCATATCTGCAGACCTTTCTATTTTGGCTGCACGTGTTCAAGTCTGAGAAGAGTGTTGTTGACTAAAGTGTCATATAGCATAGGCAATTCAAAACAATGATTTATCTAAATCATAAAGCAGCATGTATTTATGGTTTTGCTATGTTTATTCCATAACCAAAACATTGATATTTTCAAAATAGTTTTATTTGGTGAAGTATCCATTTATCAAATGGATTATGGCGTTGACAAAATTGTGATAACATAACCCCAGAGACCTGGGCCAAATACATATCTTTGAGGTGCACCTGATTTAGCTTGAAGTTTGCAATGTTGGTACTATTCCATTGGAACTTTTCTTCATGGCCAAAATGTGTCAAGAAGTCAAGTATTTGACAATTGTATTTGACCCAGGTTTGGCTAACCATGATTAGGGGAGATCAAATTATTACTTCAAAGCTATCTTGGGAGGCTACAGTAGCCTGCACCTTACCAGATGTTTTGACTGCTGAGTGGTTATCTACCTAGCTTCCAAGGAACCATCACTCTGTCACTTTAAACATTTTTTTATCATATGGATCACGCGATACTGACATTATCTCGAATGAATGAGTTTATGGTTAAGCTTAAATAGATGATACATTTCTACTTTGCGGCATCTGTGTTTAAAAGCAGAGTAGATCCTGCTTCACTTCACCTGCAGTTTTTCCTACATCAGGTTAGTGCTTAACTGCTCTTTCTAAAAGGACGATGCTAGTTCCATATTACCCACACTATACTTTTAATGCTACTTGACTGAATTTTTACAATGTTCTTTCTTTGTTCACCATTGGAGGTATTGGATGTGTATGTTTTTTTGTATTTTTTACATTTGATTATATCTGAGTAATATTGGATAGTTGAACGCTTGAATGTCTTAAGAGACACATTTGTATAAAATAAGCATGTTTTCTTTCCGGTCTTAGATGAAGAGGGAAAACACTTTGACCAGAGCACCTTCATCATGACTCTTGTCTTCATGCTGAGCCTTACCTCAGCACTGCTATGTGCAGTAAACTGTCATCCTCTGGTGGTAAGACATCTCACAAAGTCGTATTATCGTAGGAATAGCTTTTCAATATGAATGTTATGACTGCTTCCGCTGCCATACTAAATAAATTGCATGAGTGTTTTATTTATTGTAATGATGTGTTATCTTGTTTTTGCAGACTTTGAATGAGGTGACAACTGGAAATGAGGACATGTACACCTCAGGTAGGCCATGAATCCCATTTTCTTGTTATGAGAAGACGAGTCAAGACAACATCTGAAACATTAATTCAACCTGCTACATGATGCAGTTATTATACGATGATTATTCTAGATTGCCTTTAATGCTTTGTCTTTGGTACAGATACATTTGACAGTGATCTTGACGTCTCCGACGTAACTGAGGCAGCCAACGAAAACTTGGGTCAGATCTTGCTTTAAAGAATGTGTATCAAATCTATTGGATCTTGTGTACACTATGCTGTCCAAAGCACAGACACATGTTTTTATTCCTATTTCTATGGTCCAATAATGACACAAGGTGAAACCATGGCAATGAACTCTGGATTTAAGTATTTACCATTATTTCCTACCATAGGCATTGACAGACATGATACATTCTTCCTATTTGGAGATATTGCTATGGAAACTGGGATTCGGAATGTTTCTCCATGCACGGCTCGAGATTGCAAGTGGCCTAAAAAAGCAAGAATGGGGTTGTGCCTGTGTATATCTCCTCTTTGTATAGTAAGTGTATTTTTGAATTAATATTGTATAGTGGCCATTCACACCTAACTTTCATTATGGTCGCCTTACTGCTGTCCAATTTAAAGGGTCCTAAATTCAGTGCGGTGAAAATCGTCTCATTCGTTCTTTACAGCTTTAGAGGAGCAAGATATCTTCATAAAAGGACTGATCTCCTTCCACCAGTCTACCTGCATCCAATATGTGTGGTGGAAGCGGCATCAAGATTATTTTGTATTTCCACCCTGGAAATGGGTGTTACAAGTAGACGTTCAAGTGAAAAGGGAATTCGTATAATGCAGATTTGTCTCCAGTTGTTGTCTTTCCTGACACAATACTGTTAATATCGAAGATAAGACTGCCTGTGTGCTTTGCTCCTTGTCTCTAAGGTGCTGGTCATATTTGGGTGGTCAGCAGCTGATCTCCTTACAGCAGCGTGGCTGTGTCCCATCATGGTGCAGTCCAGCATGAAGTCCTGCATGCTCTGGGCTTCCACCATGAGCAGAACTGCGGTGACCGGGACAATAATGTCACCGTTGTCACAGAGAACATCAGCAAAGGTAAGGGGCCTCCACTTTCACTTTGTTTTAGAGGTTGCTAATGTGTTTCTATCGTCAGACTGGCAATACTAATGTCTTATCACAGTGAAACATGTATCTCTAAATCTCTTCTTTTAGGCAAGGAACACATCTTCAGAAAGGTGGAAACCAATCATTTGATGATTCCGTATGACTACACCTCTGTGATGCACTATGGAAGGTCAGCTTCTAGGACTATCTGTATTTATTCAAGCAAAAAATAAACCTTCAATCTCCCACCTACAGGTATGCTACAGTTGTACATGTACTATGCAATGGTTTGTCTTCCAGGTATGCATTCGCTAAAGGTTATGGTAAGCTGCCAACTATCATTCCAAAGCCAGACTCTAGTGTTCAGATCGGAGGGGCCCGACAGATGAGTCGCCAGGACATCGTGAGGGTGAACAGGTTGTACTACTTGCAGAGAGTATTGGGCTTTATTATACTATATCTTACAATGGAAAATACATGTTTTCTTTCAATCGTGTGTTTCATAACATGAGAATAAATGGTTTTTTTTTGTGAACTTTGTCAACACTGCTGATGATGTTGTGCCTTTTTTATGTTTCTTTTTTTGTATGTTCACCCCAATAGGAGGACACTTGAATAAATTAATTTAGAAGACTGCATCAGATATTTCAACCAACAACTATTTGAAATAAAATCAAATGGCAGCTAATCAATTAGCTTTCTGGATGAGGTCAAATTCACTTGGCACAATACTCATCGCTTTATGTTGTGTTGTGGATGCTTCACCACCCAGTTGGTTGCAATTATTCTCTCACCCAAATGTTTAAAAAAAATTGTCTTTTTGACACTGTTATAGATATTATTTTGGGTGATTGTGAGACATTCAGTACTCAATGTTCTATTGCGTTGGTTGTGTGGTTAATGTTAATGTGATTTCATATCCTGTGTTTCCCCCACATATTAGCATTCAGAATCTTGACGGTTACTGCACTGCCTTCATATTTGCTCAATAAAAGCTCACTGTATATATGCCAAGTGACAGTGTATTTGTTACACTAGGTGGCATCTGAATCTCATGTATAGTACATACATTAAAGAAATAATGTTTCCATTCATGTATAGAATTCATTAGCATTTGGATAGATTTTGCATCTTCCCCTACACCTCCAATCAAACTAGTGACTTTTCTACTAAAAGATGAGCACATATACCACACACATACATATACCACACACATACATATACCACACACATATACACAAAAAATGGGTGTCAGACATGAATAAGCCAAACGTCCAACAACAAAAAATCTAGAATCCGTACATCCAAGCATCCAGAAATATACTGAAACATGTCTGCCTCATGTTCCAAGAGTAGAAACCGTTCCCAAGAGAACCAGCCACCTCCAGGTAAATCACACAGTCGGGGGACCTGTCAGTGACTCACTGGTGCCATCACCAACCTGATAATTGGCTTTGTCAAAGCTTTGTCTCACATTCGGCGACGGGTTAGGTGGAGGCAGCGAATAAAATGGGAAACGAGTCAAGTACTGTACCCACACAGGACTATTTAGACCTAGAAGAACAGGGACAGTAAAAAGAAAACATTGCAACAAATACAATTGGCCTTTTTCTTTTTTATGTGCAGCTTCTACGAGTTGTATGGGCTTGTATACTAATGTTCCTCCACCGTAGATTTATTTTTAGAGACGGGTATGTGCTCGTTCAGTAGATTGGACACAAAATGTGATGATATTGTAAAATCATGGCACATTAAATGTGGTTGCGTTACTGCTGTAAGCTATAGCAGGAAGCTTTGGAGTGTACGCTGAGCTTAGCAAGCCTGGAGGAGTTGGGCAGCCCACAGTCCCCATTTACTTTCAGCCTCAACACCTCCTGCTCGGCTCCGACTGTGAGCTGGAGAGGAGGGGTGTCTGCCACAGGGATTGAAAAAGTGGTTCAAAGCACAGCAGAATGCTCATCCATTGAACTGATAAGAGAACTTTTTATCTTCCTTCCCTTGCTCCATCTCTCTCTCTCTCCTTCCCCCTCCTGCTGCTCTTGTTTTACTTGAGTTAAATTACTCAACACACTAGCAAATCTTTATATGAGCTCTTCTCACTCCATGCTCTGACATTTTTTTTCCTTCATGCTTTGAATTAAATTTTAGGTGCAGTCATGCTCAAACATCAACAAAAACTCCCCTGCAGAGCTGGAGATGACATTTTAGAGGTGTGTGTTTGCTTCTTAACTCTTCCAAACATTCTGTAGACTAAGTAGTGTCAGTGTTTACTATTAATATGTGGCTCCAAGGGTCTAATGAACTGGCCTGTATTTGTCCTCTAATTATTTACTCTGAGGAAAGCAGTTGAATTTGATATTAATTATGATGACGACAGGCTGCAGTTCCCAACATTATATAAAGGATGACCATATAGGGATGCATGGGGATAGAGTATTTTGAAACCTCTAGGTGTCATGATTCGTGTACTCACTTCCCATGTGATCAGTGGCAGCTAACATTTGCATATGCCAGTCAATTAATATGCGATTTAAATCCATTATCTAACCAGGATGATTTAGGCTGTGTGATGGTTACAGATGGGCAATGGAGGAGAAAGACATAAAATGACAAATGAAAAGGATTACCGTAAGTGGCACACACATTCAACATTCAGTACAATTTTTTTTAGTAGGCACAAATTATTCAGTTAATTTATTACATTTAGCTATTCTTTCTGCGTATTTGCCATTTTAAAATTCTGCTTACAGCCATCAGGTTTTTATAAAAGCTGCTGACCTAACTCCATGTGCACAGGAGTAGCCTTCAATCCTCCCTATGTGCCACTGACCCGCATGAGTGTCAAAACCCCACATACACATGAATAATTGAGAAGTTGTATTTTTGGCCTTTGAAGATATTGGATGTCGAATGGGTACCGTATGCTAGGCCAGCGCTATAGACAGCTCTCCTAGTGACACAGCTTGCCAGCTTGTAGCCCTAAAAAAACAAATGAGTCACTGGTTCCTTCAGCCATTCCAATGGGGAAAGAATAAGGTTTTGGGATAAATGCTGGGGGAAGAAAGGTCTGCGGTTAACACAGGCAGAGGAGATTTCTTATACCTTTTTGTTCTATGACATATCAGTGAGGTAGCATGACTTTTATGAATTATGACACCTTAATTTGTTATTGTTATTACATAAATGCTTTAAAATTCACATAGTGGTGTTAGCTGATGACGATTATCTCATAGACAAAACGTGTGAGATCTAAGCCTGTGTTAACCACAGATCTTATTTTCGCCGTGTGTATCCAAAATCCTACAAAAACTCCATTCATTTCCCTATAGGTTTTGTAAAACGAGCCATGGTGGCATTTGTGCCGACAAAAAGACGCCATTACTAATTGTTCTCTATTGTTTCCTGAATTACATGTAGTTCATTTTCTTTAGAGAAAATAATACAAATCACTTTTTGAACACATACTGTAGGTAATCACTGTTATAGGAAATTATGGAATTCTCTCCCACTAAAAAACAAGAACCTTATACGAGAGATTGATTTTTATTTGATTTTTTACAGTGCGCCAAATAGGAATGGGGGGGTTGTGATGAGGAGCACCATGAGGTTGGGTAGGGACCTCTTTCTACCTCAACCCCCTTTTCTCCACGCTTCATGAGTTTACGGTGTTGAACATCACATGAGGGGTCTGTGAAAGACGGGACACATGCTCGCTCTGAGTGGGTGGGAGTCAGGAGTGAGAATGAGGAAGACTGTTTGGTCTCTTAGCAACAGCACGTTAACAGAGAAACGAGGAAAACGATGCTCCAGAGTGCTTTAGCGAGCTTCCACATAGTACATTTTATGAAAGGTGGATATCCATGGAATGATAGCTTACTACAGTAAATAGAAAACACTTTATTTCTCATCCCTTGAGAATCTGTAATGTAGGCTGCTTTTGAAAGCAATTGCCTACAAGATACTTGGCTAACCATATTAGCGCTAATTGTTCTTGTTGGCTTACTGGCACGTATACTTGGTGGCCAGTTTATTAGGTACACTACACCATTCATGAAAATGGATCGCTCTCAGTCACATGGCCTGCTATATGAAGCAGGCAGACAGGCATCGAGGCATTCAGTTACTGTTCGATTGAACATTAGAATGGGCAAAACGAGTGACCTAAGCGGCTTTGAGTGGTGTATGATCATTGGTGCCAGGCGCGCCAGATCCCGTATCTCAGAAATGGCCGCCTTTCTGGGCTTTTCACACGACAGTGTCTAGGGTTTACCGAGAATGGTGCAACAAAAAACAGAAAGATATATCCAGTCAGCAGCATTCCTGGTGCCGAAAACAGCTAGTTGATGAGAGAGGTCAAAGGAGAATGGCAAGAATTGTGCAAGCTAACAGGCAGGCCACAAACAGAAAAATAATGGTGCAATACAACAGTGGTGTGCAGAATGACATCTTGGAACGCACAATATGTCGATCCTTGTCACGGGTGGGCTATTGCAGCAGACGACCACACAGGGAGCCACTCCAATCAGCTAAAAACAACAAGAAGAAGCAGCTCCAGTGGGCACGCCGTACCCAACCAACACTGGACAATTGAGGAGTGGAAAAACATTGCCTGGTCCGACGAATCCCGGTTCCTGTTGCGTCCTGCTGATGGCAGAGTCAGGATTTTGCGTAAGTAGAATGAGTCCATGGACCCATCCTGGTGTCAATGGTAAAGGCTTGTGGCGGTGGTGTCCTGGTGTGGGGAATGATTTCCTGGCACACGTTAGGGCCCTTGATGCCAACTGAGCAACGATTGAACGCCACAGTGTATCCGAACATGGTTGTTGACCATGGCAAAGGGGGGTCCGACACGGTACTGAGTGTATTTGTATAAGTCTAACTACTATTACAGAATGTCTCAACAATCATTGTGTTGTTTCTGTTTTCTACCTCTAGTAGGCTATATTGTACTTAATGACCATAACTATTGTTTTAAATGAAATGTATTTGGAACAGCAGCTGAACTATTTACTCTCCCTCCACTTCCTGTATTCTCTCTCTAGCCCACATTTCACCACAGCAGTTCCAATCGCTCTCTTTTTCTGTATCACTTTCCACCTCTCCACCCCTCTCCGCTCCACCACCGGTGTGAAAATGGACTGGATGAAATCTCTCAAGTATTAGGTCAGTCTTGCCAGTCTACTGGCTTTTTACACCAAGGAGACAGGGAGGTGTGGTTGAAGAGAAGTGCTTTGTGTATTAGAACCTTATCTGTATTGTCTCTTTTTTTTTTTTGCCACTGGGAGTATTTATCCCAAGCAAGACCCTTGATTGCCTTTGCAAAACCCTTTTAGGATGATGTTACAAATTAGAGACTATATATTTTTTTTTTCTGGGGAGGGGGATTCATTCAACATTAGGCTATAGGAGTGGTATAATAATTTACCAAATACCTTTTGACTCTTTTCAACATTTTAATAGAACATTTTCTAGTTTTGTTTCAAAGGACCCCTGCTAATTTTTTCCCATTCGTCACTTATCTTTATACATCATTTTCTGGACTCAGTACAAGCAAGCTCACCCCACATTTATTAGTGCACAAATAAAACGCAAAATAAAAAAACCTGAACCTCAGTATATCTCTGAGTTACACAAGGATGAGAAGGAATAACTGTGGCTGTAGCTGGGTTCGGTAGCAGTCTGCCACAGTGCAGAGAGAAACCGTAATTGGGCTCCAAGGAGAAGGGAATTGTCTGCAGTGCTTACATTTTTTAAAAGATTATGCAGTCTGAAATTATTGCCACCTTAATATTTCTTGGTAACCTCTAAAACACTGTAGTCATATAAGCGTGCTGTAAGATAACATTTAAGTGTAACCACGTCTTCTGTAGATACTTTAAATGGACAGCAATGGCACATTGCAGCCTTTCTATGAAGTAAAATTCGATTTTCTATCAAAGATCCTTTTCTATAAGTATCCTTTTGTAAAACAATAACTGATTTCTCAGGGGACTGAGAGGAATTTGACACCCCCCACATCTCTCCCTCCCACGAAACTCAGTAGCCTGTAGAGAAGCGGAGACAGACAATCACACTGCTCTTTCTCTGTCTAAGTCAGACTCCTGATTAAGGCAGATGTTGGGCTCACGAGTGGCGCAGAGGTCTAAGGTACTGCGTCTCAGTGCTAGAGGCGTCACTACTGACCCTGGTTCAATTCCAAGTTGTATCAAAACCAT
The DNA here is from genome assembly GCF_057628025.1 of Oncorhynchus mykiss. Taxonomy (NCBI): domain Eukaryota; kingdom Metazoa; phylum Chordata; class Actinopteri; order Salmoniformes; family Salmonidae; genus Oncorhynchus; species Oncorhynchus mykiss. Next base: position 56,875,704 of record NC_143027.1, on the reverse strand, counting down.
CCGTGGTTGGGAGTCGCATAGGGCGGTGCACAATTGGCCCAGCATCGTCCGGGTTTGGCCGGGGTAGGCCTTCATTGTAAATAAGAATTTGTTGAAACTCTAGGGTATTTCCTTTTTGGATGAAAAACGTTCCCGTTTTAAACAAGATATTTTGTCACAAAAAGATGCTCGACTATGCATATAATTGACAGCTTTGGAAAGAAAACACTCTGACGTTTCCAAAACTGCAAAGATATTATCTGTGAGTGCCACAGAACTGATGCTACAGGTGAAACCAAGATGAAACTTCAAACAGGAAGTGAGCAAAATTTGAGGCGCTGTTTTCCATTGTCTCCTTATATGGCTGTGAATGCGCAAGGAATGAGCCTACACTTTCTGTCGTTTCCCCAAGGTGTTTGCAGCATTGTGACGTATTTGTAGGCATATCATTGGAAGACTGACCATAAGAGACCACATTTACCAGTCCGCCTGGTGTCCTGCGTCGAAATTGGTGCGTAATCTCCAGCTGCAAGTATTCTTCCATGTGATTCAGAGGAGAAACCAGACTTCCACGAACGATATATCATCGAAGAGATATGTAAAAAACACCTTGAGGATTGATTCTAAACAACGTTTGCCATGTTTCAGTCGATATTATGGAGTTAATTTGGAAAAAAGTTTGGCGTTTTGATGACTGAATTTTCTGTTTTTTTTGGTAGCCAAACGCGATGAACAAAACGGAGCGATTTCTCCTACACAAATAATCTTTTTGGAAAAACTGAACATTTGCTATCTAACAGAGTCTCCTCATTGAAAACATCCGAAGTTCTTCAAAGGTAAATTATTTTATTTGAATGCTTTTCTTGTTTTTGTGAAAATGTTGCCCGCTGAATGCTACGCTAGCTATCAATACTCTTACAAATGCTTGTATTGCTATGGTTGAAAAGCATATTTTGAAAATCTGAGATGACAGTGTTGTTAACAAAAGGCTAAGCTTGAGAGCTAGCATATTTATTTCATTTGCGATTTTCATGAATAGTTAACGTTGCGTTATGGTAATGGACTTGAGGCTGCATTTCCGATCCCGGATCCGGGATGGCTAGTATCAAGAGGTTCGGACTTGCCTATTTACATAAAGGTTAAAGAAAAAGATAAAATCACACCTTAAACTATTTTTGTTTCCTCCTTATCATGTAATCACAAGGCAAGCCAGCAAGGTGCAAAGCAAACATACACAAGAGGTTCAAAGGGTCCTTGTTTTATTCTTAACTCCATTGTAAACAGGCTTCCCACAGCACTACTTTCATTCATCTGCTTGCTCTGTCCTCATATTTAGCCTCACATTGAAGTGGTGTACCATTTCCTTTTCAGGACAACCAGGGCTACAAGTAGAACATAAAACAATTTGACAAAAACAGCTGCATTTGAGTTGTATTGACAAATGGCTATAAAACCTGATAAACCTGATTTTTTTTAAATAAAAGCATTTATAAGATTGTTGTAAGTACAGAAATTGTTTGCTCAGTGGGAAAATAATATCCAACTAATCTATGACAACGGTGTGGAGCTTGTGACAGCAACTATGTGAGCTTATTATTAACACTATGTCCTGGGATGATCTTCCATGTAGAAGAACCCCTGAACTTCTAACGTCATAGTTTGTGTTCGTGAGTCTCAGCTTTTCATAGATGGGTCATAATTTGTAGTTCAAACCGCTCTGCCTTTTCAGACATTTTTGTGAGAAGAACCGTTTTCGGGATCCACCCTTGTCGAGCTCAGCCCCGATAATGTCACCGACTAATGGCTGGTATCGTCAGATGTAGAATAAGTAGATGAAGGCAACGCAACCTGTACCCAATTATTTTAAGATGGTCATACCAAGGATCATTTAGCTATTTGATTTTGAATTTTAGGACCCCTTTAGAATATATAAAAATATATATAAAATGATTCGGCCTTACTGCCTTTAGAACATAGAAACCCATTGAATAACAGATTCATACAGGGAAAAACAGAGAGAAAAAAAAATATCAAAAGGAAGTTTATTTTAAAGTGTCTGTCCTATATCTGAGAGGTACTGTATAAGAAAGATCAGGAAATGATTATAATTTTTTTACTCTTATTTATCCCCTTTTTTGGGGGGGGGGGGTCACTAAACTAATTCCATATATACAGTACAGTACTTACATAAAAATGTTTTACTCGTACCTGGCTACCTTCAGATGAGGCTTGTGGGCACCCTAAAGCAAAGCATGTATGTGTTTGTGAGAGTCTCACCTTTCCATAGAGGGGTCATATCACTGTGTAGCCCAAACTGTTTGGACGCTACAGACAGAAGTTGGCAGATCGGCGGAACAGACTTCAGACGAGTCCCGTGAGCTTGTTGGGGTCGTAGAGTCTCATCTTTCCATGGTGGACATATTGTAGGCCAAACCGTTTGGATGCTACAGACGTTTTCGGGATGTCTCATGCAGTGGCGACCCATCATTCAGGGCAGGTGGGGGCAGAGCCCCACCTAATTTGAGACCCACCTGTTTAGCTAAAAAAAACATGCCTGTCTTGCATGTTGTTTTGGCATTCATTCACGTTACATATCAGTTTGCAAACAATGTAAAATAATGAATTCATTGAGTTCATAATGCTGCATACAAACATTATCTCTTTATTGAGTAAGGCAGCTCCAAAATGCAGGTGTTTCAGCCTAGCTCATTGCTTTCTGTGGTGGAGGGACAGCCAGTAAAAGCACTGAGCGTAGGCGTTGGTAATCTTCTCTAGCTGTGCCGTGAATGGCTCAGTGTTCTGTTACTCATGAGGACACTACTTCCCTGCATAATCTACAGGGAGAGCTAGGCAGTTCAAGCCACCTTGGGTGCTGCCATAGACAGGTCATTGGCCACAGATAAAATGATGTCATATCTACTGTGGCTTTGATTGGACTGGTCAAGTCTTCATCCTACTTTCAAAATCTTAGCTAACTAGCTAGACAAACAGTCACGATCATGAATCATGTCGACAATCAAAGCAATCACTATTTTACTTCCCCTGCCTGCTATTCGGTGGAGAGGGTGTGTGGTCCTAGTCTGGGTTTAAGGATTTAAAACATCTGTTTGAAAGGGTCTCTTTTCCAAGCTCAAAAGGATAAAAATTCACACACAACACCATGAGCTCAGTCCAGAATGACTTCTGCCACATTTCATTTAAAAAATATTTGTATTTATTTAACTATGTCAGTTAAGAACAAATTCTTATTTACAATGACGGCCTACCCCGGCCAAACCCGGACGACAGTGGGCCAATTATGTGCCGCCTTATGGGTCACCCAATCATGGCCGGGTTCAAAACAACTGGGAAGTCTCCGACTTCAGTGCATTCAAGACAACTGTTAACTTTTTTTTTAGTTCCCACTTGTCTTGAAATCACCATAAAGCGAGATAATGCCACCTTCCTGTTCAAGTGAGCAGAGCACAACAGCGAGTCCAAAAATATGTCTTGTATGCTGCTGCATAAATTATGTAATTTGCCAGAATCCTGTATGTATACTGTAGCTAAGAAAATAATACTAAGTGTATGTTGTGGAGTAAGCTGTTAGTAGCCCGTGTGTCTCACCCTAAGAATTTCATCCCTCTCCCCCTCAGAACTTAGCCTACTGCCGGGCGCGCTGACCAGGTCGCTAGGTGCATGGTGTTTCCTCTGACACATTGGTGCGGCTGGCTTCCGGGTTGGATGCGCGCTGTGTTAAGCTGCGATGCAGTGCCTTAGACCACTGCGCCACCCGGGACGCTGGTCCTCCTTTGTTTTTGATGAGATCTGCATGTAAAACATTTACATTTAACATTTTGTTCATTTAGCAGATGCTCATATCCAGTGACTTAAAATTGTGCATTGATCTTAAGATAGCTAGGTGAGACAAACACATATACAGTAGAGAACGTTCCATTCCAGCTAAACAATGGATATATATAATTGAGCAAAAAATAAACACATTTCAATACACATCTAAATGAGCTACAGAAATTAGTGTTGGGGGGGGGGGGGGGGGGGCGGGGGGTTTGGGTGAAGAGAGATGAGCAGACGAAGAAGCTACTGCAAACTTGTGTATTTCAATCGCTATGGTTTATACTCGGCCAGCCTCCGTTGTCCTGAGGACTAGCATGAACAGTTCTAGACAAATCCTATTCGAATCCATGTCCAGTGATTTCAGAAACACTTCCTGCCATGTGTTTACCTGTGTAAATAAATGAATAAAGAAATACACAACGTGTGAGCTTTGGCAATGATTTAGTATGCACATGGCTCTGTCTTTGATGTGTAAACAATATGCACAGCTTCACATTTGAATTTTGTCCAGTAATTGTTTGAGCGTGTTTGAGCGTGATTAGTGCTCTGTGAGTGTTTGCACTCGGCATTGATGCTCATTATACGATGTAAAGTGCTGCACCATTCCTTTGCATAATTCATTAATGCTCATTAAGTGGGCACGGTCGCAGCCGCAGAATCATTAGCAAAAGCCACCCCTGTATGACCAACTTGAGAGGGGATGTGTTTTAATTGCTTTAGAAGATTTGGATTCTTCCAGCACCTCTGGTCTCAAAGTGTATAGAACTGTGATTCCGGTGTAGCCATACTCTGAAGTATCTGATGTGTAAGGCAATTAGCTTTATGAGTGAATGGGAAACTGTGACACAATTTGAGCAAACCCTTCACATCTCATGCATCTTTGACTCTTGAGAAAGCTCTGGAGGGGGGGGGGGGGGGTCATTAAGATGTGAATGGTACAGTCTATCTCCAATGGCCATGCCCACTAAAGTGTGTAACCGCTTACTGACTAGAGTTGTTCGATCATATTAGTGAGACAGGGTAGAACAGATCGAGGAGACATTGCAAGCCTATTGGAAAGCCACAGGGGAGCTACATGTGAGTCGTGAGGAACCAGTAGCATTGGGAACTGCATACATGGCTGACCTTGAGAAGGGAAGGGGTGTCCATCTGGGAAATAGAAAACTCAAAGGAAACTAACCTCAATACTCCCAATAAATGATGTGATGGGGGAAAGAGGACATTACGGAAACAAATTGAATCAGTATGCCTCCAGACAGGGAATCCAAATGTAAATGTCTTTGTCAGTTGTGAGGACTATATTATTAACGGTTCAGCATGGGACAAATGGGAGAGGGGGAGCAAGCCTTTCCTCTGAAAAGGATTAGCATTTTGCAGGTGTTCTTAGTATACATAGTGTCAGCCACTGCTGCAAATCACATTGGCTTCATTGCAGACCACTGCAGACCTTGTCCCTAAACCCTACTGGATCCTGAAATACCTTACTGCATGGCTTTAAAACTTCTCTGAGCTCGAATTTATTGGAAGAGAATCTCTGCAGCCCTCTCCACATGAGGCCTTTAGTAATCTTACATGTCAGGATAATGTTCCAAAGACCTGGATTTATGACCATGATGTGAATGTCTTATAAAAAAAACTAAATCCACGTCTAATCAGTCAATCATCCTTGTATTTTCCTTTATATCCCAAAGAAAAACACGTTCCTCATCTGATTGCTGTTTGAAACCTCGTGAGCGGCCTGTATGTCTGCCTGTTTGTAAAAAAAAAAAGGCACCTCACTCCACCTGCACAGCTTACAACCAACAGACCGTCTCCCCACAACCGAGAGCCTGTGGGGAAGTCAAACGTAGAGACTTTGAAAAGGAGCAGATTTGTAGAGGCCTTATAATTGCCGCTCCATCTGCCAAACTGTCAGATGTTATGGGAACAGGGGTTCATAACTTCCCTCCCTGTGCCAGAATATTAAAGCAGAAAGCAGTTTGTTAAAAAAAAAGAGTGGAAAAAATAGAGTATAAATTAAACCAATTGAGTCAAAGCAGATTTTGGGAGGGTGTGAAAAGTCTCCTCCAAAAATTGATTCACCATGTTCTGGTGTCATTCCTGGGAATAGAATAGAGTGAAGTGGAGAAAATCCGACTCCTTTGTCACAGCGTCCTTTTCTCCTCTGTAGGGCAAGGCTATAAGTCACAGCCAAGCTGAAGTGAGGCATAGATTGATGATGGCTGTGCTTTTGAGGTTAGACGGTGGACTGCCTACACCTGCAAGGGCATCTTGCTAATACCACCAAACCTGTACGGCCTGGTCCCCTGTCTGTTCTTTTCCATTGAGAAATAACCGTGTGTCTGTCAGTCCAGTAGGTTTGAGTGTTACAGTAGGTGTCTTCCCTTTGTCGACATATTAATCCTTAAGAATTCAGTTTACATTCGTGGTAATATATCCTAATTACGTCGATACAGATCATGCTCAATTAGATGACAGATCAGATTACGAAAATCACATCATGTAATGTTCATAGCAGGCGGAATAATTATGCCTGGAATGTTAGCTTACTTTGGGCTGCCACATCTGGGATGGGGATGGGATAGGACAGGCGTGTGAAATCCCTTTGGTTTTGAGGGAAAGCACTTCCCGTATGTAACAAGATGATAGACTGGAGTCAGAAAAGGATAGTTCAGGATGTGAAGCAAGAAGGACGCAATTGGTGAGGTGAGAGTGAAATAAATCAGAATCATAAGACTAGAATGACATCGACATGGTTGTGGATGCTCTTTCCAGGGACGATCTGCACCACGGTTGAATATTCCCGTTGTGTGCGAATTCCAACAGTACACTCATGACCAGTGTTATTTCTGTATTCCATCATTGCCTCTTGCTGTGGCTAATCTCTTCATTTCAAAATGATCATCTCTAATCTCAGTAAGATCCATTGCCAATAACAAATTGTGTACCAATTGTATGGCCTGATTTAAGTAGAATATCTGCATGGTGCTATTTTTAGTTCCTCAGCCTGTACTAAAAAAAATAGCTAATGAGGAAAGTAGGCCAGCCCAACTTTCAAACGGTCTCTGGTCTTGGATACAGTATATCAAAGGGTCCCCATACCATCTCCAGCAGTACATACATTTCAAAGGGACACATGGTTTGTGGAACAATACTTTCCGTGTGCATCATTGTGAGGTCTGAAGGTGGAATGGATGGGCCTTTCATCTACTTAATGTTAGTTGTTGATGTTAAAAACATGAGTAGCAGCATCTGACACGCGTACAGTACACATGAAGGAGAGATATGAGCCGTAGGCAAAAAGCACTGGCGTCTGACTGTGTGCTGTGACTGCATTCTTATTATAAATCAAGAACGCAGCAACTATTCAGGACAGTACTGAGGTCCTTAGTACAACATCGAGTAAAAAGAGCCAATGTGACAGTCACCATTTGCAGATCTCTATCCTGAATTATTAAGCAGGGGAAATTGTGATTGCTTTAATGGAAATCGCTTGTTCCATCACTCATATGAGAATATTCAATCCTCTTCTGCTGATCAAACCAGAGTCCATCCTTTCTTCATCCACACGCCACCAGCGGATACCTTCCACAGATGGGGATCCTAATAAAATACCAAAATATCAAATAGCTCCCTCTCCATTGCATTTGTGTGCTTGGCATCCTTGAATAAGAGTGTGCTCAACAATGGGCCCTGATTTGATACCAGAAGAGTATAATTAAAGCAATATACATGTTGGTTTTTCCTCAAAAACATTCCCTCCAACTGTCTCCCCTACCCTCCATAGCCATGCTGTCAAAGTCATGTGTACAACAATGACAAAAGGAGGATGACAAATGCTCGGAAAGTAAAGGCTCAGATGTCACTTTACATTGCAATAACCATATTTTGGTCTCCGACTACAAATGTGTTCCTCATTTCTCTCAACGTTGCCCTGAACTACCATTGTCAATGTCGTTTCCCATTCACAATAAGAATAACCATGTTTTTTTTTTTGCTGTTGAGATTACTTATCTCTTTAGCATTTCATGATATTTCAATGAGAATCTGTTTTGAGCCAGAACACCTACCAATAAATGTTCAGTAAATAAAAAGATGCATGCACACTAGAAACCATTAAAACACTATCAAACGTGAACCAGAACCTCTGTGTGCCATTCAATACCAGGCATGCAGCATTTACATTGACTCTGGGAATTTGATTTGATTTGATTTGGCCTCATTGATTACCCAGGAGAGTGGAGGAAGGATGGAGGGCTACTGGTCACAGAGAGTGAGAGAACTTTGGAGACATCATCTCTCCCCTGTTTGTTCTGAGCCAAAATGGGTCATTTGCTGCAAACATGAACAGAATGGAGGTCCACATGGTGCTGAATTAGCAGCACCTGCTGCAGGAAGAGAGCGTGTCTGCCAAGTACTGGGAAAGTTACACATTGAAGGATTGCTCATTTAAATATGTGCAGGAGGAACAGACATTTGAATGAGATTATAAAAGAAGTATTGTTAGATGAATTTCAATTTGAGGGCATTACATGCTATCTTTCTTCCACCCTCTTTCCCCCTGAGAATGAGGATAATGACTATAACAATGTGGATGGGTGTGAAATTGGCAACGTTGTTGCCATATAACAAAGCCCGTCAGTGATTAAACCCCGACAGGCTCTCTCCTCCCCTTTCATGTGAGCACACGCGCACGAGTGCCCTCGAACACACACACACACACACACACACACACACACACGTAAACAAACATATTCACAAACATCCAATTAGAAAATATAGAAACTTTATGTAAACCCATTATCTGTTTGAGATACATGGAACATCATGCTAAGACATCACATCAAAAATCCCCTCACCTTTTCCAATACCCCCTTGTGTCACCCCGCTGCAGAAAATGCCTTAGTAGAGGAGCGCTCTGCACTTCCAGAGTCTCCCTGATCAGATGAGGAGCCCCTTTATCACTCTTATATCCTCCACTGTGTGTGTGTATGTGTGTGTGCTGCTTACACAGCCTCACAGACAGCAGCAGCAGGTTGATACACACAAAGACAGTGAACGCTTCCTGGTGCAGAGCCCTTTTGAAGAACTTTGAGCATTCCTCTCCTACAGCACGGTCTCCTCCTACACAGAGGTAAGGACACCTTGAGCGAAGGGTTACGGCAGTATAGAGGGGGTTACTTTTTGTCTCTTGCATGGAGTAGATGTTGTGCATTTTACAGTCTTGTCGCGTCTAAGCAACATGCATTGTTTGTCTGCACCGATCTACAACGACATCGATATGGAATCCGGACTGGGTGCCAAACACTGCTGAGTATATAGGAATGTATCATTTCATCTATCATGTACCACTCTTTATCTCAGGGAGGTGAGAGGATTGCTGTAGGCTTGAGATTGTGGTTTATTAGTTGACTCCTCCGGGTTACAATGCTCTCTGCCTCCTGCTGTATTCTCAATTTCTCTTCCTTTGTTCATATTTGAGTGTATCCAATGCATAGACCAGAAGAAGGTAATAACATCTTGCAGGAGGATGCGTGGGCATGGTATATAGAATATTATAAACTGGGTGGTTCGAGCCATGAATGCTGTTTGGCTGACAGCCATGTTATATCAGACCGTAAACCATGGGTATTTACTGCTCTAATTACATTGGTAACCAGTTTATAATATATTATATTATATTATAATAGCAATAGGGCACCTCGAGGGTTTGTGGTATATTGCCAATATACCAATATATCCAGGCACTCTGCGTTGCATCGTGCATAAGAACAGCCCTTAGCACTGGTATATTGGCCATATACCACACCCCCTTGTGCCTTATTGCTTAATTAATCTACAGTACATGGAGAACACTAACAAAGAAAGAGCACCTCCATCATCTCCCACCCAATCCCAGGTTCAGGTTGATCGGTCAACAGCAGTGGGAGGTATAGAGAAGAAAGGAGATGATAAACACGGAGGGGGCTTTAATCTTCACCAAATCCAATTGGTGCATAAAAGCAGAAAGGAACATGTAGACAAATGCAAACTCGGTCAGGCAGGTGTCCTAGTTAGAGGGTCAGGCAGGTGTCCTAGTTAGAGGGTCAGGCAGGTGTCCTAGTTAGAGGGAGTTGATGTTTTCATTTTTTTCTTCAAAATGTGAGTGGGAGGATTACAGGCTCAGTCATACACACATTCAGCCGAGTTGTCACTATAGCTAAGTATCTAGATCTCTGGTTTGAACCACAAAAGTTTACAATACAAAACAAGACCGTTAACCTCAAAAAATTTCACACAGAGGGAACATCAACTCCATTATGGTATTTTTTTATTTTATTACTAATATTAAATCTTGCTAATTTGAAAAATTGTCCAATGCAACTAATCTTGCCCTACTGCAGAGGTTTATGATACTGTAGGATATAGGGATATGGAAGGATAATTGGGTTTAACTGCATTGATTGGTGTTTTCGCGACCAATAAAAATGAGATTTGATGATAGCGCTGGTGGGAGTATCATGTATAATGAGTACTCATGCCATGTTCATCAAGGAAAGAGAGAAGTTGGCCTGTCAGTTTCATACTTTGTCCCATGGGCAGTGGTTGTTGTGAAGAGGTCCCTGCAGTCCCCAAACAGTGGCTGTGTTTGATACGCCTTGCTGCGAGTCTGCCTCCACCCTGCAAATCTTGAGCCCGTCAGAAGCCAGTCCGTCTATGGACTCGTTTGGGGAGCTGTCAAGTCAACTTCTCAGTGAACCTCTCTTCTCTTCACACAATCAATATGTGAGATTCTCGCCAGGTGTCTTGCTCCTGTTGGAAGGGTGTAGATCGAACACAAACCGTGCTTCGCTGTTAATGGACTGTGTCTGTGTGCTTCTGGGTCATTACTGCTGTCACATTATAAACGATGGGACTGTGCATCAAGGGCCAGTCCAGGGAAAGATTTTCCTCTCCGTTTTTTAATCATTGTGGCATGCGCAAAACGTCCAATGGTACAACATAGTTTCACAGATACAGATTCCTTCTCCAGCCTGACAATTTAAAAAGCTCTTTGCTCTCATTTCCCCCTGTTGCTGGTTCTCTCTCTCCTACCCCTTTTTTCTCTCGTTTGAGCCAATGATCCCAGATGGTGACAGATCCCTGCCTCGTGTTAAGGCTCCACTTGAGCAGTGAGATGACATCTGGCGAGGATGTGACTAATAAAAGGGACAGAAGCGGCAGGGACCCTTCATATCATGTCGGATACCAGGGTCCTCCGACTGAAGTGTGCATTTTGATATGCATTCTCACAGATGTAGTCAATTTGTCTTAACCATGGGGCTGCGCTGTCGAAGAAAACAGATCAATGTGATCCCCAATGTCAATGGTGCAAAGATAATTAAAAAAAAACAACATCCTTATTCAAAGCAGACGTAGGTGATGCTAAGCAGAAATTTACATTTTGGAAATGCAGAGAGAAGGGTGGTGAGTTTATTGAGAGGAATATCCACAGCCAACCCTTAACTTGACATGTTATTGTAAATGTAAGCTAATGTACGCACATCTCCTTTGATAAATGTGCCAACTAAGCAAATTAACTATTGTTCACAGATCCAACGATAGGATGATACGCCTCTGGTATCAGCCATATGTCTGGGTGGTAACTGTGGCATAGTGGCGGTACACCTCATTGTCATGTATAATTACATGAATTACCACAGATAGCTAAAAGAGGGATGCTATTATCCTGGAATTAGGTTTGAGCAGGTCATGTTCAGAGGCTGATCATATGGGAGAGAGGGGATTATTACACCACATTATGCCTATGACAAAGATTGAGTGGCTTGCTTGAGAGTGCCTCTCATTACCTTTAGGTGTGGGGCAATGATGTTCTTTGAACATGTAAAAACACATTTCGTACATCAGTCTCATTTTAGTTACTATGAAAATGTACGCTTTTAACTTGTTTTCTCTCTGTTGATTTTCATGATTGTCCTCTGTGCAGTATATCCTGTAAATTGACATAAGAAGTATAGAAGAAAAATAGGAATAAATAAAGAGAAGCCACTTGTCATATTTCAAAATAGACCCCATGGTGGGTTTGAAAAACAAACCAGAACATGAGAAGCAACTGAAAAGGGCACTGGATATGATTCCACTGTGTTTCTGTGTGTCTGTTTCATTTAAACCCTGTGTATACACACAACATGAACCTGAAATATGCTGTAGCAACATGATGATGTCTGATTAACATAATCCTATATAAATAACACCCGGATTGCTGTTGGGTATGCTGGGTTATTGAAAACCTAATTATCAGGGTATCATTTTCAAAGCTGTTGATGTTTACCCTTGACAGCAGTGCTATTGCCACGGTTCTGTGCTTTCGCAAATTAGTTTGTGCTTGATTACATGTTTTTGTGGGTCAATGCCAGATTTTGAGGTTTTTGTAATCCTGTCTCCCTCCCTACAAGATTCAGCAGACAAAGCGTTTTCAACTGTGCTTCCGGTGGGTGGGTTTAAGTCAAGGTGTTATTGGGAGCAATGGAAATATTTGTTCTTGAGCACAATGGTTGTTTTGTGTGCAATTCTGCTTGCAAACCTTGGAACTGTAAGGATGACATGTATTAAAACATGTACACTCTTTATGGGGACACAGAAAACGCATCTGATATCCATGTCTGAAAAGCTGTGGAGACATATGAAACTGTACATGGTAGTGACAAGTGCTTCTTTCATTTTGACCCTAGCAGATGGGGGGGGGGGGGGGGGGGGGGTTGTGTCCTCACCCAGGAACAATGGCCCTCTGTTTATTGTTTCATCCACAGAATCCACAGAGGGATAGAAAAGGGGAAAGAAAAATGTCATAGGAAAACCACTATATGAACACTTAAAAGTAGTAGCCTCTGCCTCAGAAAGAACAGCAGTGAACCCATCAAACCACATCTGATCTCAGCTAAATATACTATACAGTGCATTCGGGAAGTATTCAGCCCCTTTCACTTTTTTCCACATTTTGTTACGTTACAGCCTTATTCTAAACTGGATGGATTTTTTTCTTCTTCTTCTCATCAATCTACACACAATACCCCATAATGACAAAGCAAAAACTGTTTTTGAGAAATGTTAGCAAATATATAAAAAATAAAAATAAAGTGAAATTTCCCGTTTACATAGGTACTGAGACCCTTTACTCAGTACTTGGTTGAAGCACCTTTGGCAGCAATTACAGTCTTGAGTCTTCTTGGGTATGGCGCTACAAGCTTGGCACACCTGTATTTGGGGAGTTTCACCCATTCTTCTTTGCAGATCCTCTCAAGTTCTGTCAGATTGGATGGGGAGCGTCGCTGCACAGCTATTATCAGGACTCTCCAGAAATGTTTAATCGGGTTCAAGGACATTCAGAGACTTGTCCCAAAGCCACTCCTGCGTTGTCTTGGCTGTGTGCTTAGGGTCGCTGTTGTCCTGTTGGAAGGTGAACCGTCACCCCAGTCTGAGGTCCTGAGTGCTCTGGAGCAGGTTTTCATCAAGGGTCTCTCTGTACTTTGCTTCGTTCATCTTTCCCTCGATCCTGACTACTCTCCCAGTACCTGCCACTGAAAGACATCCCCACAGCACGATGCTGCCACCACCACCATGTTTCACCGTAGGGATGGTGCCAGGTTTCCTCCAGATGTGAATCTTGGCATTCAGGCCAGAGTTCAGTCTTGGTTTCATCAAACCAGAGAATCTTGTTTCTCATGGTCTGAGAGTCTTTAGGTGCCTTTTGGCAAACTCCAAGCGGAGTGGCTTCCATCTGGCCACTCTACCATAAAGCCCTGATTGGTGGAGTGCTGCAGAGATTGTTGTCCTTCTGGAAGTTTTTCCCATTTCCACAGAGGAACTCTGGAGCTCTGTCAGAGTGACCATCGGGTTCTTGGTCATCGGCCTGACCAAGACCCTTCTACCCCGATTGCTCAGTTTGGCCGGGCGGCCAGCTCTAGGAAGAGCCTTGGTGGTTCCAAACTTCTTCCATTTAAGAGTGATGGAGGCCACTGTGTTCTTGGGGACGTTCAATGCTGCAGAAATGTTTTCATACCCTTCCCCAGATCTGTGCCTCAACACAATCCTGTCTTGGAGCTCTACGGACAATTCCTTCGACCTCATGGCTTGGTTTTTGCTCTGACATGCACTGTCAACTGTGGGACCTTATATAGACAGGTGTGTGCCTTTCCAAATCATGTCCAATCAATTGAATGTACCACAGCTGGACTCCAATCAATTTGTAGAAACATCTCAAGGATGATCAATGGAAACAGGATGCACCTGAGCTCAATTTCATGTCTCATAGCAAAGGGTCTGAATACTTATGTAAATAAGGTGTTTATAATTCGAATAAGCTGTTTTCACTTTGCTATTAAAGGGGTATTGTGTGTAGATTGACGCGGAATAAAAAAAAAATGTAATAGATTATAGAATAAGGCAGTAACGTAACAACATATGGAAAAAGTCAAGGGGTCTGAATACTTGCATGGTACAGTATGTTGCACATATGACATATTATATTTGTAGTATAGTATGTGACATTTTACTTGAGCCTACTATGAGAATATACTTCCAGAAATGGATTAATTTCATTGCAAATGTACAATAGGCTACTATTTACGTTCAAGCATTGTACCTTAACTGAGAGTCTACCTATTGCACTTATCTAAATTACACAACCTAGGCCCGCTTTTTGATCCATCCACACTCCAGGGATGAGACTATTTGGTCCCCATTGGGACTTGTTCATTTCTGAGCATTTGTTTGTTATCACTTCTAGCAGATGGCTCAGCGTGGTGGAATGCTTTTCACCAACAGCATTAAAGTGAGGAAATGCTGCTCTCTCTAACTTATTTTGGACTCCCATAGGCCTAGTTATTTCACAGTGTCCCTAAAAAAAAATCACGCACACATGCACACACTCAAAATAGATTTCAGAATATTAAATAATTACAAACAAGCTGTCAACATCCAAAATAGAAGTGATGATGTATTCTGTTCATATTTGGTTGAATAGAAAAATGTCTCATTGTAAATTCCTCCAATGTAATTCAAGATGTGATGCATAAAACGTCACATTCACTGCAGGGGAAAGACTCAGCCCTCAGTCATCATCAAAGGCTTGCCATGTAAATTTATCCACAAGCGATTTATTCGTCTTTGGATGGAAACAGGGATGATGCGCTCATGGAGCATATTTCAACATGTCACTGGGCATCAACCATAAAGAAATGAGCAACTTCTTTGCAGCAGGCGGGTCAAATGCAGAATGAAGCAAATACTTGAGGCTGCTGTCATACAATACTAGAACTGTCGTTCATCGATAGCCTCACAGTCCTTAATAAAGAGCAGCTGAACCCAACAAAAATATTTCTCTAGTTTAAAACGGCTTATGTTGCATCGATATCATTCAGTGTAAAACTGTACTGTACTAGTATCATTTTTTATCATAAAGTCAGTATCTTCCAAAACTGAGATTTGCAACAGCTGTTACATTCCTACTTCCATTGGATATTTCACGGGTGATTTCGATCATGCCCATTTGCCCACTAACACGGGATGGTAACGTGTAGGGAGACTTGTCATGCACCGAGAACCAGCTGCACCGATTGTGCTCTATGCAATTGTACGGCAGAACCTACAGTGAGATAGACCTGCCCAAATTATGGAGCGCCTCGGACTTGTTTAAATAAGACAATATGTCACTAATGTTATGTTGAAAGAACACAATTGGCTCATAAGTCCTTTATCGAGTGGCCACTTGCTAATGTGTTTGATAGTGATCATTGAGTCTGCCACTGTTCTGGGCAAAATGAGAATTGAGACGTTGCGCATCCCAACTGGAACTTGTCAATATTCCAAAATTCAAAATCCATTCGCAACCTATTTTGTAACATGATTTGATGTGAAACACTGCCAGACAGACGCACACTCCAGTAATAGATAGTGAAAAAGTTGTCAAAACAAAACGTCCAAATTAATTGATTTATCTTAAATTAATTCTGACTCTTTTGAGGGCGAAATGCTGCGACCGTCGCTCAAGAGGGACAAACAACAATAACTGCCAGGGTACGACATAGCAAACATAACACACCCACATCGAACCCACATCTTGTACACAAATCTAGTCTTCCTTCCCGAGCAGCAGAACATCACATGCGGAATCGTTGAGTTCAGTCCCCGCAAGGACGAGAACTATGTGTATTGTGTTCATATCAGCCCAAGTGCTGTTTATAAATAGTAATATCAATCCCATGGGATCTATTTTTTTTCTGTTTAATTCCTTTACTGTTTGAAATGTTCAGACTCCCCATGGAATAACCTACTGTATGTTGGTAAAGTTAACTTAAGACATTGCCTGAAACTCCTTCTGACAGGTCCGCTTCTGTTGTGGCTTCACTGATGAAGATGAATGTGTACTGCATCAGCAGCATCTCATTAGACAAATATATGTTTTGAACCTCACTGAAGATAGGGACAAATTAGAACTAGGAAATGACAATGATAGTGAAACCTGCCCGCATTGATACTAAAAATCAATATTTATTGCAGCACACACAGACATTTGACACATTATATTTTATTCGTTTGTATTGAACCTTTATTTAAGTGTGACTTTATATTTGGGATCAAGCCTTTAAATGGTGAACATAATTATGCTTACTGACTATAATAACTTGCACATAGAGAATGTTAAAACATTCAGCTTAATTCCTTTCGATGATTGCTGTTGATTGCTGGCGTGTTTCTGAGCAAGCTCCTTTGTCAAAGCACTATCACATTTTCAAAGATATTGGGTTCAATATAGTGATGAGACAGGAGAGAGTTAAGTCGTGATATAATTGATGTTGAGTAAACGGATGACTTCGGGTGAAGCTGAATGTGTGTTTTCTCCAGTTGGTTTGGCACCTCGGACAGCGGAGGGCAAATATTCTTGTCTATCTTTTTTGTTCCTTCATTAGCTGAGTAAAATGAAAGCCTATGCTAATTAGGAACGGATTAATGCTGCTTCTGTTTGGGGTAAACATATTTTCAAAGCAAGTGTCTCAGAGAAGGTTAAATCTTCAATGGATCCAGGTGGTACTGAATCACTAATAACAATCTCACTTGTTTCTGATTTGACTTCGGAACTGAGCTGGCAAAGCCTTGAGCTATTCGATTGTTGACATACAGTCAATTCAGAGTAGAGTATACCTGTTGTGTATTATATTGAGATTAAGCACCTGACTTTGTTGTGTAATTAACTGGGACAATCTTTTTCCCACCAGGAAGATGAAGATACCAGCTAGCAGTCTCCTGATTGGCCTGATGTGTCAGGTAACCTGCATGTGGGCCTTTGCTCGCCTGCCTGAGGATGCAGAACAGCGGTCTGCCTTCTCAGTGGCACGCACCAGCAGCATGGAGGGTGGACCAAAGATGGTGGTGACCTTTGACAAGGAGTATGTTAACATCGGTGGGGACTTTGATCCAAAGGCAGGCATGTTCCGCTGCCGCATCCCCGGAGCATACTACTTCTCTTTCACAGTGGGGAAATTCCCACGTCGTGACCTGTCAGTCATGCTAATGAAGAACAGGAATGAAGTGCAGGCCATTGTGTATGATGAGAATGCGGGAGAAGAGCGTAAGGTGCAGAGCCAAAGCGCCATGCTGCAGCTGGACTTTGGTGACACAGTCTGGCTCCGCCTTCATGGTGATCCCCGCTATGCCATCTACAGCAACACAGGTCACTACACCACCTTCAACGGCTACCTAATCTACCCTGACACCTACACCTTCCAAGACCCCAAGCATGAAGACCCAACTCGTATGTATGGAAACGAGGCGGCTGCCAATGACCACACCCTAACTGACCAAGATGGGCTAGGAGAAAGAGACAACATAGAGAAGAGAGAGGAGGTAGAGGATGAAGAGGGGGACCAGAGGTCGGCCTTCTCTGTTGGCCGCACTCAGAGCATCGTAGGGGTGGACCAGGGCTTCCCAGAGCACCGTCCTATCGCCTTTGACACAGACTTTGTCAACATTGGCGCTGACTTTAACGTCACCGAAGGTGTATTCACCTGCCGTATTCCAGGAGCTTACTTCTTCTCCTTCAATGCTGGCAAGCTTCCCCACAAAACACTGTCAGTCAAGCTGATGAAGAACCACCTGGAGGTGCAGGCCATGATCTACGATGACAGTGACACTGAAAAGGCTCTGCAGAGCCAGAGTCTGATGCTATCTCTGCACCGTGGTGATATCGTCTGGCTTTATAGCCACCAGCGCGATGGCTTTGGAGCATACAGCAACCATGCCAAGTATATTACCTTCACTGGATTCCTGGTCTATCCAGACCTCCAAAAACCACCCACCAATCAGCAGCAACAGCAGAGCCGGAAGCCATAAGGGACAGTGTCAAGAACACAGTTGGCTGTGGACCTACTACACTCAATTATTCTATGTCCAGCTAATTCTTTCAATGGGTTTACTTTGTCAAACTCCAACTTGGAGTCTTGAATTCAATGAAGATATTACAACTTGCTAGCATTTCTGATATTTTCAGGATATGATGTCTCAGTTAATACTTACTTATCTGGATTTTTAACATACCTTTATAAAATGTCTTGAAAGGCATGGTCAAATAATGGGGACACTTGTTTTGTGTCAAAATGAGTATTTTTCCTTCATTTTAGAGTGAGTTTCTGCTAAGGCCCGTGTCTGATCACAATGAAATAAAATGACATTTTGAACCAAAAAGCATGACCAACATTTAGAATAAAATGTCCCTTTACCCTGCACGGCTATCCATTGGACGAAGACAGACACCATACTCACAGAGCACATGCTAGTTTTGGACCTTGAGGCACCAGACTCATAATTTCATTTCTAACTTAGTAGAGTTGAATTAATTTCCTCAGATGGTTAATGCTGTGGAGAAAATGTAATATCCTATATCATCCCTTATGATAATCGTGCCGGTTTAATTCACACACCCCAAGAGAGAAAAATGCTGTTCAAATTGTGCCAGACTTCAGCAAATTACAGTCTCAGTTTGAGGGGTAATTTAAACAACATATAAAAATAGCATATAGTTCAATTTTAATGTTAGTTTTACACTCTTGAAAATACTGCATTTTGATTCGCCACATCAGTATTGTGAGCCTATTGGGTTCTCTACACCATCATCTCTGGGTAGTGTTCCTTTTGAATCAGCGTCTTATCAAAAGGCATAAACACAAAATGTGACACAATGAATAATGAGACAGTATTTCAGTAATAGTTAGTCTCCCAGTTAATAGTCATCTACTATGCGAATAGCAGGTTGATGTTTATTGTCATGAATCTTGCCCTGGAGGCAGAACTGAGCCATTTGCCCTAGATGGGCCAGCTGCAAAGTCAAAACTGTATTTTTGGTCTTAATTTAAGGTTAGGGCTAGGCATTATGGTTAGCTGTGTAGTTAAGGTTATGTTTATAATCAGATTTTTGGACTAGTGACCATTCTGCATAGCTGCCTCCAGAACAAGATTCATGAAGAAAAACCACTAACCTGCCCGTGACGGCGTTGAGTCAGGCACATACTCACTCCTGTGGTGCTGCCCTTACACAACCTACTTTTGGAGAGCATCCTTCGTCACACTCTTGACTCCCTAATTGTGGCAACTTTTGTACTTTGAGGGTGAAATGACTTTTTCGATACAGCGATTTGAAAAATATTTGAAACTGAGTATAATTTTTCAATTTGTATGCGAAAATGATAGTTTAGCATTTGCTTTGTAGTTCAATTTCAATCATTCTGTGCATGGGCTGCAATAGGAAATAGTCCTCTTGAGTTGAGTGGACCAAATTTGTATAACAGCTTTAATTATATTTAAAAACCACTAGCATGATAACTTGTGAGGGAGTAAGGAACCCACCAAAAGTATTATTTCTTAGAGTTCAGTGAGATCAATTTCCAGAGAGATAACAAGCATTATGATTTTTTGGAATTGAGTCTTACAGAATATTTTGACTTATAATTTCATGCATGCTGTCATGGAGAATAATCGTTTAACAGCTTTGCAGATATTTGTAATGATACCGTATTTCTATCCATATGTGATTTTTGGTAAATAACTTTGTTGTAAGTGGTATGTTGGTGACTTGTGCTTATATCTTTGTCCTTACAAAGGAATGATTGTAAACTAAATAACATTTTGCCCTGGGTACATTCAACCCATGTGTTAGTACAGTCAGCTTCTTGTTGGCTCCTTGAGATGTTCAAAATATTTCTTATACAATGGATGCTTTGGAACATGTGAAGCAGAATAAATAAAAGTTCATGTTTATTTTTCCTGTGCTCTTATTGGTAGAAGGCACATCCATGTCAGTGAACTTCACCATGCCCATAGGGAGAGCTTATATCAGCATGATGCTAATCGACTCGAGACATAGATCGACATCAATAATATTCAAATATACAAATCAATTGGATCCAATAATAATATTTAAACACGTAAAGCATACGTGGTCTTGAATAGAAGTCTAAAAATGTCACAATATAACCTGCACCATGGTATCACACTTCTACGGATCTGCTTTTTAACATGCACACAGTGCCCTCTTTTGGTTTGTTATGGTAAGGCAGGTAAGGTCTGGGTTTCCATCCATGATTCTACTGTATCTTAGTCACTTCTGCTCTGACATCGCTCGTCCATATATACAGTCTTAATTTATTCCTACTTAGGTGTGTATGTGTGTAATTTGTTAGATATTATTGCACTGTCGGAGCTAAAAGCACAAGCATTTCACTACACCCGCAATAACATCTGCTCATCACGTGTGTGTGACCCAAAAAAAATATGCTTGTACTAGTGCTATAGTTTAAACATACACCGTCAAAATGTAATCACTATTCAGCACATCCAGCTAATGAAAAAAATATCAACACAAACAAACGGTTTAGCTTTTGTTTTTATTTACATAAATACTTGAGTGGACTCAAGTGGGACATGAGTCCATCAACAGTACGGAAATATTAAATACGGGGATTTTATCTCTCGGTAGATGGTTACTTGTCAGCTGGCTTATCCCCAGCTGGTAGCTCAGGTGCCTTGGCCTCACGGTGGGCTGGGAACACCTCCCACGGACTGTTCAGGTCAAACTTACGAAACTCCTGTGAGAGCTCCACAGGCTCTGCCACCACGCGCTTCACCTCATCATCATAACGCACCTGAGATGTACCAGATGGACAGAATGAACAACATGGTAGATACCAGCGGAGGCTGATGAGGGGAGGACGTCTCATAATAATAGCTGGAACGGAGCGAATGGAAATTGCATCAAACCTACGGAATCCATACGTTTGATACCATTCCATTCATTCAGCCATTAGCACGAGCCCGTCCTCCCAAATTAAGGTGCCACCAACCTCTTGTGGTAGATACAATACTTTTGTATTGTGAAGTCGCATGTACAGATTTTAGGATAGGATTAGGTTATAATTTGGCCTTTAATGCATGTGCACGACATGGGACATTTCTCAGCATTCTTATCTGACCTTACCTCCACAAATCCTGACAGTGGGAAGTCCTTCCTAAACGGATGCCCCTCAAACCCATAATCTGTCAGAATACGTCTCAGGTCAGGGTGGTTGGCGAAGAAAACTCCATACATGTCCCACACCTAATAACACAAGCACAAAACATATACTTTCATAGTATTGGAAAGGGAGTGTTACCAAAAACCTAAGTTTACCAGTAAAACTACCAGAATTTTGGTAACAGTCAAGTTTTTATTTTTGTGACTTCTAATGGCCTTTTAGGGTACTTCAGATTATCCAGGCGTCTGTAGTTCTCTGGCCCTGTGTGGCCTTATAACATGTTAAATAAAAAAAATTGAATGACAAAGCTGTAAAACATTATCCTAAATATTAACCATCAATTTAGTGAATATCATTGTTGTTTAATATATAGTTGAAGTCGGAAGTTTAAATACATTTAAACTCAGTTTCACAATTACTGACATTTAATCCTAGTAAATATTCCCCGTTTTAGGTCAGTTAGGATCACCACTCCCAGTGGGTCAGAAGTTTACATACACTCAATTAGTATTTTGGTAGCATTGCCTTTAAATTGTTTAACTTGGGTCAAACATTTCGGGTAGCCTTCCGCAAGCTTCCCACAATAATTTGGGTGAATTTTGGCCCATTCCTCCTGACAGCTGGTGTAACAGTCAGGTTTGTAGGCCTCCTTGCTTGCACACGATTTTTCAGTTCTGCCCACAAATGTTCTATAGGATTGAGGTCAGAGCTTTGTGAAGGCCACTCCAATACCTTGACTTTGTTATTCTTAAGCCATTTTGCCACAACTTTGGAAGTATGCTTGGGGTCATTGTCCAGTTGGAAGACCCATTTGCGACCGAGCTTTAACTTCCTGACTGATGTCTTGAGATGTTGCTTCAATATATCCACATAATTTTCCTTCCTCATGATATCTTCTATTTTGTGAAGTGCACCAGTCCCTCCTGCTGGAAAGCACCCCCACAACATGATGCTGCCACCCCCGTGCTTCACGCTTGGGATGGTGTTCTTTGACTTGCAAGCCTCCCCCTTTAACTCCTAACATAACGATGATCATTATGGCCAAACAGTTACATTTTTGTTTCATCAGACCAGAGGACATTTCTCCAAAAAGTATGATGTTTGTCCCCATGTGAGGTTGCAAACCATAGTCTGGCTTTCTTATGGCGGTTTTGGAGCAGTGGCTTCTTCCTTGCTGAGCGGCCTTTCAGGTTATGTTGATTTAGGACTTGTTTTACTGTGGATACAGATACTTTTGTACCGGTTTCCTCCAGCATCTTCACAAGGTCCTTTGCTGTTGTTCTGGGATTGATTTGCACATTTCGCACCAAAGTACGTTCATTTCTAGGAGACAGAACACGTCTCCTTCCTGAGCGGTGTGACGGCTGCGTGGTCCCATGGTGTTTATACTTGCGTACTATTGTTTGTACAGATGAACGAGGTACCTTCAGGCATTTGTAAATTGCTCTCAAGGATGAACCGGACTTGTGGAGGTCTACAATTTCTATTCTGAGGTGTTGGCTGATTTCTTTTGATTTTCCCATGATGTCAACCAAAGAGGCACTGAGTTTGAAGGTAGGCCTTGAAATAAATCCACAGGTACACCTCCAAATGACTCCAATGATGTCAATTAGCCTATCAGAAGCCTCTAAAGCCACGACATCATTTTCTGGAATTTTCAGGCACAGTCAACTTAGTGTATGTAAACTTCTGACCCACTGGAATTGTGGTACAGTGAATAATATGTGAAATAATCTGTCTGTAAACAATTGTTGGAAAAATGACTTGTGTCATGCACAAAGTAGATGTCCTAACCGACTTTCCAAAACTATAGTTTGTGAACAAGTGGCATGAATTATCCTTTATATCCCCCCTCCACACACACTTATTTTACTATGTCAATGTTATTAATATTTTGTCGCCAAACTGGTGGCAGTTGTGAAAAAAGTCAATAATTGGAAAAGTTGCAGAGTTAAATTGAAAATAATGCCTTTGTTGATCATTAATTAGGATATTTTCTCTTGAACCATATGGTGTCTCCACTAGGAAATCTTGGAGAACATAGACAGATGTAAAAAATGTATCCTATATTAATATATATTTTTTTATGTATAAATGACCAAAGTCACAATAGATTGCCATAGATTACCTGTTAATTACCAGTAACTTTGGTAAATGACTTCTAGCTTGGCAAAGCTATCCTTTCATTAGAATTTGCATTGTGGCAGGCAAAATATAAATTCTGAGCTGCCAACACAAAAATGTTACTTTGAAATCTTAGAATCCTTCAAGTAAAGCATTCTTACGATGTAACGGTCACTTACCTCCCTCTCGTACCAGTTGGCAGCGTTGTGGACAGACACAGAGGAGTCTACTGGGGTGAGCTCGTCGGTGTAGGTCTTCAAACGGATCCGGGAGTTGTAGCGCAGGGAGAGCAGGTTGTACACAATCTATTCGCCAAAGAAAACAGACTTATGACATAAAAACGTCACCTCTGATTAGATCAGGGTTCATCAAAGTAATCTGGTTAAATTCTATGTTTGTGTCTGAACACACGTTCATAACCACAAAAATAACAAAGCACTGTCATGAAGAGAGAGGTATACTATTGGAACAACAGCCTGGGGGTCTGGACGGAATAGTACCTCAAAGCGATTCTGGCGGGTGGGAATGTCAACTGCAGTAAGGTCAATCATGTTTCGGAACTGAGCGTTGCTGTGGTCTCTCAGAAAGGTCAACACAGGGATGACCCCGTCAGGATGGATCATCACCTCCAACTCATTGTAACATGTCACCTGAAGATATAACATGCATCCTTGTGAAGCTCATATGGCTTCAAAATGACATTCAATTAGCTATACCAAACAGCAAGCTTTTTAAGAAGGTAAATAAAGATTAAAATGACTTTAATGGTCAATTGTACACTAGGATTTGATACAAGACACCTTCCGGTTGCCAGCTTAATTCCCAAGTGTGGGCTCCTTTCTAACCTTATGTGTATGTTCCCCATGTTTGAGATGCACCATAAGCATTTTGGATTTACAGTACAGTTTCCCTTAAGGGTTGCTCAACATTGTATGATTGTGTGGTTGTCTGTGTTAAAGCTGAATATTCATTATAGCAGTTGGTGCAATTACATTATCTTACCTGGACTTGCTGCACATATTTAGGAAGCATTTCAGCCACATATTCTCCAAAAGCTGCAAGTTGGTTATGGGTGACCGCATCCTTGGGTCTAACAGTGGCTACACAGAGATAAGGCACATGAAATTGATTTTTTTTTTTTTAAAGGATGAGGCAATACAATTATTGTTGCACTCAATCATCTATTGTATTCAGTGTTGCAAAGATCACTGACTGCATTTAAAACTAAATGGTTAAAGAATTGTACTACATTGGGGATGGACTAGGACTTCGCGGGGTCAACATACTGAGGATGATTATCTACAATGTGCACCATAAAGACAAATGCCACAGGCTGGGTGAATTCTACTAGACACTGGTATACTCACGTTTTGTTTCAGTAGTCTCGGATCTCGCTTGCATGAGACATGGGCTTCGATTGGCAACTGTAACATATTACATAAAATAACATTACGTACTAAATGGCTAACTAACGTTAAAACGGGTTGGATTACCAGCATGGTCCTCTCCTCTGACTGCTCGTTAACTAGCGGCTAAGCGACTAACACTTTTACATTACTTGCCTCAGTTATGGCTACATAACACTGTCATAACAAGGATATAGCTAGCTAATAGATACACTGCATGACCAAAAGTTTCTGGACACCTGCTCGTCGAACATCTCATTCCAAAATAATAGGCATTAATATGAAATTGGTCTCCCATTTTCTGCTATAACAGCTTCCACTCTTCTGGGAAGGCTTTCCACAAGATGTTGGAACATTTCTGTGGGGACTTGCTTTCATTCTGCCACAAGAGCATTAGTGAGGTCGGCCATTGATGTTGGGCGATTGGGCATGGCTCGCAGCCAGCGTTCCAATTCAGCCCAAAGGTGTTCGATAGGGTTGAGGTCAGGGCACTGTGCAGACTGCCAGTCAAGTACTTCCACACCGATCTCGACAAACCATTTATTTATGGACCTCACTTTGGTCCCTTGGGCATTGTCATGCTGAAACAGGAAAGGACCTTCCCAAAGTTGTTGTCACAAAGTTGGGAGTACCGAATCGTCTAGAATGTCATTGTATGCTGTAGCGTTAACATTTCCCCTTCACTGGAATTAAGGGGCCTATCCTGAACCATGAAAAACAGCCCCAGACAATTATTCCTCCTCCACCAAACTTTACAGTTGGCACTATGCATTCGGGTAGGTAGTGTTCTCCTGGCATCCACCAAACCCAGATTCGTCTGTTGGACTGCCAGATGGTAAAGCGTGATTCATCACGCCAGAGAACGCGTTTCCACTATTCTAGAGTCCAATGGCGATGAGCTTTACACCACTCCAGTCAACGTTTGGCATTGCGCAAGGTGATCTTAGGCCAATTTCATTAAGCTCCAGACGAACAGTTATTGTGCTGACATTACCTCCAGAGGCAGTTGGACAGACAATTTTTACACACTAGAGCACTCAGTGTTCCAGTTATGTGAGCTTGTGTGGCCTTCCACTTCACGGCTGAGCCGTTGTTGCTCCTAGAAGTTTCCACTTCACAATAACAGCACTTCCATTTGACCAGAGCAGCTCTAACAGGGCAGACATTTGATGGACTGACAACAGTGCCACGTTGAAAGTCACTGAGCTCTTCAATAAGGCCATCCTACTGTCAATGTTTTTCTATGATGATTGCATCGCTGTGTGTTCGATTTGATACACCTGTCAGCATCAGCTGTGGCCGAAATAGCCAAATCCACAAATTTGAAGGGGTGTCCACATACCTTTGTATATATAGTGTATTATAAGCATACATGCCTGTTAGAGACAAGTTATAAATTGACATGGCAATGTGCGTTCCAGGTCGTCTGTTTAAGTCGTACAGCACAGATGATCAACATCTGACTTGCGTTTAGCAAGCCTCTAGATGCGCAGTGTGACAACTAAAATCCCGACCTGGAACATAACCACTGACTTGCTAGCCAATTTGACGGAAGGTCAAGTGAGAACTGTCTGACTACAGATAGCGCGATCTTAACAACAATATAAATGCGTTATCACGCGCATTAACTATAAATGAAGACAGCATGTTAGTGCACAGTTAATGCTCGAAATGTACTTACGATTCAAAGTCCTGCTAAAACCTCCGCGAACAAAACGCACTAACGATGCCGCCATGTTTTTTCAATGACGTTGGCAATGTTCTTCTTCTGTTTTTTTTTATAATGCTGGGTAGTTTAAACGCACAGATAGAACGAGACAGATATTTCACCGGATGTAAATGTAAGGCATCCGCTTGACGTTTCCACTCGAAAATAGGCGAATGAAAGATAGCGGAAGCGGATGATGAAGTACATTCTGAATAAAATGGCGGTAGAATCAAGGAGAATTTGAGTATTGTCCAAAATAATGGAAAACGGACCAAGGTAGTGTACAGTGATGATAATGACCCTTCGTATCTAGTAGGATTACGGTTTGTTAATGAGGAGCTGCTGAAAAGAGTACCGATTTTGAATAAACCATGAGTTATCCAAACTGTTGGAGAGTGCTGGGTAAAGTGAAGGATGTAAAGATCACGAGAGGCGGGCTTGTTTTGATTGTTTGTTCTGTGGAGCAGAAGGAACGTGTGTTGTGTCTTAACTGATTTAATACATTTGAAGTGTCGTGTGTATTTCTTCTGAGCAGGCCACCTCTCAAGGAGGTTTTATCTGGCGTTTCGTGGGAAGTAGATTTTGAAGTGATTAAAAATATTCCATGGAGTGATTTGAAGCACGTCGGATGAATCGTGTGGTGAAAAGTGAAGTCTGTTCTTTTGTTTTTTTGATATGCAGTCTCTCCCTACTCAAGTGCCGTTATGGTATATTAACTACAGAGTCAGAGCATTTATCCCAAGACCAATGCAGTGTGATCATTGTAAAGGTTTTGGTCATGTTTCTTTATTTCACCTTTATTTAACCAGGTAGGCTAGTTGAGAACAAGTTCTCATTTACAACTGCAACCTGGCCAAGATAAAGCAAAGCAGTTTGACACATACAACAACACAGAGTTACACATGGAATAAACACACAATCAATAATACAGTAGAACAAGTATATACATTGTGTGCAAATGAGGTAAGATAAGGGAGGTAAAGGCAATAAATAGGCCATGGTGGTGAGGTAATTACAATATACAAATTAAACACTGGAGTGATAGAAGATGAATGTGCAAGTAGAGATAATGGGGTGCAAAGGAGCAAGATAAAACAAAAACAGTAGTTGGATGGGCTATTTACAGGTCCAGTGATCTGTGAGCTGCTCTGACAGCTGGTGCTTAAAGCTAGTGAGGGAGATAGGAGTATCCAGCTTCAGTGATTTTTGCAGAGTGTAGCAAGTGTTTGCAGAAGGGAGAAGCCGAGATGTTCAAGTTGTGGAAATGATCATATGTGTTATAAAAGTGATGAATATGTGACGTTGCAATTGCGATGGGAACCATGAAGCCATGTCTTCCTGAATGCCACTCAAGGATGAAAGGGAATGAGGCGGCCAAAGTCAGGGTTGTACAGAGCATTTCATATGCAGCAGTTGTGACAAAGGGTTGAGGGTTTGAATGGTGCACCAGAAGAGTAGTGGATAGGCCTACACTTCAGAATGCATGGGTTGCCTTTCACCAGCAGATCCTGACATTTTAAAGGTTAAGAAGGTGGACTGTGTGGCATTTATAGCTATGGTAATTAATGGCACTGCCAAGGTGGAGAGAAGGCCCGGAAAGATAAAAATCATAGTGATTGCAGCGAAGCAGTTCCCGGGGCTGAAATATTTGTCAGCAAAATAATTACATGCAATATTGGCACAAGCCGTACCACCCTCTCAGGTCCTAGAGGCTGAGAAGGGAGATATGGAGAACTAAAAGGAAGTGGGAGTTTTGTTTGTTTTGGCAATGTAACTATTTATTAGGTTGGATTACGTTAGTTGTACTATTACGTATGTATTAATACAATTGTTTGGTTTTAAACCGTCCAGTTGGTGGCGGCAATACAACTTTTTGGGTGTAGCCCGCCATAATACTCACAGAAGAAGACGATCAAAAGTTTTTTTAAATCGCGTTTAGCAGCGCAAAGGCGAATTGAGTTATTGCATACGCGCATTTTAGAGTAGGCGTTCCCTAACGGAAAAATGCAGATGCGTGCTAGAACGCTAGCTCGTGCTTGGCTCTGCTCTCCTTGCCCACTATGAGTCATTTGTTCACATTGGAAATGACAGGCAATGGTCTATCTTGGTTTAATTACATAAATATTTGTTAAAAGGTTTTGCATCACCCCATCTAACTGTGATGAAGTAGAACCAACTGTTGATGGATCTTTGTTTTACCATTTACTTTTAATGCGAATTTCAGACAGGTAATTTAACACTGGATAGATCTCATCAGCTATCTGTTTCTGTACTATTTTTAATCCAAAATGTATCTTGGCCTAGTTTAGTTGCCACTCTGTTCAGGTTCATTCAACTCCTTGTGGAATGTTAAGAGACCGATATCCAGGGCTGGTGTTGTCTGCAGTTGTGGCCAGTTAGATGTACTGCCAAATTCTCTAAAATGTTGGAGGCAGCTTATGGTAATTTCTCTATCTTGTAACAGCTCTGATGGACATTCCTGCAGTCAGCATGCCAATTGTATGCTCCCTTAACTTGAGACATCTGTGGCATTGTGTTGTGACAACTGTCCTCAGCACAAGGTGCACCTGTGTAATGATCACACAGTTTAGTCAGCTTTTTGATATGCCACAGGATTATCTTGGCAAAGGAGAAATGCTCACAAACAAGAATGTAAACCATTTTGTGCACACAATTTTATAGAAATAAGCTCTGTGCATATGGAACATTTCTGGGCTTTCATTTCAGCTCATGAAAAATGGAACCAATATTTTAAGTTTAAGTTTTAAGTTGCATTTTATATTTTTGTTCTGCATAATTATATACTTTCCTGTGGATATTGTCTCACATTCCTACTGCCAAAAGGACCAACTGCACAGACAACCGCTAAAGTACGTTAACATATCACTTTATTCAACATGGTGTGTAGAGGTCGTGAGAGTAACCTTTCCTGATTCAAACGCTCATTTCAACCTGGGCTTTCCAGACAATTAGGCCCCGTGTTCACTCCGGTTATGTTTCAATGGATTAAGTTTCAATAGCTATCCTTTTATAATAATATATTTATTTTCCAATATGTTTTTACAACCCATATAGAATACTATCAAACGATCAGTGAAATTAGTACCAATGAAAATATCACAAATTTTCTTAACATAGAAATTGTAATCAAATGTCCTAATTAAGGAAGAAAAAAAATCTGTAGAAACATGCTTTTAAATACACCCCCTTCACCCACCTGTCAGTACTTTGATTGGGATAGCAATTTATTATACCCCATGTTCTGATGAGCTGTGATGACACTTGAATTATACAACATTTGAGAATTATACAATATACACTTGATCCAGTTGAGTAACAAAACTATGTAAAAGAATGAGCTAAAGGTCAAAAATCCCTTCAAGCAGCATATTGTTCGTCTTGACAATGCTAAATTTACAGTTTCTGTATAAGTGCAATAAGTATGCTGGCAGCCTCACTCTTAAATGGAACCTCCGCCACAGACTTGCTGATGGTACCGCCGAAGCATCTCCAGCTGTGATGAACGAATTATTACATGTGGTCGGACAGAGGCCAACATCTGACATGCTTCCTCTGGACTCCAGCAGTGTATCTGTAAACAGACCAACAAACCGATGTACAAGTTAGGTAAATACAACTAATTCAGTACTAGTGATGATCAGGATAGCCAGCAGTGGCAATCGATGGATAGCAAAGACTGTCGTTTGCTGGCCAAAGCCCTCGGCTCACCCTTATGATGTATGCAGCAGCTAGTGTAGCACTGCGACAGCGTCCAGCCTTACAGTGGACATACACACTGGAGCCCTTTTCCCGGTGACTAAGTGCAAACTCCACTCCTCTGTGCAGGTTCTCTAGACTGGGCACACCGGTCAGGTCCACTGTGCTGAGTCGCAGCTGCTCCACCCCCTCGGCTTTCCACTCCTGTTTCAGAACAAACAAAGCCG
The DNA here is from genome assembly GCF_057628025.1 of Oncorhynchus mykiss. Taxonomy (NCBI): domain Eukaryota; kingdom Metazoa; phylum Chordata; class Actinopteri; order Salmoniformes; family Salmonidae; genus Oncorhynchus; species Oncorhynchus mykiss. Next base: position 56,845,166 of record NC_143027.1, on the reverse strand, counting down.
TTTCTAATACAAATTCACATTTGCTATTATAAAACTCACAACAAACAATGTTTGACATACAGGACATTCCCCGGACCTTGCGTACAAGAGCACCACGAAGCTACTTTTTAAATTCGAGGTTCTGTATCTATTTGTGGCAATTAAACTACTGTACCAATTAGAGGTCGGCCGATTAATCGGAATGGCCGATTAATTAGGGCCGATTTCAAGTTTTCATAACAATTGGAAATCGGTATTTTTGGACACCGATTTTTTTCTTTCTTTAATCTTTATTTAACTAGGCAAGTCAGTTAAGAACACATTCTTATTTTCAATAACGGCCTTGGAATGGTGGGTTAACTGCCTCATTCAGGGGCAGAACGACAGATTTTTACCTTGTCAGCTCGGGGGATTCAATCTTGCAACCTTACAGTTAACTAGTCCAACGCTCTAACCACCTGAATACATTGCACTCCACGAGGAGACTGCCTGTTACGCGAATGCAGTAAGCCAAGGTAAGTTGCTAGCTAGCATTAAACTTCTTATAAAAAACAATCAATCATAATCACTAGTTAACTACATATGGTTGATGATATTACTAGTTTATCTAGCGTGTCCTGCGTTGCATATAATCGATGCGGTGTGTATTGTTGCTCCAATGTGTACCAAACCATAAACATCAATGCCTTTCTTAAAATCAATACGCAGAAGTATTTTAAACCTGCATATTTAGCTAAAAGAAATCCAGGTTAGCAGACAATATTAACCAGGTGAAATTGTGTCACTTCTCTTGCGTTCATTGCACGCAGAGTCAGTGTATATGCAACAGTTTGGGCCGCCTAATTTGCCAGAATTTTACGTAATTATGACATAACATTGAAGGTTGTGCAATGTAACAGGAATATTTAGACTTATGGATGCCACCCGTTAGAATACGGAACGGTTCCGTATTTCCCTGAAAGAATAAACGTCTTGTTTTCGAGATGATAGTTTCCGGATTCAACCATATTAATGACCAAAGGCTCGTATTTCTCTGTGTTATCATGTTATAACTAAGTCTATGATTTGATAGAGCAGTCTGACTGAGCGATGGTAGGCAGCAGCAGGCTCATAAGCATTCATTCAAACAGCACTTTCGTGCGTATAACAGCAGCTGTTTATGACTTCAAGCCTATCAACTCCCGAGATTAGGCTGGTGTAACCGATGTGAAATGGCTAGCTAGTTAGTGGGGTGCGCGCTAATAGCGTTTCAAACGTCACTCGCTCTGAGACTTGGAGTAGTTGTTCCCCTTGCTCTGCAAGGGCTGCAACTTTTGTGGAGCGATGGGAAACGCTGCTTCGAGGGTGGCTGTTGTCGATGTGTTCCTGGTACGAGCCCAGGTAGGAGCGAGGAGAGGGACGGAAGCTATACTGTTACACTGGCAATACTAAAGTGCCTATAAGAACATCCAATAGTCAAAGGTATATGAAATACAAATGGTATAGAGAGAAATTGTCCTATAATTCCTATAATAATTACACCCTAAAACTTCTTACCTGGGAATATTGAAGGAACCACCAGCTTTCATATGTTCTCATGTTCTGAGCAAGGAACTTAAACGTTAGCTTTCTTACATGATACACATTGCACTTTTACTTTCTTCAACACTTTTGTTTTTGCATTATTTAAACCAAATTGAACATGTTTCATTATTTATTTGAGGCTAAATTGATTTTATTGATGTATGATGTTAAGTTAAAATAAGTGTATATTCAGTATTGTTGTAATTGTCATTATTACAAATAAATTAAAATAAAACGTTTTTTCTGGTCCTCCAATAATCGGTATCGACGTTGAAAAATCATAATCTGTCGACCTCTAGTACCAATGGATAGAGAAGGGCCATCCCGCCTAGACAGGCTTGTGTCCTAACTGCTCTACCACACCTGAATCAGTTTATCAAGGTCCTGATGATGAGCAAATAATATTCCACACCTCTCTCCAAGAGGACGGCCATTGAATTTCATAGGAAGTAAATCATCAGCTCACCTCAGCTGAGTTGCAGAAGTACTTTGTTTCATATTCCTCGTTCATGGTTATTACCCCCCTGACATTTTCTGTCTGCACCAGCTGGAAGTAGAAAATAATGTTGATGGCAATGTTTTTTCCCATTAGAAAATCAGTAGCTCGTGCATGCCAGCTACAAGTAGAAGACTGGACGAGTTCACAAAAACAAAAATAATTAGCTAGCTAACGTTACCTCATTAGTCATTGATTTGAAAGGCAGGGCTCCTAGAATGACAGTCTGATCCACGCGATTGAACCACCGTCTTGAGGATACTTTTTCCATGACAACATTATACGCTAATGTGGGATAAAACAGTACCCTTGCTAACGCCCCAGACATGATCACACCACAGCGTAGTCAGCACCTCTAATGTTAAGGCAAATTCCAAATCCGACATACATGCATGGCCCACCACAAACCAACAAGATCTAAATGAATGGGACGAAAACTTGTTGTTCTAAAGGTACTATTCAACCTAACAGGCTACTTCGCCTTGTGGCCCGGAGGACTTATTACACAGAGTAAATTGTTAGGTTGAAGAAAAATAACCAGATACGTTAATATATTTGCCATAGGATCGTTTCGAGAGTTTATATCTATCTACAAGCCATCAGACTGCTGAACACGTGAACTGGACTGACCACCTGCCCTGATTCCCCGCACGTTAGCACATATCACAACTGCTGCTACCAGACTCTTATTGTACCGTTGTCCCCAATACACGTGTAAATATTGTACTATAAATTGCCTTCCTGTATTATACTTATGCTAAAATGTTTATTCTATTCTACTGCCATTTACTTTGTTCGTATTCTTATTTTTTTACTATTTTGTATTGTTGAGAAGGAACCTGTAAGTAAGCATTTCGTTGGACGATGTATGCATATCCTCTAATAAAACTTGAAACACATACCCAGTGTCTGTGCTTTAGAGAAGTCAGGATGAGTGTCTCGTCTCTAACGCGAAGCTCCGATTCAAACTCTAGACAGATATGCAAGCGTTATGTAAAAATACGTTCGGTATTCACCAAATGTGGGGTTTCAATGAGCAACTATCTTCATTTACTCCCGTGACGGCCGGTATGTACCCCCAAAAAAGGATGAAAAAATGTCTTACATGCATCAGGGGGAAAAAAACACTATAGGCACCTACAATGTATTGAGCTGTTGTAGACTTCCGACCTGTGCATGGCAATAAGGTTAGTGCTATCCGGGATCATTGGGATGTGAGTGAATAGGCATTCTTTCGATTGCGTGTACATTTATATTTAAACCTTTATTTGAATATCGGCCTCAATGGGACTAAATTAAGACAGTTGCTCAGCGACTCCATATCTGGTGAGTAAACACACGTATTTCGACATAACGATTGCAGAGCTGTCTAGTTTGAATCGGAGATTCCTGGGCCTTGGAGGGATGTCCTACACACTATCAACTTCTCTAAAAGCTGATACAAGGGCAGGATCAGCCAGCTGTCAAAACCTGAGAACTAGCAGCTGAAAAACATGACCATCTGTGTAATGCTTGTTTCAAACGGTGTTTTAAAACAGACTTTTCAGAATTCGTTTCACGTGCTGCCCAAAATATATGTTTTCCCTTGCACCTGATGAAGAGGCAGCTTACATCAAAATGCACTGATATATATTGAATGGCAACGCAATAACTTTGCAGGTGACCATCGAGCTATAAAATAACAGAATGACTACATGACATCCTCCCATGAGAAAGGATATAGAACTGACAATGTTTTGACAGAGGGGACACTTGTTATTCTAAATGGCACATTGGGTCTAAAGGCGCCCCGAAAACTCAAGAAAAATGGTTAAATATAACGCACATTTAGAAAAAGCTTTAAAGAAATATTTAGCTAACGTTGTTTGGTCCAACATTCACTCCAATTAAAAAAACATCCCCGACGGTCACACCCCCAATCCCCTGTTTCCGAGAGTTTGATGGTAAATGCAGGAAAGACCGCCATTTTGCAAGATAGAAGTACAAGTCTAAAAGTGAGCTGGACAAGAAAATAATCGAAACAATTATTAAACTACCAAACATACACCTAGCATAGTGATAACACACTGTGTTGGCTAAACACGTAGGTAGTCGCATTTAAAGTTAAGACATCACACAGGTAAGTAGGGTAAAAGTAAAATTATTCGCCAGCTAATTTATCTAGCTATCAAATAAATGTGTTATCCGACGCTAGATAGCGGCGCACATTCGGCTTGTTTATGGATCAGTCAGCTGGCTCAGCAAAGAGAGTCACAAACAACATGCGTCATTAAACTGCTTTCCAGAAAACTAGCTACCTGTTTGCTAAATGGAACCATTCTTACAACAACAAAAACATAACTGCTAGCTAATGTTCCCAAATACGCATGATTCTTCTTTTGATAATGTTTGCATTTAGCTAACAGAAGACTGAAATAGCCAGTAGGTGTGCTAATCAACAAGCTAACGTTACTAGTACCACCGAGCCTGGTTCTAAACAGATAACTGTCAGCCTCGCACTACGAGTTGGCTAGCTAGCAACAACACTTGCTGTTTCATAGAACAGTTACTGTTAGCTGCCACATCTGCTAATATATTGGATTTGATGCTCAATACACTAAAAACAAACACGCAAAGCATCTTTATTTCTACTCGCCTAACGTTTGAAAAAAAATGTCTAAATGTTGAATTGAGACGATCTGTTGAACATTTCCAATTTTTAAAACCCTTGCATCAATCAATATAATAGTTAGCTAGTAACGTTCGTAAACTAACTAAATGAGGGTTGAGGTCAGTCTACTTCCCTCGAACGTCTGTTCTCAGGCCACATATGAGTGAGCTGCAACAGTGGCAGTTCAAAAACAGTGGTTGAGGCTTGTGTTCTTCATGGGCAACTATTTAAGTTGCCAGTATGCAGTAATTGTTGTTAGATATCACGACAAAACAAAAATTATTCTGACTGGTGTCTTCATAAGTGTGACTTCGATGGATCTCTGCAGTGCACCGGCAAGTCACATGCCTACAGTTCGCTGTATCCATATTCAATGTAACCTATTTTCGAATCTAGCGTTTTCATACATAAGAATGTAGCTGTCAAATGCAACTGTTATGTGTCTAGAGAATTGCTGATGTATGATAACTGGTTCTCTACAAGTTCGTTTGGAGTAATGACTAATTTTATGAGATGGAGTTTAGTTGAACAGACCAGTGGTCATAACCTCACATGACATACATTTTTCATTATGCATACAAGATGCAGCATAAGCAATGTTTGAAGTATTGACACATTTATAGAAACTGAGTGCATACAAATAATTCAGTCATGTCACTGGTGCATTACAATTTGACCTATAGCACTGGTAGTGTGCTACACTGGATGGGGGTGGTATGCATGACAAGTTGAAGATGGCTTGTTTTAGTTATGCAGTTCAATGCAGTTGAGTTGTCATGGAACCATGGAGTCCTCCAAACTGGAGAACTTGACTATTTATGTTAGCAGGTTTAGATCTCGGAAGCAGATTATCAGCCCTGACTCTTGTCTTATTGCTTAAAATGCGAAAGTGAGAATCAGTGGCTGTTAAATGTCAATCGCACAGATTTGGTCATTATATGTATCTATTTGTTAACAGGATAAAGGGGGAAGAACCATTACCTACGTGACAAGCAAACCCCCAGGGTAAGTCATCAGGCTAGGCATTCTCAGCCCCCCTTCTCTCTGATTAGAATCTACTGCTTAGAGGTAGACTACATCCCCATAAAGTCCTTTTAAGCAATGGTCTCAGCTGGCTTAAAATGGTATTCAGAGAGCTGTAGTAGTAGTAGCCTGTTGGGTCACTGAAACAATATGGCTATTTCAATGCCTTGATGCAGGGCAAGTAGGCTATTTAAGTCATGGCCAAAGATTCATTTTCATCACATGGGCAGAAAAAGCACGAGGTTCTAAACATGATTGCCATCGTAGCCTTCTTATGGCTGAATTGAAATGTTTCTAACATAAGAAATATAAAAAGCAAATGCATGAGAACACTTTGGAGATTATGGGGACATTGTCAACACCAAAGGTGGAGACACAACAGTTCACCTGAATCCAAACATTACATTTTTAATTGGATGTGCATTTTACATTTACTGTACTTTTCACAGCATTTGCCAGTAATGAAATCTGAAAGTAATCTGGATACATTCAGTAACAAATTAAGAATATCCATTGAAATGTTGGGGTAGGTACAACAATAACAAACAATTAAGATCTCCTAGGTTTGCGATTGAGGAACTGAAGCATGCACACTTGTAGTTTGTTTGGAGCCCAGCCCATCACAAAATAACTTGTTGTTTATGCAATCCAAAAATGTTCAATCTGGGTCAGGTGGGCATCATTTGAAAGCTTATTCTATTGCCAAAATGTTTTGCTAAGTTATAAAATTTGATCTTAGTGTTAGGCTTTCACAAGGCACTGAAGACAAACAGATTGTCATTTTGGTGCATATATAATTGAGTCATGAGTTCATTCAAGTGCTTGTAACTGGGAATCTAAATGGCACGCACATACTCCATTATTTCATAATGATGCTTTACATTGGTCCAAATGTGGAATCCGTACCCTAAATATTCTGAGCTAGTCATTCAAAAAGTATGGTCCACAGATCTAAGGGAATCTGAACAACCCTTTAACTCTGTGTTGTCTGTTCACACTGCTATGCTTTATCTTGGCCAGGTCGCAGTTGCAAATGAGAACTTGTTCTCAACTAGCCTACCTGGTTAAATAAAGGTGAAAAAAAACACAAAAAAAAACAGAATATTGAAAATATTACCTTGGTGTCCCGTAATCCGAACCATCAATTTATACATTTAAAATTGTAAAGAATAATCTCAGGTAAAGCCTAACACATACATACAAACAAAATATACACTCAGTTGCCAGTTTATTAGGTACACATTCACGGTACTGCAAACCAACCTGTGTTGCTATGTGGGGTGGGAAGAGGTGGAAAACATGGTTTCTGTGGGGGTGGTCTCCTTTCTTTACATACCAACTTTATTATTACAAAATCCTGTTATCAATATAATTTCTCTGTATGTATTCGTACTTTGTATTTTTTTTTGCTTTAGTGTGCGTTCTGCGGCCAATTCTTCTGGGTCGCTTATATCCCAGCCTTATAGTTAACGTACCTGCATTATGTTGCACAATAAGACTGGGATACAAACAACAAAAAATAATTGGCCGCAGACCACACACTTGAATGCACTCTTTTTTTCGTTTGACATTTTGCACTATCACTTAAGTTAAACCTATTGACTTACTGTTGATTTAATCAGTATTTTTATTTTTTTTAAAATTTTTTTTTGCCATGAGGTCTTGTGGTTACTAGTTGCAGAGGTGTGGTGCCTGTTGTTATTTGGGAGGTAACTAGCCAGCAACATAGGTGAAGTTGGACAGTTTCCATATGTGTCACTAATTTGGATTCTACACACTTGTGCTTATGTTGTTTTAATAAATGCTTTGTTCCTATAACTGTGATGTCCACATTTATAACGGTAATGAGGATAACATTATATATTATAATAATAGCCTACAGTGTCGTTTAAATAAAGGGTTGTGTATGAGGCCTTAGATTTAGCCTCTGAGTGCTGTATTTCCTTTTATTGCATCATGATTTGTCAACAGGCTTTTAGATGCAATTTTGTAAGAAAGACACAAAGATGTTGTGGAATGCTATGGAGTAATACAAAGATTAAGTGAGGGGAGATGACTCCTGTTGGCTTAATTTTCATCATAGGTACACTTCAACTATGACAGACAAAATGAGAAAAAAAATCCAGAAAATCACATTGTAGGATTTTTAATGAATTTATTTGCAAATTATGCTGGAAAATATGTAGTTGGTCACCTACAAACAAGCAAGATTTCTGGCTCTCACAGACCTGTAACTTCTTCTTTAAGAGGCTCCTCTGTCCTCCACTCGTTACCTGCATTAATGGCACCTGTTTGAACTTGTTATCAGTATAAAAGACACCTGTCCACAACCTCAAACAGTCACACTCCAAACTCCACTATGGCCAAGACCAAAGAGCTGTCAAAGGACACCAGAAACAAAATTGTAGACCTGCACCAGGCTGGGAAGACTGAATCTGCAATAGGTAAGCAGCTTGGTTTGAAGAAATCAACTGTGGGAGCAATTATTAGGAAATGGAAGACATACAAGACCACTGATAATCTCCCTCGATCTGGGGCTCCACGCAAGATCTCACCCCGTGGGGTCAAAATGATCACAAGAACGGTGAGCAAAAATCCCAGAACCACACGGGGGGACCTAGTGAATGACCTGCAGAGAGCTGGGACCAAAGTAACAAAGCCTACCATCAGTAACACACTACGCCTCCAGGCACTCAAATCCTGCAGTGCCAGACGTGTCCCCCTGCTTAAGCCAGTACATGTCCAGGCCCGTCTGAAGTTTGCTAGAGAGCATCGTGTTTGGAGGACAAAGAATGCTGAGTTGCATCCAAAGAACACCATACCTACTGTGAAGCATGGGGGTGGAAACATCATGCTTTGGGGCTGTTTTTCTGCAAAGGGACCAGGGCGACTGATCTGTGTAAAGGAAAGAATGAATGGGGCCATGTATCGTGAGATTTTTCTTCCATCAGCAAGGGCATTGAAGATGAAACGTGGCTGGGTCTTTCAGCATGACAATGATCCCAAACACACCGCCTGGGCAACGAAGGAGTGGCTTCGTAAGATGCATTTCAAGGTCCTGGAGTGGCCTAGCCAGTCTCCAGATCTCAACCCCATAGAACATCTTTGGAGGGAGTTGAAAGTCCGTGTTGCCCAGCAACAGCCCCAAAATATTATTACTCTAGAGGAGATCTGCATGGAGGAATGGGCCAAAATACCAGCAACAGTGTGTGAAAACCTTGTGAAGACTTACAGAAAAGGTTTGACCTCTGTCATTGCCAGCAAAGGGTATATAACAAAGTATTGAGTAACTTTTGTTATTGACCAAATACTTATTTTCCACCATAATTTGCAAATAAATTCATAAAAAATCCTACAATGTGATTTTCTGGAGAAAAAAAATCTCATTTTGTATGCCATAGTTGAAGTGTACCTATGACAAATTACAGGCCTCTCTCATCTTTTTAAGTGGGAGAACTTGCACAATTGGTGGCTGACTAAATAGTTTTTTGCCCCACTGTATATTTTGGGAGGTCTGTTAGGTTGGATGGGGAGCGTCGCTGCACAGGTATTTTCAGGTCTCCCCAGAGATGTTAGATCGGCTTCAAGTCCAGCCTCTGGCTGGGCCTCTCAATGACATTCAGAGACTTATCCCGAAGGCACTCTTGCATTGTCTTGGCTGTGTGAAGAGGGTTTTTGTCCTGTTGGAAGATGAACCTTGCCCCAGTTAGGGCTGTTACAGTGACCATATTACTACCACACCGGTGGTCACGAGTCATGACAGCAGTCAATTTCCACGTGACCGTTTAGTCAAGGTAATTAGGCTTCTCAAAACTCTGATGCTGCTGATGGTCATTGGTAGCTTTCCAAACTTGCTAACTGCCTGATACTCGGCACTAGATTGTCCCTCTAATCACTCTGACATCAATGCAAATGTCATCAAAAGTCTAATCAAACACTTCATGATAGAATGAGCTCATGTTGTGCAACATTTCTATAGGCTATGCAATTGAGTGAGAAAACCGAGTGATGGTCTCTATTAAAAAGATGATCCCATCAGCTTTCTTTTTTTTGTTGAATATTTTATTTTTGCATTTTCCAATTAAGAACATTCAAAACAAAAGTGAAAAGATTTTAGACAATGATAGGACAAAGTGACAGTAACAGACGAGCGTAATAAAAATAATTATAATTATGTATACAAACATAAAATAAAAATAATGAGTCTTTGGATCATATGGTCACCTGCCGTAGGCTACATATTATGCATTACGTGTGAAACATTATGTGAGGATTATATAGAGATTCAATCAATGTGACGTGGGGGGGAGATTCTCTATATAGTCAAAAGGTTGCCAAATTCTGTAAAATGTCTTTAACTTATTCCTCAAGCAGAAAGTGATTTTCTCCAGTGGGATACAATTATTAACTTCCACATTGCAACTGGCAGGGAGGAATCCAATATCCATTTCAAGGCAATACATTTCTTGGCAATCACTAGCAATATTTCTGTTAGCTTTATAGTATGGCTTTGCCTAAGATTGTTGTTCTAAAGGGAATGCAACCCCGTGAATTGAGGATATGGTATCGCATACCCCCTGCCAGAAACCGTGTAGTTTTAAACACTGCCAAGTGGAATGGAGGAATGTTCCTTCATCTGAGCCACATCTAAAACATAGGGAGGAGATATCAGAGTTGAACTTGTGCAGTCTAGATTGGGTGATATAGAGCTGATGGAGGAAATTAAACTGCATCAGTCTGTATCTGGAGTTCAATGTGGATGTAACACCATCCCTGCATAGGTCACTCCATAGACCCTCATCAAGATCAATACCCAGATCTTTTTCCCATCTAAGTCGGGGTTTATCTAGCTCAGGCAGTGTTAGTCCTGACATAAGAGCATCGTAAACACTGGAAATGGTCTTGAACAGTGGTTGGTCTGCGTGGCAGAGTTGTTCAATAGGTGACATCTTAGGTAGGTTCCATTGTCCCTTGAGAGTCACCCTAATAAAGTTTCGTAGTTGTAGGTAGCTAAAGAAGTCCATGTTTGGCAAGTGGTATTTCTGTTTCAGCTGATCAAAAGACATAAGATCTCCCTCCTCGTAACAATGTTCCAGAAGAGTGATCCCCTTATCAGACCATGGTCTAAAGTTACTATTCTGGAAAAACATAGGAATCAATCTATTGTTCCATAAAGGAGTTTTAGGGGAAAGGAATCCCCCTCGTCTGAACAGCTCATGCAGTTTGCACCATGCCAGGACAGAATGTATGATTAAAGGGTTGTCTGTGATGGTTTTTATAGATTTTCTGTCCCATTTGTAAAACAATTCTGCCCCAGTGTCATCATTTACCTCAAGCTTTTCAATGTTCAACCATGAGGGAGAGGGACCATTGTCAAACCTCTGAGCCAGAGACCTAGACTGTGCAGCCCAGTAGTACATTCTAAAATTGGGGAGGTTTAAGCCCCCTTGACTCTAATCAAGGGTCAGTTTATCCAGGACAACCCTAGGGGTTTTGCCGTGCCAGATAAACCGTCTGGTCAGCTTGTCGAGAGAGGAAAAGAGTGCTGCGGGAACAGGGATAGGAAAAGATTGAAACAGATATAGAAATCTGGGCAGGACATTCATTTTAATTACATTGATTCTACCCAGTAGAGTGAGAGGTAAGTCCTTCCATTTACAAAGTCACCCTCCACCTTTTGCAACAAATTGGCCAGATTGAGTTTATAGAGGTTGTTCAGATTACCATCCACCACTATGTCCAAATATGTGAAGCCCATAGGCGACCATCTAAAAGGAAACTTGTGCTTGATGGTATGATGGGCAAAGACAGACAACGGTAAGATTTCGCTTTTATCAAAATTGACCTTATATCCAGAGAAAGAACTATAACACTGTAGTAGAATCTGCAAGTGAGAGAGGGAGTGTTCTGGGTTTGTTAGAAATAAGATAAGGTCGTCCGCAAAGAGTGATAATTTATGGCTATGGGGGCCCACCTCAAAGCCATGTATGTCAGGGCACGTTCTAATAGCCTCAGCCAACGGTTCGATGGCGAGGGCAAAGAGGTTGGGGCTAATTGGGCAACCTTGTCTGTTCCCCCTATAAAGAGGGAAAGAGGAGGTAGCAATCCTAGCTTTAGGAGATTTGTAGAGTGATTTTATCAAATTTACAAACACAGTACCTAAACTGAACTTTTCCAAGACGCGAAAGAGGTATGGCCATTCAACCCTATCAAAGGCCTTTTCAGCGTCGAGGGAGACTGCGACACTAGGTATTTTGTTTTTGTTAGCAAGGTGAATTATATCAAAGAACCTTCTGAGATTATTGGAGGACAATCTATTAATTATGAAGCCAGTCTGATCTGGGTTGACCAACAGGGGAAGACATGACTCCAGTCTCTTAGATAGCATCTTGGTGACCAGTTTACAATCTGTGTTAAGGAGAGAGATTGGTATATAGGAGGCGCACTTTAGCGGGTTTTTCCCTTTCTTGTGGATTACAGTAATCACTGCTTGAGAGAGAGACTCTGGAAAGCAGTTGTCTTCCCTGGCTTTTTTAAGTACCTCCATAAGGTAGGGGACCAACAGTTCCCTAAATTCTTTATAGAACTCTGGAGTGAAGCCATTTATTAGAAGGTAAGGATTTAATGGCCTCCAACAATTCAGGAACTTAGAAGTGTTCACTCAGGCGCTCGCTATCTTCCCCTGACAGGCATGGGAGGTTGAGAGAGGAGAGAGAGGAGTCGATCTCTGATAGATCATCGCTTGATTGGGAAGTGTAGAGGTCTTCATAGTATTTCTTAAAAGTATTATTAATTTCAGTAGGGTCGAAATATCTCATTAGTAAGAGTTTCTATAGCATTAATTGTCCTCTTACTTTCCTCTGCTTTCAGTTGCCATGCCAATGCTTTGTGAGCTTTCTCTCAGAATATTATATTTCAGTTTTTTTATTTACCAAAAGCCTGTATAGATCTTTAGTCGGGTCTCTTTGGTAGGTTTTCTCTAGCTCTGAGATTTCAGAATCAAGGGCACTCAGTTCCGCACCGTGTTTTCTCTTCAGCCCTTTAGTATAGGAAATTATCTGTCCCCTCAGATAGGCCTTCAATGTGTGCCAAAGAATGAAACTGTCAGGAGCGGAGGGTTTGTTCGTCAAAGTAAAAATATTGATCTGCTCTTTGATGAATGCACAAAATTCAGGTTGCTTTAGGAGTGTAGAATTTAGTCTCCATCTATATGCTCCATTTACCTTGGTAGGAATGGAGATTAATAATAACAGAGGAGAATGGTCACTAAGCAATCTGGGGAGATACTCAACATCTAACACTCTATGAAACAGTTGTGTCGAAAGTAAAAAGTTATCTATGCGTGTGGGTGTGAATAAAAAGAGTAGTCCCTATCCTGTGGGTGCAACTGTCTCCAGATGTCTAGTAAATTGAGATATTTCATGAATGACATGGTGAGCTTGCCGACTTTGGTAAGAAGTGAGGGTTTATCAGAGGACCTATCAAGAACTGTATCTAAACAAAAATGTAAATCTCCTCCAACCAGTAGCCATCCTGGTGGTGCTTGAGCGACCTGAAGAAAGACATTTTGAATAAACATATGGTCATCGAAGTTAGGAGCATAAATATTCAATAGGGTCCAAGACTCTGAAAACATATGCCCCTGCACCAAAACAAACCTGCCAGAGGGATCAGAGATGGTGTTGTTGATGCAGAAGGGGATGTCTACTTATCAAAATTGCAGTTCCTCTTGCTTTGGAGTTAAGAGGACGCAATAACTTGTCCTACCCATTCCCTCTTCAATTTCTTGTGTTCACTGGCTAAGATGTGTTTCTTGTAAAAACACAATGTCAGCCTTTAATTTCTTAAGGTATGTAATATATTATTTTCCTTTTAATTGGGCTGTTAAGAACTTTTACATTGAATGTGACATATTTTAGTGGATTAAGCATAGGTTGGGTTTCAAATATTTCTATTCAGTTACATATATCATATGTAGATAGTTAGGAAATGTTTCAACTTTGGTTTGAACACAGAAGTGACCTATGTGTCTCTTTAGGAAGGAAACAATAAACACAGAAAAAAAATGTCACCCACCCTGATTGTCAGACTAAAACAACAATCCCAACAATCAAACATGAATACACTTGTAGAGATACGTTGCTTCTTGCTTTCCATCTTGCTCTTACTAGCTAAACCTTGGCGTAAACTAAAACCTGCGAGCTCTCTAAGTTGAAAACAAACGTTGTGAATAGATATTTATGGCTGAATATTTACTGCCCACGGTAAGGGCTGCTTGAGTCTCTTTTCGAAAGATTAACATAAATGAGGGGGAAAGCAGCCGGTGATGTTCTTCTCCTTCAGTGCTTTGGCGGCAGGTCTGAACTGCTTGCGATGTCTGGCGAGATCCGCTCTCATATCCGGGAAAAGGCTGGCCCTCTTGCCATCGATGGTGATGTCCCCTTTGGCTCTTGCGAGTTGCAGTATCTTCTCTCTGTCTTGGAAACGGAGGAACCTGATCAGGACGGCCCATTGGTGCTCATCTGGCCGGGGTTTCGGCGCTGATGTTCTGTGGGCACGTTCGATTTCCAGCCGCTTGGTGAAGTTGATTATGCCTAGGACCTCCGGGATCCATTGAGTGAAGAAACGGACCGGGTCATGGCCCTCGCTGTCCTCTTTCAATCCCACCATACGGATATTACTACGTCTTCTCTGGTTCTCCATCTGATCTACCTTGTTTTTGAGGTAGGCTTTGTCCTTTTGCAGTTGTATCAAGACCTGGTCATGTCGAGTGATGGTATCTTCACCTGTGCTAATGCACAACTCTGCCTCAGTCGTTCTCAAAATGAGATCATTCATGGAGGATTTCAGGTAGTCAATGGAAGAATGGAGTTCAGGCGATTTCTTATAAATTTTCATAGAAAGACCTTTGTTACCATCCTGAATTTCCCGGAGGAGAGTAGCCAGCATGTCGGCAGGCTTGCAAGAGACTGCTGAGAGCAACAGTTTGGAACTGTCGTCTGAATTATGATGGCTAATGCTAATCTTGCTAGCTGTAGTGTTATTGTTATCTTGGGAATCAACAACGTTTTGGTCGTCCTTCTTGCCTCTCGGTCGGAGGTCCATGGCTCCTTTGGGAAGGTAAGTACTTGACAATTTATCACCCGATGTTAGAATATTGTTTCAACGTTATTTAGGTAACAATAGAATAACTTTGAAGAGCTCGGTTTGTCAACGTCTGCTCAGCTCCGCGGCATCACGTGCTCCCCTGCATCATGTGCTCCCCTCCCATCAGCTTTCTATAGGCTAGGCCTACTATTTATTTCTCAACTTTCCTAATATGAAGCATATTGCTTCTCTTTACAACAGGAGTTTAGCCTACCAGGCTGCCATGAAAATGAACCACCATTAACTATTGAAGTGCATAGATGACATATTTTTTCCCCCGCTGCCCCTGTTTTGAGACATTTGCATGATAATAGTCCGTTCTGAATCAAAACAAGTTTCCCACATTATTTAGTATATGTAAAGATAATATTAAATCAAGAATGGTGTGATGGCGGCAGGGTAGCCTAGTGGTTAGAGCGTTGGACTAGTAACCGGAAGGTTGCAAGTTCAAATCCCGAGCCGACAAGGTAGTCTGTTGTTCTGTTCTGTTCTGTTGTTCTGCCCCTAAACAGGCAGTTACCCCACTGTTCCTAGGCCGTCATTGAAAATAAGAATTTGTTCTTAACTGACTTGCCTGGTTAAATAAAGGTCAAATAAAAAACATGTCAAGCAGTCAAGTTTCAGCTCTGTCTGTGGCCTCTCTTCCTTGGTGTGCACTGCCACTGCGTTTGTTTCCATCTTGTCCAGCTGTTTCTAACATTTCACGTAAGCCCTGTTTTTATTGTCTACATCGAAGTAGCGGTGCTTGTACGTAGCATCGAGCATGGTGGTAACACAGTAGAGGCTCAGAGAGAGTGCCACTGAATTGCTTGTTCACTGCCTCTACTAGAGCACTTTCCCAAGTAAACCCCATTTTTGTTGAGCAGGCATTTCAATGCCATGACAGTGTATCAGGTCTGCTGCAGACGCAGTTGAGCTTATTTCTCGATAAAGTTGTTGGAATGGTGCTAGTTCTTGTTCTCAAATGCCATTGAAATGGCAGCAGCGGTATGAGAACCAGCACATTCTTGAGCATGCAATATGGCTTTCCTCAGTACGAAATCCTTGTTGACCCACTGTGCTGTCAAACTCAATGCTCATGGGGCTGACATCGCTGGTCCAAGTGTCAATTGTGATGTTAATAGCAGTGATGCCCATAGCAAGTAGCTCATGGATGTAAGTTTCAACAATACTGTGTAACTCCGATAGGGCAACATCTAAAAAATAGCGCTTACTTGGTAGTGTGTACCAGTGCTCGACCGGTCAGCGAAAGCCAACATCATCCACGACAGAGAACGGTTGATTGTCAAGGGCAATGAATTCCATTATCTTGGTGTTAAGGAATTTCGCCTTCGAGTTGTCTCGCAGAAATGTTCTTACTCTTTCAAATGACTGGTCGACTTGTTGACTGCTCGATCCACACAGCAGACATTATGGGCTAGTTTAGGAATGCTTTGTTGCACGTGTAGCGCTATACTTTTTTGTGGCGTCATTACGTCATCTACCTACGTTTATATAGGTATGC
The DNA here is from genome assembly GCF_057628025.1 of Oncorhynchus mykiss. NCBI lineage: Eukaryota > Metazoa > Chordata > Actinopteri > Salmoniformes > Salmonidae > Oncorhynchus > Oncorhynchus mykiss. Next base: position 56,828,804 of record NC_143027.1, on the reverse strand, counting down.
ACGTCAGATTTGACATCGGTTTTGCACATCGGCGTTAAACTGGCCGATTCCGATATGCTTACCAATTTTATATCGTGCATCCTTTAAACACTTTTTGGCATGATGGAGTAGCTATGGACATCTGCCTTATGAACAGTCCTGAATCTTGGGGCCTTTCAACAACACAGCTAGCTAATTATATAAGTGTATATGTCGGTGTACTTCGTGTCAGAAAGCAGTTTTTCACCTTTACACCCCAGGGTAGTTGTAATCTAACCAAATGCCTTGACCTTGCTTCTCTCATCCCTTGAGTTTGTTGTGCAAATAATTCAGAGAAGCACAAAGTAACTCAGAATAGCAATTCGTTTTTTAAATGTAGGCCAAGGAGATAGCAGTATTTTTAGGTCCACTCATTTCATATAGTCTTTAAAGCAATAAGACAAATCACTCTACTTTAGTAGCTGTGCATTCTATGTAACCTTTTCTAGGTTGCCTGCCCTTGTTTGCATCCAGAAAGAACGTCTATGCACAGGCTAGTCTACATGCAGTGCCTGTAAATAATTAGTTTTTAAAATCATTCTTGTGTGTCCAATTTTGTCAAGTACATTTTGATTTCTCTCCTATCTTCCACATGCATGTCACAATTTTTCCTCTGTCAAACTGTCTTTGTCTCAGTCACTGTAAGTCCTTTCCATCTACTGTTTGTTTTTCTTGTGACTCATGATTATCATGTTTGTCCTGTGCTGTTTGTTGTATTTCTGTAGTGATTGTGAAAGGCACTGGATGGATAGCATCGACGCTGAAGTCTTGTACCTGTCCACGGAGCAGCATGGGCAGCCACAATGTGTGCTTCCCCACACTGCCCTGGAGGTACCCACCATGGGAGGGTAAGAACACTTTCTCCCTTGCTTTTTCCCCTTCAATGGAACCTCTGCCTACAATGGTATGCTTTGGTTTGACATGCCACACAAGGGCTAATTCACAAGGACACTATAGTAGTAGATACTAGTTGGGCCTACAAGTAGTGGTTAAGAATTGCATGTGAAGAATGGTAGTGTATCAAGATTCTAAAGTTGAAAGGCCTCAGGATGTTTCGAGCAGATATTTTAGAAAATGACTCCCGCATCTGCTATTCTATAATGTAGACACTAGTGTTGCGCTGTATACTGAAACTTCTGTACCTTTCCAATACTAGAACATGACAAACAGTTTGGTCCTGGAATTTTTATTTCGGTAATTGTGTCAAATGTGTGTCTCGGATCAACTCTATCTGCACAGCCAATGTCCCCCTTATAGTGCGAGGCACGCACTGTGCCTGCTCCACTTACTCATTGCTAGCCTGCACTAGGAGTCTGGGCTGCATCATGTTTGCTCCCAACTCAAGGCCGCACAGAAATTGACACACTTGAATAATGCGACACTGCATGTAGAAATGTTGAAACTGTTAATACTGTTTGCCAAACAATGTCCATGATGGCTAGAACACTTTACAATGCGAAAATATACCAGTGGCTTTCAGCTTTGTAAGCTAACTTGTCTTGCTAGCTTACAGCTGAAGATAACATCAATTGATAATATAAATAACGCAAAACATGCTGATTTCCACTATAAACTGTTGAAGTGCGGGTTCCTCCCACTCTTGTTTTGGGGGGTCCGGTGTGCCCCGCAGATATTTTTATGTAGAAGGACTTGAGAAGCTCAGGTGACTTTTTAAAAGGATATTTTACTCCAAAATAAATTACAATTAAATTATGCTGACACCATCTAAAATACAATTTCCACTTACGGAAATGAGCCCAATAACATATTGGTGAAATGATTTCTTAAAATGTAAATGTAAAATGTATTTGTACATATTGTACCATGCATATAGCCTATGCTTTGTCCATATTAAGAGGTATGCCGTTAGCAATAAGCATTGTCACCTATAGGCCGACTGATGCAGCATAAATAAACTATAAATAAATAGGTCCCAAATGTGATATTTAACTAGTTAGCATCCTATTGATGAATTTTATGTCTAAAAATGTTTTTCATAGACACAGTGAACAGTCAACACAGTCAACTAGGTAAATGGATAAAATATCATATGGGGCCATCTGATTTTCCTATTCATTACTTGTTTTGTTTGCAGAGGAAAAGTAAATGTGGACAGTTCTAGCATCTTCAAAGTGCTCAGAGTTATTGTTTTGGTCTGGTGGCAATGATTTTGGCGTGGCACAGCACCACAGTAAAATGACTGCTGCGGAAACACTGTCGTGATACTGAACTTGGTATCGAAGTCAAAATTCTGGTATCGTGACAACACTTAGACACATGGTGACAATAGCCTAGTTCTACACCACTATATGCCATTAATCAGTATGCATTCATAAGTTAGGCGAATATCTCCTATTCCCCATATCATGTCTGTCTGTGTAGTCTACTTGTTGTCCCCCATGATGAAATCGGGAAGGGGACTGTGGATCTGTCTCCGTCCGTTAGTGCTTTCGTACATTAGTTTGTTCGTACGTGATATCTCTGACAGCACTGGGCCGATTTTAACCCACAAGTCGATGTCCGAGCCACAGTGGAAATGTAATTAGCATATAAAAAAATCCCCATAAAAATCTGTCCGTTTTAAATTAGGGATTTTCTTTTGCATTGGATCTGTCTCAATCCGCCAATGTCGAACTTCCGCATCTGCGGTGAAAGGTGATAGATGGAGCGGTATTTGTCAGACCATGAGACAGGGTTATGATATGGGCAGGCATAAGCTACAGAAAACTAACACCATTGCATTTTATTAATGGCAATTTGAATGCAGCAGAGATACTGTGACGAGACCCTGAGGCCCATTGTTGTGGCATTCGTCCGCCGCCATCACCTCATGTTTGAGCATGATAATGCACGGTCCCATATCGCAAGGATCTGTAAACAATTCCTGGAAGCTGAAAATATCCCAGTTCTTCAATGGCTTATAAACTCACCAGACATGTCACCCGTTGAGCATGTTTGGGACGCTCTGGATCTACGTGTATGACAGCGTGTTCCAGTTCCCGCCAATATCCAGCAACTTCGCACAGCCATTGAAGAGGAGTGGGACAATATTCCACAGGCCACAATCAACAGCCTGATCAAGTAACTATATGTAAAGGAGATCTCTTGCGCTGCGTGAGGAAAATGGTGGTCACACCAGATACTGACTGATTTTCTGATTCACGCCCTTACCTTAAAAAAAGTATCTGTGACCGACAGATGCAAATCTGTATAATCCAATCAAAGTTTATTTGTCACGTGTGCCGAATACTACAGGTTACAGTGAAATGCTTGCTTACAGGATCTAACCAATAGTGCGAAAAAAAGGTGTGTGTGTGTGTAGATAAGTAAAGGATAAAACAGTAAAAATACATTTGAAAATAAGAGTAGCAAGGCTATATAAAGACACCGGTTAGTCAGGCTTATTGAGGTAGTATGTACGGTTAAAGTGACTATGCATATATGATGAACAGAGTAGCAGTAGCGTAAAAGGAGGGGTTGGCGGGAGGTGGGACACAATGCAGATAGCCCAGTTAGCCAATGTGCGGGAGCACTGGTTGGTCGGGTCAATTGAGGTAGTATGTACATGGATGTATGGTTAAGGTGACTGTGCATATAAGATAAACACAGAGTAGCAGCGGTGTAAAAGAGGGTTTGGGAGGAGGCACACAATGTAAATAGTCCGGGTAACCATTGGTTACCTGTCCAGAAGTCTTATGGCTTGGGGGGAAAAACTGTTGAGAAGCCTTTTTGTCTTAGACTTGGCACTCCGGTTCCGCTTGCCATGCGGTAGTAGAGAGAACAGTCTATGACTGGGGTGGCTGGGGTCTTTGACAATTTTTAGGGCCTTCCTCTGACACCGCCTGGTGTAGAGGTCCTGGATGGCAGGCAGCTTTGCCCCAGTGATGTACTGGGCCGTACGCACTACCCTCTGAAGTGCCTTGCGGTCAGAGGCCGAGCAATTGCCGTACCATGCAGTGATGCAACCGGTCAGGATGCTCTCGATGTTGTAGCTGTAGAACCTTTTGAGGATCTCGGACCCATGCCAAATCTTTTTAGTTTCCTGAGGGGGAATAGGCTTTGTCGTGTCGACTGTCTTGGTGTGTTTGGACCATTCTAGTTTGTTGTTGATGTGGACACCAAGGAATTTGAAGCTCTCAACCTGCTCCACGACAGCCACGTTGATGAGTATGGGGATGTGCTCTGTGCTCCTTTTCCTGTAGTCCTCAATCATCTCCTTAGTCTTGGTTACATTGAGGGATAGGTTGTTATTCTGGCACCACCCGGCCAGGTCTCTGACCTCCTCCCTATAGGCTGTCTCATCGTTGTCGGTGATCAGGCCTACCACTGTTGTTTCGTCTGCAAACTTAATGATGGTGTTGGACTCGTGCCTGGCCATGCAGTTATGGGTGAACAGGGAGTACAGGAGGGGACTCAGCACGCACCCCTGGGGAGCTCCAGTGTTGAGGATCAGTGTGGCAGATGTGTTGCTACCTACCCTCACCACCTGGGGCTGACCCGTCAAGAAGTCCAGGATCCAGTTGCAGAGGGAGGTGTTTAGTCCCAGGTTCCTTAGCTTAGTGATGAGCTTTGAGGGTACTATGGTGTTGAACGCTGAGCTGTAGTCAATGAATAGCATTCTCACACGTGTTCCTTTTGTCCAGGTGGGAAAGGGCAGTGTGGAGTGCAATAGAGATTGCATCATCTGTGGATCTGTTTGGGCGGTATGCAAATTGGAGTGGGTGCCAGGTTTCTGGGATAATTGTGTTGATATGAGCCATTACCAGCCTTTCAAAGCACTTCATGGCTACAGACGTGAGTGTTACGGGTCTGTAGTCATTTAGGCAGGTTGCCTTTGTGTTCTTGGGCACAGGGACTATGGTGGTCTGCTTGAAGCATGTTGGTATTACAGACTCAATCAGGGACATGTTGAAAATGCCAGTGAAGACACCTGCCAGTTGGTCAGCACATGCCTGGAGCACACATCCTGGTATTCCGTCTGGCCCCGCAGCCTTGTGTATGTTGACCTGTTTAAACGTCTTACTCACGCCGGCTACGGAGAGCGTGATCACACAGTCGTCCGTAACAGCTGATGCTCTCATGCATGCCTCAGTGTTGCTTGCCTCGAAGCGAGTATAGAAGTGATTTAGCTCGTCTGGTAGGCTTGTGTCACCGGGCAGCTCGCGGCTCTGCTTCCCTTTGTAGTCTGTAATAGTTTCCAAGCCCTGCCACATCCGACGTGCGTCGGAACCGGTGTAGTATGATTCAATCTTAGCCCTGTATTGACGCTTTGCCTGTTTGATGGTTCGTCGCAGGGCATTGCGGGATTTCTTGTAAGCTTCCGGGTTAGTCCTGCACCTTGAAAGCGGCAGCTCTACCCTTCAGTATGAATGTTGCCTGTAATCCATGGCTTCTGGTTGGGGTATGTACGTACATTCACTGTGGGGACAACGTCCTCAATGCACTTATTGATAAAGCCAGTGACTGATGTGGTGTATTTCTCAATGTCATCAGAAGAATCCCGGAACATGTTCCAGTCTGTGATAGTAAAACAGTCCTATAGTTTAGCATCTGCTTCATCTGACCATTTTTTTATAGACCGAGTCACTGGTGCTTCCTGCTTTAATTTTTACTTGTAAGCAGGAATCAGGAGGATAGAGTTGTGGTCGGATTTACCAAATGGAGGGCGAGGGAGAGCTTTGTACACGTCTCAGTGTGTGCAGTACAGGTGATCTAGAATTTTTTTCCCTCTGGTTGCACATTTAACATGTTGATAGAGATTTGGTAGAACCGATTTAAGTTTCCCTGCGTTAAAGATTCCGGCCACTAGGAGCGCCGCCTCTGGGTGAGTAGTTTTCTGTTTGCTTATTTCCTTATACAGCTGATTGAGTGCATTCTTAGTGCCCGCATCTGATTGTGGTGATAAATAAACAGCCACAAAAAGTAAGCTGAGAACTCTCTAGGCAAGTAGTGTGGCCTGCAATTTATCACAATACTCCAGGCGAGCAAAATCTAGAGACTTCTTTAGATTTCGTGCACCAGCTGTTGTTTACAAATATGCACAGACCGCCCACCCTCGTTTTACCGGAGTGTGCTGTTCTATCTTGCCGGTGCAGCGTGTATCCCGCTAGCTGAATATCGATGTTGTCATTCAGCCACGATTCCGTGAAACATAGAATATTACAGTTTTTGATGTCCCATTGGTAGGATATTCGTGATCGTACCTCGTCTAGTTTATTGTCCAATGATTGCACGTTGGCGAGTAATATTGTCGGTAACGACAGCTTTCCTACTCGCCTTCTGCAGATCCGGACGAGCCATCCGGCTCTACTTCCTCTGCGTCGCTTCCTTATGCGAATAATTGGGATGTCTGCCCTGCGGGGTGTTTGGAGAATATCGTTTGAGTCCTGCTTGTCGTTGTTGTTGTTAAAAATCTTTGTCTAATCCGAGGTGAGTGATCGCTGTCCTGATATCCAGAATCTCTTTTCTGCCGTAAGAGATGGTTGCAGAAACATTATGTACAAATTAATTTACAAATATCGCAAAAAAACCCACATAATTGCACAATTGGTTAGGAGACCATAAAACGGCGGCCATCTCCTCCGGCGCCATTTTTCCATTTTACTAGTCGTGAAATCCATGTATTAGGGCCTATTGAATTTATTTAAATTGAGTGATTTCCTTATATGAACTGTACCTCAGTAAAATCTTTGAAATTGTTGCATTTTGCGTTTTTATATTTTTGTTCAGTTTAGATGTATCTCATGTTCCCCATAATGTTCCCACATAGACATTGCTTTCATCAAACGCTTGTGTGCGTGCATGCTTCCAACCAAACCAGGAATATTCCCACATGCTATAACTCAGACCACACTGGTCGGATTTTGACTAAACTTGGGTGAATGATGCGTCTTGCCATAGAGATCTGGCATTTACAAAATGACACTGATTGGCCCAAGGCAGGAGCTATAGTAATTATCGGAAATGTGTTAGTCACACGGAATGTCTCAGTTGGCCCAAGGGAAACATTTTATAGAAATGGTCAAGAAAGCTTGAAAGCAATGTTTTCTATCATTTAAGTGGGCTTATTAAATCGTAATAGTGGTTTTGAAACCACTCTGGTTGTTGTGATGGCGCAAACAAAAGAAAAGGAAAGGTTATAGAGCCATCCACTGCCCAGGTTGTTAACACAGGTTGCCATCCATGTTTATGTGTTCTCTGCCATGCCTGTGGGTTTCCTAAGGTCAGGAGGTTAGGGTGGGGAGTTAATGCGACCAATGTCATATGACCCAGCCCCCCTCCCACCCACCCACTGCCACAGAACAACAGGGTGACCGAGTCCCAGTGCCGGAACCTGATTGTCTCCCAGCCTCATATTAGTGCAGGGATTACCAGCTCGCTCCCGTTCCCCATTCATTCCGGACAGTCACTCGCCCTTATCAGCATCAATCTGACACTCTATTTATCTGACGCTGCACCCAGTTCTGCTTGGCTAAGAGAAATGCTCACAAAAAGCCCCAGCCCATCAGCACTTTTTTTTGTGGGACCCAGGGCCACAGCTTTCAGTGGCCTGCCTACTCTTCTGTTAATCTAGACCCAGTTTGTTGGACAGTGAGGATTTGTTGTGTGTTCTACTCTGGTTCAAGGTTTAACCGTTGTCCAATTAATTGAATTTGTTGGTTCTTTACCATTTTTTGTTACTTCTCGTAGTTTTGCATCAGCCTCCATGTAGTTTCGCCATAGTTTTTCCACAACAGCCTCTCCTATGCTTCTTTCCACAAGTTCACACTCTTGAAGAAAAGTTTCTGAGTAGGCTCTAGTAGTTTGCAGTGTATGTATCTTGACTTATTTTCTGGTGTGAAAAAGTGAGATATCTTTCCATTTTTTTTTTACTTTGGAAAAGGGGAGAAACACACAAACATGGCCTCTTTTAAACTGGATTTCTTGCCTGAGATGATGGTGGACCATTGCTCTTTGAATTCTAGTCCCGTGTAAGTAGTTTTTCTTCTTTCTAGCAATGGGTTAATAGCCTATTGCTAAAGTGCTTTTCAGAAATGAATTTGAGGTTTAGTTTTTTTACATTAGTTTTGGTGTCATGTTGGTGGGGGTAGGTTATAATGTTACTTGTTTGATATATTGGATCCACCTCGTATTTATTAGTCATGAGTTTTCAGCATCAGTCTATACTGATACTCAATTTCTTAAACTGTAGTTTGGTCCCAGCTTGTGACTTGACATTTTTTGTGCTTGTCATAATGTTCCATTCCAAAACTTGGTACTTTAAATTTGATATGTAGATGTCGAATGGGAAAACGGTAGAAGAGCGAGTTTTCAACAGGTGCATACTCCCCAAGTGTCCCCCATAATGGTTCAGAGTCTGTATTCTGTATGCAGTGTAGTTGGATTTTTATTAATTTAGCTGCTGCTTTTTTTCTAGATCGACTTACAATCAGTAGTTATTGTACATGTCAGAGGCTTTAAAACAAGTATGTTTTGAAGTTTATGCATACTGTAGACTACATATTTTGTGGTCTAACCCATGTCATTGCCAATTTCGCTACAGGGAAATCGTTAGGAAAGTTTGTTGCTTATTCTTTGTTGATCTTGTTTGTTTTTTTACTTCTAATTATCTTTTCATTTTAGCCTTGCTTAGATGTAACATACACATTTAAGGCTTTAGTGGGTTAATGTGAAGTGAATAAATAGGCTACTACCAGTTATTGTCATACATTCCAAACTAAAGCAGGTTAGAGCTTATAGAGCATATTTTCATACCTTACTACCTTACCAGTACCATACATGGTTTACCAGTGGTGCACACATGGGGTGCAATTATTTTTTTCAAAGGTAAAAAAAAAAAAGCCCCCAAAAATGTGTTATCAAATGTATTTATATAGCCCTTATTACATCAGCTGATATCTCAAAGTGCTGTACAGAAACTCAGCCTAAAACCCCAAACAGCAAGCAATGCAGGTGTAGAAGCACGGTGGCTAGGAAAAACTCCCTAGAAAGGAACCAAGCTATGAGGGGTGGCCAGTCCTCCTCTGGCTGTGCTGGGTGGAGATTATAACAGAACATGGCCAAGATGTGTAAATGTTCATAAATGACCAGCATGGTCAAATAATAATAATCACAGTAGTTGTCGAGGGTGCAACAGGTCAGCTCCTCAGGAGTAAATGTCAGTTGGCTTTTCATAGTCGATCATTGAGAGTATCTCTACCGCTCCTGTTGTCTCTAGAGAGTTGAAAACAGCAGGTCTGGGACAGGTAGCACGTCCGGTGAACAGGTCAGGGTTCCATAGCCGCAGGCTATTTGCTAACAAATAGTTAACAAGTACTAAAGCATTCCAAATATGCTAGGTAAGTGCTAACGAACACATGCGAACATAAACTAATTGCAAGGACAGGCAAAAAAAAATATTTTTTGAGGGGTCACATACAGGTGCAGTGAAATGTGTTGTTTTACACGGTCAGCCATAATAGTACGGTACCCCTAGAGCAAATGACGGTTAAGTGCCTTGCTCAAGGGCACATCGACAGATTTTTCACTTTGACAGCTCGGGTATTCAAACCAGCGACTGTTAGCAAACTTGCCCAACGCTTTAAACACTAGGTAATGTTAAAAGGCTACTCACAGTTTTCTGCACAGAATAAACTAATATTAGACAGGATACAGTTGAAGTCGGAAGTTTACTTACACTTAGGTTGGAGTCATTAAAACTCGTTTTTCAACCACTCCACAAATTTCTTGTTAACAAACTATAGTTTTGGCAAGTCGTTTAGGACACAAGTAATTTTTTCCAACAATTGTTTACAGACAGATTATTTCACTTAGAATTCACTGTATCACAATTCCAATCGGTCAGAAGTTAACGTAGTGTAGGTAGACTGTGCCTTTAAACAGCTTGGAAAATTCCAGAAAATTATGTCATGGCTTTAGAAGCTTCTGATAGGCTAATTGACATCATTTGAGTCAATTGGAGGTGTACCTGTGGATGTATTTCAAGGCCTACCTTCAAACTCTGTGCCTCGTTGTTTGACGTCATGGGAAAATGAAAAGAAATCAGCCAAGACCTCGAAAAAAGGATTGTAGACCTTCACAAGTCCGGTTCATCCTTGGGAGCAATTTACAAATGGCTGAAGGTACCACGTTCATCTGTACAAACAATAGCAAGCAAGTATGAACACCATGGGACCACGCAGCCGTCATACCGCTCAGGAAGGAGACGTGTTCTGTCTCCTAAAGATGAACGTACTTTGGTGCAAAATGTGCAAATCAATCCCAGAACAACAGCAAAGGACCTTGTGAAGATGCTGGAGGAAACAGGTACAAAGTATCTATATCCACAGTAAAACGAGTTCTATATCGACATAACCTGAAAAGCCGCTCAGTTAGGAAGAAGCCACTGCTCCAACACCGCTATAAAAAAGCCAGACAACGGTTTGCAACTGCACATGGGGACAAAGAACATACTTTTTTGAGAAATGTCCTCTGGTCTGATGAAACAAAAATAGAACTGTTTGACCATAATGACCACCGTTTGTAGCTGAAGAACACCATCCCAAGCGTGAAGCACGGGGGTGGCAGCATCATGTTGTGGGGGTGCTTTGCTGCAGGAGGGACTGGTGTACCTCACAAAATACAGTGCCTTGCGAAAGTATTCGGCCCCCTTGAACTTTGCGACCTTTTGCCACATTTCAGGCTTCAAACATAAAGATATAAAACTGTATTTTTTGTGAATAATCAACAACAAGTGGGACACAATCATGAAGTGGAACGACATTTATTGGATATTTCAAACTTTTTTAACAAATCAAAAACTGAAAAATTGGGCGTGCAAAATGATTCAGCCCCCTTAAGTTAATATTTTGTAGCGCCACCTTTTGCTGCGATTACAGCTGTAAGTCGCTTGGGGTATGTCTCTATCAGTTTTGCACATCGAGAGACTGAAATGTTTTCCCATTCCTCCTTGCAAAACAGCTCGAGCTCAGTGAGGTTGGATGGAGAGCATTTGTGAACAGCAGTTTTCAGTTCTTTCCACAGATTCTCGATTGGATTCAGGTCTGGACTTTGACTTGGCCATTCTAACACCTGGATATGTTTATTTTTGAACCATTCCATTGTAGATTTTGCTTTATGTTTTGGATCATTGTCTTGTTGGAAGACAAATCTCCATCCCAGTCTCAGGTCTTTTGCATACTCCATCAGGTTTTCTTCCAGAATGGTCCTGTATTTGGCTCCATCCATCTTCCCATCAATTTTAACCATCTTCCCTGTCCCTGCTGAAGAAAAGCAGGCCCAAACCATGATGCTGCCACCACCATGTTTGACAGTGGGGATGGTGTGTTCAGCTGTGTTGCTTTTACTCCAAACATAACGTTTTGCATTGTTGCAAAAAGTTAAATTTTGGTTTCATCTGACCAGAGCACCTTCTTCCACATGTTTGGTGTGTCTCCCAGGTGGCGTGTGGCAAACTTTAAACAACACTTTTTATGGATATCTTTAAGAAATGGCTTTCTTCTTGCCACTCTTCCATAAAGGCCAGATTTGTGCAATATACGACTGATTGTTGTCCTATGGACAGAGTCTCCCACCTCAGCTGTAGATCTCTGCAGTTCATCCAGAGTGATCATGGGCCTCTTGGCTGCATCTCTGATCAGTCTTCTCCTTGTATGAGCTGAAAGTTTAGAGGGACGGCCAGGTCTTGGTAGATTTGCAGTGGTCTGATACTCCTTCCATTTCAATATTATCGCTTGCACAGTGCTCCTTGGGATGTTTAAAGCTTGGGAAATCTTTTTGTATCCAAATCCGGCTTTAAACTTCTTCACAACAGTATCTCGGACCTGCCTGGTGTGTTCCTTGTTCTTCATGATGCTCTCTGCGCTTTTAACGGACCTCTGAGACTATCACAGTGCAGGTGCATTTATACGGAGACTTGATTACACACAGGTGGATTGTATTTATCCTCATTAGTCATTTAGGTCAACATTGGATCATTCAGAGATCCTCACTGAACTTCTGGAGAGAGTTTGCTGCACTGAAAGTAAAGGGGCTGAATAATTTTGCACGCCCAATTTTTCCGTTTTTGATTTGTTAAAAAAGTTTGAAATATCCAATAAATGTTGTTCCACTTCATGATTGTGTCCCACTTGTTGTTGATTCTTCACAAAAAAATACAGTTTTATATCTTTATGTTTGAAGCCTGAAATGTGGCAAAAGGTCGCAAAGTTCAAGGGGGCCGAATACTTTCGCAAGGCACTGTAGCTAGCATCACGAGGAAGGAAAGTTACGTGGATATATTGAAGCAACATCTCAAGACATCAGTCAGGAAGTTGAAGCTTAGTCACAAATGGGTCTTCCAAATGGACAATGACCCCAAGCGAACTTTCATAGTTGTGCCAAAATGGCTTTAGGACAACAAAGTCAAGGTATTGGAGCGGCCATCACAAAGCCCTGACCTCAATCATATAGAAAATTTGTGGGCAGAACTGAAAAAGCGTGTGCGAGCAAGGAGGAATGGGCCAAAATTCACCCAACTTATTGTGGGAAGCTTGTGGAAGGCTACCCAAAACGTTTGACCCAAGTTAAACAATTTAAAGGCAATGCTACCAAATACTAATTGAGTGTATGTAAACTTCTGACCCACTGGGAATGTGATGAAAGAAATAAAAGCTGAAAAATAATTCTCTCTCCTATTATTCTGACATTTCACATTCTTAAAATAAAGTGGTGATCCTAACTGACCTAAGACAAGGATTTTTTACTAGGATTAAATGTCAAGAATTGTGAAACTGAGTTTAAATGTATTTGGCTAAGGTGTATGTAAACTTCAACTGTATATCTTAATCAAGCAGGGGATTGCCTCTGCTGTTACCAAGACTCAGATGCTTGATCTTGCAATAGCCAATTGGCTAGCAAGTTAGCTAACCAAATAAACAGCTGGAGAGAATTAATTTGGCACATTTTAGAAAGTTAACTTAATAGCTATAACATATAGCTGGCAAACAGTTGTGAATGTCATAGAACTAAGTGTAACTTCATCACCTCACCGCACTGCACAGGAGTGCCTCCCCTCACAAAGCTCCCATTTGCTCATTTGTACATTTTTGTAACCAAACACCTGACCGGCTCAATCAGCTGTTTGGTAAACTTCATAATGAAAAATAATCAGGTGAAATGAAGAACGCAATCTTTTATCTATTAACCTAGTGCACACGTTGACTGCATTTTATAAAATTGAAACATTGATAACAAAAATATTTTCCATGGAATTGAAAATCATACCGTGTGTATTTCAAAATGCCACAGTATACCGCCCAACCCCATTAAAGCTTATGGTTGGTTTGCCTAAATGAGGCCATTTGGATCTAGAATATTTTTACATATTATTCAGTGATCTAAAGGTAGTTTGGGTTATCAATACCACAGAAATAGAACCAGGTTGAACGATTTTCACAAATCGTGCTTAATTGAAGGGCATAGATTTACCTTGGACCAGAATGTCCTTCAATTACTAAAAAGTGAACTCTTGTCATGACATTTCAATAGGCAGTTTTGTGTCCGTTGAGATTATATTTCCTGGTATCCTTAAAGTGATAAATGATTTTGGCAATTCGAGTCCGATGAACACGTGGGTATAATTCTTACATCTGCGTGCAGTTTGACGGAAGTTGCTAACTAGCATTAGCGCAATGTTTGGAAAGTATGGAAACTACCTCTTAACTTCCTTCATACTGGATACATAGACATAAAATGGTATCCATGAGTTAATATGAATTTGGGGATGAAGATGATAAAGGGCATCATTGCCAAAATCCCGAAGTACCCTTCATGTGCTCATAAGATGGTGTCCTTAGATCTATCGCTTTACGTTTTTCTCGGAACGTGTTCCGTACTCTCTCGGTCTTTCTCAATGTACAGTGCACTCGGAAAGTGTTCCGACCCCTTCACTTTTTGAACATTTTGTTACGTTACAGAATTATTCTATAATGGATTAAATAAATAGTCCTCATCACTCTACACACAATACCCCATAATGACAAAGCAAAAACAGGTTTTTAGACATTTTTTTGCTAATTTATAAAAAATGTAAAACACATCTGAGTATTCAGACCGTTTGCTATGAGACTCCAAATTGAGCTCAGGTTCATCCCCTTTCCATTGATCATCCTTGAGCTGTTTCTACAACTTGATTGGAGTTGCCCTGTAGTAAATTAAATTGATTGGGCATGATTTGGAAAGGCGCACATCTGTCTATTTAAGGTCTCACGGTTGACAGTGTCTGTCAGAGCAAAAACCAAGCTTGAGGTCGAAGGAATTGTCCGTAGTGCTCTGAGACACAATTGTGTTGAGGCACAGATTTTTATTTTTTACTAGGCAAGTCAGTTAAGAACAAGTTCTTATTTTATAATAACGGCATAACCCGGACGACGCTGGGCCAATTGTGTGCTGCCCTATGGGACTACCAATCACAGCCAGTTGTGATACAGCCTGGGATCGTACCAGGGTCTGTAGTGACGCCTCTAGCATTGAGATGCAGTGCATTAAACCGCTGCGCCACTCTGGTTGGATGGGGAGCGTCATTGCACAGCTATTTTGAGATCTCTCCAGAGATGTTGGATTGGGTTCAAGTCCAGGCTCGAGCTGGGCCACTCAAAGACATTCAGAGACTTGTCCCGAAGCCACTCCTGCGTTCTGGGGAAGGGTACCAAAATATTTCTGCAGAATTTGAAGGTCCCCAAGAACACAGTGGCCTCCATCATTGTTAAACGGAAGTAGTTTGGAACCTCCTAGATTTCTAGAGCTGGCTGCCCAGCCAAAGTGAGCAATCAGGGGAAATGGGCCTTGGTTAGGGAGGTGAACAAGAACCTGATGGTCACTCTGACAGAGTTCCTGTGTAGAGATGGGAGAACCTTCCAGAAGGACAACCATCTCTGCAGCATTCCACCAACCAGGCCTTTATGGTAGAGGAGTTTGCCAAAAGGCACCTAAAGGACTCTGACCATGAGAAACATGATTCTCTGGTCTGATGAAACCAAGATTGAACTCTTTGGCCTGAATGCTAAGTGTCACATCTGGAGTAAACCAGGCACCGCTCATGACCTGGCCAATACCATCCCTACGGTGAAGCATGGTGGTGGCATCATCATGCTCTGGGGATGTTTTTCAGCAGCAGAGTCTTGGAGACTGGTCAAGATCGAGGGAAATGGAGCAAAGTACACCCATATACTTGATGAAAACCTGCTACAGAGAGCTCAGGACCTTAGACTGGGGTGAAGGTTCACCTTCCAACAGGACAACGACGACCCTAAGCACGCAGCCTAGACAACGCAGGAGTGGCTTCGGGACAAGTCTCTGAATGTCCTTGAGTGGCCCAGTTCGAGCCCGGACTTAGTGCCTTGCGAAAGTATTCGGCCCCCTTGAACTTTGCGACCTTTTGCCACATTTCAGGCTTCAAACATAAAGATATAAAACTGTATTTTTTTGTGAAGAATCAACAACAAGTGGGACACAATCATGAAGTGGAACGACATTTATTGGATATTTCAAACTTTTTTAACAAATCAAAAACTGAAAAATTGGGCGTGCAAAATTATTCAGCCCCCTTAAGTTAATACTTTGTAGCGCCACCTTTTGCTGCGATTACAGCTGTAAGTCGCTTGGGGTATGTCTCTATCAGTTTTGCACATCGAGAGACTGACATTTTTTCCCATTCCTCCTTGCAAAACAGCTCGAGCTCAGTGAGGTTGGATGGAGAGCATTTGTGAACAGCAGTTTTCAGTTCTTTCCACAGATTCTAGATTGGATTCAGGTCTGGACTTTGACTTGGCCATTCTAACACCTGGATATGTTTATTTTTTAACCATTCCATTGTAGATTTTGCTTTATGTTTTGGATCATTGTCTTGTTGGAAGACAAATCTCCATCCCAGTCTCAGGTCTTTTGCAGACTCAGCTGTCTGCAGATTCAGCTGTTCAGCTGTGTTGCTTTTACGCCAAACATAACGTTTTGCATTGTTGCCAAAAAGTTCAATTTTGGTTTCATCTGACCAGAGCACCTTCTTGCACATGTTTGGTGTGTCTCCCAGGTGGCTTGTGGCAAACTTTAAACAACACTTTTTATGGATATCTTTAAGAAATGGCTTTCTTCTTGCCACTCTTCCATAAAGGCCAGATTTGTGCAATTTACGACTGATTGTTGTCCTATGAACAGAGTCTCCCACCTCAGCTGTAGATCTCTGCAGTTCATCCAGAGTGATCATGGGCTTCTTGGCTGCATCTCTGATCAGTCTTCTCCTTGTATGAGCTGAAAGTTTAGAGGGATGGCCAGGTCTTGGTAGATTTGCAGTGGTCTGATACTCCTTCCATTTCAATATTATCGCTTGCACAGTGCTCCTTGGTATGTTTAAAGCTTGGGAAATCTTATTGTATCCAAATCCGGCTTTAAACTTCTTCACAACAGTATCTCGGACCTGCCTGGTGTGTTCCTTGTTCTTCATGATGCTCTCTGCGCTTTTAACGGACCTCTGAGACTATCACAGTGCAGGTGCATTTATACGGAGACCTGATTACACACAGGTGGATTGTATTTATCATCATTAGTCATTTAGGTCAACATTGGATCATTCAGAGATCCTCACTGAACTTCTGGAGAGAGTTTGCTGCACTGAAAGTAAAGGGGCTGAATAATTTTGCACGCCCAATTTTTCAGTTTTTGATTTGTTAAAAAAGTTTGAAATATCCAATAAAAGTCGTTCCACTTCATGATTGTGTCCCACTTGTTGTTGATTCTTCACAAAAAAATACAGTTTTATATCTTTATGTTTGAAGCCTGAAATGTGGCAAAAGGTCGCAAAGTTCAAGGGGGCCGAATACTTTGCAAGGCACTGTAAACCCAATCCAACATCTCTGGAGAGATCTGAAAATAGCTGTGCAACAACGCTCCCCATCCAACCTGATAGAGCTTGAGAGGATCTGCAGAGAAGAATGGGAGAAACTCCCCAAATACAGTTGTGCCAAGCTTGTAGCGTCATACCCAAGAAGACGCAAGGCTGTTATTTCTGCCAAAGGTGCTTCAACAAAGTACTGAGTAAAGGGTCTGAATATTTCCGTAATTTTTGGACACCGATTTGGCCGATTTAAAAAATAAAATAAAAAATAATAATCTTTATTTAACTAGGCAAGTCAGTTAAGAACACATTCTTATTTTCAATGACGGCCTATGAACGGTGGGTGAACTGCCTTGTTCAGGGGCAGAATGACATATTTTTACCTTGTCAGCTCGGGGATTCAATCTTGCAACCTTACAGGTAACTAGTCCAACGCTCTAACCACCTGATTACATTGCACTCCACGAGGAGACTGCCTGTTACGCGAATGCAGTACGAAGCCAAGGTAAGTTGCTAGCTAGCATTTAAACTTCTTATAAAAAAACAATCAATCAATCATAATCACTAGTGAACTACACATCGTCGATGATATTACTAGTTTATCAAGCGTGTCCTGCGTTTCATATAATCGATGCGGTGCGTATTCGCGAAAAAGGACTGTCTTACTCCAATGTGTACCTAACCATAAACTTCAATGCCTTTCTTAAAATCAATGCACACGTATATATTTTTAAACCTGCATATTTAGTTAATATTGCCTGCTAATATTACCTGGCTCGTTGCAAACTCTGTGAAGACTATTTCTGAAGACCGTTCTCTTGCGTTCATTGCACGCAGAGTCTGTGTATATGCAACAGTTTGGGCTGCCTAATTTGCCAGAGTTTTACGTAATTATGACATAACATTGAAGGTTGTGAACTCTAACAAGAATATTTAGACTTATGGATGCCACCCGTTAGATAAAATACAGAACGGTTCTGTATTTCACTGAAAGAATAAACGTCTTGTTTTCGAGATGATAGTTTCCGGATTAGACCATATTAATTTTTATTTTATTTATTTTACCTTTATTTAACCAGGCAAGTCAGTTAAGAACAAATTCTTATTTTCAATGACGGCCTGGGAACAGTGGGTTAACTGCCTGTTCAGGGGCAGAACGACAGATTTGTACCTTGTCAGCTCGGGGGTTTGAACTCGCAACCTTCCGGTTACTAGTCCAACGCTCTAACCACTAGGCTACCCTGTCGCCCTAATGACCTAAGGCTCGTATTTCTGTGTATTATTATGTTATAATTAAGTCTATGATTTGATAGAGCAGTCTGACTGAGTGTTGGTAGGCAGCAGCAGGCTCATAAGCATTCTTTCAAACAGCACTTTCGTGCGTTTTGCCAGCAGCTCGTTGCTGTGCTTCAAGCAATTGAGCTGTTTATGACTTCAAGTCTATCAACTCCCGAGATTAGGCTGGTGTAACCGATGTGAAATGGCTAGCTAGTTAGCGGGGTGTGCGCTAATAGCGTTTCAAACGTCACTCGCTCTGAGACTTGGAGTAGTTGTTCCCCTTGCTTTGCAAGGTCCGCGGCTTTTGTGGAGCGATGGGTAATGCTGCTTCGAGGGTGGCTGTTGTCGATGTGTTCCTGGTTCGAGCCCAGGTAGGGGCGAGGAGAGGGACGGAACTTATACTGTTACACTGGCAATACTAAAGTGCCTATAAGAACATCCAATAGTCAAAGGTATATGAAATACAAATGGTATAGAGAGAGATTGTCCTATAATAACCACAACCTAAAACTTCTTACTTGGGAATATTGAAGACTCATGTTAAAAGGAACCACCAGCTTTCATATGTTTTCATGTTCTGAGCAAGGAACTTAAACGTTAGCTTTTTTTACATGGCACTTTTACTTTCTTCTCCAACACTTTGTTTTTGCATTATTTAAACCAAATTGAACATGTTTCATTATTTATTTGAGGCTAAATTTGATTTTATTGATGTATTATATTAAGATAAAATAAGTGTTCATTCAGTATTTTTGTAATTGTCATTATTCCCCCCAAAAATCGATCGGTATTGGCTTTTTTTGGTCCTCCAATAATCGGTATCGGCGTTGAAAAATCATAATCGGTCGACCTCTACTTGAAATATTCCTGTCCTATTTGAAATCTTTTGTGCAATCTCAATAAATCCGTCTTACATTTGTGTTTGAAATGCGATATTGGCCTTAACAATGAATATGGTGTCTGAATGCATAAAAATAGAATTAGCCTAGTCAGAATTTGACTACTTTATTAGGTTAGACGGTCTTGATTAGATTTATCCGATGATATGGAGGTAGGTGTTTGTCAACTGAAAACCTAGTTGGTTTGTGCTTGCACAAATTCATATATATATTATCATCTATTCATTCATTCACATTATGGATTTGACAAGGATGGTCTTGATGTTCTTTTGTTCTGTGCAGCCTTCAATATTACCTGAAATAAATCATTGTTTGGTTATGAAAGATCAGATCTCTCAAAACAAATGTCACATTCAAGATCTCTTTAGAACTATTGGTCTTAGTTGCATAGGTAATTTCTCTGCTGGCAGTATGCATTTGGTGCCGTATGTTTTTGTATGCATTTTAGAATGTTTCCTCAGTCACGTCACCTCTTTCAACTGACACTTTACAACTTTACTTGACTATAAGTTATGCAGTGCTACTGAAATAGTCTACACTTGATTGTACCTTTCTGCAAAACAGCCCTTGCTCAGAAGACACCATTTTGTGAAGCTTCCAGTTGCCTAGTGTATTATGCAATTGTTATTTCCAGCAGGGACATATTTAGTGTGCCACTGGGGAAGACTGCTTTTAAATGTAGCTTATTTTGCCCTAGTTCACGTCATGTAGCCATATTATAACAACCGTTCTTTCTCTCTCAGGGCAAAGAAGATGAATGGGTCCCTGGACCACCCAGACCAGCCCGACATCGATGCTATCAAGATGTTCGTTGGTCAGATCCCACGGTCCTGGGCAGAGGAACAGCTGCGGGAGCTTTTTGAGCCTTACGGCGCCGTCTACGAAATCAATGTGTTGCGTGACAGGAGTCAAAACCCCCCACAGAGCAAAGGTGACAGTGCTGTCTTGAGTTCTTCACAAGAGGTGTCCATTACACTTCCTCACCCTATCCAGAATTCCCTGCCTTTTTTATATGTATTGGCTGTGTTGCTGAATTCTCTGGAATCCTCTTTCCGATAGCTAAACAATCTAAGCTTCTGCCTATTTGCGATATTCTCTACTTTACTACTTCCTCGGCTACCACAGCATATCAAACAAGCAGGACTCAGACAGGCAGTCAAAATTGCGATTTAATGTTGTTTTTTTGCAACATTGTCTGAGCTGGAGGACGATTGCCAGTCAAAATATGATATTTTTTTCAGTTTAACAGATGTATGTTAATGGGTTAAAACGCAGATTGGTTTTGCTCCAATACAAAGTTTTAAACTGCGCCCTACTTGTGCAACTGCAATATCCTTAGTTACAACAGACCGAGAGTTTTACCCTACATCCTAAATGAGCCTACAAAATATATATACAGTACCAGTCAAAGTTTTGGGCACACCTACTCATTCAAGGATTTTTCTTTATTTTGACTATTTTCCACATTGTAGAATAATAGTGAAGACATCAAAACTATGAAATAGCATATATGGAATCATGTAGTAACCAAACAAGTGTTAAACAAATCAAAATGTATTTTATATTCGAGATTCTTGAAAGTAGCCACCCTTTTCCTTGATGACAGCTTTGCTCACTCTTGGCATTCTCTCAACCAGCTTCACCTGGAATACTTTTCCAACAGTCTTGAAGAAATTTCCACATATGCTGAGCACTTGTTGGCTGCTTTTCCTTCACTCTGCGGTCCAACTCATCCCAAACCTTCTCAATTGGATTGAGGTCGGGTGATTGTAAAGGCCAGGTCATCTGATGCAGCACTCCATCACTCTCCTTCTTGGTCAAATAGCTCTTACAAAGCCTGGAGGTCTGTTGGATCAATGTCCTGTTGACAAACAAATGAAACCAGATGGGATGGCATATCACTGCAGAATGCTGTAGTGGCCATGCTGGATAAGTGTCCCTTGAATTCTGAATAAATCACACAGTGTCACCAGCAAAGCACCGTCACACCACCACCTCCATGCTTCACGGTGGGAACCACACATGCAGATCATCCGTTCACCTACTCTGCATCTCACAAAGACACGGCGGTTGATACCAAAAATCTCAAATTTGGACTCTTCAGACCAAAGTAGAGATTTCCACCGGTCTAATGTCCATTGCTCGTGTTTCTTGGCCCAAGCAAGTCTCTTCTTATTATTGGTGTCCTTTAGTAGTGGTTTCTTATCAGCAATTTGACCATGAAGTCCTGATTCGCGCAGTCTCTGAACAGTTGATGTTGAGATATCACTTACTTTAACTCTGAAGTATTTATTTGGGCTGCAATTTGAGGCCGGTAACTCTAATGAACTTATCCTCTGAAGCAGAGGTGACTCTGGGTCTTCCTTTCCTGTGACGGTCCTCATGAGAGCCAGTTTCATTATAGTGCTTGATGGTTTTTGCGACTGCACTTGAAGAAACGTTCAAAGTTCTTGAAATTTTACAGATTGACCAAAATGAATGTCTTAAAGTTATGATGGGCTGTCGTTTCTCTTTGCTTATTTGAGCTGTTCTTGCTATAATATGGACTTGGTCTTTTACCAAATAGGGCTATCTTCTGAATACCACCCCCATCTAGTCACACAACCGATTGTCTCAAAACGCATTAAGAAGGAAATCATTTCCACAAATTTACTTTTAACAAGGCAGACCTGTTATTTGAAATGTATTCCAGGTGACTACCTTATGATGCTGGTTGAGAGAATGCCTAGAGCAGGCCTGGGAAATTGTTTTCCATGGAGGGCCACATTAGAATATATTTTTGCCGTCGTGGGCCAGAATCATATTACAGAATTATGCATCATGTGTATGGCTGTGTTGACAGATATATCTACTGTAAATCACAATCAGATATGCTACTTATGTCTTTTTTTAACATGCACAGAAATAAACCACATCCATGTTCTCTTTTTGGTAGGTATTTTCATTATTAAACATGCAATGAACTACACAAAGGGAAAAGTACACTGTGCATTCAGCACCACAGACAAAACTCTTGTTAACGGGTATGCACAAGAAAAAGAAAGAGAGAGCTCAACATTACATTTAAACTACTCAGTGTGAGGAGTGAAGTCTCTGATGGGCATTGACTAGAGCAGTGAAGTCAGATATAGTTTCTGATGTTGCTATGCGCAGGATTTCTGAGAGGTGAGAGTCAGTAAGAGATGAGCTATCTTATATTTCCTCACTGAAAATGTCTGTTCACATACATAGGTTACCCCAAACAGTACAAACATCTTCTGAGCATGACTCCTAATCTTTGGGAAGTTTTTTGTTCATCGAGAGATTGCAGGTCAGTGGGAGCGTTATCCACTTTGAAGGTGAAATGAGAGGAAACCAACCGTGTCATTTTTCAGCACTTTGAAATCCTCAAAACAATGAGAACTCACCGTTCAAGCACGCAACGGCGATGTTTACCCACTGGTCATCTGATAGGAACAGACTAGTAGTGTCGGAAGGTGGGGGAGATTGTTGGCTTCTACTTGGCGGGTCAGGAGGAGTCATTTTCCCTTGGAAGGCTTTGACAAGGCTGTACATCTGATGTGCAAAAAGGCCCTTCCCTTGTAGTTTGGAATTCAGTTCATTCATGAGGGCCATGATGTCCACGGTGAAGGCAACATCAGCCAACCATTCTTTATCTTGCAGTTGAGGGAAATCCACATTTTCCTTTCATTTGCAAAAACTCAGCCAGCTCCGACTTTTGGTCCCACACTCTTTTAAGCACCCTCCCCAAACTCATCCATCTCACGTTTGTGGTATCTGCATGACCCAACTCTCTCTTCCAACAGTGAGACAAACTGCCTGTGGTTTAAAGATTTTGCTCTTATGAAGTTTACCACTTTAGTGGCTATATAAAACATGGCTCATTTTCAGAACACATTTATAGAGCACCTGATGAATAATGCAATGCAGGAAAATAATTTTCTGATCTGGGTTCAGCTCAGCTACTTGATCTTGTATCCTTTTCTAAAGGTCAACATTTTTTCCTGTGAAGTTTGGGCACCCGTCAGTGGTCACACTAACTTTTTAAAACTCACACACTTATTAACCTCCTCCAATAAATCTTTCCCTGTGGCTGTGCTCTTCATTGACTGCACTGAAGCAAGCTCCTCTGTAATTTCAAAGTCTGGGGTTATGCCTCGTAAGAATATCAACAACTGCGCCGTGTCACGTGCATCAGTGCTCTTATCCAGGGCCAATGAGAAATAGGTGAAATCCTTTACCTTGTCTTTCAACTGTTGTTCCATATTCTCTGTGATGTCCTCAACACACTGTCACTGTTCGTCTTGACGGGGAAACATTTTCAAACAGCTCTTTCTTGTCGGGGCAAAGTTTTGCTGGAGAGTCAATTAAACATTCTTTAATGAATTCGCCCTCAGCGAATGGCTTGCCGTGTTTGGCAATTTTGTGGGACAGTTCAAATCAAATGTATTTGTCACATGCACCGAATACAACTGGTGTAGACCCTAAAGTGAAATAATTACTTACAAGCCCTTAACCAA
The DNA here is from genome assembly GCF_057628025.1 of Oncorhynchus mykiss. Classification (NCBI taxonomy): domain Eukaryota; kingdom Metazoa; phylum Chordata; class Actinopteri; order Salmoniformes; family Salmonidae; genus Oncorhynchus; species Oncorhynchus mykiss. The sequence goes on along the minus strand of NC_143027.1, from coordinate 56,805,222 downwards.
CAATACCTGGAAGTAAGATAAAAAATACAAAATAATAATAATTAAAGATGCATAGCTAGCTCTCGCAATTCCGTCATTTGCTGAATTCAGTTTTGTGAGAAGTCCTTGCTGCTTTTGCTACTGAGAAAGCTACTCTTTCGATGCCCTTGCCCTCTGCTCAGAAGACATTCCTATATTTCTCTGCGTGTTTCGTTTGGAAGTGTCAGGACAAGTTGTAGTCTTTCAAGACAGCGATGCTCTGTTTGCACACAGCTTTCCCTGATACCTCAATGAAGAAATATTTTTATGCCCACTCGCTGGAACAGCGAGTGTCTGCTTTCCTTTTCTTTTAAATCTTTGAAAAACAAATTTTTGCGCAATTTCTAGCTAGCTACTATTTGTAACTGTGTGTGTGTGTGTGTCAGCCTGTCAGTCACTGTCTGTCCTCATGCAGTTATTTATACGTGCCTTCAAATTAAATGTCCCGCAAGCAATGTGAGTTAAATCATTACAGAAAGGCGAGGTATTCATTGGGCTTTTAATTTAAATAACAAATACGTTTGTGATCTGAGCATAATTCCGCGGGCCATATTAAATCAGGTAGTGGGCCGCATACGACCCCCGGGCCGGCCTTTGCCCAGGCCTGGCCTAGAGTGTGCAAAGCTGTCATCAAGGCAAAGTGTGGAAAGTTTGAAGAACCTCAAATATAAAATATTTTTATGTTTAACACTTCTTTGGTTACTATGGGATTCTGTATGTGTTATTTCATAGTTTTGTCTTCACTATTATTCTACAATGTAGAAAATAGTCAAAATAAAGAAAAACCCTGGAATGAGTGGATGTCCAAACTTCTGACTGGTATTGTGTATATATATTTTGGGGATGTTTGTTCAAATCCCAGGTTTTTATATCAGCTGTTCAGAAATGAGACTCAGATGTAGGCTAGCCTACATCATGTCGATCAAATTGGTTGATAGGAGGGAGAGAAACGTGAAGGGAGGGGGATGTGTGTGTGAAGTAGCGCATGTACAGAATGTTTTTTAGCTCCGGGGAAGAGGCTTCCAGGGGGGGGGACTGTGGTGGTTACTTTCGGTCGCCCACCAATTCTCTATCAATGTCATTTTAAAATTGAGTGTCATTTACTTTGTTGTCTAACAACTGTCTATATCCCATTCCAAACAGGTTGTTGTTTCATAACATATTACGCTCGCAAATCAGCATTGGAAGCACAAAATGCCCTTCACAACATGAAAATTCTCCCTGGGGTGAGTAGAATTGGTGGAAGTTTTAACTTCATCAGTAAATCGAATAGGCAAAGTATTGGGTAGCTTGCCAGGTTCTAGTACAACAGTCAGTGCTGCTGTTCAGCTTTTATCTCAATGTAGGGCTCTATAAAATATTTTTTTGTCCCAAATTCCCTTTTCTCCATTTAGTTTTTACAGGTTTCCATTTCCCCCTTTTTTTCAGGTTTTCCCTCTCAAAATCACAGTTTAAATAGAGCATCCCATTTAGTTATTTTATAAGTTGACAACAATGGTTAAACAACATCAGGAGACTGCTTTTGAGGTCTAGATCTTCTACATTTTATTTAGATTTTGGTGTGTATTTACCCTTTATTTTCAATGGCACCTAGCAAGAGGCTGTTTTTGTAGAGCAGATGTGATGATAGAGTTTGCAAAATAAATACTGGATTGATGCAAATAATCTCATTCTGCCAGGTAAGCATAGGCTACTTTGTAGTTGACATTTAATTGAGAAGGTTTTTGGGAAAGCCTTTCCATCTACCGGAATACCTATTTGCATCATTGTTAATGCCTAACAAAGTGGTAGATGCGCGCGCCACACATACAGTCAGGGGAAATTCTCGTTGCTTCTTCAGAAAGTTGCAGGAAATACCCATCACTGATGCACTCTGTTCATGTTTTATGATAAACTTGGGCAAATTTAAATCATTTGCAATACATTTAGTTGATTCCCTACTAAGTCCAATACATTTTTGAATATTGTTGAATTCCGTTTTAATGTCTGGATTCTGCGATTCCGTCTGCCTTCTCCACATCGCAGATTTTTATAGGGATGCCTTCCACACATATCCATTCATACCTATCAAGGCAGTCTCTGTCAGCACTTCTTGCTTCCTTTAAATTCAATGTCTTTCCTCAACAGATGCATCACCCCGTTCAGATGAAGCCAGCTGACAGTGAGAAGAATAATGGTGAGTATAGCTACATCTCTGCAGGCAGTGGAGACTGTTGGATGGTGTGGTAATTTGTTTTTACGTTGAAGCCCTACCTCTTAGAAGCTGCCCTTGTTGTTGTATGTTGTCTCTAATGCAGTTGGTCATTGTTTGATGAAACAACCTTTTCTTCCTCATTGTCTCTTTCAGCGGTGGAAGACAGGAAGTTGTTCATAGGGATGATATCGAAAAAGTGTAATGAGAATGACATCAGACTTATGTTCTCGCCGTACGGACAGATCGAGGAATGTAGAATACTACGTGGGCCGGATGGACTGAGCCGTGGTGAGGCAGATTCAGTTCACCTTTCATCCTCATCGTCATCCACACACACACACACACACACACACACACCTTCAAGACGCACCCAAACACATTTACTCTATCAGTTATACTGTAAGGACTTGTTGTTGTTTTAACATTAATCTCTCTACATGCGGTACATACACACTCACTCTAAAATAGTTGCAAACAGATGAGTGATAAGTAATTGCACTCATTTGTCCTCTCGTTGACAAATCCCACACATCTTCCATACAAAATCCTCACAGAAAATGTGCCACTCTCAAGGTCATTACTTGCAAATTCTAGATGTAGCATATTGACTAAGTTCTAGTAATTGATGATCCAAATATCTGTTTAACACTGTTCCAAGTGTGTTTTTTGGGGGCTGTTCAACTAAAACAAGACTTAAAACAACTTACCAGACTCCATAGCATGCTGCAATCTGGGCTGTATGCTTTCTGTTATCTGTTTCTAAATGCTGTCAGGAGTCAGGACCATGTATGTCAACCATTTACGAGATGTTCCCCTTCTGCAGGTTGTGCGTTTATCACTTTTACAGCAAGACAGATGGCACAGTCAACAATCAAATCCATGCACCAATCACAAACTATGGAGGTAAGCATTGAACCTGAACACCTCCCATCCCTCAGAAACCGAGACTCTACACTGAACAAAAATATAAACGGAACAAGTAAAGTGTAGATCCCATGTTTCATGAGCTGAAATAAAATACTCCAGAAATGTTCCATATGCATATAAAGCTTATTTCTCAAAATGTGTGCCCAAGTTTGTTTACATCCCTGTTAGTTGGTGTTTCTCCTTTGCCAAGATAATCCATCCACTTGACAGTTGTGGCATATCAAGAAGCTGATTAAACAGCATGATCGTTACACAGATGTACCTTGTACTGGGGACAATAAAAGGCCACTCTAAAATGTGCAGTTTTGTCTCACAGCACAATGCCACAGATTCTCAAGGGAGCATGCAATTGGCATGCAGACTGCAGGAATGTCCACCAGACCTGTTGCCAGATAATTGAATGTTAATTTCTCTACCATAAGCTACCTCCAACATTGTTTTAGAGAATTTGGCAGTACGTCCAACCGATCTCACAACCGCAGACCACGTGTACGGCGTCAACGCTGTCAACAGTGTGCCCCGTGGTGGGGATATGGTATGGGCAGGCATTAGTTACGGACAATGAACAAAATGGCATTTTATTAATGTCAATTTGAATGCACAGAGTTACCGTGATGAGATCCTGAGGCCCATTGTCGTGTCGTTTATCCGCCGCCATCACCTAATATTTCAGCATAATAATGCACGGCCCCATGTCACAAGGATCTGTACACAATTCCTGGAAGATGAAAAAGGCCCAGTTATTCAATGGCCTGAATACTCACCAGAAGTAACCCATTGAGTGTGTTTGGGATGCTCTGGATCGACGGGATCTTCCCGCCAATATCCAGCAACTTCGCACCGCCATTGAAGAGGTGTGGGACAACATTCCACAGGCCACAATCAACAGCCTGATCAACTCTATACGAAGGAGATGTTGCGCTGCATGAGGTAAATGGTGGTCACACCCGATACTGACTTGTTTTCTGATCTAAGCCCCTACATTTTTTGAAAGGTATCTGTGACTAACAGATGAATGTCTGTATTCCCAGTCATTTGAAATCCATAGATTAGGGCCTAATACATTTATTTCAATTGCTCATTTCCTTTAACTGTAACTCAGTTAAATCTTTGAAATTGTTGCATGTTGCGTTTTTATATTTTTGTTTAGTATAACATAATAACCTGTTGTTTTCCTCTTTCCCTTATATGATTGGCTCGCTAAAGGGCCCATTGCTCAAGTAATGCTACTTTGAAATTGCTGTTATTGTGCTGGAGGAATATCGAAGATTGTTTTCAAATGACACCAATTGCTGTCTACCGAATTTTTAGGGCTGTTCGTCTCCCATCGTCGTGAAATTTGCCGACACGCAGAAGGACAAAGAGCAGAAGCGCATCGCCCAGCAGCTTCAGCAGCAGATGCAGCAGCTCAACGCTGCCTCAATGTGGGGGAATCTGACCGGGCTCAACTCTCTGGGCCCACAGTATCTGGCAGTAAGTGACCACCTCCTCTTGCACCATCCCCAGCAGAGCTTTGGAAAGACCCGTGGCTTGGCTTGAAGCCCTTGTTAATGTTCCAGTTTAGAAATTGACACACTTTTTTTTGGTTCAAATTTCCCGAGGTAGTTATTCAGGACAACGCTTAGCTTGTTGTTTGTGTTTGCAAGCAAATTAAGGTTTGGGCTGCAATTAGCTACAATCGCAGGTTTGTTCTAGAAAGATGAGGGGTTACAGCTGGGACACATTAAAATGCACTGCTGTTTGGCAGACTGGTTTAGACAGTCTCTAGATCAGGGGTGTCAAACAAATTTTGCCCCGGGGGGGCGCATTCGGTCTACATAGAGGTCCGGAGGGACGCACTGAAAATGTGCTATATTTAATCGCCGTCAAAATTGAATGTAGATCCATTATAATTTCTACAGTTTTAATGTGGTTTTACTGATTTAAAAGTATATTGAGTTCGCAGTGTGGTGCCAGGTAAACAACCTCTCCCTCAATGTCGGCAAGACAAAGGAGCTGATTATGGACTACAGGAAACAGAGGGCCGAACACGCCCCCATCCACATTGACAGGGCTGTAGTGGAGAGCTTCAAGTTCCTTGGGTGTCCACATCACTAAGGAATTGTCATGGTCCACACACACCCAACACAGTCGTGAAGAAGTCACGACAACGCCTCTTCACCCTCAGGAGGCTGAAAAGATTCGGCATGGGCCCTCAAGTCCTCAAAAAGTTCTACAGCTGCACCATTGAGCATCTTGACTGCCTGCAGCACGGCTTGGTATGGCAACTGCTTGGCATCTGACCGCAAAGCTCTACAGGGATAGTGCGTACTGCCCAGTACATCACTGCGGCCGAGCTCCCTGCCATCCAGGACATTTATACTTGGCGGTGTCAGAGGAAGGCCCTAGAAATTGTCAGACTCCAGCCACCCAAGTCAGACTGTTCTCTCTGCTACAGCACGGCAAGCGGTATCGATTAGGGTTGAATGGCGGAAACCCGGTTACTGAGATTTACTGTTCAAAACCACTCCCCTTTCCTGGGAAAAATAACTGCAAGAAACCGGTAAATTATAATACATGATTTATAGAAACAGCATGACGTGAAATGGAACTGTTAAATTATATGCAATGTCTAAATCTTGCTTCTCTGCGGTATCAATCATCAAAGCTTATGTTGGGAACATACAGCCCATCTCAGTATATACATATGAGAAAGCAGTATGTTAACATTATTAAAGTGACTAGTGTTCCATTATTGAAGTGGCCAGTGATTCTATGTATATAGGGCTGCAGGGTTGAGTAACTGGGTGGTAGCTGGCTAGTGATGACTATTTAACAATTTGATGGCCTTGAGATAGAAGCTGTTTTTTAGTCTCTCGGTCCCAGCTTTGATGCACATGTACTGACCTCGCTTTTTGGATGATAGCGGGGTGAACAGGCCGTGGCTCGGGTGGTTGATGTCCTTGATGATAGTACCGATGCAAGTCTGGAACCAACAGGACCCTGAACAGCTTCTACCCCCAAGCCATAAGACTGCTAAGTAGTTTGTCCGGGTAGCTATTTGGTTAAATATTTAACTATCTGCAATGGCCCTTCTTGCCCTAACTCTTTTGAATCACATGTGCTGCTGCTACTGTTTATCATATACCCTGTTAACTAGTCACTTTATCCTTACCTATATGTACATACAGTTGAAGTTGGAAGTTTTTTTTCCACAATTCCCTGTCTTAGATCAGTTAGGTTCAACACTTTATTTTAAGAATGTGCAAAGTCAGAATAATAATAGAGAGAATGATTAATTTCAGCTTGTATTTCTTTCATCACATTCCCAGTGGGTCAGAAGTTTACATACACTCAATTAGTATTTGGTAGCATTGCCTTTAAATTGTTTAACTTGGGTCAAACGTTTTGGGTAGCCTTCCACAAGCTTCCCACAATAAGTTGGGTGAATTTTGGCCCATTCCTCCTGACAGAGCTGGTGTAACTGCGTCAGGATTGTAGGCCTCCTTGCTCGCACACGCTTTTTCAGTTCTGCCCACAAATTTTCTATAAGATTGAGGTCAGGGCTTTGTGATGGCCGCTCCAATACCTTGACTTTGTTGTCCTTAAGCCATTTTGGCACAACTATGAAAGTTCGCTTGGGGTCATTGTCCATTTGGAAGACCCATTTGTGACTAAGCTTCAACTTCCTGACTGATGTCTTGAGATGTTGCTTCGTTGCTGAGCGGCCTTTCAGGTTATGTCGATTATAGGACTCATTTTACTGTGGATATAGATACTTTTGTACCTGTTTCCTCCAGCATCTTCACAAGGTCCTTTACTGTTGTTCTGGGATTGATTTGCACATTTCGCACCAAAGTACGTTCATCTCTAGGACACAGAACATGTCTCCTTCCTGAGCGGTATGACGGCTTCATGGTCCCATGGTGTTTATACTTGCGTACTATTGTTTGTACAGATGAACGCGGTACCTTCAGGCGTTTGGAAATTGCTCCCAAGGATGAACCAGACTTGTGAAGGTCTATAATTATTTTTCTGAGGTCTTGGCTGAGTTCTTTTGATTTTCCCATGATGTCAAAAAAAGAGGCGCTGAGTTTGAAGGTAGGCCTTGAAATACATCCACAGGGACACCTCCAATTGACTCAAATGATGTCAATTAGCCTATCAGAAGCCTCTAAAGCCATGACATCATTTTCTGGAATTTTCCAAGCTGTTTAAAGGCACAGTCAACTTAGTGTATGTAAACATCTGACCCACTGGAATTGTGATACAGTGAATTATAAGTGAAATAAACCGTCTGTAAACAATTGTTGGAAAAATTACTTGTGTCATGCACAAAGTAGATGTCCTAACCGACTTTCCAAAACTATAGTTTGTTAACAAGAAATTTGTGGAGTGGCTGAAAAACAAGTTTTAATGACTCCAACCTAAGTGTACGTGAACTTCCGACTTCAACTGTATCTACCTCAATTAACTCGTACCCCTGCACATCGACTCTGTACTGGTGCACCGTGTATGTAGGCAAATTATAGTTACTCATTGTGTATTTATTCCTTGTGTTAGTTGTCTATTATTTCTCTATTTGTATCCCTGCATTTTTGGGAAGGTCCCGTAAGTAAGCATTTCACTTTTAGTCTACACCTGTTGTTTACGAAGCATGTGGCAAATAACGTGATTTGATTCCTTATTTTAATTTTTTACAAACCACCTGCGGGCCAGATTGGACCACCTCGCGGGCCAGGCCATATGTTTTGACACCCCTGCTCTAGAGCATTGACCGTACAGTGCCAACTGGAGGTTGTCAATTTGTTATAGGACTTAATTTGACATATGGTTTCCATGGATTGAACGTTGTTAGTTTGTCCTCGTAAGTATTCCCCATGACCTTAGGGAGTAGACACATTTATCTTATGCTTTTGTATAAGTTTTTGGGCCATTTCCTTAATCTGACAGGTTAGATGAAGACCCATTTTCTGCAACCAGCCAGCTCCATCCCTCCCTCCCCTCCTTGCTTATATTTGGTTTGCTGTGTTTCTTGAAGGATGTTAGATAACTGGCAACGATGCAAATATAAATCTATGTTGGATGGCCATCTAGTCTCATTTAAAGACCTGATATGTTTTCAATTGGCTTCTCTAATTCTGACCCTCCAATTATGTGGCCATTCCAATATAGACGGCAGAGCTTTCTACAATGCTGTTAGTGCTGCTCCATGGGTGTGCTGTGAATATCTTCCAACCTCTTCTTTTTCTTCACTGTCTTGCCTTCCTCTTAATTCCCATTTCATCCCACTCAGTGTTTCTCAGCGTCATGTTTTTTTCACCTCTTTTCTCTGTGATTCTTTCTCTCTTCATCACCAACATTGACACCTCTGCTCTTTCCTGTCCTTTTACGCTTCATCTGTCCTCCTGACCCACTTTACCTTTTTTCCCCCACTCTGTCTCTCCTATTTCTTTCCTGAAAGCACAGTCCTGGATGCAGTCCTGACCCTTTGTGTTCTCTGTTTTGGTGTAATGTCTAGCTTTATTTACAGCTCCTCCAGCAGTCTGCCACCTCTGGGAATACCCTCAACAACCTTCACCCCATGTCTGGTATGTCAGGTAAAAACAAAGACATTTCCTACCTCTCTTCCTTCTCCCCGCTTTCCATTCTTACACCCGCATGCTAAATGTATTTTCCTCCTCATCCAACTGCCATCAGTAATGTGCCTGGTGAAGATGTGCGTTATTGATACTGCTACGTGCATCATTCCCTGCATGCCTGAACTCCCAAGTAATCTGTTCAGTGTGGTGTGTTTGTGTCAAGCAGTGGTGAGGGAACATGTTAAAATCCTGCTTCTCATATATTAATCACATTTTGAGTTGAAACGCGCTGCCACCAGGAAACTCCAGACGTAAACACGAACACACAAACTGGTGTTTTTTTTTATCTGGTTTCTAGCAGTGTGTCTGCTGCAGTGAGTGGCTACTGATCGAATTCATCAAGGCAAAAACTGAGCTATTTAATGTTTTTCATTCCAATATGATAACCACGGGGTATGTCATGGGGCAAGCTACAATTATTCAATATTTTACAAAGCCTGCTTTAACTTCATATTTAAACTTCATCCGAGTTGGTTCAAAATGTTTACCAAAGTTAGCTCATTATCCCCTTCTTGACTTACAACAATGCAGTGATCTGTGGGGTATCTGCTTTCTGTGTGTTTTGGCCAGTGCTCTTGTTGTGTTGATTGTGTGGGCTGCTAAGTTTGTACTTTTGCCTCCCATCGCACCCATTTTCAGATTGTGTTGGAAAGGTACCCGCAACTCTCTGCTTTAAGCTTCACATGCTGTAAAACAAAAACAGTGATTGCATGATCCTAGTTTCGACTCGGTGTAGCCTATATATTGACCTAAGCGAGATCTAGGTTCCATGGCCCGTATTGAGTGCCGATTATGCATGTGTCTCAGGGCTGAATGCCATGCAGAACCTGGCTGCTCTGGCAGCGGCAGCCAGCGCCACACAGGCCACGGGCAGCAGCGCTCTCACCACCTCTAGCAGTCCCCTCAGTGTGCTCACCAGCTCAGGTACGGGTACTGGACAGCAAGCACACTCATCATGGGACACCTACAAGGGTTGGTCACACTTCTTATCTCTCACCCCCTCACCTGTATGCATCTTTAACCTCGTTCCACGGACTTGCCTCTGTAAACACTGTTGTTTCTCGTGAACTTTTCCTCCTGTTGCCTTCCCCATCCCTTGTCTCTGCGTTCATTCTGTTCCCTGGTCTGTGAATTAAGACTTTGAAGTCCTACTAGCAGAGTTTTCCGCTAGGTGATTAATTGTTTTGGGGTTGACTCATCTCCACAGCAGGATCGTCACCCACCTCCTGTAACAACAACTCAGTGAACCCCATGGCCTCTTTAGGGGCGCTGCAGTCGTTGGCCGCAGGGGCTGGAGCTGGCCTCAACATGGGCTCACTTGCAGGTTAGCAGACTCAAACATCTATTTGTATGAATTAATTTACAACAAATATATTATCTCAAATGTGAATAGTGCATGATACATATTCAAGGTATTCTAGCCCTAATCTTGTAACAGAGCTCCTGTGTCTAGGGATGGCAGCCCTGAACGGTGGTCTAGGCAGCGGCGGCATGTCGAACGGAACTGGTAGCACCATGGAAGCCCTTACCCAGGCCTACTCCGGGATCCAGCAGTACGCTGCTGCTGCCCTCCCCAGCCTCTACAACCAGAGCCTGCTCTCCCAACAGAGTGTCAGTGCTGCAGGGAGCCAGAAGGAAGGCAAGTAGGGGGATGAAGATGGGGCATAAAAGGGTTACATTTGAACATCTTGGCCATGTTCTGTTATAATCTCCACCCGGCACAGCTAGAAGAGGACTGGCCACCCCACATAGCCTGGTTCCTCTCTAGGTTTCTTCCTAGGTTTTGGCCTTTCTAGGGAGTTTTTCCTAGCCGCCGTGCTTCTACACCTGCATTGCTTGCTGTTTGGGGTTTTAAGCTGGGTTTCTGCACAGCACTTTGAGATATCAGCTGATGTACGGAGGGCTATATAAATAAATTAGATTTGTTGGAGTGGGGATGGGGAGATTTGTGTTAACTCAAATGTCTGCTCTACAGGGATCTCATGCTACGCTGTGATTGATGTTTGAATGTAGTACTAGTGCAAGGGATATTAAGAGTTTAGGTTCAATCATTTGTGATGTGACCTTCATGTGGCATATTGGTGAAAATATGTATTGTCACCTGCTGAGGGTTCTGTCTTGTTTTAAATATGCTGCTACAGCAAGCGACAGTCGGAGCACGGGTAAGAATTAATTGCAACACTCTGAAATGTTTTCACAGTACTAGTTGTTGAAAATGTCATTTTAAAATGAGCAGAAATCCGTATCAAAAGGCTCCTCGGCTAACATTTTGAAATGCTATTAATCTGTCAAAAATAAAATGGTTGCCTCTGGCTTAGTTGTATCCATTGTCATCTTGTGGTGTCAGATGTTTTAATAAATTATTTCCTGCTCTCTTAAGGCCCTGAGGGAGCCAACTTGTTCATATACCACCTCCCCCAGGAGTTTGGAGACCAGGACCTGCTCCAGATGTTCATGCCCTTTGGCAACGTTATTTCCGCTAAGGTGTTCATTGACAAGCAGACCAACCTCAGCAAGTGTTTTGGTAAGCTGGAGGATGGGGGAAACAGCACATCACTAGTAAGGCTGTGAATATAGTGTGTTCTTATTATGAAGGCAAGGATTGATTTGTATCTTGCATGTGACTTTTATCTGGATTCTCTTACAGGCTTTGTGAGTTACGACAATCCAGTCTCATCTCAGGCCGCCATTCAGTCGATGAACGGTTTCCAAATTGGTATGAAGCGACTAAAGGTGCAGCTGAAGCGATCCAAAAATGACAGCAAGCCATACTGAGCGCTTTATCTCTCAATTGGACTTGGTTAGGAAATGTTTTTTTCTGGTAAGTGGAGTGTGTGAAATAAGAAACTAAAACGCTGCTGCAAACCCCTACCCCTCTCCTCATTCTTCCCTCTCCCTTTACGCATGACAAGATGACCACTTTGCTGGGGTCAATCCTTTTTATTCTCTGTATTAACAAACGCAAGCAGAAAAAAAACAAAAAAACATGCGAAATGATACGTATATTTTGCTCAACTGAAACTGGACACTTACATTCTGTTTTGGTTTTTGAAGTAGTTTGTTTTTAAACATAATAGTATTTTTTTAAGTTAAGGTGGTCATTAGTTTTCTGTGTAAAAGTTTTAAGTCATAATGATGTTGCAGAATGACAGCCAGTTGCCAAAATATCCCCTTAATTTTTTACTCCTGCATCCACCACCACCTTATCCTGCCCCATGCCTCCTGGCCCCACTTTTAAATGAATCCCATCATAACCAAACCATCCACATTCGTAAACTGATACAGTACATTAGGACACTGAGCGTGATGCGGAGCCTTCCAGAAAACTGCCTTTTTGAAATGAGGATGGACAGACCATGCACCGGATAATGGCAAGAAAACAATAGCTGTTTGCCAACTGAAATGATCAATTATCTACATGTACGTATCTACATGTACTTCACTCCAGCAGACGAGACCTTTTCTATTTTTTATTTTGTATAAGTTGCCTGAAGTCTCTTTGTGATGCTCTACCAGGAATACAATGCATACTGTAGGCTTTTACTTATTATTTATATTTTTGTTTGTTTGTTTATTTATTCAACAACCAACAAGAAGCTTGAATTTCTTTCCTCAACATTATATTTTGGCGCAAAATATACTTTTTTACAGCTCTGAATGAATTGATTTGTAAGACGTCATCAGTATTGCCTTGGATGGTTTTGTGAGATATTTAACTTGCCAACCTCTTGATTTGTCTCAAGACAATGTCACAACGCCACTCCCTTGCTTCAGGCATGTAGTGTAGTTTATCTGAAATACTTCACCCTTTTTTTTCAATTGGATATCTGATAGAGAATATGGGGTCCTGCATCATTTAACAGATACTGTGCTGAATGTATATGAAGGGAGGTATAATTGGGTCCTACTTTTAAGTTTGAAGGAACACAGCCACTATGGTGTCATCTGGCTTAAGTCATTTTATTCCCCACCTGTCAGATGTGTAAATTTGGCCTTCTGTCTTAATGCTGCCCTTCACAGGGATTTTAAGAGTGGCAATAACTTAGTCTCTATTCTGTCACGATCTTTTAACTTCAAACGAGCATTCCGCCCCATTTAGAAACTTCACATTCAATCGATTTCAGTCCTACTTCTAACACTAAATGGAATATCACTTGGCATTTTAGGCTTGCAGCAATAGTGAGTGTTCTAGAAAAGATGTTCAAAAAAAAAGTGCAACGTCGGACCATTTTGACAGATTCATCCTAAATGATCCAACCGTCTCTACTAATTACTGATGCAAAAATAATGCTCGAAGTAGACATTCTAATTTATTTGATTATTATTTATCCTCGGTGTTAACCCAAATGTTTTGTCATTATTCGTCATCCGCAGTTTTAAGTAGTCTGCTCTACCTCCGAGCTGGTTAGATGAGACTACTCACTCAAAATACTGGCTTCCCTGCAGATTTTTATTCCCTTGTGTGTATTTATTATTGACTAAAAACGCTAGCATTTCATGATTTGGCGACGTTAAATAAATGTTTATCACTACAACAAACGCAGTAATCAGTTTCTTAGACTTCCATTATCTTATGAAGTGTTTTTATGGAAATGGAAAATAAACAATTGTCCAGATGTATATTACAAAACTATTATGCCTTTTCTATTTTTATAGGGGTTTTATACTTCTCCGGAGTGTCGGGAACTATTTATTGCCTACATTATTTCTCTGAATTTAAATGATCGTTTTCAAGAATCTTCAACAGTATTTTGTAGAATCCTAATGTGACGTTGGTTACTACATTTAAATATGTGAGGGTTAAACTACTGACCTGTGTAGCCCTATTCAAGTGTTTATTGTTAATGTGCAACAAGTGGCAATTTTGTATACAACTGTCAATGAGTAGGATTTGCCAGAGCTGCTAAAGATTTCGAAACAGTTGTCCCCTTACATTTTAAGAATAGATGTGTGCCTATTTAACTATTATTTCCATGTGCATAACAATACCAACTGAGAAAATAGGCTTAAGCAGGGTTAAGTCAAGGGTATTTGCTGCCATTAAAATAAGTCCAAAGACTGAATCTCAACTGATGGGAGCACATAGTTGTTCATAGTTGTTGTATATGAACTAAACCATCACTGTAAACTTTGCTGTACATCTCATACATTTTGTTTCGTATGAAAGGCATAATTTTGAGTAAGCGTACAGAAGACGAATCCTTAAGAATAGCAGCAGATTATGGTAGAGGTAACATGAGAAGATGCCAAACACTCACAGAAAAGCTGTTTTGTTTACAAAGTGAAACAGACTAATGTAGTCTTAAAGTTTTATAGGTTAAACTTTTTTACTAATTTGTTATATAAAATGTCTGAAGTTTGTTTGCGCTGTCTTTACTTACCCTTTCTGTATTGTATTGACAAACTGACTCTTATTTAAAAAGGTACCTCCTTGCCAGATACTGTACTTCACTGTTTTGCTGTGGATGTAAGTTGCATTGCATATGATGGAATTATGAACAGATAAAGCACAAAATCCAAAGAGAAATGTCAATTGAGATTAGTTGACAATCAGCTCTCATAGATCATTATATCAAAGCACACTTCATCTAATATTGCTGGCTCATAACCCAGGTGACTCATTACAAGCAATGAATATCATTTTTTTTAAAATTTTTACAATCAGTTAGGAAATTATAAAAGCACATTGGGACAGACGGCACTAAACCCCTTGGGAGGATTATTTTCTGATCATTTATTTATTTTCATTTTTATTTTTGACTACAGTATTAAAAATCCTCAAACGTAATACTAAGTCACAAATGTTGACTGTACAGTAGTAGGCAGTCAGTGTGGTGTCTCGTGTTGTGTCCTGTAAGTTCTCACCTCAATTCTCTGTTCGCATGTTGCTTGTGTTCCCCCTCCGTCCTCTCACCCTTTCACCTCTTCTGTCTCACATTAAATGTTCTGTGTTTAGATTGTGTATCTGGTAGTGACCTCCTCCCTTCCCCATGCAAAGATAATCATTCATGATTTTCTTTTTTCTCCCCTCCCCTTTTTCTGTTGTTGCTTTAACCTAGGTTTGTCTCCCTGTTTTGTTTTATTCTAGATATCTTCGTGCCCGTTTGTTCATCGTTTGCCTAGCATGTTGATGTGACGTCAAAAGTTCATCGTCCAGTTCGTTGTCCTCTGCACCTCTCTGACGCTTGAAATGTTCACCTTTTTGACCTTTTGGCATTTATTGGGGGGGGGGGGGTTCCGTGTTTCTCTCTCTCCCAGTAGGGTGCGCTAGAAAGACTGCCAAGAAAATCAATGTATAAAGCTACATGAGTATTGTTTTAAGCAAAAAAGAGAATCTATTTTTCTAGAACTTACTGACATAACCACTCGATTTTTCCAAATCTGTTTAATTTTGTTTTGTTAAATTTTTACCTTGATAGTAAACTCATTTCTTTTTTTCATTATGTTTTGAGCGGTCTTCCTAGCGCCCCCCAACCTACGTTTTTGTTTTGTGTCTGAAAACAACCAATCAATTTATAGAAACGACTTCTGTGTTTGGGTGTTTTTTCTCTTGTAAGTTATACACTTTTTTTTAGGATGTCTTTGGTCACATTTTGCTGAACTGGGGATGACTTTGTAATTTTGTGCTAGGCTAGTTGGCATGATGGTAAATTTTTTGGGAGTGACAACGATATACACTTGAATCACCGTTTTTGTCTTTCAGTGTGTGAAGTCATCACAGGCACATAATGTTTTAATTTCCTTTTGTGTGGAAATCATCCTTAGTCTGAATAATAAAATATACTAAATTAGCAGAATTTATTTTCTTTTCACAGTTAAATATATATTTAGCATGCACGTTTTTTGTAACTGCACTGTAATCCTCAGCAAAATGTGATTGAGTTTTGTTTATAGAAAGAAAAAAAGATGAATAAACGAGTGCCAAATGATACTGTTGGACACATTTATCTCTTACACGTTACCCACTGAAGTTATGATCTGGGCAACAAAAAGTAGGTGTTGGTTTCTTTTTCAACGTTAATGTGGTGGGTTGTACCTCGTAGGTTTTCATGTGTGTGTTTAGTCTCATTTTAGGGACCCATATTTTACATTAGGATTTGAGGTGAAGTTAGGTGTTGAAAAGATTTAGATTTTTCTGTACAAGTAGTCCCCAAACTAGGTCAAACAACAAAATCAAAGATCTCATGCATTAAAACCAGGTTATAAAGCATGTGCCCTTAAAGGTTTATTTGTAGCTACTTCAGGATTATGTTGGGTTGGGAGTGTTTTCAGTGATTTGTTTTTGTCTCATAATAAAGGCTAAACACTACCTTTTCATGCAGGTCCTGATAAACTTTGTATTTTACTCCCAGAGAGCACAGGTTTTATTAGCATACCTTGTCTTTTAATATAGATGTATTGCATTGGCACAGTCTGTAGCGTGTGAAGTGATGCTTTATCTGACCTTATGATTTTGTCTGATAACTTTTGCCGTGTTAAGTGTGTGTCGTTGTGCATTAACCTTGTCAATTTGCTTTACTTGGGCAAAATGAATCCCTTCTACTGTCATCATTTAAGTGGTCCACATCTATACAAACCATTGTCTTTGCAGTTGTTAAAACATGGCTCCATCCCTGTTGGTTAACGTCAGGGCCCTCTTCTCAAACCAGGGTTGGGTCTTAGAAATGGAACCTCTTCCCACATCATAGAACTGTCAGGTGTTCTGTACTCGGAACTACCCTTTAATTATTTTCACCGTTAAAAACCACTTCTCTGGGTTATTGATCTCCCATTGTTCAACAAAAAATGTGTTGGATGGAATCTCCTAAAATTAATTGACCTGCAGAAAAAATAGACAAATTGTAATTGGATTGACTGGGCTCATTTCATTTTAACATTGTGATAGATTTGTATTTCCAGATTTGTCAGCTGCTAGGTCTGAGTTTAAATGTGATCCTAAAAAAGAAACCTGTTGGATATTTTTAGCATTATTATTGGTACAAAGTGACTAATTTTCTATTTAAAATTTGGTTTGTACAGTTTTTGCCTTTTCTACTTGAACAAAGTTATTATATTTCACAATGTGACATTGAAATTCAAAGAAGTTCAACCATGTAGAGCTTACTTGCCACATGACCAAACCTTAGTCTGTACAGCTGTAATATTAATTGATAAAATAATGCATTTCTGTGAAGACTCCTTTAGTTGAATTCAATTAAATGGTTTTCTTTATATTTGTTTTGTTTTACAATGTTGTGATTTTGCTGTGAGGCATAGACATTGCTGAATTTATTACATGGCCAAAACAGTTGGTTTTTAAAATAATTTCATTTCGATATTGTCTTAAATGTTTTGGATTAAGGATAACACGGTCTCCACAGGCGTGAAGCTAAGTGCACACTCAATAAGCAGTCATTTTGTGAGCCAAAATTGTGATCCCTATTTGGTTGGTTGGTTGGTTTGTTTATGTACAATTAAACATTTTAAAAATTCATATTAAAATTGTCTCTGACTATTTGCCCTTTTCTCTGAAGAAAATATGAAGGCATAATGTGTTGAAATATCCGAGTCAACTAAAAAAGGTACATTTCCTGAACATATTTTTGCTTGCGTCAAAGTACATTTCATGGTAGGGGAACACAGTTTACAGATCTCTGTTGAGAGCCTGAACTGCAAGTTTAGCTAATTTCTTTACATGAGGACTCCTACTGGTGTCTTGATTTACTGCAATTTGTAAAAGCAGGAAACCTTTTCAATTTAGGCCTAGGATAGGCCCATTCTCCTGCTGGGAGTCTGACGGCCTTATGTGGCATGAGTATAGCCTCCATTATGATTACCATTGGACAAGAGAGAGGCCTGACTAGACAATTTGGGAAGCATGGGCTCTGGTGCTGAAAATGACCAGACATGTTTGTCTTTCTCACCAACCCACAAACGTTAAGGGACAGGTTGGAGCAAGCAAAACGAAGACTAGACCTGTATTTCAAAGGTTGCAGGCAGCACTGGAGTCTGCTTCTGTTAGTTATACATTTCTCTGCCAATGCATATAAAAAATTTTTAAAAAGATATCCCACAATCTTGACAAGGAAATGGTCATTCAATACAGTAATGTTAAACCCTAAATACACAATTCCCAGCCAACTCTGTGTTTTGGCAGTCCACTGTGACTTTCCTTATTTTGACCTACAGTACTGGTATTCCCCCCCTAAAAAAACGGAGCTGTTGCTTTGCCACAGAGGTGTCTACAGACGCTGTTCTGTTTGCTTTTGCCAAAGTGTTGAGGCTGGGAAAAGTCCTCATGGGAACCTTCAAAAATATAGTTTTTTAAATGTATTTATTTTGGAATAAAAAGTCTTCATCAAATCAAATATTTGTCACATGCTTTGTAAACAATAGGAGAGACTAACAGTGAAATGCTTACTTACAGGACCTTCCCAACAATGAAAGAAAAATAGAAATGGTAAACAATTAAATGATAACTTTGCTATATATACACAGCGTACCAGTACAGAGTAGATGTGCAGGGGTACAAGTTCATTGAGGTAGATATGTACATATAGGTAGAGATAAAGTACCTATAAGACTGTAACAGCAGCGTATGTGATGAGTTTAAAGAGATTAGAGCAAAAAGGGCCAGTTAGCGATTGGTTAACTATTTAGCAGTCATAGCTTGGTGGTAGAAGCTGTTCAGGTTCCTGTTGGTTCCAGACTTGGTGCATCTGTACCGTTTGCTGTGCGGTAGTAGAGAGAACAGTCTATGACTTGAGTGGCTGGCGTCTTATTAATGATATATGTTATTTTTTAGGTATGTGGCAGCATATTTCTCATTCATTCACACCTATTTCTGCCTTCCACTGCATTTATGTATTAAATACTTGTTTTGCAACAACAAAAAAGTGAAATGTTGGTTCTTAAAGCTGCAATATGTTTTTGGGCGACAGACCAAATGCACATAGAAATGTGCGTTATATATCTCATTGAAACCAGTAGCTCTGTTCTATGTGCGCTATTGAAATGCTTCCTATTCTTACAATCATTTTTTGGTATTTTTCTTTCGGTTTTGTACACCAGCTTCAAACAGCTAAAAATACAAATATTTTTGGTTATGGAAAATATATTTCACAGCGGTTTAGACCGTACAAAACATCTCCATACTACTCTTGCTTGTTTTGTCACAACATGAAATTTAGCGACTATTAGAATTTTAGCAACCAGCAAATGGCGAAGGGATTTATGTATAATGCATCTTTAATTTCCTAATAGCAATAGTTTTTTATGGAACTTATTTTACTTGACAGTTATACGGGGAATGTTATGACTGTAACGCCCACCGTTCACTGGCAATATGGCGCTGACTTTGAGGAATGGATATCTGGAGATGCTGAGAGCGTGTTGGAGATTACAAGCACATATGAAAATTATTGTTCTTAATCAAATGGGTAGGTCGTTTACCCGTATGTCCACAAATCTAAACTGGTCGAATTATTCGTGCAGTGTATTATCTCTGAAATAGAGCAAGCTAAATTTGCACATTAGCTAACCATTACATATGATAAGCTTGATGACTGTTGTGTTGAAATCAAAAGGCAAAAGGAAATCAGCAGCTGTCATTAATGCGTCTCATCTGTATAAAATTGGTCGCTTGAATGTATTGAGCATAATCTTGGTGTGTAAGTAATTTATAGCCAGTGAGTAGTTACACAACAAGCGTGTATTTCAGAGATGAATGAATAGGATCAATCTCTCTGAGGGAAATAACTAATTGAAGAGCTGTCGTTCAGGACTTCTGTGTCCTGCCCTAGCACGTCATCAAAGTTCTCAGATCATGAAATTACCATCAAGGTACAGTATATCCACTCAACTTCATAATGTAAAATTATTACTTCATACTCCATATTGATTCTAGATTACAATTCTTACTGTGTGATGTCTGATTTCAAGTTATTTAAAGAGAACACCTTCACCCACCCAAAATATGATAGAATCAAAATAACGCAATTTCGACTCATGTTCCCCAGCAGTTATGTACCACAGACGTCCTTTCCAAATAGTAATAACACTCAGAATATAAAGCACACAGACCTTCTCAAGTCTAATCTGGTCACCACATTCAGCATCAATGTGGTTTTCAATGAGGATCAGGTCCTCATTTGTCACTTTCCATTGTCGACTTGCAAAATGGACACTCAACTTCTCAATGACAGTTGCCTCTACTCTGACCAAATCACGACTACATGTGAATAGAGGAGGGGAAATGGCTGTTAGAATATGAATATGACACGAATATGACAACAACAAAAAAAGTGCAGTATATTCTATGCCTTACTGCATACATTCAAAACCCAAACATGGCCCAAAGGTCACATGCGGTTCTGGAAAAGACACAGATACCAGAAAAAAAAAAAAAAAAAAAAAATATATATATATATATATATATATATATATATATATATTTTTTTTTTTTTTACATGTTGATTGTTTTTCTTGATATTTTAGCAATGAGGTTAAAATAATATCTTAAACTGTGTAGTGTACAAATCTAAGCTAGCACAACGTTATTCCTTTATTCCCTTAATATTCCTATGAAGGGTATTTTAATTTAATTGGGAAACAATCTAAACAAGAACACTAATGTAAACGTCAAATATAATTTCCCAGGGAGAATTGTCATCATGAACAACTGTGTAAAAGCTGCAAGAGTTTTAGTGTGGGAAAGTGACACATTCCAGGGTAGCTAGTAGAAAAGGAAAGTGGGAAACCACTGTATGAATGGGTACACTACACACTTTTTAATTAAGGGATACATAGTTGGGTGATCACTGGATCATAATCATTTTTTTTTTTTAGATTCAATGAATGACCTAAATTCCTCTGTCCACACATGCCAATTACTGGTCAAGTATAATTTGATATTGTTTTCTTGGAGTAAACAGGAACATTAAATTTCTCCAGAGAGCGGAAATGACCCAGGATATCACAACAGAAAAGAGAGGCACACTTGAGGCCTTGCATTTTTCATGAATTATATGTTCAAATATTCTAAAGGATTTTCATCCTCTGAAGTAAATTCTGTGAAAGCAATATGAATAACCTGACAGTGTGTTTTTCAGAATAATGCTACATAAGTGTGGCTGCTGCAAGACTAACTATTGTCTTTTCCTTTTTCAGTTATTGTACAACCACAGACAGTGCTTCGGATCAACACAATCGAAGTTGCTCCCAGATTGACATGATGCTATATGTTTTGAATTGTAAATAAACGTCAGTGAATGTGGCACTGAAATTGAGAACACGTGCTCCGTATGAAAATATAATGGGAAAACTTATTTATACACAACATTTGGTAACTTTAAAGTTACTCTTTGTAAATTTACCTTTTTTATGTAAGCAGATGTGCTTATATTGTACATCTACAACAATCTGTCATAGGTCAATTATTTATGAATCTGTTATGAAATTGGTGAAATTCAGGCACAGTTTCTCGCCTATATGACAAATAGCCATATGATATGTTGCGGAGTTGAGAAACCTAGCTTGAAGACAGAAAAGAAGGAAAACTTGAGGTATTCCAGCCTGGTCTCATAGACTAGACATAATATAGTAAACGGAAATCTGAGACAACGTTTTCACACTTGGTCCTTTTCAGACAGTTTTTGTGAACTCAATGTGGTTTGTTTAATTTTGTTTTGTGCAGTGTGAACACTCCAAAAGAACTCAGACCCCTCAAAAGAGCCCCGAAGCGATCCGAACTGAGACCATCTCGAGAGGTGGTCTGACTTCGCTTTGCTTGAATTTTGGGTCTGGTTCCATTTTTTTAGGACATTGAACGCCAAGCTCCCCAAATTCGCTTGTCATTATTCCCGCACCACACACTAGACTACTGCAACACTGTTTTCCCTGCCATAAACCCTCACGTTGGTGTCACAAAAGAGAAGATGAGGATGTGCATGTTCGTGGGGAAAAACTGCTGTTTTTGTATATTGACTAGCGATTGTCAAGGACTTTTTTTTCTCCATAGGTGATCTATAGGCTAAGAGAGCTTCATAAGCTGTTTAATGATTTTGGAGATTGAATAATGTGAGGAGACAACATATTTAGTGAAAATCACACCATAGGGTAGGCAATCTATTCTAGCTCTTAAAAGGGCAGTAGCCCACCTTGGGTGTACAATTTTCAATGACAGCATTATTCTGTAGTTACTCTATTGCTATGTATTATGTTACCAATAAAATTTAAATTTAATTACCAATAAAATGTTAATAGTATCTTCTGATTATAATTAATGTCTCATTTTTTAACTAAATGCAATCTATTAGCTTCTAAAATGTAAGTAGTTATATCTAGCTGTCCGGGAACACATTTGGATAAAATGGCTTGTCCTGCACTTTGTAAAAACTCAGAGTGCATGTTGGAAAAAGATCTTGGTTCCTTTCTAAACATAGCAATGTGAATACAAAGAGGACTTGGCCCACAAATAGGTGACGTGAACTGGCAAAAGATTTGAGTCCTCATTGAAAGGTCGGTTGTTACTGTCTTCGGAGGGTGATTGGGCAGAGTGGACAAAAAAAAAAAATGTTGCGTGTCTGAATGTCATCACGAGCAACATTAGCATTTTAGCTAATTAGCAACTTTGCAACTACTTAGTATGTTAGGTTAAATTGTTAAGGTTAGCTAACCATACGAATTCTAATACCTAACATATAATAAATGGATAATGGACATCCACAAATGAATACATACCATACATAACTTATCATACTAATTTGAGGGCCAGGCTTTTTCTTTACTATGTTACGTCTACCCCCTGAGTCCAGGTTGCTATTCAGGAGTGTGGGTGCTGGTACAATCTCGTAGAGCTCGGGGAACGCATCGAATATGAATTGGAAACTTTTTATGGTTGCATGTTGAATTTGATGGCTAATTTAACAACATCCAATGGATAAAGAAACCATGTCCACCAATTTTGGTCTATCAAGAACTTTGAAAAGGACAGGCAGTTTGCCTTCGAGAACGGTCAGGATAGTGATATTGGGCCAAGCGGCTGTTGGCAAAACTGGTAAGCACAGAGCCACTTTAGCATAGAAACAATAATTGATGTAGAAAATATTATAGCATAGGTTATGTGTTATCATCAGATTATCCTGATTTGTGCTCTAGTTCCAGACTTGCTTCAGTTTCACACGTGTAATATCTATCAAAAGTAATTTTCATAAAACTCATATTTCATTTCGTATTTTACAGCAATGGCTGTGCGCTTTATCACTAGAAGATTCATTGGCGAGTATGACCCAACGCTCGGTAGGTATTCAGAGGGAGAGGGATTGCGTCGACTTTAATCCGATATGTCATGCCATGCGTAAAGACGCAGTGTAGCCTAGTGCATTAATAAGGATTAATAAATAATTAGAATGAATATAATATAAATATGGATCACTCTATCAAGTTTGACAAACAATTGGCATGTCTTTCTGCAGAGACCATATACAGACATGAGATGTCTATTGGTGGTGATGTGGTACACTTTGAAATACTGGACACAGCAGGGCAGGTGAGCGTGCTTGGCTTGACCTAACAGTTATGCAATCATCCTATGAAACAATCTAAATTGTTTTAACATAGAATTGTAGGCTATCTAATCATCATTGACCACTCATGTTTCTGTCCAGATTCAGAATCCCGAGTATTCATTATAATGCAACCATGGTCAGCAGTTTGAAGACCTATGTGTTACCAGTCAATTGGCCATATTATTTCCGCAAATACATTCCACTCAATCATATACACTGAGTATACAAAACATTAAGAACACCTGCTCCATGACATAGGCTGACCAGATGATTTTAAAGTCTTGAGACATGGATTGTGTATTTGTGCCAGAGGGTGAATGGGCAAGACAAAAGATTTAAGTGCCTTTGAACGGAGTATGGTAGTAGGTGCCAGGCGCGCCTGTTTGTGTCAAGAACATCAATACTGCTGGGTTTTTCATACTCAACAGTTTTGTGTGTATCAAGAATGGTGCACCATCCAAAGGACATCCAGCAAACTTGACACAACTGTGGGAAGCATCCCTGTGGAACTCTTTTAACACCTTGTAGAGTCCATACCCCAACGAGTTGAGTCTGTTCTGAGGGCAAAAGGGAGAGGGCGGGTGCAACTCTATATTAAGGAAGGTGTTCCTAATGTTTGGTGTACTCAGTGTATAGTTTTTTTATTGATATATGATTTTTGTGTTGTTGTTGCAGTTCTATATCTAAATCTACATTTATTGTAAGGAGGAAGATGCCCTGCTGATCGAAGAGAAGATAAAGTGGGGAGATGGATTTGTGATTGTGTACTCTGTAACAGACAGGTGTAGCTTTGACGAGGTCATGCGCCTCTGTTTCCTCGTCAATCACATCCACTCCTCTTCAGGCGCCCGCAAGTGCAGCCCTGAGCCTCCTCCCATAGTTATTGTGGCCAATAAGAAGGACCTTGAGTTTGACCGAATGGTGAGTACTGAGGATGGAGAAGGCCTGTCACAGGGCCTAAAACTGCCCTTCCACGAGATTTCAGTGCGTGACGGATGGGAAGAGACAGCGGCCGTCTTTAGTGTTCTTTATGGAGATGTGATCCAGCAACTTGACACTTCCCCAGCCTCATTTCGCAGGAGAGCAGTCTCCAAGCTGATGGAGAAGATCCCCAGGATCAACTCCAATCCTCCTGGCCCCTCTGGCCGCAGCTTCAGCTTCAGCTCATTCAGGGACTTCCTGCCTGACTGAGCCGGATGGGTTGGGGCTCTGAACAGCGTCTGTGATTTGGGTATTCACAGGGGGAAAGTGAAACATGTTGTTTTGGCAGCGTGCCTCTCTAGAATAGCTGTGTTAGTGCTCTATGGAAAGTGATACACTTGGACACCTGGATACCTGGATAAGAGACTTGGACACATTCGATCGGAAGATGGACCTAGCAACTACTGTAGAATGTAATTCTATAAATATTTGTGGGGATAAGATTAAAATCAAGCGTAATCAGAGTATTACAATTCTGTTTGTATTTTGATGAGACATGAACAACAAACTAAATATCAAAAACATCTAGTAATAAAATGTCAATATTTGTTGCAGTATCATGAGAATGAAATGAACATTCTGCAGATGTGCACAGAGAGTATATTTTCGAAAGTAGAAGAGGCAGGTATATTTGATCTTTCCTCAAGATCGATATTTAAGGCAGTAGAAAGCATTACCAGGTTAGATGTTTATGCTTAAGTATATTCTTTGAAAGCCACAAACTACACCTACTATCTGAGGTACTGTATATACACAAAAGATAACATGGAACTTAAAGTGGCCCCATCAAATATTCATGTTAACCATATACTCAGCACAGTTTAGGGCTTTTGAGTAAAAAGGACATTTAAAAGGATCCTATTTCTGAAACCTGATACGAGCCTTTACGATTAGGGGCACCTGCAATAGAAAATACTTCTATAGTTGCTTTGATGTGAGGGGGTGCAAGGAATGTATTGTATATTGGCTATACTAATTTGATGTTTATACACATGGAAGGATGGATAGTTGTGAACACCAGGGAGAAGATGACTAAACCAAGCTTATGGGTGCTATTGAACAAAAAATATATATGCAACATGCAACAATTTCACAGATTTTACTGAGTTACAGTTCATATAAGGAAATTAGTCAGTTTAAATAAATAAATTAGGCCCTAATCTATGGATTTCAGATATGCATACAGATATGCATCTGTTGGTCACAGATACCTTTAAAAAAGAGAGGTAGGGGTGTGGATCAGAAAACAGTATCTGGTGTGACCACCATTTGCCTCATGCAGCATGACACATCTTCTTTGCATAGAGTTAATCAGGATGTTGATTGTGGCCTGTGGAATGTTGTCCCACTCTTCTTCAATGTCTGTGTGAAGTTGCTGGATATTGCCGTGAACTGGAACACGCGGTCGTACACATCGATCCAGAGCATCCCAAACATACTCAATGGGTGACTTGTCTGGTGAGTATGAGGCCATGAAAGAACTGGGACATTTCCAGCTTCCAGGAATTGTGTACAGATCCTTGTGACATGGGCCTGTCCATTATCATGCTGAAACATGAGGTGGTGGCGGCTGATGAATGGCACGACAATGGGCCTCAGGATCTCGTCACGCAATCTCTGTGCATTCAAATTGCCATCAATAAAATGCAGTAGTGTTTGCTCTCCGTAGCTTATGCCTACCCATCCAATAACCCCACTGCCACCATGGGGCACGGCTTCTGACAGTTTTTGCAGAAATTCTTCGGTTGTGCAAACCCATTGTGTCATCAGTTGTCTGGGTGGCTGGTCTCAGACAATTCCACAGGTGAAGACGCCAGATTTGGATCCTGGGCTAGCGTGGATAAACGTTTTCTTCGATTGTGAGGCTGGTTGGACGTACTGCCAAATTGTCTCAAACAGCGTTAGAGGTGGCTTAAGGTAGAGAAATTAAAATGAGATTTTCTGGCAACAGCTCTGGTGGACATTCCTGCAGTCAGCTTGCCAATTGTAAACTCCCTGTAAACTTGAGATATCTATGGCATTGTGTTGTGACAAAACTGCACATTTTAGAGTGGCCTTTTACTGTCACCAGCACAAGGTGCAATTGTGTAATGACCATGCTGTTTAATTAGCTTCATGAAATGCCACATCTGTCAGCTGGATGGATTATCTTGGCAAAGGACAAATGCTCACATTACAGGGATGTAAACAACTTTGTGCACAACAATTGAGAGAAGCTTTTTGTGCGTATGTAACATTTCTACCATCTTTTATTTTAGCTCATGAAACATGGGATCAACATGCTGCGTTTATATTTTTGGTCAGTGTAGTATCAAAAAAAGCAGATTCTGAGGTTTCCAAACACTTACCTTTGCCAAATATCTTGAATTGAAAAGATTAGTTTTATTTAAAAATATAACTTTTCCAAGAATAAAGCTGCTCCATGTACTAGCAGCAGACGATACCCTACAGTAACATAAACCAGCCTTAGGCTTAATTCAACATTTTGTAATTGACTCCGATTCAATTCATTAATTGAAATTTGAATTGAATTGGCTGCAGTGATGCCGCAATACTGCGATGCAGTGCCTTAGACCGCTGCACCACTATATTACATTTTAATCAGGGTGCTGTTTTTGTACAATTTGAGAATTTGAGTGACAGGAAGTAGAATTGAATTCAGTGCAATTCAAAGAAATCCCACTCATTAAACATGAGAGTTTCACTGAAACCCTAACCCTCACCGTAACCATTTATTTACCCCCTTTTTCTCTCCAATTTGGTGATTACGATCTTGTCTAATCACTGCAACTCCCCAACGGACTCGGGAGAGGCGAAGGTCGAGTCATGCGTCCTCCGAATCATGACCCACCAAAACGCACTTCTTAACATCCTCTCTCTTAAACCGGAAGTCAGCTGCACCAGCCTGCAGGCACCCGGCCCGCCACAAGGAGTTGCTAGAGCGTGATGAGCCAAGTAAAGTCCCCCCGTCCAAACCCTCCCCTAACCCGGACGACACTGGCTTCCGGGTTAAGTCCCTATGGGACTCCCGGTCACTAATGGCACAGCCAGTAATGGCACAGCCTGGGATCGAACCCCAGGCTGTAGTGATGCCGCAATACTGCGATGCAGTGCCTTAGACCGCTGCACCACTATATTACATTTTAATCAGGGTGCTGTTTTTGTACAATTTGGGTGCATTCACAGTCTTTTGCCAATTATTTGGAATATCTGATACATATCTGATCTTTCCCCTAACATATAAACAGCAAATCCATATGAGACCTCGGTTTGGACGCTCAGATCTGTTTATCTTTATCGGGTGCCTTTTGACACAACTAGTACCTCAAATTGGATAGTACTGGGAGGGGAAATCCACCTGATGGCAGCAGATGACAAGTAGACTTTCAACAGACGTGTGTGCGTGTTCGTGCGTGTGCGCGAGCGTGTGTGTTGTAATGCCTCAATTGCGGGCTTTAGGATTTGTATTCTAGTTTTGAAAAAAAATATGTAAAATATATATATCCTTAGATGGCAGCATAGGCCAACTAATAACAAAGGTTCCTTTACAGCAGGCAGGTTGAAGTAAAGAACGCTTGGACAAAGGTAACCTATGTATGAAACTGAATTGATACAGACTAACAGACATTATTTGACAGACTGACAAAATGTTGACCATTAAATGGACATTACACTCCAAAATCAATTTTTTTTGGATGGTTTCAGATGTCAAAAGTAATGTCAGGATTAATCCATTCACCACACCACCAGGTGTGTATATCTAACTATATACCACAATCCAAAATGAATGGAAAAGATAATCGTCATGTCTTTTCCAGATGTCTTCCATTTATTTGGCGTTAAGGCATATAGCTGGATACACACAACTGATAAGCGCCATTTCTAGTCATAAGCGATATAAGAGGCCGCTATGGGGCACCAACCAGGATGTCAGTCGGGGTCTCAATTTACTGTTGGTTAGAATAGCAGAATACACACCGTGCAATATCAACATTTGGTAGTGCATCAGCAGTTTATCCCTCTTGTTATGTCAGTCACTGACAGTCACTCAATTAGCCAAAGTCAGCTAAGATTTTATAGATACATTAGTCTAGCCGCTAGCCTTGCCTGGCTACCCAGCCTTCTTGCTCCGACCAATTGCAACTCCACGCAGACGAACATTCGTTTTTTCTCCGCAATTAAGTATGTAGCGGCCGATAGAGCAGCGGAAGAATTCAGTCGTCAGGCAACTGCTAGTCAGCTGTCTAAACCTTGTAGTAACTACGGGTAAATTACTGACCGGGCACGCAAGGCACGTACGTGCCCAGGGGGGAGACGTCTCTATCAATGGCTTCTAATCAATAGATCCCTTGTACGGGGTCTAGACAGGAAGTCTAACCCACAAAATCAATTATTAAAAGATGAAGCTGCCTTTCCTTACCTGACCCGATTATTTGGATTTTGTTGGCAATTCACATCAAAGATTTGTCTACTGGTCGTGGCACAGATTTGTAGGATCTTTGATTTGAGCCAATTTGCGACACAAAAATCATCCTGCAGCAACAGGAAATGGGAATATTTAAATGAATTATAATTGATGGACATTTTTGTTGGGGTTGAAAAATGTTTCTAAAATTTCAAAGTGGAAATTACGAACTTCAGAAGTCTTTTTAAACCTACATTTTAAACCTGCATTGCAGGAAGGTTCTCCTGCAACAGGGTGATCAAATTAAGATCCTATGTCTGTACCAGAGTGGCATCCATGAAAGAAGCAAATCTACAGCTATATTCTGAACTTCTTGAAAATGCCTTTACATATGTTTTATAAACATTTCTATTTTCCAGGCTTCCACTATATATATCTTGAGTGTTTTGAAGATACAAAAAAAACTTTCTTTGATGTATCTTGTAACAAATCAGGTTTTCTTCAAATACATGTCACAGAAATACTGTCCTTCCTTATGTCTTATTTTTCTGTGAGTCTTTGTGAACAAAAGCAATATATGATAATCCTTTTTATTTACTTTTGTCTTCTGATTTGATTGTGCATTTTTAGGAGTGTGTCTATTGATTCCTTGCTGTATCTGTTTATTAGAGGATACAGGCATTATAACTTGGACTTGGACCAAAACAATTTTGTATTGGTTGATTATTTTGTGTTGATGTTTGCCATGTACTCACTATATCGCAAAATTATAGTCAATACACCCATCTATTAACATGACAATTGTACCTTCCCAGTAGGTTCTATCACTTGTGTAAGGCATAGTGCTAACCATCTGCGCTGTGGCTCTGTGAGGCAGTCCATTGCCAGTGTTTTGAGGTCTCTCATCAAGTTCTCCCACACTGTATTCTATCAGCCCACACTATGATGGAAGACACTTGCAGCGTTTGCAGTGTGCGCCTTGCTCAACCATATGCTTTCATATTGCCAGGATTGAAAACTGCCTTGGGCCTCAACACTCTTGCCAACTTCCAGTTTATAGTGGGCTTTTACTGTGCAGTCTGGTGATTCTGTCCATTTCTTACAAAAAAGGTCAGAATAAAACTGATTAAAGTGAGGACTGAAGCTCCTGCTATGTTTACACTTTGGTAATCAGAGAACAGGCTCAACTTAATTAAACATGCAATACAGTATTGATTTTTTACAAAGTTGCATTTTTGGTTGTCAAGTAATATCTCAGATATTACTCTATACATACTGGAAACATAGCACATAATGTACTGTAGATTCCCTCTGTGTGTGTGCACTGGCACCTACTTGTTACAAAACCAAAACCATGATCATTAGTTTATTCACACATTCATGATTTATGCTTTCATTCAAATGTGAGAATATTCTGACACTTCAGATTTCAGTTGAATTATTTTAGTCCCCAACTCTTTTCCCTTTAAAGAATACATATTTATTAGGGGGAGGGTGGGAGTTATGTGTTGAATTGAAGAAGTTACATGTTGTTTGGTCCTTCATTCTAAATCCTCTGGGACTCACTTTTGAGAAGTTTTATCACATCTACCCACTTTGCACCCGAGGGACTATAGGCTGCTCTTCAGCACCCCCTGCTGTGTGTGTGTGTGTGTGTGTGTGTGTGTGTGTGTGTGTGTGTGTGTGTGTGTGTGTGTGTGTGTGTGTGTGTGTGTGTGTGTGTGTCATCATTAGTGCCGTAGGGGTATAATGACAACAGCAGTGGGAGTTGTATACATTTATGGTTGTAGGGGTACTGAAGCCTGGAGGGATTGTGGGGCAGGAGAGGTAGGGGTTAGGATAGTGAGGACCAATGCTGTAGGGTCAGTGAGAGATGTAGAAGCAGTTACAGTAGAGGCTGTAGCTCCTGCTGCTGCTGTAGAGGAGGTTGCAGAGGTAGAATCCTCAGATGGAACTATGGTGCTTTGATCACACCGGGTCCATCATTCCGACAATGTTTACCATGTTTTCCCCCACAAGGTTCGGTGATGAATTTCGAGTGGATCTCAAGCTGATTGGGTTTTGGGGTTGTTTACGTTTCCTCAAACAAACAACTAGCAACGTCTGAAAGCTAAAAACACATTTTGAGTGAAAGCTAACATTATTGTGCATCTATCAGCATTGTTTTGATGCTGTTGCACCCTGACTGAATCAGATTATGTCCTAAAGTATCCGAGCAGATACTAAACGGTTATGAAGAAATGGCAACAAAAAAGAAAGAGCTCATACTTTTTTACTTTAGAACTCTATGTTAAAAACCTCTTAAGGATCATACCCTTTTTTTTCAATTTTCGCCTAAAATGACATACCCAAATCTTACTCCCTGCAGCTCAGGACCTGAAGCATATTCTTAATACCACTTGAAAGGAAACACTTTGAAGGTTATGGAAATGTGAAATTAATGTCGGAGAATATAACACATTAGATCTGATAAAAGAATGAACATCATCTTTGAAATGCAAGAGAAAGGCTATACTTTAAGATAGGAGTCTAGGAGTTATTTTGATTTTGGCCACCCGATGGCAGCAGTGTGTGTGCAAAGTTTCAGACTGATCCAGTGAAGAATTACATTACTGCACAATATTTTGTATCAAGTCTGCCAGGAGTTTGCCCAAATGTGCCGACTTGTTCAATTGATACATTTTCAAGTACATACAGTGGCAAGAAAAAGTATGTGAACTCTTTGAAATGACCTGGATTTCTGCATAAATCAGTCAAACAATTTGATATGATCTTCATCCAAGTCACAACAATAGACAATCACAGTGTGCTTAAACTAATAACACACAAATTATTGTATTTTTTTTGGTCTATATTGAATGCATAATTTAAACATTCACATTGTAGGTTGGAAAAGGTATGTGAACCCCTAGGCTAATTGGAGTCAGGAGTCAGCTAACTTGGAGTCCAATCAATGAGATGAGATTGGAGATGATGGTTTGAACTGCCCTATAAAAAACAAACTCAAAATTTGAGTCTGCTATTAACAGGAAGCATTGCCTTATGTGAACCATGCCTCGAACAAAAGAGATCTCAGAAGACCTAAGGTTAAGAAAAGCCTTGATGTTCATCAGTCCATGGAGTGGCCATCCTGCAAAGTGGCTGCAAGAGCACAGTGCAGAAAGCTCAACGAGGTTAAGAAGAATCCTAGAGTGTCAGCTAAAGACTTACAGAAATCTCTGGAACATGCTAACATCTCTGTTGACGAGTCTACAATATGTAAAACACAAAACAAGAATGGTGTTCATTGGAGGACATCACGGGAGAAGCCACTGCTGTCCAAAAAAACATTGCTGCACGTTTGAAGTTCGCAAAAGTGCACCTGGATGTTCTACACCGCTTCTGGAAAAATATTCTTTGGACAGATTAAACTAAAGTTGATTTGTTTGGAAGGAACACACAACACTATGTGTGGAGAAGTAAAGGCACAGCACACCAACATCAAAACCTCATCCCAAATGTAAAGTATGGTGGAGGGAGCATCCTGGTTTAGAGCTGCTTTGCTGCCTCACGGCCTGGACAGCTTGCTTTCATCGACGGGAAAATGAATCAAGACATTTTGCAGGAGAATGTAAGGCTATCTGTCCATCAATTGAAGCTCAACAGAATTTGGGTGATGCAACAGGACAACGACCCAAAACACAGAAGTAAATCAACAACAGAATGGCTTCAACAGAAGAAAATACGCCTTCTGGAGTGGCCCAGTCAGAGTCCTGACCTCAACCCGATTTAAAATGCTGTGGCATGACCTCAAGAGTGGTTCACACCAGACATCCTAAGAATTTTGCTGAACTAAAACAGTTTTGTAAAGATGAACAGTTCAAAATTCCTCCTGGCCGTTATGCAGGTCTGATCCGCAACTACAGAAAACATTTGGTTGGCTCACATTCTTTGGTTGGCTCACATTCTTTTTCCACTCAACACTGTGAATGTTTACACGGTGTGTTCAATAAGGACATGAAAACGTATACTTTTTTGTGTGTTATTAGTTTAAACAGACTGTGTTTGTCTATTGCTGTGACTTCGATGAAGATCAGATCAAATTTTATGACCAATTTATGCAGATATCCAGGTAATTCCAAAGTTTTCACATACTTTCTCTTGCCACTGTAACTATAGAGAACATACAAAAATTATAAGGTAATAAAAAATGTAAGTTTACACACTCCCAGGAATTTCATACATGATGGATCATTAGCTTTTACACTAACTTTCACACATCTAGATGGCCGGGCGGGGTGGGTGTGGAGCCAGAGACAGCAGTGGGGTCAAACTGAAGACCTCAGTTCCTACATTTGAACATAAAAATGGATTGTATCAAACAAAACTATGCTACATTTTATCTCTGGGACCCTCACGGTGACAAATCAGAGCAAGATTACCGAATGTAAGTACATTATTTACCTTCAGAGGTGAATGTATCAAACCAGTTGCCGTGATACATTTTTTGTTGTTGTTGTGCACTCTTCCCAAACAATAGCATGGCATTTTTTCACTATAATAGCTACTGTTAATTGGACACTGCAGTTAGATTAATACGAATTTAAGCTTTCTGCCCACATAAGACATGTCTATGTCCCGGAAAGTTGGCTGTTGTATACAACATAATTCTAGTCACATTAGCGCACGTTAGCAACAACTGTCCTGGTTAAGGGACACCCATCCCGTAGAGGTTAAAAAAATATGTGTAAGATGTCTGTTTCCCCAGCCACTTAGAGGCTATGACATTGACTCACTGACACACAGTAATGTGTGAGGATGTGAGGAGATAAACTACACACACAAATTTGGGTTCCTCAAGGGTTCTTTTGTAAGGATGATGGTTCTATGTGGAAGGAACCATAATGACTCAAAGAACCCTTTGAGTTCTTCAATGGTTCATTACAGTTCACAAAAGGTTTATTTGCTTTTTTCGTGACCATATCAATGTAGAGGAGCTCAGAATATTTTGGAGCGTCGTTTGCGCACAGAAACCATGAGTGGTGTGTCATTCCAGTTTATCTAATGTGTTGTGTTGTTCCATTACATGTTATATATGGCTACGGACATTGAGGGTGTCTTGTTAAAGACTCACTTATGGCATTGGGTCAATTGAGAACACTTGACTAAATCAGTCAGTGCTTCTCAAATCTCACCGCAGGAACCGCCAGCTGTTCCAGAGGTAGCTAACTTGATCAACTTGTCAATCAACACAATAATAACACCTATGGCATTTTAACAATATAATATTGCTGACAAGAATAAAAAAATTCTGAATGGTTATTTTAATTATGGTGGAAAATAAGTATTTGGTCAATAACAGGGCCTGGGCCTCCCGTGTGGCGCAGTGGTTAAGGGCGCTGTACTGCAGCGCCAGCTGTGCCATCAGAGTCCCTGGGTTCGCGCCCAGGCTCTCTCGTAACCGGCCCTGACCGGGAGGTCCGTGAGGCGACGCACAATTGGCCTAGCGTCGTCCGGGTTAGGGAGGGCTTGGTCTGTAGGGATGTCCTTGTCTCATCGCGCACCAGTGACTCCTGTGGCGGGCCGGGCGCAGTGCGCGCTAACCAAGGTTGCCAGGTGCACGGTGTAGCCTCCGACACATTGGTGCGGCTGGCTTCCGGGTTGGAAGTGTTAAGAAGCAGTGCGGCTGGTTGGGTTGTGTATCGGAGGACGCATGACTTTCAACCTTCGTCTCTCCCGAGCCCGTACGGGTGTTGTAGCGATGAGACAAGATAGTAGCTACTACAACAATTGGATACCACGAAATTGGGGAGAAAAAGGGGTACAAATTCAAAAAATAAATAAATAAATAACAGGGCCTGGACATGTACTGGCTTAAGGGGGACACGTCTGGCACTGCAGGATTTGAGTCCCTGGCGGCGTAGTGTGTTACTGATGGTAGGCTTTGTTACTTTGGTCCCAGCTCTCTGCAGGTCATTCACTAGGTCCCCCTGTGTGGTTCTGGGATTTATGCTCACCATTCTTGTGATCATTTTGACCCCACGGGGTGAGATCCTGCATGGAGGGAGATTATCAGTGGTCTTGTATGTCTTCCATTTCCTAATAATTACTCCCACAGTTGATTTCTTCAAACCAAGCTGCTTACCTATTGCAGATTCAGTCTTCCCAGCCTGGTGCAGGTGTCATGTATTGTCATGTTGTGTCTTTCTGTCCTTTCCTTTCACCCTGTCTCCCTCTGCTGGTCGTATTAGGTTACCTTTTCTCCCCCGCTTTCCCCCAGCTGTTCCTTGTCTCCTCTGACTACCTCATCCACCCCTTTTCCCACCTGTTCCCTTTTTCCCTCTGATTAGGTCCCTATATCTCTCTCTGTTTCTGCTCCTGTCTTTGTCGGATTCTTGTTTGTTGTGTTTCATGCCTGAACCAGACTATCCTCATGTTTGCTGTAACCTTGTCCTGTCCTGTCGGAATCTGCCGGTCTATCTGAGCCTACCTATGTTTGGTTATTAAAGAAGCTCTGTTTAAGTTAATTCGCTTTTGGGTCCTCATTCACTCACCGTAACAGAAGAATCCGACCAAGAATGGACCCAGCGACTTCGGATCCTCTCCACTCAGCCGTCGGGATCCAGGGAGCGATGCTAGGCAGACACGAGCAGGAATTGTCTGCTGCTCGACATGCCGTTGAGACCCTGGCCACCCAAGTCTCCAACCTCACAGAACAGGTTCACCATCTCCGCCTCGATCCACCGGCCACTTCCAGGGCTTTCGAATCTCCGGAGCCCAGAATCAATAACCCGCCGTGTTACTCTGGGGAGCCCACTGAATGCCGCTCGTTCCTCACCCAGTGTGATATTGTGTTTTCTCTCCAGCCCAACACTTACGCCAGGAGCACTGCTCGTGTCGCCTACGTCATATCTCTCCTCACTGGACGGGCTCGTGAGTGGGGCACGGCAATCTGGGAGGCAAGGGCTGAGTGTACTAACCAGTATCAGGACTTTAAGGAGGAGATGATACGGGTTTTTGATCGATCTGTTTTTGGGGAGGAGGCTTCCAGGGCCCTGTCTTCCCTATGTCAAGGCAATCGATCCATAACAGACTACTCTATTGAGTTTCGCACTCTTGCTGCCTCCAGTGGCTGGAACGAGCCGGCCTTGCTCGCTCGTCTTCTGGAGGGTCTCCGCGCAGAGGTAAAGGATGAGATTCTCTCCCGGGAGGTTCCTTCCAGCGTGGATTCCTTGATTGAACTCGCTATTCGCATTGAGCGACGGGTTGATCTTCGTCACCGAGCTCGTGGAAAGGAGCTCGCGCTCTCCGTTGCCCCCCTCTCCGCATCACTACCATCTTCCTCTGCCGGCTCGGGAGCTGAGCCTATGCAGCTGGGAGGTATCCGCATCTCGACTAAGGAGAGGGAACGGAGAATCACCAACCGCCTCTGTCTCTATTGCGGTTCTGCTGGTCATTTTGTCACTTCATGTCCAGTAAAAGCCAGAGCTCATCAGTAAGCGGAGGGCTACTGGTGAGCGCTACTACTCCTGTCTCTCCTTCAAGATCCTGCACTACCTTGTCGGTCCATCTACGCTGGACCGGTTCGTCAGCTTCCTGCAGTGCCTTAATAGACTCTGGGGCGGAGGGCTGTTTTATGGACGAGACCTGGGCTCGGGAACATGACATTCCTCTCAGACAGTTAAGGGAGTCCACGGCCTTGTTCGCCCTGGATGGTAGTCCTCTCCCCAGGATTCAGCGTGAGACGCTACCTTTAACCCTCACTGTTTCTGGTAATCATAGCGAAACCATTTCTTTTTTAATTTTTCGTTCACCTTTTACACCTGTTGTTTTGGGCCATCCCTGGCTAGTTTGTCATAATCCTTCCATTAATTGGTCTAGTAATTCTATCCTCTCCTGGAACGTCTCTTGTCATGTGAAATGTTTAATGTCTGCTATCCCTCCTGTTTCCTCTGTCTCTTCTTCACAGGAGGAGCCTGGTGATTTGACAGGGGTGCCGGAGGAATATCACGATCTGCGCACGGTGTTCAGTCGGTCCAGGGCCACCTCTCTTCCTCCACACCGGTCGTATGATTGTAGTATTGATCTCCTTCCGGGAACCACTCCCCCCCGGGGTAGACTATACTCTCTGTCGGCTCCCGAACGTAAGGCTCTCGAGGATTATTTGTCTGTAGCTCTTGACGCCGGTACCATAGTCCCCTCCTCCTCTCCCGCCGGAGCGGGGGTTTTTTTTGTCAAGAAGAAGGACGGGTCTCTGCGCCCCTGCATAGATTATCGAGGGCTGAATGACATAACAGTGAAGAATCGTTATCCGCTTCCTCTTATGTCTTCAGCCTTCGAGATCCTGCAGGGAGCCAGGTTTTTCACTAAGTTGGACCTTCGTAACGCTTACCATCTCGTGCGCATCAGGGAGGGGGACGAGTGGAAGACGGCGTTTAACACTCCGTTAGGGCACTTTGAATACCGGGTTCTTCCTTTCGGCCTCGCTAACGCTCCAGCTGTCTTTCAGGCATTAGTCAATGATGTCCTGAGAGACATGCTGAACATCTTTGTTTTCGTTTACCTTGACGATATCCTGATTTTTTCACCGTCACTCCAGATTCATGTTCAGCACGTTCGACGTGTCCTCCAGCGCCTTTTAGAGAATTGTCTTTTTGTGAAGGCTGAGAAGTGCACTTTTCATGCCTCCTCCGTCACATTTCTCGGTTCTGTTATTTCCGCTGAAGGCATTAAGATGGATCCCGCTAAGGTCCAAGCTGTCATTGATTGGCCCGCCCCTAAGTCACGCATCGAGCTGCAGCGCTTTCTCGGCTTCGCGAACTTCTATCGTCGTTTCATCCGTAATTTCGGTCAGGTGGCAGCTCCTCTCACAGCCCTTACTTCTGTCAAGACGTGCTTTAAGTGGTCCGTTTCCGCCCAGGGAGCTTTTGATCTCCTCAAGAATCGTTTTACATCCGCTCCTATCCTTGTTACACCTGACGTCTCTAGACAGTTCGTTGTCGAGGTTGACGCGTCAGAGGTGGGCGTGGGAGCCATTCTTTCTCAGCGCTCCCTCTCTGACGACAAGGTCCACCCATGCGCGTATTTTTCTCATCGCCTGTCGCCGTCGGAACGTAACTATGATGTGGGAAACCGCGAACTGCTCGCCATCCGGTTAGCCCTAGGCGAATGGCGACAGTGGTTGGAGGGGGCGACCGTTCCTTTTGTCGTTTGGACTGACCATAGGAACCTTGAGTACATCCGTTCTGCCAAACGACTTAATGCGCGTCAGGCGCGTTGGGCGCTGTTTTTCGCTCGTTTCGAGTTCGTGATTTCTTATCGTCCGGGCTCTAAGAACACCAAGCCTGATGCTTTATCTCGTCTCTTCAGTTCTTCAGTAGCCTCCACTGACCCCGAGGGGATTCTCCCTGAGGGGCGTGTTGTCGGGTTGACTGTCTGGGGAATTGAGAGGCAGGTAAAGCAA
The DNA here is from genome assembly GCF_057628025.1 of Oncorhynchus mykiss. NCBI lineage: Eukaryota > Metazoa > Chordata > Actinopteri > Salmoniformes > Salmonidae > Oncorhynchus > Oncorhynchus mykiss. Next base: position 56,767,088 of record NC_143027.1, on the reverse strand, counting down.
GCGCTCACTCACACTCCGTCGCCGCGCGCTTGTCCTAGGAACCTTCTTTTCGTTCCCGTTCCTACTCGTCTGGCCGTTCTTCAGTGGGCTCACTCTGCCAAGTTAGCCGGCCACCCTGGCGTTCGGGGTACGCTTGCTTCCATTCGCCAGCGTTTTTGGTGGCCCACCCGGGAGCATGACACGCGTCGTTTCGTGGCTGCTTGTTCGGTCTGCGCGCAGACTAAGTCCGGTAACTCTCCTCCTGCCGGCCGTCTCAGGCCGCTTCCCATTCCCTCTCGACCGTGGTCTCACATCGCCTTAGATTTTGTCACCGGACTGCCTTCGTCAGCGGGGAAGACTGTTATTCTTACGGTTGTCGATAGGTTCTCTAAGGCGGCTCATTTCATTCCCCTTGCTAAGCTTCCTTCTGCTAAAGAGACGGCACAAATCATCATCGAGAATGTTTTCAGAATTCATGGCCTTCCGTCAGACGTCGTTTCGGACAGAGGTCCGCAATTCACGTCTCAATTTTGGAGGGAGTTTTGCCGTTTGATTGGGGCTTCCGTCAGTCTCTCTTCCGGCTTTCACCCCCAGTCTAACGGTCAAGCAGAACGGGCCAATCAGACTATTGGTCGCATCTTACGCAGTCTTTCTTTTCGCAACCCTGCGTCTTGGTCAGAACAGCTCCCCTGGGCAGAATACGCCCACAACTCGCTTCCTTCGTCTGCGACCGGGCTATCTCCTTTTCAGAGTAGCCTCGGGTACCAGCCTCCGCTGTTCTCATCTCAGTTCGCCGAGTCCAGCGTCCCCTCCGCTCAGGCTTTTGTCCAACGTTGCGAGCGCACCTGGAAGAGGGTCAGGTCTGCACTTTGCCGTTATAGGACGCAGACTGTGAGGGCTGCTAATAAGCGTAGAACTAAGAGTCCTAGATATTGTCGCGGTCAGAGAGTTTGGCTCTCCACTCAGAACCTTCCCCTTAAGACGGCTTCTCGCAAGTTGACCCCGCGGTTCATTGGTCCGTTCCGTATTTCTCGGGTCATTAATCCTGTCGCAATTCGACTTCTTCTTCCGCGATACCTTCGTCGCGTCCACCCGGTCTTCCATGTCTCCTGTATCAAGCCCGTTCTTCGCGCCCCCGCTCGTCTTCCCCCCCCCCCCCCCATCCTTGTCGAGGGCGCACCCATCTACAGGGTCCGCAGGATTTTGGACATGCGTCCTCGGGGCCGTGGTCACCAGTACCTCGTAGATTGGGAGGGGTACGGTCCTGAGGAGAGGAGTTGGGTTCCCTCTCGGGACGTGCTGGACCGTGCGCTGATCGAGGATTTCCTCCGTTGCCGCCAGGTTTCCTCCTCGAGTGCGCCAGGAGGCGCTCGGTGAGTGGGGGGGTACTGTCATGTATTGTCATGTTGTGTCTTTCTGTCCTTTCCTTTCACCCTGTCTCCCTCTGCTGGTCGTATTAGGTTACCTTTTCTCCCCCGCTTTCCCCCAGCTGTTCCTTGTCTCCTCTGACTACCTCATCCACCCCTTTTCCCACCTGTTCCCTTTTTCCCTCTGATTAGGTCCCTATATCTCTCTCTGTTTCTGCTCCTGTCTTTGTCGGATTCTTGTTTGTTGTGTTTCATGCCTGAACCAGACTATCCTCATGTTTGCTGTAACCTTGTCCTGTCCTGTCGGAATCTGCCGGTCTATCTGAGCCTACCTATGTTTGGTTATTAAAGAAGCTCTGTTTAAGTTAATTCACTTTTGGGTCCTCATTCACTCACCGTAACAGCAGGTCTACAATTTTGTTTCTGGTATCCTTTGACAGCTCTTTGGTCTTGGCCATAGTGGGGTTTGGAGTGTGACTGTTTGAGGTTGTGGACAGGTGTCTTTTATACTGATAACAAGTTCAAACAGGTGCCATTAATACAGGTAACTAGTGGAGGACAGAGGAGCCTCTTAAAGAATACTTATTTGCAAATAAATTCATAAAAAAATCCTACAATGTGATTTTCTGGATTTTTTTTTCATTTTGTCTGTCATAGTTTAAGTGTACCTATGATGAAAATTACAGGCCTCTCTCATCTTTTTAAGTGGGAGAACTTGCACAATTGGTGGCTGACTAAATACTTTTTTGCCCCACTGTAGCTATGGTTACAAGTCAAGTAACCCCTATCTGGTACCTTTTAGAACAATTATTTTTAGTGTGTAGTATTCAGAGCTCTGAGTCATTTCAAGATATCTGAGAAATGTAATACAGAAACTCAACTGGAGGTTGATATGAATATAACACTGTGTGAAGGCCATAGGAAACCTATGTTGCGCTTGTAAAATAAAATAGTCACAGTGTATATTTATTTGACCTACGTGTAATTGAATGGTCTTTGTAATTAAATTACTATAGCTCAGCTTTCAACACCAGAGTACCCTCCAAGCTCATCATTAAGCTCGAAGCCCTGGGTCTGAACCCCGCCCTGTGCAACTGGGTCCTGGACTTCCTGACGGGCTGCCCCTAGGTGTTGAAGGTAGGAAACAACACCTCCACGTCACTTATCCACAACACTGGGGCCCCACAAGGATGCGTGCTCAGCCCCCTCCTGTACTCCCTGTTCACCCATGGTTGCATGGCCTGGCACGACTACAACACCATCATTAAATTTGCCGATGACACAACAGTGATAGGCCTGATCACCGACAATGATGAGACAGCCTATAGGGAGAAGGTGAGGGCCTTGGAAGTGTGGTGCAAGGAAAATAACCTCTCACTCAACGTCAACAAACAAATGAGCTGATTGTGGACTTCAGAAAACAGCAGAGGGAGCACCTCCCTATCCATATCGACAGGACCGCAGTGGAGAAGGTAGACACCTTCACATTCCTCAGCGTACACATCACTGATGTGTACCCCTAACTTGCGCTGATCAACTGGCAAGTTTCTTCACCGACATTTTCAACCTTAGGCTGAGTCTGTAATACCAACATGTTTTAAGCAGACCACCATAGTCTCTGTGCCCAAGAACACTAAGGTAATCTGCCTAAATGACTGCCGACCCGTAGGACTCACGTCTGTAACCATGAAGTGCTTTGAAAGTCTGGTTATGGCTCACATCAACACCGTTATCCCATAAACCCTAGACCCACTCCAATTTGCATACCACCCCAACAGATCCACAGATGATGCAAACTCTATTGCACTCCACACTGCCCTTTCCCACCTGGACAAAAGGAACACCTATGTGAGAATGCCATTCATTGATTACAGATCAGCGTTCAACACCATAGTTCCCTCAAAGCTCATCACTAAGCTAAGGACTTTGAGACTAAACACTAAACTCACTCTGCAACTGGATCCTGGACTTCCTGATGAGCCGCCCCCAGGGTAGGTAACAACACATCTGCCATGCTGATCCTCAACACGGGGGCCTCTCAGGGGTGCGTGCTCAGTCCCCTCCTGCACTCCCTGTTCACTCATGACTGCATGGCTTGGCAAGATTCCAACACCGTCATTAAATTTGCCGATGAAGGGCCTCCCGGGTGGCGCAGTGGTTAAGGGCGCCAGCTGCGCCACCAGAGACTCTGGGTTCGCGCCCAGGCTCTGTCGTAACCGGCCGTGACCAGGTTTGGCCGGTAGGGAAATCCTTGTCTCATCGCGCACCAGCGACTCCTGTGGCGGGCCGGGCACAGTGCGCGTTAACCAAGGTTGCCAGGTGCACAGTGTTTCCTCCGACACATTGGTGCGGCTGGCTTTCGGGTTGGATGGCGCTTTGTTAAGAAGCAGTGCGGCTTGGTTGGGTTGTGTATCGGAGGACGCATGACTTTCAACCTTCGTCTCTCCCGAGCCCGTACGGGAGTTGTAGCGATGAGACAAGATAGTAGCTACTAAAAAACAATTGGATACCACGAAATTGGGGAGAAAAAGGGGTACAAATTCAAAAAATAAATAAATAAATAACAGGGCCTACAGGGGTAAAATTCACACAAAAAAAAAAAATATATATATATATATTTTAATTGCCGATCAGTGACAACGATGAGACAGCCTATAGGGAGGAGGTCAGAGACCTGGCCGTGTGGTGCCAGGACAACAACCTCTCCCTCAACGTGATCAAGACAAGGGAGATGATTGTGGATTACAGGAAAAGGAGGACCGAGATTCTCATCGACGAGGTGGTAGTGGAGCAGGTTGAGAGCTTCAAGTTCCTTGGTGTCCACATCACCATCAGACTATCATGGTCCAAACACACCAAGACAGTCGTGAAGAGGGCATGACAAAGTCTATTCCCCTCAGGAGACAAAGGATTTGGCATGGGTCCTCACATCCTCAAAAAGTTCTACAGCTGCACCATCGAGTGCATCCTGGTTGCATCACTGCCTGGTATGGCAACTGCTCGGCCTCCAACCGCAAGGCTCTATGAGAGGGTAGTGCGTACAGTCCAGTACATCATTGGGGCTTCCTGCAATCCAGGACCTCTATACCAGGCGATGTCAGAGGAAGGCCCTAAAATTTGTCAAAGACTCCAGCCACCCTAGTCATAGACTGTTCTCTCTGCAACCGCACGGCAAGCGGTTTTGGAGTGCCATGTCTAGGTCCAAAATACTTCTTAACAGCTTCTACCCCCAAGCCATAAGACTCCTGAACAGCTAATCAAATGGCTACCCAGACTATTTGCATTGCCCCCCCCCCCCCTTTTATGATGCTGCTACTCTGTTTATTATCTATGCATAGTCACTTTAACTCTATTTGGCTCGGCACCTAAAACCCTGACAAAATTTTACAGATGCACAATTGAGATCATCCTGTCAGGCTGTATCATCGCCTGGTACAGCAACTGCACCGTCTGCAACTGCAGGGCTCTCCAGAGGGTTGTGCAGTCTGCCCGACGCATTACTGGGGCAAACTACCTGCCCTCCAGGACACTTACAGCATCCGATGTTACAGGAAGGCCAAAAGGAGCATCAAGGACAACAAACACCTGAGCCACTGCCTGTTCACCCCGCTATCATCCAGAAGGCAAGGTCAGGACAGGTGCATCAAAGCTGGGAGTATCTGCTAGAGACGGAAAAACAGCTTCTATCTCAAGGCCATCAGACTGTTAAATAGCAATTCCTAGTACATTAGAGGCTGCTGCCTTATATACATAGACTTGAAATCACTGGCCACTTTGATAATGGAACACTAGTCACATGAATAATGTTTACATATTTTGCATTACTCATCTCATATGTACAGTATATACTGTATTCTATCCTATTCTACTGCATCATAGTCGATGCCGCTCTGACATTGCTCATCCAGATATTTATATATTCTTAATTCCATTCCTTTACTTTAGATTGTGTGTATGGTTAGATATGACTTGTTCGATATTACTGCACTGTTGGAGCTCGAAACACAAGCATGGGTCAGGGCAGGCAGAACCGGGAATACTAGAAAATGGGAACTATAGAAAAGACAGGAGCAAGGGGGAAAACACTGGTTGGCTTGACTAACAAAACGAACTGGCAACAGACAAACAGAGAACACGTGTATAAATACACAGGGGATAATGAGGGGAGATGGGAGACACCTGGTGGGGGGTAGAGACAAGCACAAAGACAGGCGATACACATCAGGGTGTGACATTTACAATGACAGTAATGAAGTAATTATAAATAACATACAATTAACTCTTGGGCATTGCATTCATTTTCCCATAATAATGCCTGAAACAGGTTCACTCTCACTGCTATTGGGACGTCAGCTTTCTGGCTGATAAGCTACATAATTGAGACGGATTACGGTGCCTCTTTTAGGTCACTCTCCGGTCACCAAAGCATGCCGAGGTCCAAAGCTCTCATTGAGAACTGGTCACTGTGTGTTTCCATGCATGGGGTTTGGACTAATTAGACCCCAATGAATGGGCGGAAGTCCTACAAAACGAGGTGTAGGTTACTACCCCGTGCACAATGGACTCCAAACTCTTTTAAATCCTTAATGGAAATCATTTATCATGCCTATGGCGTATGACCTCCACCCTTTTGTGTTGTCATGTTGAATATTCTGCCCGTATTTCACACCGCTCAATGCCTAATTTAAAACATGCACAAAATCCTCTACATCATGTTGAAGAGCACCCATCTCACTAAATCTTTGATGAGGTCAAGCAGACACCCAGAAAATCTGAAGAAAGGATGGTGTGAAACAGGGTTGAAGGAATGATACATTTATCACTTGATATTTCCATCCCCCTTTCTATCAAAAAGACACTTAAACTCTAGACCATTTGTTTGTAGCATTTACAGGTGTAATATTCAGCATGCTTAATAAATAGAATACATCCCATTATGGATGAATCACAGACGCTGCCGGTGAACCCTGTGTTTGTTATGCTGGTGACCCTGTTGCTCCCATCCTCGCATAATTGCTCCTGTAGTCCCTTAGAGTGCAGGCAATAATAGGTGCTGAGTGAAAGGCGGGGGAGCTGCATTTGCCACAATGAGGAAGAATGCCTCTCAGCTCTCGCCACCAGTGGCAGCCCACTGGGCAAAAACTGGTTGAATCAATGTTGTTTCCACGTAATTTCAACAACAACAAAAAATGTGATGACGTTGAATCAACGTAGGAAACTGACTGGATTTGCAAAAAGTCCTCAACGTAAGGGAATTCCGTAATTTTTTCTACCAACTTTAAAACTAAATCCAAAGTCATGGGGATATTTATTTGTTGATTTCACGTTGAATTCCCCTATAGTGAACTCAGCCAAATGTAAATCAAAAATAGACATTGAACTGAAGTCTGTGTAGCCAGAAATACTGAGGAGTATTTTTGTTTTGTTTTTGCTAAATCTAATTGGGTGGGCCTGGCAGGGCCTGGCTCCCTTTTTATTTATTTATTTATTTTACCTTTATTTAACCAGGTAGGCAAGTTGAGAACAAGTTCTCATTTACAATTGCGACCTGGCCAAGATAAAGCAAAGCAGTTCGACAGATACAACGACACAGAGTTACACATGGAGTAAAACAAACATACAGTCAATAATACAGTATAAACAAGTCTATATACAATGTGAGCAAATGAGGTGAGATAAGGGAGGTAAAGGCAAAAAAGGCCATGGCGGGAAAGTAAATACAATATAGCAAGTAAAACACTGGAATGGTAGTTTTGCAATGGAAGAATGTGCAAAGTAGAAATAAAAATAATGGGGTGCAAAGGAGCAAAACAAATAAATAAATTAAATACAGTTGGGAAAGAGGTAGTTGTTTGGGCTAAATTATAGGTGGGCTATGTACAGGTGCAGTAATCTGTGAGCTGCTCTGACAGTTGGTGCTTAAAGCTAGTGAGGGAGATAAGTGTTTCCAGTTTCAGAGATTTTTGTAGTTGGTTCCAGTCATTGGCAGCAGAGAACTGGAAGGAGAGGCGGCCAAAGAAAGAATTGGTTTTGGGGGTGACTAGAGAGATATACATGCTGGAGCGTGTGCTACAGATGGGAGATGCTATGGTGACCAGCGAGCTGAGATAAGGGGGGACTTTACCTAGCAGGGTCTTGTAGATGACATGGAGCCAGTGGGTTTGGCGACGAGTATGAAGCGAGGGCCAGCCAACGAGAGCGTACAGGTCGCAATGGTGGGTAGTATATGGGGCTTTGGTGACAAAACGGATTGCACTGTGATAGACTGCATCCAATTTGTTGAGTAGGGTATTGGAGGCTCCCTAGTGGGTGGGCCAGCGTCCACCGAGGCCCACCCATGCCTACGCCCCTGCTATGCTCAGTGGGAGCTGCTCTCATCTCTTCAGTCTGATTCTGCCAGTATTACCCCCCCCCCCCCCCCCCGACCCATCCCCATTCATTTCCTCATTAATAAGTCTGTCTGTGTCACTGTGTTATTTAAAGCCAGAGATCCTCCCTTGCTCTGTTAGAGCCACTGGGTTGCATCTGTCTGCTTCGCTCTCTCTGTGTGTGTGTGTGCGTGTGCGTCGTGTGCGTGTGTGCGTGCCTGAGTGAGTACGCGCAGGCAAGCGATCGAGCCAGTGAGTGAGCAAGCGAGAGAGAGAGAAAGGGAAAAAGAAAGCAATCGAGAGGGAGAGAGCGAATCGGAGTGCGAGTGCAAGACAAAGCTATGAAATTAATCCGAGCTATATGCCTCCTGCTTCTTTGTCCAGCTTTGAGCCTCAACACTAGGTAAGTCTAAAATATGAATGGTCTATTATTCTTACTTCACCTTCAATGATTCTGAAAGAAAGGGGGATGGTGAATGCAGAATGGCTAATCATAGAAGATACTAATCTTTAGCTCCGGCCAGTCCTGCGAAATAGGTTAGGCAGCCTGGGTTCTGGCGGGAGATGCATCTGTGCTGATCATGATGTTCTGAGGCAGTAGACTGAAGGCAAAATAAAGCTTTATCTGTTGAACTATTCTCTGTGTTAAACTGAAAGAGATATGTCTTTGGTGGTGAAATTCACTGGCTAAAAATGCTTTGGAATTGTGTATGCATCGCTTACTGGGATTTGCAGCAGTTCTTGTCTCCGGCTTGCTGGAAAGGAGCAAGTTAAGTCAGAGAAGGAACTAAAGAAGGAACTGGGCTGCTCAGAATATTGCAATTTCTTGAGAGCGAGAGAGAGAGGGGGAGAGAAAGAGAGAGAGAGAGAGAGAGAGAGAAAGAGAGAGAGAGGGAGAGAAAGAGAGAGAGAGAGAAAGAGAGAGAGAGAGAGTGAGAGTGTGTGTGTGTGTGTGTGTGTGTGTGTGTGTGTGTGTGTGTGTGTGTGTGTGTGTGTGTGTGTGTGTGTGTGTGTGTGTGTGCAGAATAATGCATTGGGGGGAATAGAAGGAGGAGGAGGGGATAGAGGAGGAGGAGAGGCGAGAGAAATGGAGAGATGAGTCGACGTGCAGTGAGGAGGGAGGTTTTAATGATTAATTAAACCATTGATAAAATCATTCCTCTTTCAAACGAGTGCCTGAACACTACTCCCATTACTGGGGTCTTTGTGAACGATAAGCCAAGGTTGTCAGAGAGTCTTAAATATGGCTTAAAGACAGATACACATTATAAAACTTGCACTCCTCTCATTGCAGTTTTGTCTACTTTGACCTGATGGAATTTTAGCTTGGGTTGGTAGACCTCTCTACAAGTGTGCTCCTAAGTGATGAATGTAGTGGCAGAAGATACGTGGAACAGAGACATAGACACATAGACAATCAATGCATCGGCACATTTTGCAGAGCCCTGAGAGATTTGAATAAGCTAATTTGGTGATGCTGGAGATTCCGTTGAAAGCACAGCTTATATTGGATTATGAATATGTTGATGAATGTTCGAAGTTTGGATTGTGTTTTACGAAGTTGAATGAGATACACTACATGACCAAAAGTATGTGGACACCTGTACTTCGAATATCTCATTCCAAAATCATGGGCATTAATATGGAGTTGGTCCCTCCACTCTTATGGGAAGGCTTTCCACTAGATGTTGGAACATTGCTGCAGGGACTTGCTTCTGTTCAGCCACAAGAGGTCGGGCACTGATGTTGGGCGATTAGCTCTGGCTCACAGTCGGCGTTCCAATTCATCCCAAAGTTGATTGATGGGATTGAGGTCAGGGCTCTGTGCAGGCCAGTCAAGTTTCTTCCACTCTGATCTCGACAAACCATTTCTGTATGGACCTCGCTTTGTGCATGGGGGCACTGATTTGCCTAGTTAAATAAAGGTTAAATATTTTTTTTTTTTTAAATAGCCATACTGAAACAGGAAAGGGTCTTCCCCAAACTGTTGCCTGGAAGCACAGAATCGTCTATAATATCATTGTATACTGTAGCGTTAAGATTTCCCTTCACTTGAACTAAGGGGCCTAGCCCGAACCGTGAAAAACAGCCCCAAACCATTATTCCTCCTCCGCCAAACTTTACAGTTGGCACTATCCATTGGGGTATTTAGCGTTCTCCTTGTTGAAAAGAGTCTCCTATGACAGTGCCACGTTGAAAGTCACTAAGGTCTTCAGTAAGGCCATTCTACTGCAAATTTTTGTCTATGGAGATCACATGGCTGTGTGCTCGATTTTATACCCCTGTCAGAAATGGGTGTAGCTGAAATAGCTGAATCCACTAATTTGAAGGGGTATCCACATACTTTTGTATATATAGTGACATATAGTGTAAATGTGTAAATGACCCCAATGAGACACTTGAAGTCATGATTAAGTGACTGACTGACTGGCTGCTTGATTGACAGATTAGCTAATAACTTATATGTAACAAGTGGCATTAATGTGTCAGAGGCTCAATGGATGTGTTAAGCTTATAAAGATATTTATAAAGATATACAGTTGAAGTCTGAAGTTTAAATACACCTTAGCCAAAAACATTTAAACTCCATTTTTCACAGTTCCTGACATTTAATCCTAGTAAAAATACCCTGTCTTAGGTCAGTTAGGATCACCACTTTATTTTAAGAATGTGAAATGTCAGAATAATAGTAGAGATAATGACTTGTTTCAGATTTGATTTCTTTCATCACATTCCCAGTGGGTCAGAAGTTTACATACACTCAATTAGTATTTGGTAGCATTGCCTTTAAATTGTTTAACCTGGGTCAAACGTTTCAGGTAGCCTTCCACAAGCTTCCCACAATAAGTTGGGTGAATTTTGGCCCATTCCTCCTGACAGAACTCGTGTAACTGAGTCAGGTTTGTAGGCCTCCTTGCTTGCACATGCTTTTTCAGTTATGCCCACAAATGTTCTATAGGATTGAGGTCAGGGCTTTATGATGGCCACTCCAATACCTTCATTTTGTTGTCCTTAAGCCATTTTGCCACAACTTTGGAAGTATACTGGGGGCCATTGGCCATTTGGAAGAACCATTTGCGACCAAGCTTTAACTTCCTGACTGATGTCTTGAGATGTTGCTTCAATATAGCCACATAATTTTCCATCCTCACGATGCTGCCACCCCTGTGCTTCAGGGTCGGGATGGTGTTCTTCGGCTTGCAAGCCTCCCCCTTTTTCCTCCAAACATAACGATGGTCATTATGGCCAAACAGTTCTATTTTTGTTTCACCAGACCAGAGTCCCCATGTGCAGTTGCAAACTGCAGTCTTGAATTTTTATGGCGGTTTTGGAGCAGTGGCGTCTTCCTTGCTGAGCGGCTTGTCAGGTTATGTCGATATAGGACTCGTTTTACTGTGGATATAGATACATTTTGTACCTGTTTCCTCCAGCATTTTCACAAGGTCCTTTGCTGTTGTTCTGGGATTTATTTGCACTTTTCGCACCAAAGTACGTTCATCTCTAGGAGACAGAACGCGTCTCCTTCCGGAGCGGTATGACGGCTGCGTTGTCCCATGGTGTTTATACTTGCGAACTATTGTTTGTACAGATGAACGTGGTACCTTTAGCCATTTGGAACCAGGATGAACCAGACTTGTGAAGGTCTACACATTTTTTTCTGGGGTCTTGGCTGATTTCTTTTGATTTTCCCATGATCTCAAGAAAAGAGGCACTGAGTTTGAAAGTGGGCCTTGTAATAGATCCACAGGTACACCTCCAATTGAGTGAAATTATCAGAAGCTTATCAGAAACTTCTAAAGCCATGACATAATTCTCTGGAATTTTGCGAGCTGTTTAATGGCACAGTCAATTTATTCATGTAAACATCTGACCCACTGGAATTGCGATACAGTGAAATATAAGTGAAACAATCTGTCTGTAAACAATTGTTCGAAAAATGATTTGTGTCATGCACAAAGTCGTTGTCCTAACCGACTTTCAGAAACTATAGTTTGTTAACAAGACATTTGTGGAGTGGTTGAAAAACTAGTTTTAATGACTCAAACCTAAGTGTAGGTAAACTTCCCGAATTCAACTGTGCCTATATACGGCCCTGACACCATTTTCTTCCCTTGAGAGTCCTCCATAATTGGCCAAATAATGACCATTTTGTGCAAAAACCCCAATTTTGACAGGCACACTCTGCCCATTTGGGATTTGCCAGAACTACCCTATGGCCAGTCCATTTCTGTATATGGCTCTGACCTAGACTAATTCAGTGGTCCCTAAGCAGGTATCACTACTAGACAAATCTGGCCGTGTCTAGACTTGACAGTTCATGCAGCTTTAGTATTTTGATCATAGAGTTCTGATCATGGAATTCTGAACGCATCTATCTACACCTACGGTGTGCGTCCAAATTCCCTTTTCCCACGCTATATTCAGTTTACAGTATGCATTCTACAAATGGTGGAATAGGTGCACAACAATAATAACACAATAACAACTGATGGCACCAGCTAACTACTGTAGCCAACTAGCCAGCTAACCTCTGTAGCAAGCCAGCAAGCTAGCAAGCAACGCTAAAGGGATTACAAACGGGTTAGCATAATAGTTTTGGTAAATATTTGAGGCCAGTCAGCATGTTCCTCACACTCTAGGAATGTATTTCCTTCAAATGGTATAATGAAAAGACACCTCTCGGTCCCAAAACACACGTTTTCTGGAGACTTGTGGTAGGAGTGTTGATGACGTCAGCCACTGAATGCGCTTTCGGTAGCCTGATTGCGACCAGACTGAGGAGAACTCTGCAAAAAAATGCTTCTCAGACCACCTCCTGAAGTGGCCTGCCAGATCTGAACACAATCAGACCACAAAGCGACTTTTGTGAGTCTAGACCCATCTTTTCAACGCTATCTTCGTATTCTGAAAGCAGAAGTCAAACGTAAGTGTCAAATGTGGACACAACCTCTGAATAAACTGATCTCAATATGCTGAGTAATGGTACCAGAGGAATTATATTCCGGTTGCTAATTGACAAAAAAGGTGTCATGTTGACTTTTTGGTTTACGAAATGAATTGAAGTACATTGATGTGTGCATGAAGTATTATATTGTAGCATTCTATTATAGTGTAAACAAACGCAAAAATCGTAAATGTGTTTTCATGAAGGTTCTTACTGCTAAACCTCCCCACAAACAAACAACACTAGCGGTTTTCTTATGATCAAATACATCCAGACCAGTTGCTTATGCAGCTTTACTGACCTCTAATTGATTATTTTACCAAGCAGCACATTACTGCTGCTTGAGAGGATGTGGTTCATACAAGTGTTCCCCACTTACAGTAGTGTCCTGCTGAGATTGAGGCTATCCTAATATGGACACCATAGGGTTAATAACATCCTGATCAGGACTACAGTTTGTATGTGTGTCAGTAACATACACAATGTGTTTAGTCTTTAGCCCCAAACCTGGTCCAAGTGGCCCACAATGTGTGTTGGATAATTATGAAGAGTAGGTCTTGAGCTTCTTATTTTAAATTTTTTTATTTTGCGAAACTTAGCAAAAAAAGAAACGTTCCTTTTTCAGGACCCTGTCTTTCAAAGATAATTCGTAAAAATCCAAATAACTTCACAGATCTTAATTGTAAAGGGTTTAAACACTGTTTCCCATGCTTGTTCACTGAACCATAAAAAATAATGAACATGCACCTGTGGAACGGTCGTTAAGACACTAACAGCTTACAGACGGTAGGCAATTAAGGTCACAGTTATGAAAACATAGGACACTAAAGGCCTTTCTACTGACTCTGAAAAACACCAAAAGAAAGATGCCCAGGGTCCCTGCTCATCTGCGTGAACGTGCCTTAGGCATGCTGCAAGGAGGCATGAGGACTGCAGATGTGGCCAGGGCAATAAATTGCAATGTCCGTACTGTGAGACGCCTAAGACAGTGCTACAGGGAGACAGGACAGACAGCTGATTGTTCTCGCAGTGGCAGACCACCTGTAATAACACCTGCACAGGATCGGTACATCCGGGACAGGTACAGGATGGCAACAACAACTGACCGAGTTACACCAAGAACGCACAATCCCTCCATCAGTGCTCAGACTGTCTGCATGCAATAGGCTGAGAGAGGCTGGACTGAGGGCTTGTAAGCCTGTTGTAAGGCAGGTCCTCACCAGACATCACCGGCAACAACGTTGCCTATGGGCACAAACCCACCGTTGCTGGACCAGACAGGACTGGCAAAAAGTGCTCTTTACTGACGAGTCGCGGTTTTGTCTCACCAGGGTTGATAGTCGGATTCGCGTTTATTGTCGAAGGAATGAGCGTTACACCGAGGCCTGTACTCTGGAGAGGGATCGATTTAGAGGTGGAGGGTCTGTCATGGTCTGGGGCGATGTGTCACAGCATCATCGGACTGAGCTTGTTGTCATTGCAGGCAATCTCAATGCTGTGCATTACAGGGAAGACATCCTCCCTCATGTGGTACCCTTCCTGCAGGTTCATCCTGACATGACCCTCCAGCATGACAATTTCACCAGCCATACTGCTTGTTCTGTGCGTGATTTCCTGCCAGACAGGAATGTCAGTGTTGACAGGAATGTCAGTGTGCCTGGATCTCAATCCCTCCCAGAAATGTCCGGGAACTTGCAGGTGCCTTGGTGGAAGAGTGTGGTAACATCTCACAGCAAGAACTGGCAAATCTGGTGCAGTCCATGAGGAGGAGATGCACTGCAATACTTAATGCAGCTGGTGGCCACACCAGATACTGACTGTGACTTTTGATTTTGACCCCCCCTTTGTTCAGGGACACATTATTCAATTTCTGTTAGTCACAGGTCTGTGGAACTTGTTCAGTTTATGTCTCAGTCGTTGAATCTTGTTATGTTCATACAAATATTTACGTTAAGTTTGCTGAAAATAAACGCAGTTGACAGTGAGAGGGCGTTTCTTTTTTTGCTGTGTTCACATTCTCAGATTTAAAAACAACAAAGCGGCCACCCCACCAGTTGTTTTGTTATACAGCTGAGGGATGGGGCTAGGGAAATGTAACCCCTCTCAATTTCACAAGCAGTGGTCTTGATGGAAGAACTGACAGTCCATGACACCCAATAAAGAGGTTTAACCATATTTTGAAGCTTTACACACTTGTTTTAGAAAAAAACAAGTTCTAATTATAATGAATTGGTATCAAGAATTTAAATGACCACTGAAAATTCTAAAGGCTTCCCTCCCAGAATGTAGCTTTAAGATTCTGGTGGCCAAACACCTATAACATAATATTTTTTTCTAGATAGAATTATTTGATAGTACTTTGGATATCTCAACGATTTTATGGAGCAGAATTGTTGGTTGATGTCAAAATTGGCACATAGTTGACCAGGGAGAAAGTAACTGTATAGAATTGATTAGGGGAAATTCAACCCACTTTTGCCACACTTCCTCATTGTATCTGATTTGGCTGAGAGTACTGTGGCTGTTCCTGAGTGTGTGTGTGTGCGTGTGTGTGTATTTGTGTGTGTGTGTGAGTATATATTTACGCATGAGCGCCTGTGGCTGCTCACTACTCACTACAATGCAGTCTAGCCAATTCGCCATTCATGTCTTTGCAAAGTCTCTTTTATGGTATTTACACAAAAGTTCTTAATTATTGACACTAACTTTGATGTTTCCTACCTAGGCAACCATGTCTGGTAAATGCCGGTGTCCATTGGGACCTCCATAACATTAAATATCTAGCTACTGGCCCGCAATTAAAGACTGCCGACATCCTTGGATTATACTCTACATGTCACAAAGACAGGGCCTGCATTGCTTAGTCTCTTCACATCTGGCTGTAAACACTAAACCTATTGCATTTTAAGTTATTTCTTTGATGTTGGATAGGGTGGGGCAATAAAGAGGAACGCGGTTTATGACTGAGATTAACAATGGGAGCCTGGCAGTAGCTGTAATAGCCTGATAATACATGCTAATATCCAGTAGGTCATCTTGCTGAAAGGTGATGGGGAATCGAATAGGTCCTTTTGCAATGAGAGCATAATGACCTAGCAGCTATAAATGACAGTCGGTGGCTACTCACCTGATGGGTATCAGAAGCTTCCCATTGAAATGACGGACTACATTTCTAATTTGCCAAGATACAGTATTTTCTGTGGCTAAGAAATGTAATCTTTCTGTATCTCTGAAAATTTTTAATCTTTCCCGAGAGTAACCCCAATTTGCCCGTCATTAATCCCCAAAGCCCTCGATGGCCGTCTAACCATGACAGATTCCTCCATATTTGTGGAATGCGTCATACTTATTGAGATCATATAACGGAGATAAATCTTATTTAACAAAAACGTTTGACTATAATATTATGTTTAGGCCTGCTTGTCTTTGGTTTACAACTTATTTCATAACTAATTGTGCATACGTCATGTTCATGGCTAACAGCAAGCATTTACTCTCTAAAGCAGTGTTTCCAAAACCTATTCCCCCCCCCCCCCCCCCCCACCACCTACCCCCAGCTAGCTGGAATTGTGCTATAGATAGTCAATTGTATTACCTATTAAGTAATTTTATAAAACAATCACATTTTACTTAAAAGAAACAATCCCTTCTTGCAACATGGTAAAAAAATCAACCCCAAGAATGTTATTTTGTTTCTTTAAATGTTTCCCACCCCCTTAACTCTTGTGTATGGGTTTTGTTCAAATTGGGCCCTTGATCGAATTGGCCCTTTTGTGTAGTTCTAAGCAATGTTTGACAGAGAAGAAAAGCAGTGATTGACTAGACCAGAGGGTGAAGTCCAGGGCATCCTGTGAATTAGACTGAACTATTGACAGCGGCAAGATGGTAACGATAATAATTATATGCATTGATGGACTGTGCATGCTTGGCCGGGGGTAATGACCAAAGAGATCACCTCGTCTCATCGACCGCTATTGTTCAGCACCTGAGGTATTGAAAGGTAAATGTGAGTGTAGTGGTGCTTGCTAGCCTTCACTTTGTCTATCATCAGGAAGCGGCTTTGGCTCCTCTGCCAAGTAGTTTTAAGTTGTCTCTTTGTGATTACGGAGTGAAGGGTCCATCATTATTTTAATGAAATGCTCTGCTTGATTTATAACACAAGCATTTGGGAGACTGGTTTGTTGGATTGACATCTTGCTCAAATACTCATATATTTTGCACAGTAGCAATTCGGGACAATAGTGGACGTTTTAGCCGTTGAGGGGGGGGGGGGGGGGGTCTTAGTTGACATAATTAATTGTTTTAATCTCATACCATGGATAATTTTGCTATTTGGTTTGGCATTTTAGGACCTCTTTAGGTAGAAAAAAAGTATATTTCTAATGATTTGATAATATATTGAATTTGGCCTTATAAATACATTGAATAACACATTAATAAATGGCAAAAAAAGACAGTCAAAAATGTATCATAAGAAATAAGGTTTTGACGTTTCTGTCCTATATCTAGCTCACATATTTAACCCCCTTTATTTGGCACAAATTTACCTGCATACTTCCATTCATTTGTATGGGTTACCTTTAGACGAGTACCGTGACACTTGTGGGGGTCATAGAGTAAAATGGAGAGCACCATCGTGAGTCTCCACTTTCTATAGGCCGTTCAGATGCTACAGAACTTTACGTGAGAAGACTGATTTTTGGGATGTCTCCTGGTCTGACAAACAGCGTTGTAGCTCTGCCACTTTCCATCGCAGATCTAGAAGGGCGACAGAGGCGGATGCGGTGGATTGAGACGCAGATGCAAAAAAAATAAAAACAGTTTGCTTAAATTTACGGAATTTCACGGGGATTTTTTTATTATGTTACTTACACATGGTTTCTTCAGTTGTCCCCATAGGATAACCCTTTTTGGTTCCAGGTAGAATCCTCCACCTTTCTTTTCTAAGACTGACACACCGGTGTGTCAATAGACTAGGGTTTACGCGCTGAAGGAAAGACTACCGTTAAGTAGCAGCTTGGCAGGGAACTGTTCGGTGTTGGATGTCACCTGTTGTAATTGATAAGTTGTTAAATGGGGAGATCTTTTTTTTAACCCTTTACTGCATGGTGTTGCAATATGGCAAAAATAAATAAATAAATAAATACAAACACAATAACTTTTTACAGAAGTGTGTGTGTGTGTGTGTGTGTGTGTGTTGGGGGTGGGGGGTGGGGGGCATAGGCAGATGATAGTGACTGCATTTCAAGTGGGAGGGGCCTGGTCATAGGAAAATTACAGTGAAATCATAATCATAACAATATTTGTTATATATGCGTGGATTAAACCGTTATGTTTAATATTCATAACATTATAATAATGATCATATTATTTATGAAAAAAGAAAAGAATATCCAGAGTAAATATTTTATTTTGATCTTTTACAAGAAAACACAATTTCAGAGAGTGTGAATGAATAAAAACAATAAAATTATAACTCAAACAGCACATTTCCATAAGAAAAACACATTTCTTATGTTTTTAGTGATTGGAGATTGCAAAAATCCCAAAATTACACTTACATTTTTTCCCCCTCAAAAATGTAATTTAATGAGGAAAACTTTTTTGCATGGTTCTATTATAATGCATGCAGTAGAGGGTTAATTCGATTGAAGATTGCCTCTATGATTAGATTTTTTTAATGCGCATTACCATTGTAAACAAAGCCCGAGAGCTTTTAACCCCAATGCCACAGCTCGAGACGGCCGGCCTGATTTCTTTTCTTGTCGTCATATGATTTCATAAATGCAGAGGCAGGGTAGGTCTCGAGCCCCGAGATGAGAAAAATGACATTTGTGTAAGACGGTAATGTCCTTATAGTGTGAGGCAAGATGTGAATGATAATTGAAATTCAAAGACACGGGGTAATTGGTGTGCCATGGCAACCACATTGGCCACATGACAGTAATGAAGTGGGCCACAATAAATAGAACCTTTGGTAGCTCCCGTCCAATGAGAAATTAATTAGAGGACACCATGATACTGTCATTTGGTATTCAAGGCCATACGTGACGTAACACACCAAGTTTGTTTGCGCCCAATCTTCTTGCAAGACATTTGATATGACCGCTTCTTTGTTACTCAAATAAAGTTACAGTGAATAACTCCTTTGGTCCTTTGGTCTTTGGCCTTTGGAAACGAGAAGTTTTCCCGTCAAATGTTATCTGCATTTGCTTTTGTGTCTAAGATATCCTTAATGATGTTTTCTTGTGAGCTCGATGTTGAGGAATGGATGTGAACTATACAGACGTGCCAAGCAGGCTTTATTGCTGAAGGTATAAACAAAGATCAATACACATTATAGAGCAGGATTGTCCTCTTCATGCTGCTGCTGAGTGTAATAACATAGTAATGGGATTCTAAGGGTCAAATAAATAAATAAGTCAGAGGATTTTCTATTGGGAGAGATGGAAGCAAGCAGGCAAAAAGGGAGGAAAGAATATGCAGGGAGCTATTCTTCGAAGTTAGTGAATGGTGCATTCAAAATGTAATGTTGAAGAGCCCTGCTCAAGGAGAATATTGCTGATGTCAAGCTTTGCTTCAAATTAAATCCTGGCAAAAAACAAAGCTACGCAAAAGAGGGGAATGATTCATTTGAAACATGTTGGCTGGAGTTCTACTGTTATCTATTGCCAGGGAAGGAAAGTTGTGACACGGCGGGAGAATTCAGACAGCCTTGACTCCTTCAAGACACTGTTACATGTCTTTGTCTGTTGGAGTACGTCGCTCCGATCGCTCAGGTCTCATGGCAGCGTACAAAGACCACAGGGGCGAGTGGCTACACAGGCAGGTCGTTGGTTGTTTTTAGTCAAACATCAATCAACCCATCAGTGTCACTCCCGAGGCCCCGCGAGGGTGAATGCACTTTCTGACATTCGGCGTGACGCTTAATGTCATTCCAGTGTGTCGAATCCTGAAGGGCAAAGCTGTGTTATGGAGACTGTGTGTTTTGCATATGTTTATATATCAAATAGAAAAACTGCTTTATTAAGTAAACATTTTTTGAGTTGGCAGTAGCTGAAAAAGACAGTCAATTCAAAGGAGCACCGCCTAAATTTTTTTTGTAGACCTCAAAGATCTGAGTAGCTGTGTCAAGCGTCAATATGCAGAAACGGCAGAGAAATGACGAGAGATGGAATCCCAATATAATGCATGACATGGTCTGATCAACTCTATGCCACCCCTATAATTACTATTCTTATCATTATTGGAATGTTACACATTTGGGAATAGTTCAAATATAGCCCACAGGTTACACGATGGTCCCGATCAAATATCATACAACATACAACGATGGATATTTCAGTAACCACTACTGCACTGGTTTTTATCTACCCTATAATCATGACAGGTCGGCAGCATCCTACAGTATCGTATCTGACTTATCTGAAGGATGATCTTGTCTCCCACTCCCTGGGTTCTGCATCTATTCATTCTCCCTTTTTCTCTTTTGGCTTTCTAATGGCCCATGATTGGTACCCTATGGGCAAACCAAAGTGCTCAGAGGCATTACTCACAAATGATTAGAGAGATCGGAGTGTGTGGAGAGAGATGGGTCTGGGCATGAACAAAAGAGCGGAATCATAAATAATACAGTTTAGAATTAAAGCAGAGTGTTTTTATAGTGTCGTTTTTCCCCCCCTCATCCTTTATTTATTCATTTATTTTCGCCAGCTACGCATCTCTGATTCTGACTATTCGTCTCTGAATGACAGGGGGGGAAATAACAGTTGTTTCCCATCCAGACCACACCCCAGATGGATTTGGTACCACTAGGGGGGACGTATCATGAGATCTATATCTGGGAACAAAGGCAGGTGGCAAGCTCAGTGGGAGATGTATTGTTAATGTTTAAGGACAAACCAAAACTGTCTCACTCCATGCTAGAGCGAAAACTCAAATAACAGAATAGATTTTATGGGTCACATTTAGTCACAACAGACAGCTCCTTTTTCATTTCCTGCCTGTTATTAACCCCTCGCTATTCTCTCTCTCGCTCCTCTCTCTCGCTCTCTACTCCACTGAGCATACACGCTGCCAGTGCCCAGCCTTCATTTTCAGGCAACATTATATTTGCTCTTTTCCTCTGGTAGGGCTACATACATTTGAATCCTTTATCAGCCACCTGCACACCTCTGCCAACGTTTGGATGGATTCTGTTATTTTTATCTAATCTCTCCTCCCTAAGCTTATTCGGTGTCTGGGATCCATCTTGGCTGACAAGTGCGGGTTCCATTTGAGTCCCTATCTCCCGTGTTTCGCCGGTGTTTTGCCATGACACCTGACTCCTGATAAGTGTATCCTCCTGTGTGTTTGGAGAGGGAGTGTTTTGCATGGGATACCTGCACAAATGAAATGGATAAACCATTCAATGAGGCTGTGGAGGTAGTTTATCTTTGGCGGTGGCCATGTTTTTTTAATCTTTATTTCAATGTGCCTTCATGCCCGGCGGAGAATTCAGCAATATGCTGGCGCTTCAGATACCATGCCTATTATATTCCCTGCAAATTGAGTATTGGATTAATGGAATGGTGAAGAGGCAGCAATGTTTCTTGATTATGCAAGGCCCAGCCTCAAGATTCTACTTCCTACACAACAACATTGTCATGGTGACCTTTCGAATACCTTATCGATTGTACAATCTTCATTTAGGCAAACTGAATAGGTTCAAGCTAAGTACGTCCGGGAATGCCACAGAAGGGGGTAAAAAACAGAGGCCATTGGTATTTGCCACACATTTGTGGCATCCTTGAATTCTACATGCAAGTTTACCTAAATCTGGACTAATGGGAAGTCATTGAGGTGAATCATAGCTTGGTAATAGTACTTTAGAGATCATTTGTGATGTGTCCAAGAAAAGCGTTGGATGTTGGCGGGCAAGAAAGCCATGTGTGGACACGCATGCTCGGGTGTTTGTGTGCGTGTGCACTGAACCCTGCCACTGGGCTGAGGGGTGGTGAGAGGGTGTTATGTTGCTGAGGTCCACCTCCTCCCATTTGCCTGTCTGTCAGAAGGCTTGCTTGGCCGCGCTCCACACAGTGACGGTGTTGACAAAATGACAGGAGGGAGCATACTCCAGTGAATGTCAATTTGGCATGCAAGCACTGTTTCCCAGGGAGCATAGAGGCTCCCTACTCTGCCAGACCTGCAGTGATGCTATGTGTAGAGAGAGCAATGCAGGCTGCAGGCTCTGTGGAGCTGTGGGGCGCACACACACACACACACACACACACACACACACACACACACACACACACACACACACACACACACACACACACACACACACACACACACACACACACACACACACACACACACACACACACACACACACACACACACAGAGGATCACATTCTCAAATGATTAGCTGTTTAATTTGCAGTGATTCTGAAGATTGAATGCACTGATACAAACACTAAAACATTTTACAATTGTGACAGAATTGTTGTTAGCTCAGCTAGGCCTCCACAGTTCAGCAAACAAAGGAACGTAGGACGGGTCCTCAACAACAATATCAGGAATAAAAAATAGGGCTTACCAAGGAAAGTGGTCCATGTTATTAACTCTTGACACAGCACTTTGGGATTCTGCAGCTTCCTATAAAACATCTTCGAGAGGTAGCCTAGTCGAATGTTCTGATTTGACACGGAGGATTAGCGAAGCTTTCTAATGTGTTTATAATCTTATAATCTTTATAATAGGGGGCACATTATGAATATGGATGTTTTTTATGAGTAAATGTTGTTGGAATCGGAGACTGTTGAGGTTACCGGGTAGAATGACAAGTAAAGAACTAGATCATCGAAGAACTAGATCAGCCTAAATCCTGAATGCAATCACTTTAAGTGGATGGAGTTGGTTTAACAGAGCTTGTTCTTAAATGTTTGTCTTTCGAGTCACCACACAATCTGCTTGAGTATCCTGGTTAGCTAAGTAGCCGTTTTGCTTACAGGAGTGTGGATTTGAAAGTTTGACAAATGCCCCGGTAGGGTGGAGGTAGAGCAACATTTTGGATACTTGGGTTCTGTTCTGGTTCCATCCCAATATCCATACATACACTGCCGTTCAAAAGTTTGGGGTCACTTAGAAATGTCCTTGTTTTTGAAAGAAAATATAATTTTTTTGTCCATTAAAATAGCATCAAATTGATCAGAAATACAGTGTAGACATTGTTAATGTTGTAAATGACTATTGTAGCTGTAAACGGCAGATTTTTAATGGAATATCTACATAGGCGTACAGAGGCCCATTATCAGCAACCATCACTCCTGTGTTCCAATGACACGATGTGTTAGCTAAGCCAAGTTTATAATTTTAAAAGGCTAATTGATCATTAGAAAACCCTTTTGCAAATATGTTAGCACAGCTGAATATTGTTGTCCTGATTAAAGAAGCAATAAAACTGGACTTCTTTAGACTAGTTGAGTATCTGGAGCGTCAGCATTTGTGGGTTCGATTACAGGCTCAAAATGCCCAGAAACAAATACATTTCTACTGAAACTCGTCAGTCTATTCTTGTTCTGAGAAATTAAGGCTATACCATGCAAGGAATTTCCAAACAACTGAAGATCTCGTACAACGCTGTGAACTACTCCCTTCACAGAACAGTGCAAACTGTCTCTAACCAGAATAGAAAGAGGAGTGGGAGGCCCCGGTGCACAACTGAGCAAGAGGACAAGTACATTAGACTGTCCAATTTGAGAAACAGACGCCTCCTTAGTCCTCAACTGGCAGCTTCATTAAATAGTACCCACAAATAGTATGGGCCTCCCACTCCTCTTTCTATCAAATTGTATTTGTCACATGTGCCGAATACAACAGGTGTAGGTAGACCTAACAGTGAAATGCTTACTTACAAGCCCTTAACTAACAATGCAGTTTTAAGAAAAAATAAGTGAAAAAAAGATTAGATAAGTAAACAAATCAAAATAACAGTAACAAATAATTAAAGAGCAGCAGTAAAATGACAAAAGTGAGGCCATATACAGGTGGTACGGGCACCGGTTAGTCAAGGAAATGTAGGTAATATGTACATGTAGGTAGAGTTAAAGTGACTATGGATAGATAATAAACAGAGTAGCAGCATCGTAAAAGAGAGGGGGGATGCAAATAGTCTGGGTAGACATTTGATTAGCTGTTCATGAGTCTTATGGCTTGGCGGTAGAAGGTATTTAGGAGCCTCTTGGACCTAGACTTGGCGCTCCGGTACCGCTTGCAATTTTTATGGCCTTCCTCTGACAACGGGTGGTATTCAGAAAGGCCATCGTGCCCACAGAAGAGCAGCATGACCATGAAAGTCCATACCATATGTTAAGGCCATAAACTACTCAAATGCAAGATATAAAATAAATGTAAGGCCAGAAAATAAAACCCTGAGCAGTCTGTGAAACGCTGATGTGTGGAGCTGAGGTATTTTGCAACGCAACAGTGGTTGTCTCACATGTGCCTTATAAGGCACCATTCAGACAAAAGGGTCCCCCATGACACTTGTCATGGGCATTGAATTCACACTCTGTAGCTGGCCAGTTCTTCCTGGTTTCCTCCCTGTCCTTGAATGTGAGAGAATCTTTACCCACTATTGACTTGCATCATGACAGATCCTGCATATGTAAATTAACAATAAGCCAACTATATTTGATTGACAACTTTAGTCATTCAACTTCAGAAAAAGGGCTTTAGGAAGTTATCATCTTGTGTGGGGTTAATTCACATTCAATAAAATATAATAACATTTGGTAATCAATAGCATTACGTTCCCAAATATATTATTTAATATCAACAGTTCAGTTGAATATTGCTTTCATGGTTCTTTGAAAAGGATTTTCATTATAGCTTGTTCATCAGAATTTCGTGTTCCATCCCCTGAACGTTCATTTCGTTAAGTGACTGAAAGGTTGTGTAACGCGTTATACAACTTCCATTAATCCAACTACCAAGTCGACCTGACAACAACAGCATTCTGAATATAGAGCCTGGTAGCATGGTGAAGGGAATCCCATTATCTAAATGGATAGGACTAATAATAAAACATTACTTCGAACCCAACCGGATTAGTAATGATCATGTGCTCTTAGGGATCTGTTGAGCTGCCTCTCTACATAAATGCCTTTTATGTACAAAGCCTTTAAGCAACTCGCGTTCACTTTGCCGCATTGTGTACAGAGGGCGAATTACGCACACCGGACAGATAGGGTGAAAGAAAATAGTATGCTTTAAAAAGGAGGCTTTGGCTGTTGATATGTGTTAACACCAGCACCTTAACCAATAGAGACCAGAAGTGCACCAAATGCATTGCGACACCCAAGCAAACTTGGTGACAGCAGAAGACATGTTTACCGGTAAACTGAGACCCTTTAAGGTCTAATTGACCCATAACTATGGTTCTTATTGCAATTACACACATAGACATGTCAGCCACAGTTTTTCATCAACCTAATAGTTTGGAATGGAAGCAGCACTCAGCAAGATGCACATTTACACTACTGGTCAAAAAGTTTTAGAACATTCAAGGGGTTTTCTTTATTTGTTTGTATTTTCTACATCGTAGAATAATAATGAAGACATCGAAACTATGAAACAACTCATGGAATCATGTAGTAACCCAAAAAGTGTAAAAAAATATATATATATTTAGTAGCCACCCTTTGCCTTGATGACAGCTTTGCACACTCTTGGCATTCTCTCAACCAGCTTCACCTGGAATGCTTTTCCATGCTTTTTTTTTATCTTGAAGGAGTTCCGACATATGCTGAGCACTTGTTGGCTGCTTTTCCTTCACTCTGCAGTCCAACTCATCCTAAACCATCTCAATTTGTTACATTATTAATATTTCATAATCAACAATATAATTTTTTAAAACTGAAAATCTATGTCACGGTTTTGATATATTGCAGTATTCTGTGATGTATACTGAACAAAAATATAAATGCAACATGTAAAGTGTTGGTCTGATGTTTCATGAGCAGAAATAAAAGATCCCATTAGCACAAAAAGCTTATTTATCAAAAAAAAATTGCACAAATTTGTTTACATCCCTGTTAGTGAGCATTTCTCTTTCTCAACATAATCCATCCAGTAGACAGTTGTGGCGGAACAAGAAGCTGATTAAACAGCATGATCATTATACAGTGGCACCTTGTGCTGGTGACAATATATCAAAATTGATCATGAGTCCGTTTTATAAAGGAAGCCCCTGGTTTCCCTCCAACCTTTTTATGCGAGTAAAGTACATGTTGGATAAAAAATGTTACGACAGGCCTGATGGAAACAGCAAATTTGTTGGTAAACTTGACAAGGTGGGATCTTTTTGTGTTGGTAAAGTTAATTATGCTAGAAATGGTGGTGGAAATACCTGTATGAGCAAATATTGATATAATAACCATCATATCGAAGTAAACTTAGAGTAACGTGATGATACAATACATGACCATAAGTTTGTGGACAAACTGCGATGCAGTGCCTTAGACCGCTGCGGTACTCGGGAGGTGCATTCGGAAAGTGTTCAGACCCCTTGACTTTTTCCACATTGTGTTACGTTACAGCCTTATTTTTTAATTTATTAAAAAATGTCTCATCAATTGAATCACAATACCCCATAATGACAAAGTAAAAAACGTTTTTTTAGAATATTTTGCAAAATGTATAATAATAAAAATAAATACCTTATTTACATAATTATTCAGTACCTTTTCTATGAGACTCGAAATTGAGCTCAGGTGCATCCTGTTGCTATTCATCATCCTTAAGATGTTTCTAAAACTTTACCCCTCATATACCAGTAGGAGTCATTGATCAGGCAGAAATTGTTGGGACTTCAAAATACCTCTTCATTTAGGTTGATGGCACAGCGTTTAAATGATGATGTTGATTCAAACATAGCATTTTACTATTGACATTGAAACCAGGTAAAATAAAAATATTTTGAATCAAATCTACAGTTCAACATAATTTCAACCACCCAATCAATGTATGAATACAGGATGTTCATATATATTTTTTTATGTTTCTACTGTGCCTTCAGAAAGTATTCACACCCCTTGACTTAATTCCACATTTTTTTGGTGTTACAAAGTGGGATTAAAATGGATTTAATTGTATTTTCTTGTCAACAATCTACACAAAATACTCAAAGTGGAAGAATAATAAAACACTAATATAAATATTCAACCCTCTGAGTAAATACATGTTAGAATCACCTTTGGCAGCAAATTCAGCTGTTTTCTAGGTAATTCTCTAAGAGCTTTCAACACTTGGATTGTGCAACATTTGCCCATGTTCTTCAAAATTCTTCAAGCTCTGTCAAATTGGTTGTTGATCATTGCTAGACAACCCTCTTCACTTCTTGCCATAGATCTTCAAGCAGATTTAGGTCAAAACTGTATCTCGGCCACTCAGGAACATTCTCTATCTTCTTCGTAAGCAACTACAGTGTAGATTTGGCCTTGTGTTTTAGGTTATTCTCCTGCTGTAAGGGGAATTCATCTCCCAGTGTCTGGTGGAAAGCAGACTGAACCAGGTTTTCCTCTAGGATTTTGCCTTTGCTTAGTCCATTCTGTTTCTTTTTTTATCCGGAAAAACTCCCCAGTCCTTAATGATTACAAACATACACATAACATAATGCAGCCAACACTATGCTTGAAAATATGGAGAGTGGTACTCAGTAATGCGTAGCATTGGATTTACCCCAAACATAACACTGGATGAATCCAATGTGTCACACCCAAATAGCTGATTGAAATTCAGCTACTACGTACGTACCTATCATGCTGACAAAAAAAAAAGTCAAACTATGTTGTTGGGGAGCCTTGAATGAGGAACAAGCCACATCAAAGGGCCTCCGAGGCTTATGGACCATTGCTGGGGATGTGAAAAATGGTGTTGTTCAACGTCATAATTGGAGCTCCCTAGCACTTAGAGCTCGGACGATTTTACTTACTTTGGTAGTTTTCTGTTATTTTGCTACACAACATTCCTGTAGATTGTTCTAAAAACATTATTTTGTAAAGAGTAATAGCCTATGCATAATGTTGATTCATGCTATGAAAGTATCTGCCTGTCCCAGTTTCACTGTTGGCTGCTGACTCACTCCCTCTCCCGACTGTGCGCAGAGGGAGAGATGCATTCTGAGAAGCACAAACATATGACCATTGCTCAAAATGCTATTGAGTGAAAAATACAGTTTTCAAAGCAACTACTGTTATTGTAGTATAGTAGAGGAAAGTCATAGCTTTCTGTGAGTATATAACGTATATCTCACCTCTTCATATTGAGTTCTACTTGGTACCATTGGTACCACTTTGCAAACGGCGTAGGCTGCAGTTCAGGGTTTTCATTAGCCCAGCTTTTGGCTGGTAACAAAAAAGAAAATCAGATAAATAAAATTGGCACTGGCCAATAGTCTGGGAAAAGAAAAAAAAATCCCATTGCAAAAAGATGCTTTTTAGCCTATTCATTGATGGAAATTCTAGTCGATGGAAAATCATTTGACCGGTGATGCTTTCTTTATCTTTTCTCGCACAGAAGACAAGCTGACTAATAGAATAGGTCAACTTTTCTACTATGGGGGATAGTAGATTGACATAGGCTAGTGATTTTGCTGTTTGTTATTTGTCTTGTTGACTGAGGAAAAGTAAATGTGGGCAGTTATTCTAACATCTTCAAAGTGTGCATTGGAATTCGATAAGAAGGACTCGAGCCATTGCATCCTTGAGTTGCATGTTCTGTTAAGAATATTTACCATATTCTAAATGTGATTTGGTCATTCGGAGCACTGTGGGTGGACGCCCTGATCAGGTTACGCACCCAATGCATATAGTACATTTCCAGTAAATGTATCAAATGTCTGGTAAATTTGAATGCTGCTGGTGTAATTTCCGGCACCTACATCAAGTAGCCTAGGTCTAGCTCTGGAAAGTTTTTGTATGACACTACATTTACTATTAGATGAATCAATTAGCCTACTTGGCTATCTAGCAACTATTGTATTTAGAGTTAGCAATCTAGCTAGTGTTTTGACTTCCAAAGGTGGTGAATAATATAGCCTATAGATGTCAGCAAATTCTCTGAAGAGACAAAAATAATTAGGATAATTTCTGGATCCTATTTATGACAGGTTGCACATCAAAATATCAATCATGCATTTCCTGGATGGATTAGATGAAATAGCTTACTTTTTTAGTCATAGGCTACCATCTAAATTGGCTTACTTACCACTGGTCTAGAGCCCTGCTGCTAATGTAAAGTAACTGTCCATTCTATCTTTTTTTTGTGTTATTGATATTATCTCGCAAAATAGTTACATTTATCGCGATATGACTTTTTGTCCATATCGCCCAGCATTAGCACCTCCCCCCAAATGGTTTATCATCATTTATCACTGATTTACTGTTATCTAAAAATGTATCACAATATAAATCCATATCGCCTAACTCTAGGTACACAGTAATCTGGCCTACTGAAGTAAAATAGCTAGTTCCTACTGATATGAAATGGCTAATTCCTACTGACATAAAATGGGTAGTTCCTACTGACATAAAATGGGTAGTTCCTACTGACATAAAATGGGTAGTTCCTACCGACATAAAATGGGTAGTTCCTACCGACATAAAATGGGTAGTTCCTACCGACATAAAATGGGTAGTTCCTACCGACATAAAATGGGTAGTTCCTACTGAAATGGTTAGTTCCTACTGAAATAAAATGGCTAGTTCCTACTGATATGAAATGGCTAGTTCCTACTGACATAAAATGGGTAGTTCCTACTGCTATAAAATGGCTAGTTCCTACTGACATGAGATGGCTAGTTCCTACTGACATGAGATGGCTAGTTCCTACTGACATGAGATGGCTAGTTCCTACTGACATGAGATGGCTAGTTCCTACTGACATGAGATGGCTAGTTCCTACTGACATGAGATGGCTAGTTCCTACTGACATGAAATGGCTAGTTCCTACTGACATGAGATGGCTAGTTCCTACTGACATGAGATGGCTAGTTCCTCCGGATATGAAATGGATAGTACTATAACGTGTTGTTAGAGTTGACCACATTCTATTATTTTTCCTTAACTCCACACCTCGGTAATTATCCCTGTTGGAGATAACTTGTCACCAGACAATGGCTAACGAGGTTAATGTTAGGGAAACTTCACTGAGGTATGAAATACCCAGTGCACGAGGGAACTGCTTCTTTAGTTTATTGGGCATAAGATTAGATATGAGAATGTGTATGAGACGCTGTCATTTCAGCTAATTGGATTTGGTGGGAGTCGTGCGAGCAGTAAGAAATGAGCTGTGTATCATGCAAACAGGACCTTTAGCATTATCTAGTGCCTCAATTGCTGGAACAATGCCCATGTGAAATAGCGGGACCCCAATGAACCAATGCCTGCTGCTGCTGTGGCCACACCAGACAGGTAGACATATGTGTACCTTCCAGGGATGCGGAAAAGGTTTCTCTGAGCCAGTTTCCTACCCGACAGGGTCCAAACTCTTCACAGGAGCACACACGGCGGGAGAGTGTTCCGACACCGCCAACCCAATGAAGAAATGATCTGGAAGCACAGCGGCCAATACTCAGCTCAGATGCGCGTATAGGGGGTACATTGCCCTCTTCCGATTTCAGCAGGCGCATATGGCGCCTCGCTCCCTTTCCTGCCTTTCACGCAACACAGCTCTATTTTCAGAGTGTACACAGAGTTCATACGCTCCGTGCCGAGCTGCGTTGTTTTTCGGTTATCTGACAGTATATTTGAAGTGCACGGAGTAGACAGAGCAGTCGTGGTTGGTCACGTTGCTGAGGGTGAGTTTTGCTTGGTTATCTCTCAAGGATAACTGTGATTCCGTGAAAATTACGTTGGCGTGCCATGTGCATGGCTTGATTGACATTTCCCAACCAACCATTGACTGCATGGCTGGCATTCTTCTCATCCCTCAGGAGAAAGAAATCCTGCTGAGCCCCCTGTGAGCTACTCCAACCACTCCACTCTATTTATTTAAGTATGTGTTTCACCCCTATATCTAATGTGACAGCCAACTTCACATGGAGACATTGATTACATTGACCCCTAAGGGAGCTAGGATGCATATTTATTTTGCAGTGGACAGCTGTCCTTAAGAATATTGTCATGAAGAGGGCCGGTGAGAGGGCTTGACAGTGAAGAGTGGCCTTCCCAAAAGAGGCTTCTAAACTGCCCACATCATCAGGTTTTCTTGTATTCAAAATCTACATTCACCTTGAATTAGTTGATAAGCTTGACCTCGGGGGTGGAAAAAGTACCCAGTTGTCATACTTGAGTAAGAGTAAAGATACTTTAACAGAAAATGACTCAAGTAAAAGTGAATGTCACCCAGTAAAATTCTACTTGAGTAAGTCTAAAGCTGTTTGGTGTTAAATATACTCAAGCTTCTAAAGTCAATGTAATTGCTTAAATATACTTAAGTATTAAAAGTGAAAGTATAAATCATTTCAAATCCCTTATATTAAGCAAACCAGATGGCACAATTCCAGAGGCACACTCCAACACTCAGATATCATATACAAACCAAGCAAACAAAGTATTTGTGTATAGTGAGTCCTCCAGATCAGAGGCAGTAGGGATGACCAGGTATGTTCTCTTGATAAGTGTGTGAATTTGACCATTTTCCTGACCTGCTAAGCATTCAAAATGTAACGGGTACTTTTGGGTGTCAGGGAAAATGTATGGAGTAAAAGGTGCATCATTTTGTTGAGGAATGTAGTGAAATTAAAGTTTCAGGGTATGGTATTTAAAGCATGCTAACCTTTTTTGGTTACAAAATACTATTATTAGGATTGCAGTATTTATTTGTCCATAGACTACTTTCAAGGATTGAAAGTCGGAATTATCCCAATAATATGCCTAAACGTTTACTGGAAATAATTATTCCACATTGGCCTGGGATTTAAATCACCTTACTTCAACATACCATAATGCTACAGGGATAAGTGGAAATGTCACACATTTACATTGTACTACATGCAAAACTACTATCTAGAGAGGGACACATTTGCATAAAGCAATATTAACAACGCCACTTTATCATAAAAAATATATGACATATAAAAGGCTGTATACAAAACAATGTAACTGACCTTACGTTAATGTATGTTATACTTAGCAACAGCTGCTGGACAAACATTTGTTTCTGTAAATCACATCTCACTCCTATTAATATGCAACATTCTCATCAAAATGCTATTTGATTGACTCCCATTCAGTGACACCCATATTCTGTCAATCAAACTCAAAATGATGTTGCTCAAGGTATCCCTAAGGCCAACCGGCAACATGTAACAACACTCAGCCAATTCCCTCATGCATATAACTCCATCCACATCACCATAATATTACACTTCTATACCCAGGGCTTAACGCCTTTCAATTGTTCTACTTCAGAACTATACAATAAGCTACGGCACTTTACCATTGCACATAAAGCCATTTGTTTAAAAGGTAGTATGTATGTTCTTGTAATTTTTAACCTTTAACTTTTAATTCTTAAGCAATATGGTCATGGTTTCACCATGAAAATAGTGTATTCATTCAACTCAGATCTACACGAAGTGGCTAGGGGTTGACGTAGAACTGACGTTTTAGTTAATTGCCACTGAGGGGATAAATAAAGTTCTTGGATATACCAGAATCCCTACTCTTTCACTACTTTGTACAATAACTAAATGTTACATAACCTTGACTGGCATGTCTACTCAGTCAGTTCACTCACCCAGGCAAGGTTGAGAGTGTTTTGCTAGCCAGACTTTTAATATTGAGCTCAATAAAAGGACTGCCGGGATATGTCAAAACCCCGCTGAGTGCTTTGGCCTGGAAGCAATAAACACCTATTGTGTCGGCACCCCGACAATGTTGATGTCCTGGAGCAACCACTTGGTCTCACACAGACTTACTGCCGAGGAAGGGGTGAGAATACCCCGTGAAACAGTATAAAAACAGAATTCCAACACATTGGAAACAGTGGTTAGTAAAATCAGCAAAGGGAAATAATATTCATACACACTAATATGAATGTCCAAATATGCATCAAACCCATGTAGATTTTGGGGGTTAGGATCATGGTAAGGCTGTTGTACAATACTCATAAGGCATATTAGTTATATTCTTCAAGAATTAATTGGCATATAATTAATTTCAAAGTAGGCCTATACCGCACACCTATCATAACATACCGTATATTGTATTATCAAAATCTTAATTTCACTTTCATATATCATTCATTTAAATTAACATTGAACAGAGCATATCTTCCAAGTTGTGCTTTTAAGTCTTGTTCTGGTTAAGTCTGGTTTGCTCTCATGTCTTAGTCTCTGGTTTGCTCTCAGGGCTTCTGTCCCCTGGGGACTACTCTGTGTGGCTTGGCAGTGTGAAAGCCACAAAGATTTACACAGCTTCATCACCATGGGAATTCCCATAGTCTCTCGCTGACCTATATACAGTAGATATCCACAGTTCCACAACCACCATTCTTCATGGAGCTATGAGGTGCTTGCTTTGGTATAGTAGAAATGCTTTTACATGTTGAATGTGTGGCGGCATTGACTCGGTGGTATATTCAGGTTCAGGGGAGGATGGTGGATGTAATATTGTTGACACACGTGACCCGGTGACGTAAAAAATGCTGCCATAGAAGGTAGCATTTCAACTACTTTAACACCACACTCAGTTTTGAGGTCTGAAAACAAATGTTAAATTTGGGGTGGTCTGTCCCTCCAATGTCTAGTTAAAATGGTAACAGGACAAAAGGGGTTAGTTCAGCCAACTCCAATTGCTCTGATTTGATTTTAATTGCAGACTATCCCTAGGTAACAGGAAACTGCTATGTGATATTCTTTCTTGACAAAACCGTCACAATGCATAAAAGCAGTATTATCTTATGCCTAGCTAGCTACATGTATCTGGAAAACAAAGCATGCTGACTGGCTGGGTGTGATATGATTAGCAATCATGTCATCACTGAATATCCAAGGATGACGTTAGCTAGCTAGGTACCAAATACAAGATAGGCTACAGCAGTAACAACTACACTTCAGCATATGAACAACTTTCCTACTAGGTAGCATATAACCAGCTGCACTTTGCTAGCTAGCTAACCTCGTGTTTCTCTTCCCTCCGCTCTCTAACATGAGCCACACACACACACACTTTGATATGCACGTTCAAAAATGCTGTTAAATGAACTAGCTAAACATTTAAAGACAGTTCAATGAGTGTACACAGCGATACACATGCTCTTCAGTAAAGTGTACTGTGAAAACTGTAAAAGCACGATTGTTGCGTTTGAGTTCTTACGCAAGTCTCACCGGAGTACTAGCAGCTAGCTAGCTAGCTAGCTAATGCTAGCTAACGCAATGAAAGACAAGTAACATTAGCAACACATCAATAATCAATGTCTGCAATAAAATATGTTCTAAAACAAAGGTATAAGAACATTTGCACACATTACTCCTTTCACATTTTAACGGATGACGATCTAATTTGATGCCTCCAATAAAGATGGTGAATAATCTCCTTCGAAGATTGACTCTCGGTTTGTGGCATCTTTCCGGTTTGAGGCACACGGAATTGGTAAAACAGCAGCCCATTTCCCACCAAATGCTGTTAAAAACTACATTTGGTCAATTTTACTCTACAAGAATGAATCTGGTGCATATCAAGTTCCGCTGTGGTAAGTCAATTCTACAAGAGACAATTACATTCCGCGATAAAACATGAATTGATTGTGTAATGTTAACAAATTATAATAAAGAAATAGAAGCACAGTGTCACGGTCTTCCTCCTCTTCATCTGACGAGAAGGATCGGAGGACCAAAATGCGGGGTGGTATGTGTTCATGATGAAATTTAATAAAGAAAACACTGAAACACACTATACAAAAACAATAAACGAAATAACGACCGTGACGCTAATGAGAACTGTGCTGACACAAGCAATCAACATAGACAATCACCCACAAAACAGGCTACCTAAATATGGTTCCCAATCAGAGACAATGACTAACACCTGCCTCTGATTGAGAACCATATCAGGCCCAAACACAGAAACAGACAAACTAGACATCCAACATAGAATGCCCACTCAGATCACACCCTGACCAAACAAAACATAGAAACATACAAAGCAAACTATGGTCAGGGTGTGACACACCCTGCCTCAATGCAGTCATATGCTTGGCTTATTGGGGGTGTGACCTTCAGTTAGTTATTTTTGTCAGAGCCATTCCGTGAGAGTGAATGTCATTCTAGTTAAACTGTTCTGTTATATTTAATCAAATCTGACTATCCCTGTGTCCTGCTCGCTATGAATACTAAGTGGGTGGTGTTTGCATGTTTAGGTGAAAAGACAAATAATGTCCTGTTTAGGACACTGTCAAATAATCTGATTGGGTGGGCCTGGCTCCCAAGTGGATGGGCATGGGCGTGCCTACGCCCTTGACTATAAGGTCACTGGATGATAGATACAATTGCAGCCATGTCTGAGGAAAGTATAGACCAACGCATGAGCAACTGAAAGTAAAAAATAAACACATTTTTATTTGAATGTTTTAATAAATGCTTGTGACTCGATAATTAGCATGTTTTGTTCACTGTTAAGCGCTTCTAATAAATATTCCAGGATTGGGTAACACTTAATGATTAGGTGTGAAGATGACAACATGAAAATGCCTCCCCCATCATTGATCACTGTCCTGTGACATTTCTCAAGTCTAATGCTCAATGCTAATGCTTTCTCAAGTCTGATGCTTTCCTTCTTCTGTCACAACATCGTGGTTGTGTGCTCAACATTTAAGAATTAGACACTTTACATTTGCAAAGTCACGGATGACATGCTCTAAATGACGATGGCCGCTTGGCACTGTCAACTAATAGGTGTAACAATAGACCCTTGACAGTTTGTCACACCGCACAAACCCTTGGGCTGCGAGATTGAACCTCCATTTTCTCCCTCTGTCTTGCTGTCTGTCATGTCACTCCTGCTATCTCTGACCTCCACTTCCCACCTCTCTCTAGAGTAGCTGCTCAGATAGTGACTTCCTGTTGTGGTACAATTTACCAAAATAGTACTGCTTCAAAGTGCCCAGCTTTGTGTCAACTTGGTAATGGGTTTACAAAAGATGCTGTGATCAAAAGTAAAATTATTTAATCTCCGAGGAGGCAGGTAATAATATGTTAATCCATACAAGGCATTTACAGTGCATGGGGATTTTCATTTCAAGAAGGGTGGGAATGGAGTGATCACAGAGAGTTATAGCATACTGGTGGTGGGTTTAAAAAGGAACTATCCTGTATCAGCTAAGATAACTAAACTGAATAAAAATAAGAAGAAACTATACTATAAAACAAAGATAAATTATATAAAGAATGATAGTATAAAGCTTTGGATCACCTTAAATGAAATTTTGGGCAAAAAGGCAAACTCAGCTCCATCATTCATTGAATCAGATGGCTCATTCGTCACAAAACCTTAGCAAACTTAGGTATGACATGCCAGCAACAAACGTCGACACTACACAAATAACTGACCAAATTATAAAATACAATTATTTTGAATTCTGCAAAGTGAGTATGGAAGAGGTGAAAAAAGTATTATTGTCTATCAACAATGACAAGCCATCGGTGTCTGACAAATTGGATGGAAAATTACTGAGGATAATAGCGGACAATATTATCACTCCTATTTTCCATATCTTCAATTTAAGCCAACTAGAAAGTGTGTGCCCTCAGGCCTGGAGGGAAGCAAAAGTCATTCCGCTACCTAAGAATAGTAAAGCCCTAATTACTGGCACAAATAGCCGACCAGTCAGCCTGTTACTAACCCTTAGTAAACTTTTGGAAAAAATTGTGTTTGACCAGATACAATGCTATTTTACAGTAAACAAATTGACAACAGACTTTCAGCACGCTTATATGGAATGATATTCTACAAGCACAGCACTTACTGATGATGACTGATGATTGGCTGAGAAAAATTGATGATAAAAAGATTGTGGGGATGTTTTTCTAGGCGGCTTTTGACATTATTGATTATAGTCTGCTGCTGGAAAAACATATATGTTATGGCTTTACACCCCCTGTTATATTTTGGATAAAGAGTTACCTGTCTAACAGAACACAGAGGTTGTTTTTCAATAGAAGCTGTCTAGGTCCCTTACTTTTTTCAATTTTTACTAATGACATGCTGCCAGTGTGTAAATGTATGCGGATGACTCAACTAGAGGTCGACCGATTAATCGGAATGGCCGATTAATTAGGGCCGATTTCAAGTTTTCATAACAATCGGAAATCGGTATTTCTGGGCGCCGATTTGCTGTTTCTAATTTTTTATTTTTTTATTTTATTTTTTTATACTTTTATTTAACTAGGCAAGTCAGTTAAGAACACATTCTTATTTTCAATGACGGCCTAGGAACGGTGGGTTAACTGCCTCGTTCAGAGGCAGAACGACAGATTTTCACCTTGTCAGCTCGGGGGATCCAATCTTGCAACCTTACAGTTAACTAGTCCAACGCAATAACGACCTGCCTCTCTCTCGTTGCACTCCACAAGGAGACTGCCTGTTACGCGAATGCAGTAAGCCAAGGTAAGTTGCTAGCCAGCATTAAACTTATCTTATAAAAAACAATCAATCATAATCACTAGTTAACTACACATGGTTGGTGATATTACTAGATATTATCTAGCGTTTCCTGCGTTGCATATAATCTGACTGAGCATACAAGCATACACGTATCTAAGTATCTGACTGAGCGGTGGTAGGCAGAAGCAGGCGCGTAAACATTCATTCAAACAGCACTTTCGTGTGTTTTGCCAGCAGCTCTTCATTGTGCGTCAAGCATTGCGCTGTTTATGACTTCAAGCCTATCAACTCCCGAGATGAGGCTGGTGTAACCAAAGTGATATGGCTAGCTAATAGCGTTTCAAACGTCACTCGCTCTGAGCCTTCTAGTAGTTGTTCCCCTTGCTCTGCATGGGTAATGATGCTTCGATGGTGGCTGTTGTTGTTGTATTGCTGGTTCGAGCCCAGGGAGGAGCGAGGAGAGGGATGGAAGCTATACTGTTACACTGGCAATATTAAAGTGCCTATAAGAACATCCAATATTCAAAGGTATGTGAAATACAAATGATATAGAGAGAAATAGTCCTATAATTCCTATAATAACTACAACCTAAAACTTCTTACCTGGGAATATTGAAGACTCATGTTAAAAGGAACCACCAGCTTTCATATGTTCACATGTTCTGAGCAAGGAACTGAAATGTTAGCTTTCTTACATAGCACATATTGCACTTTTACTTTCTTCTCCAACACTTGTTTTTGCATTATTTAAACCAAATTGAACATGTTTCATTATTTACTTGAGGCTAAATTGATTTTATTGATGTATTATATTAAGTTAAAATAAGTGTTCAGTCAGTATTGTAGTAATTGTCATTATTACAAATAAATAAATAAAAACCGTCCGATTAATCGGTTTCGGCTTTTTTTGGTCCTCCAATAATCGGTACCGGTATCTGCGTTGAAAAATCTTTATCGGTCGACCTCTAGACTCAACACTATACACGTCAGCTACTATAACAACTGAAAGGACAGCAACACTTAACAAAGAACTGCAGTCAGTTTCAGAATGGGTGGCAAGGAATAAGTTAGTCCCAAATATTTCAAAACAGAAAACATTGTACTTAGGACAAATAAATCCTAAAACCCAAACATTAATCTTGTAATGAATAATGTGGAAATTGAACAAGTTGAGGTGACTAAACTGCTTGGAGTAATCCTGGATTGTAAACTGTCATAGTCTAAACATGTTGATACAAAAGTAGATAAGATGGGGGGTGCATACCCCACAAGACATGCCATCAGAGGTCTCTTCACAAACCCCAAGTCCAGAACAGACTATGGGAGGTGCACAGTACTACATAGAGCCATGACTACATGGAACTCTATTCCACATCAGGTAACTGATTCAAGCAGTAGAATCAGATAAAAAAACAGATACCAATACACCTTATGGAACAGCGGGGACTGTGAAGACACACCACATAGGTACAGACACACGCATACGCACACAAACACTAGCACTCACACTCTACAGACACGTATATTGTAATATTGTTGTATGATGGTATTATACATTTTGTATAGTAGATATGTAGTGGTTTAATAATGTTAAATTATGTACTGTTTTATATTTTGTTTGATGTGTAATGTAAGTGCATTAATGTGTTTGGACCCCAGGAAGAGTAGCAGCTGTCTTGGCAGCATCTAATGGGGTGTTGGGTAGGATTCTAATTTCTGCCAAAGTCTTTCAGTATTTTAGGACCCTTTCAGGTTTAAAAGTGTTGCATGATACTTAAGAGATTCACATAATGTAACGGGAAATATACACTGAGTGTACAAAACGTTAACTTCTTATGGCTGCAGGGGCAGTATTGAGTAGCTTGGATGAAAGGTGCCCAGAGGTGCCCAGAGTAAACAGCCTGCTCCTCAGTCTCAGTTGCTAATACATGCATATTATTATTAGTATTGGATAGAAAACACTCTGAAGTTTCTAAAACCGTTTGAATAATGTCTGTGAGTATAACAGAACTCAAATGGCAAGCAAAAACCTGAGAAGAAATCCAAACAGGAAGTGAGAAATCTGAGGTTGGTATATTTTCAACCCAGGCCCTATTGAATTCACATTAGGATATGAATGAAGTTGCACTTCCTATGGCTTCTACTAGATGTCATCCGTCTTTAGAAACTTGAATAAGGCTTCTACTGCATTGTGGAACAAGAGCTGAATGAGTCAGGTTACTGGCAGAGAGACATTTCCTGGTCACGCGCATTCCACATGATATCGACTTGCGTTCAGTTGCTCCTCTAGACACAAAGGAATTCTCCGGTTGGAACTTTATTGAAGATTTATGATAAAAACACCCTAATGATTGATTCTATACTTAGTTTGAAATGTTTCTTCGACCTGTAATATAACCTTTTAAAGTTTTTGTCTGAAGTAATGCACGAGCGTTTGGATATGTGTACCTAACGCTAACAAAAGTAGTTACTTAGACATAAATAACGGACATTATCGAACGAATCAAGCATTTATTGTGGAACTGCAATTCCTGGGAGTGCATTCTGATGAAGATCATCAAAGGTAAGGGAATATTTATAATGTGACTTCTGGTTTCTGTTGACTCCAACATGGTGGCTAATTTGATAATTTTTTCTGAGCACCGTCACAGATTATTGCATGGTTTGCTTTTTCTGTAAAGTTTTTATGAAATCTGACACAGCAGTTGCATTAAAGAGGCGTAAATCTATAATTCCATGTGTATAACTTGTATTATCATCTACATTTGTGATGAGTATTTCTGTTGAATTGATGTGGCTATGCAAAATCACTGGATGATTTGAAACTAGTGAACGTAATGCGCCAATGTAAACTCAGATTTTCTGATATAAATATGAACTTTATCAAACAAAACATACATGTATTGTGTAACATGAAGTCCTAGGAGTGTCATCTGATGAAGATCATCAAAGGTTAGTGATTAATTGTATCTCTATTTGTGCTTTTTGTGACTCCTCTCTGGCTGGAAAAATGGCAGAGTTTTTCTTTGGTGGTGACCTAACATACTCGTTTGTGGTGCTTTCGCTATAAAGCCTATTTGAAATCCGACACTGTGGTGGGATTAACAACAAGATTACCTTTAATGGTATAAAATACATGCATGTTTGAGGAATTTTAATTATGTGGTTTTGAATTTGGCGCCCTGCACTTTCACTGGCTGTTGTCATATCATCCCGTTAACGGGATTGCAGCCCAAAGAAGTTGTTTAAGGTCACCTGCTCTTTCCATGACACAGATTGACCAGGTAAATCCAGGTAAAAACTATGATCCCTTATTGATGTCACTTGTTAAATCCACTTCAATTAGTGTAGATGAAGGGGAGGAGACAGATTAAAGAAGGATTTCTAAGTCTTGAGACAATTGAGACATGGCTTGTGTATGTGTGCCATTCAGAGGGTGAATGGGCAAGACAAAATATTTAGGTGCCTTTAAACAGGTTATGGTAGGTGCCAGGCAAACTGGTTTGTGTCAAGAACTGCAATGCTGCTGGGTTTTTCATGCTCTATAGTTTCCTGTGTGTCAAGAATGGTTCACCACCCAAAGGACATCCAGCCAACTTGACACAATTGTGGGAAGCATTGGAGTCGACATGGGCCAGCATCCCAGCGGAACGCTTTCGAGACCTTGTAGAGTCTATGCCACGATGTATTGAGGCTGTTCTGATGGCAAAAGAGTGGGGAACAACTCAATATTAGGAAGGTGTGCTTAATATTTTGTACACTCAGTGTATTCTGTACCTGTAGAAGTTGTTATCTACTATACCCACTTGCATGTGTTCCATATGTGAGAATTGGAGAATCAGATCTGTAAAGGGAGATGTTGTAGACAATGATGACTGGCTAAAAATGTAATTTAGGCTACTTCATTTGTTTGCAAATTCAGACAGCTCAGGTAATCAGGATTTTGGAGTAACAAAACAGAAAAACACAATATACTGCAAGAATACATGTTTGAGTTTTAATCATGCAATTAATAAGGCAAAGCTTACAGAGTCAACCCAACAGAGACTCTTTGAACACAAACATTATTTCATGGCATTGCCAGGCCAGAAATGGTTTCATCTCAACCTGGAAACCTTATGAAGAGTTATTGCAGTTCTTCGGCCCTGACACACGTGTATCAAAATAGAAGCCTTATGTATTGCTTTCATTCAGGTCTGTAATACAGTGTTGTCTGTAAGAGAAGTACAGCATGAGTAATCCTCAATGACCTTGCTTCCTCAATGAAGCCCACCAAAGCCATGTGGTATTTCTAAGACTTTTCAGGTTCTGTGGACTCTAAGAACCCATTTTGTGTGAGATGGGGGAAAAAAATGTAATTGATATTATGTTTGATGTCCTTGGGAGGTTTGTTCGTAGTGAATACATTTCTCTGTATGCGTTCAACACGTTACACTTACCGTTCAACAGTTCTTGGTTTTAGAAGTGGCGTTTCAGCTGTACTTGATTCTGTAGTCGAGTGATTACAGTTGAAGTTGGAATTTTACATACACCTTAGCCAAATACATTTAAACTCAGTTTTTCACAATTCCTGACATTTAATCCTAGTAGAAAATTCCCTGTCTTAGGTCAGTTAGGGTCACCACTTTATTTTAAGAACGTGAAATGTCAGAATAATAGTAGAGAGAATGATTTATTTCAGCTTTTATTTCTTTCATCACATACCCAGTGGGTCAGAAGTTTCCATACATTCAATTAGTTTTTGGTAGCATCGCCTTTAAATTGTTTAACCTGGGTCAAAAGTTTCGGGTAGATTTTCACAAGCTTCCCACAATAAGTCAAATTTTGTCCCATTCCTCCTGACAGAGCTGGTGTAACTGAGTCAGGTTTGTAGGCCTCCTTGCCCGCACACGCTTTTTCAGTTCTGCCCACAAATGTTCTATAGGATTGAGGTCAGGGCTTTGTGATGGCCACTCCAATACCTTGACTTTTGTTGTCCTTAAGCCATTTTGCCACAACTTTGGAAGTATGCTCGGGGTCATTGTCCATTTGGAAGACTCAATTGCAACCAAGCCTTAACTTCCTGACTGATGTCTTGAGATATTGCTTCAATATATCCACGAACTTTTCCTCCCTCGTGATGCCATGTATTTTGTGAGTGCACCAGTCCCTCCTGCAGCAAAGCACCCCCACAACATGATGCTGCCATCCCTGTGATTCATGGTTGGGATGGTGTTCTTCGGCTTGCAAGCCTCCCCCTTTTTCCTCCAAACATAATGGTCATTATGGCCAAACAGTTCTATTTTTGTTTCATCAGACCAGAGGACATTTCTCTAAAAAGTACCATATTTGTCCACATGTGCAGTTGCAAACTGTAGTCTGGCTTTTTTATGATGGTTTTGGAGCAGTGGCTTCTTCCTTGCTGAGTGGCGTTTCAGGTTATGTCGATATAGGACTCGTTTTACTGTGGATATAGATACTTTAGTACCTGTTTCTTCCAGCATCTTCACAAGTTCCTTTGCTGTTGTTTTGGGTTTGATTTGCACTTTTTACACCAAAGTACTTTCATTTCTAGGAGACAGAGCGCGTCTCCTTCCTGAGCGGTATGAAGGCTGCGTGGTCCCATGGTGTTTATACTTGCGTATTATTGTTTGTACAGATGAACATGGTATCTTCAGGTGTTTGGAAATTGCTCCCAAGGATGAACCAGACTTGTAGACCTTTTTTCTGAGGTCTTGGCTGATTTCTTTTGATTTTCCCATGATATCAAGCAAAGAGGCACTGTGTTTGAAGGTAGGCCTTGAAATACATCCACAGGTACACCTCCAATTGACTCCAATGACAAACAATTGTTGGAATAATTACTTGTGTCATGCCCAAAGTAGATGTCCTAACCGACTTACCAAAACTATAGTTTGTTAACAAGAATTTT
This sequence comes from Oncorhynchus mykiss, assembly GCF_057628025.1. NCBI lineage: Eukaryota > Metazoa > Chordata > Actinopteri > Salmoniformes > Salmonidae > Oncorhynchus > Oncorhynchus mykiss. Next base: position 56,723,867 of record NC_143027.1, on the reverse strand, counting down.
GTGGAGTAGTTGAAAAACTAGTTTTAATGACTCCAACCTAAGTGTATGTAAACTTCCAACTTTAACTGTACGTGTGATTACGTGTGATATTGAATGTGGTGGAAGACGTTTCAAAGTAGCAAGATCAATAATTCCCATTGAAAGCCCATCTAAGAAGCGATAGATCTGTTTTATCTGCCCTATTTCTATGCTTTCTGTTCTTAAGTTTAGTTTTTTTGTCTTTCACTTTTGGCTTTGTGTACCAGCTTCAAACTCTCATAACATTGGTTATGGAAAACATATTTCACAGAGATTTAGATGGTATAATGATTCTCTACACTATACTTGCTTGTTTTGTCACATAAACAGAAATGAAGTACTTGAATTTTAGCAACCAGGAAAGGGAGGAGGGATTTCTGTATAGTGCATCTTTAAATGTGCTTCTGCTTTCATGTGGTACTATCTGAAATGCAAGGATGATTGGATGTCAACTCTTTCATTGAGTGTTAGGCACATGTAATAGTCTCCAATTTGTGAATTTGTCAATGTACCACTTGGGACATCCCCTTGATGTTAATGATGCACTTGTTTGCCACATAATAGGGCAAATAATCCAGACAAATACTGCAAATATAAAATACTGCAATTTCTTAATTTCCCATAGTTGGCTATCAGGTGAGAGCCCATTGTCTTATTATAAAATCGTTATTTTGGCTACCATGGCTTTGACCCCATAGGATAACAATGCCCCCATCCACAGGGCACGAGTGGTCACTTAATGGTTTGATGAGCTTGAAAACGATGTGAATCCCTCCAATAGAGCTCCAGACACTTTTAGAATCTATGCCAAGGTGCATTGAAGCAGTTCTGGCTATTGGTGTTTCCTTTATTTTGGCAGTTACCTGTATATTAAACACAGGAAAATCACGTTGAGCCTTTAGTGAAACTTTGCAACACGTCACCTAATGACATACATTACTACATCAGATATGGAGCCCAAGTGAAGAATCTCAAAAGAATGAAAGAACATTCAAGATGATTGAGCTGTTGATGCATTCAAAATAGCACAATATTTTACTATACCAAAATGACGTCAATCTCCGACTTTGGCATTTGACCACATATCTTTAACCTTGCCCTTTGTATACTTATTCTCTGATTATCCTATCCTTCTTCCTCTGCCTTACTGATTGCTGGGTATTTATTTCTGTCCACTTGTTGTCTTCTCAATGGACTGCTTGGTCCTAATTGTGAAGCAGAGTTAATTATCCCCTAGCCTGTACTTGGCACACCATCGAAGCCTCGCTAGAGGTTAGGTCTGCCTCATAATCCTGAAGAAACGAATTCAGGGTACGAAATGGAACCCTGAGTGTTGACGGACAGAATAAGGGCACGTAATCGATTTATATGGATTGTGCTGCAAATACTGGACAACCATGTTTCGTGCAACGTTTAGCATTGTTTACTGAAATGGTTAGTGTCATATTTCAACGATGGTTTGGTTGCTGTTTCACTGGCTCTTTTTTATGTCTTACTTACTTGTTCAATGCATATTGTTTGTTCCTGGCTCTCTCTTTTGAATTTGCAGAGTCACAGCATGTTGCTGTCTTTATTTATTTTTTTACATGTTTTGGTAGCCTTGCAAAAAGTTCCTGTTGGTAATCTCACATTAATTAAAACAATGAATTCCCGTGGAATATCCGTCTCCTAAGGGCTGTGGTATTTTGAGAGCTTTTGCTTCGAATGTTCCCTGTGTCTCCTTGCTTTTGTAACACAGGGTGCCACCACAGGAATGATCTGTGTGTGTGCGTGTGTGTGTGTGTGTGTGTGTGTGTGTGTGTGTGTGTGTGTGTGTGTGTGTGTGTGTGTGTGTGTGTGTGCGCGCGCGTGCAATGCCTGTGTCTGTGTCTGTGTGCGTGTTTTCTTCAAAACAAGTGTGATTCATCTGCAAGATGTGACAACAGGAGAAGTGACTTTGATTTTGTTTGGCCATCAGTTCCTGCAGAGAGTTCTGAAGTGATTGTAAAGGCACACTCTAACCTCATTGGCTTTTACTGAGTGGGCTATTTACATGACTAAATAACTTAATATCCAAGGAAAAGGAGTACACCAGTCAGAGGAAAGAATCATCTGATTGATAGTGGCACATTCTCTCATGGGGCCTCATGTTCAATTTAACAGTAAAACATTATAAGTAGTAACATTTTACATCTTACATTATAAATGATAGAAACGGAAGCGACACCCACGAGGCTTATGTGGGTCGACAAAACTATACAAAAACACAGCTCTAAGACATTACACCCGCACTCATTCTCTGTTTGATTTTTTTGATAGGGTAATAATGAAAGGCCATTTTTTATTTATTAAGAAGTGAACGATATCTGTACATTATCACAATTTAATAGTGTCCTAAGAGACCCAACCTGTTTTCCATTTACGAAGGCTACTATCCTTTTTTGTATCTTTCACTGCTCATAAATCTGCAATAACAGACTTTAAAGTGGTTTTATGGTGGTTTTGAGCAATAGGTTTTTATTAAAATAACACTTTTTTTTCGGTGTGTGTTAATGATGTATTATTAATATCATCATAGCCATCTATTATGTCAAGATCAGTAGCAACCTCAGATGCAATTTATGGCTTACTTGTGGTCTAGGAACATACAGAGAAGGAACTGCCACATCTCGTCATAATAGGCTGGAAGAAAGGTCGCACTGGGAGCCAAATTTGAAATGCAGTAGGCCTACATTATATAGGCCTACATGGAGCAAGTTGAAAAATTGCATTAAAGGACAATTTAAATGTATTTTTGAAAGGGCTGTGGTCACCATTCAATTAATCCATTAAATATATACATCTCATGGCAGTGGGGAGGTCCATTATATTCCCATTTACATCTTATATAGCAACCCTATTTTATTGGAAGCCCTGGTGTGAAGTAGAGGAATGGCAGAGCAGACTGAGCAGAGCAGTCATATGACCCTAAATATTTTAATGTGCAATTTGGGAAAAAATCCCACATCTGTGCGGTTTGCGAGTGATGTTATTCTACATTGTGTCATTGTTTCCTCTTCAGAGTGCACTGGTGCACAACTAATACATTGTATCATTTTGCTTGACCATGCGAACCACGAGTTCCTTCAAGTTTCCCATTGTTTGTACTGAAGGTTTATATACAAATAAAGTGTATACAAGTCACTGGAGTAGGCTATAGGCCTACTATTTTAAAAGAATCACCGCATCTAAATTGATTGGATCCTCCTCTCCTACTGAACGAACGCGCTATCCAGCGCAAAGGCAGTGAGTGACATGATCTCCAGTCCAGACCACCCACTCTACCACTGCTTTGATCTCGGTTGGAAAAATGGTGCGCACTGCTGCTCTTAGGGAGGAGTTTCATCTCAGTGGCTGTCACTATTATGGGTGGGATGGAATGGCAGGGTAGGAAAGGTATTTGTCTGACTGTTCCTATCTTGTTTGTTTCCTGCTGTGTTTTCTTTATGTTTTGTTTAGACCTACAGTTGAAGTCAGAGGTTTACATACACTTAGGTTGGGGTCATTAAAACTCGTTTTTCAACCACTTCACACATTTCTTGTTAACAAACTATAGTTTTGGCAACTCGGTTAGGACATCTACTTTGTGCATGACACAAGTCATTTTTTCCAACAATTGTTTACAGACAGATTATTTAACCTATAATTCACTGTATCACAATTCCAGTGGGTCAGAAGTTTATATACACTAAGTTGACTGTGCCTTTAAACAGCTTGGAAAATTCCAGAAAATTATGTCATGGCTTTAAAAGTTTCTGATAGGCTAATTGACATCATTTGAGTCAATTGGAGGTGTACCTGTGGATGTATTTCAAGGCCTACCTTCAAACGCTTTGCTTGACATCATGGTAAAATCAAAATAAATCAACTAAGACCTCAGAATAAGAATTGTAGAGCTCCACAAGTCTGGTTCATCCTTGGGAGCAATTTCCAAACGCCTGAAGTTACCACATTCATCTGTACAAACAATAGTACACAAGTATAAACACCATGGGACCACTCAGCCGTCATACCCATCAGGAAGGAGACGCGTTCTGTCTCCAAGAGAGGATGCGAAAAGTGCAATTCAATCCCAGAACAACAGCAAAGGACCTTGTGAAGATTCTGAAGGAAACAGTTACAAAAGTATCTATATCCACAGTAAAACGAGTCCTATATCAACATACTGACTGGCCGCTCAGCAAGGAAGAAGCCACTGCTCCAAAACCGCCATAAAAAAGTCAGACTGCGGTTTGCAACTGCACATGGGGACAAAGATCGTACCTTTTGGAGAAATGTCCTCTGGTCTGATGAAACAAAAATAGAACTGTTTGGCCATAATGATCATCGTTATGTTAGGAGTTAAAGGGGGAGGCTTGCAAGTCAAAGAACACCATCCCAAGCGTGAAGCACGGGGGTGGCAGCATCATGTTGTGGGGGTGCTTTGCAGCAGGAGGGACTGGTGCACTTCACAAAATAGATGGCATAATGAGGATGAAAAATTATGTAGATATATTGAAGCAACTTTTCAGACATCAGTCAGGAAGTTAAAGCCCAAGCATACTTCCAAAGTTGTGGCAAAATGGCTTAAGGACAAAATGGTAAAATGGCTTAAGGACAACAAAGTCAAAGTATTGGAGTGGCCATCACAAAGCCCTGACCTCAATCCCATAGAACATTTGTGGAACAGAATTTTTACTTGGATTAAATGTCATAAATTGTGAAAAACTGAGATTAAATATATTTGGCTAAGGTGTATGTGAACTTCTGAACTGTATGTGATGTGTGAGATTTGCTAAGATTTCTTCTTGTAGGGCAAACGGGAATCTGAATCTGAATTGTTTTCACTTTTCCATCATATGACCATTATGATTCAAATGCATTGACATAGTTTAATTCAATCAATGTATCAAAATGTAATTCTGGAATTATTTTCTCTTTCATTGCGTGATGAGTGCAATAGCTATGAACTGGAGAGAACTTCTACGATAAGATTGATTAGCTTATTTCTCTCTTTGATATTTCACACCTTCCCAATGCAGACCCAAACACACATTTGAGTTACACACATATGGTGACTTCATTAACATAATGTGGGATGTGATGGGTAGGGTCTTCTCTAGTGCTTGATCAAATCCCCGAGCTGACAAGGTAAAAACCTGCAGTTCTGCCCCTGAGCAAGGCAGTTAACCCACTGTTCCCCGGGCACCGAAGACGTGGATGTCGATTAAGGCAGCCCCCCGCACCTCTCTGATTCAGAGGGGTTAAATGCGGAAAAACATTTGAATGCCAACAGCTTGATAAAAAGTTTAAAGCACACATGTTAAAGCTTGATTACATAAAGAAATATTAGTGGGAATATGTCCATGACAAAAACAAGAGAATGGAATATAATTGGATAAATTAGGAAACAAATATTAGTTAAGATGCAGCCACCACTAGTGCGTGGAAATCTGTTTTTAAAATCAATATGGACATCGCCCGATGCTGAAAGTTAAGGAAGCAAATTTAAGAGGGCTTTGTTGGAGCACTATTTAAGAAATAAGAGGTGGGCTTACCTGTTTGACACACACAATTATGTTATCTATATATATGTCGGTATAATTATTTCCTCTATACTGTCACCATGGATTCCTTAAATAGGCCTACCTCATTTCTGCGTTCAACTCAGGCATCATGTCTGGGGTGGATAAACAACTTCTGAAAGTATGACATCTCAGATTAAATTATTTTCAAACATCGACAGTTTAGTTGCAAAAAAGATGGCATTGTAGAAATACAGTAAGATTACTGTAGTTTAGTAGAGTAGGTAGGCCTATTAATAGAGACATCAGTGACACATTCTGAAAATCAATGTACAGTGTATTCAGACCCCTTGACTTTATCCACATTTTGTTACTTTACAGCCTTATTCTAAAATTGATTAAATGCTTTTCCCCCTCAACAATCTACACACAATACCCCATAATGACGAAGTAAAAACAGGTTTACCTTTACTCAGTACTTTGTTGAAGCACCTATGGCAGCGATTACGGGTCGAGTCTTCTTGGGTATGGCGCTACAAGCTTGGCACACCTGTATTTGGGGAGTTTCTCCCATACTTCTATACAGATCCTCTCAAGCTCTGTCAGGTTGGATGGGGAGCGTCGCTGCACAGCTATTTTTAGGTCTCTCCAGTGATGTTGGATTGGGTTCAAGTCCGGGCTCTGGCTGGGCCACTCAAGGACATTCAGAGACTTGTCTCAAAGCCACTCCTGCATTGTCTTGGCTGTGTGCTTAGGATCATTGTCCTGTTTGAAGGTCAACTTTCACACCATTCTGATGTCCTGAGCACTCTGGAGCAGGTTGTCATCAAGGATCTCTCTCTACTTTGCTCTGTTCATCTTTCCCTCAATGATGCTGCCACCACCATGCTTCACTGTAGGGATGGTGCCAGGTTTCCTCCAGACGTGACACTTGGCGTTCAGGCCAAAGAGTTCAATCTTGGTTTTATCAGACCAGAGAATCATGTGTTTCATGTTCTGAGAGTCCTTTAGGTACCTTTTGGCAAACTCCAAGCGGGCCGTCACGTGCTTTTTACTGAGCAGTGGCTTCCGTCTGGCCACTCTGCTGTAAAGGCCTGATTGGTGGAGTGCTTCAGAGATGGTTGTCCTTCTGGAAGGTTCTGCCAACTCCAAAGAGGAACTCTGGAGCTCTGTCAGAGAGACCATTGGATTGTTGAACACCACCCAGACCAAGGCCCTTCTCCCCCGTTTGCTCAGTTTGGCCCTTTTCCCAACTTCTTCCATTTGAGAATGATGGCGGCCACTGTGTTCTTGGGGACCTTCAATGCTGCAGACAAGTTTTGGTACCCTTCCCCAGATCTGGGCCTCGACACTGCGCGGAGTGGAACAGGGAAACCCAAGAGCAGACTCAAACGAGGAGACTGGGATGAAGTAACCAAGGTATTTATTGAAACACTGTGGGAAGATGGAGTGTAGGCCAGGGGAAGCTTGGGGACTGGAGCTGACAGGTTCAATCAGGGACACATGGAAGGTAGGGTGGATCTTTAGAGAGTCTGGGAGTTTCAGGTGCACAGCAGAGGGGTTAATGACACTATTAATCTCAAAGGGACCAATGAATTGGGGGGTCAAGTTTCTTGGAAGCCACTTTCAAAGGCAAGTCCTTCGACGAGAGCCATACATTTTGGCCTGGAGTGTAGACTGGAGCTGAGGCATGGTGACGGTTAGCTTGGGATTGGGTTCTGGCGGAGGCACGGTGAAGGGCATCCCGGGCCCTCCTTCAGGTGCGATGACAACGGCGCATGTGCTCATGTACTGAGGGCACCGACACCTCAACCTCTTGGGCAGGGAACAAGGGGTGTTGATAACCCAGAGCACACTCGAAGAGTGACATACCTGACGAGGCATTGATGAGGGTGTTGTGGGCATATTCCACGCAGGGTAGCTGAGCACTCCAGGAGTAAGGTTTAGCCGTAGTCACACAGCGTAGGGCAGTCTCCATCTCCTGGTTGGCCCATTTGGTCTGGCCGTTGGTCTGGGGGTGATATCCAGATTAAAGACTAACATTAATACTAAGTGCCGAACAGAAGGATCTCCATACTTGTACTGGGGTCCCCAGTCGGAAACGATGTCAGTGCGAATGCCATGCAGCCGAAACACATGGGATACCAGCAGATCCGCAGTCTCCCTGGAGGATGGAAGCTTGGAGAGGGGAATTAAGTGAGCCACTTTGAAAAATCTTGATAATGGTGAGGATAACTGAGTTACCGTTAGATGGGGGAAGGCCAGTGACGAAGCCCAAAGCTATGTGTGACCAGGAGGGACTGGGTATGGGAAGATGACGAAGCAGACTGGAAGTGGGTTTGTTGGAGGTTTTGTTCCGTGTATAGACCGAGCAGGCTGAGACGAACACCCGGACATCGCTCTCCATAGTGGGCTACCAAAAGCACTGACGCAGGAAGGCAACAGCCGGTTCATACCAGGGTGACAGGTGAGGTGAGTAGAATGGGCCATCTGAAGAACTTCAGTGCAAACTGAATCTGGAACAAACAGAGCCTTTCTAGGACCGTTTCCTGGGTCAGGCTGGTTCTGCTGAGCCTGGCGAATACTGGACTCGATCCCCCAGGAGACAGCGGCAATGATGCAGGTGGATGGCATAATGGTCTCTGGCTCGGTGCCTGTGTTGTCAGTGGTGAACTGACGGGAGAGGGTATTCTTAGAGCAGGGGCAATAAGTGAGTGTGAAGTTGAATCTCCCAAAGAACAATGCCCACCTGGCCTGCCGGGAGTTCAGACTTTTGGCGATCTGGATGTAGGACAGGTTTTTGTGGTCCGTCCACACAATGAAGGGGAGAACCGAGCCCTCCAACCAGTGACGCCATTCCTCAAGAGCTAGCTTCACTGCCAGAAATTCCTGGTTACCAATGTCAACATTTCTTTCTGCAGGTGAGAGCTTTGCGGGAAAAGAAAGCACGTGGGTGGAGCTTCTGATCAGAGGGGGAATGTTGAGACAGAACAGCACCTACCCTGATGTCGGAGCAGTCCACCTCAGCAACAAACTGGAGTTCTGGGTCTGTCTGGGTGAGAATCGGAGCGGAAGTGAAGTGATGCTTGAGTTCCCAGAATGCTGACTCTGCCTCAGGGTTCCAGTGGAACGGAGTGGAGCTGGAGAGTTGTGAGAGGGGCTGCCAAACAGCTGTAGTTACGGATGAAACGTCTGTAAAAATTGACAAACCCCAGGAAATGCTGTATCTGCTTCAGATTCGAGGGCACAGGCAACTCTGTGACTGCCCTGACCTTGGCAGGGTCCATCTGTAACTGTCCTTGTGCAATAATGTAACCCAGGAAGGACACAGAGTAAGCATGAAACTCACATTTCTCAGCCTTAAGAAAAAGCTTGTTCTCCAACAGCCGTTGAAGAACTTGACGAATGTGTTGCTGGTGTCTCTCAGGGCCCTTAGAAAAAATAAGAATGTCATCCACAGAGACAAAAATGAAGCATCTAATCACATCCCTCAGAACGTCATTAACCAGGCTCTGGAAAACGGCATGACCAAATACTCAAAGTCTCCAAGTGTTGTGTTGAACGCCATTTTCTACTCATCCCCCTTTCTGATGCGGACAAGGTGGTAGGCATTCCGGAGGTCGAGTTTAGTGAACACCGTGGCACCATGGAGGGTGGCAGAAGCAGAACTGATGAGTGGCAAGGGATACTTGTTCCTAACAGTGATACCATTCAGCCCACGGAAGTCTATGCATGGCCTCACTGACACATCCCTTTTCTTGAAAAAGGATCAAATCAGCCCCTACCGGAGAGGAAGAAGGCCTGCCATGTCCTGCAGCCAGGGAATCCTGGATGTACCCCTCCATAGCCTCTTGCTCGGGGCGAGAGAGGTTATACAACCGGCTACAGGGAAGAGGAGCTCCAGGCTGGAGGTCAATAGCACAGTCGTACGGCCGATGAGGCGGAAGCGACAGGGCGTGGTGCTTGCCGAACACAGGAGATAGATCATGATACTCAGGAGGAACTGATGACAGGTCCGGAGGTTCTGGAATGGACTGGGGCACAGACAAGGCAGAGGCAAGGGCAGACTGTAGACAATTAGAGAGACAAAATTAACTCCAAGTGGTGACCCTTCCAGCGGTCCAGTCGATCTGTGGATTGTGCTGCTTTAACCAAGGATGGCCAAGTACCAGGGGAGAGTGAAGGCAGTCGATTATGTGGAGACTGATCCTTTCCTGGTGATTCCCAGAGAGACGCAGGATGACCAGCTCGGTCAGGCAAAGATAAACTGAACTAAATGAGTAGCACTCACTTCTGTCATCATGAAGTGCTTTGAGAGACTAGGCAAGGATCATTTCACCTCCACCTTACCGGCCACCCTAGATCCACTTTAGTTTGCATACCGCCCCAACAGGTCCACAGACGATGCAATCGCCAACACACTGCACACTGCACTATCCCATCTGGACATAGTACCCTCCAAGCTCATCATCAAGCTGGAGGCCTTGGGTTTCAACCCCGCCCTGTGCAATTGGGTCCTAGACTTTCTGACGGGCCGCCCCCAGGTGGTGAAGGTAGGAAACAACATCTCCACTTCGCTGACCCTTAACACTGGGGCCCCACAAGGGTACGTGCTCAACCCCCTCCTGTACTCGCTGTTCACCTATGACTGCGTGGCCATGCACGCCTCCAACTCAATCATCAAGTTTGCAAACGACACTACAGTAGTGGGCTTGATTACCAGCAACGACGAGACAGCCTACAGGGAGGAGGTGAGGGCACTCGGAGTGTGGTGTCAGGAAAACAACCTCTCACTCAATGTCAACAAAACAAAGGAGATGATCGTGGACTTCAGGAAACAGCAGAGGGAGCACCCCCCTATCCTCATTGAAGGGACAGCAGTGGAGAAGATGGAAAGTTTTAAGTTCCTCGGCATACACATCACAGACAAACTGAAATGGTCCACCCACACAGACAGTGTGGTGAAGAAGGCGCAACAGTGCCTTCAGCGACTTCTTCAACCTCAGGAGGCTGAAGAAATTTGGCTTGTCATCCAAAACCATGACAAACTTTTACAGATGCACAATCGAGAGCATCCTGTTGGGCTGTATCACCACCTGGTATGGCAACTGTACCACCCTCAACCGCAAGGCTCTTCAGAGGGTGGTGCGGTCTGCACAACGCGTCAACGGGGGCAAACTACCTGCCCTCCTTGACACCTACAGCACCCGATGTCACAGGAAGGCCAAAAAGATCATCAAGGACAACAACCATCCGAGCCACTGCCTGTTCACACCGCTATTATCCAGAAGGCGAGGTCAGTACAGGTGCATGAAAGCGGGGAACGAGAGACTAAAAAACAGCTTCTATCTCAAGGCCATCAGAGTGCTAAACAGCAATCACTAACTCAGAGTGGCTGCTGCCTACATTGACACCCAATCATTGGCCACTTTAATAAATGGATCACTCGTCACTTTAAACAATGCCACTGTAAATAATGCCACTTTAATAATGTTTACATATCTTACATTACTCATCTCATATGTATATACTTTATTTTATATAATATATTGCACCTTGCCTATGCCGCTCTGTCGTTGCTCATCCATGTATTTATATGTACATATTCTCATTCACCCCTTTAGATTTGTGTGTAGTAGGTAGTTGTTGTGGAATTGTTAGATTACTTGTTAGATATTACTGCACTGTCGGAACTAGAAGCACAAGCATTTCCCTACAGTTACATTATTATCTGATAACCATGTGTATGTGACCAATAAAATTTGATTTGATTTAAATTGAGGACGGGCCATTGAGAAGCCCTAACGTCTTAATTTCCTATATGTTCAGTGCATTTACAAGTGTCTTTGTATTCTCTTACTGCCTACTCCCTCTGTCTCCTCCAAAATGAAATGTTTCAGGCTAAGGTCCAGGCTGTAAACATTGCTTAAGAGAGAACCCTTGAGAGCTATAGCAAAGGTAACACTTGGGAGAATTCGCAAAACGTATGATATGTTACGAATTCTAGCTAGGTGGCTAGGTGGCTAATGTTAGCTAGGCTAAGGTTTAGGGGTTAGGGTTAAGGTTAAGGTCAGGATTAAGTTTAGGAGTTAGGATAAAGGGTTAAGGTTAGGGTTGGGTGAACGGTTAGCTAAAAGGGTTAAGGTTAGGGTTAGGGGAAGGGTTAGCTAACATGCTTAGCAGTTCCAACATGTCATACTAAATGGAGTGTCTCCGGGTTACATACAGAATAATACAAACTGTTCTGAGACCAGGTTGGGAGGTAGGCTAACTCGAGGCTGAGGGAGTTTGTTCCCATGAATCGAGCTGTATGGCCATACAGTCTTACTACGTGGAATCAACGTATCTAATCATTCAAATTGCACTGTACTTTCTCCTAAATCCATCTCTAGTTTCACATGCAGTGTCTCTCTCATCTTCTCTGGAGAAAGCTTTGAGAAAATGAAAAAAATATTTTATTTAAGCATTTCCCAACCCTTGCTACCATGGCATGTTTAATCCCTGGTGGCATTGATATTTCAGTACCTAAGTATATTGTTTTACCAGTCTTTGAATCTGATTTCATTTTTTTTTTCTAGTTTCTTTTATGTTCAATATTTTTTTATTGAACACACACAAGAATGGTGTATAGGTATATAAAAGAGAAGTGTGTCATTCTTATGTAAACTTAAAAGAGCAGACAGAAACAACAAGACACAGAGTTCTAGGTACAAAACAAATAATACATAACAAGACAAACAGAACAAGGACAGGTAAAAAGAAAGAGGGTAGATGTCACCCCCCCCCCCCCCCCCCTTATCCCCCCCAACTGCTCAGGTGCCAGGGCAAGCATATGCTGCCCAAAGGTAGATTAAAATATTACAAATGAGAGTGCGTTAAAATGTACAAATTCACAGCACCAACTGGTCCAAGTAAGAGAGGAAAGGCTGCCAGATTTGATCAAATGTTGATAATGTATTGTTCAGAATATATCTAATTCTTTCTAAATGTACAGTGTACAGAAGCTTTCCTCCTTTTCCAAAACAACAAGATACATTTTTTTTGCCGAAATGAGACTGTAAGAGATGAGTTGTTTTGGGGGGTTGGTTAATCCGTTTAGGGAATCAGACACACCCAGGATTATCAGAAGCGGGTCTGCGTCTATTGAAGTCTCCAGAACTTCAGAGAGGATCCTACAAATGTGTTAGTTAGAGCATAGGGCAAAGCAGTGGAGTAGTGTACCCTGCGCAGCCTGACATTTATCACACATAGGGGATGTATCAGGAAATATCCTATGCAGTTTAGTTTTGGAATAGTTTAATCTCTGTAATACCTTGAATTATATGAGACGATGTCTGGAGTTAATGGAGAAGGTGTGGATATACTCCAAGCTATCTTCCCAGTCTGCCACAGAAATGTCAGTCCCTAGTTCTTCCTCCCATTTTGCCTTAATGGCATCTGGAGAAGGTATGCTAACACATTGAAAGCGTCATATAGACGAGATATCAGTTTGTCTGAGGTGGGGCATATTTTTATGCATCCGTTAAACATGGAAGGTTTAGCATTCCCAAATGCCGGGAGGTGTTTTCTAACATAGTCTCTAATTTGTAGGTATCTGAAAAAGTGACTTCTGGGAAGATTATAAGTTTCCCTCAGCAACTCAAATATATACAGTGGGGCAAAAAAGTATTTAGTCTGCCACCAATTGTGCAAGTTCTCCCACTTAAAAAGATGAGAGAGGCCTGTACTTTTCATCATAGGTACACTTCAACTATGACAGACAAAATGAGAAAAACAAATCCAGAAAATAACATTGTAGGATTTTTTATGAATTTGTTTGCAAATTATGGTGGAAAATAAGTACTTGGTCAATAACAAAAGTTTATCTCAATACTTTGTTATATACCCTTTGTTGGCAATAACAGAGGTCAAATGTTTTCTGTAAGTCTTCACAAGTTTTTCACACACTGTTGCTGATATTTTGGCCCATTCCTCCATGCAGATCTCCTCTAGAGCAGTGATGTTTTGGGGCTGTTGCTGGGCAACACGGACTTTCAACTCCCTCCAAAGATTTTCTATGCGGTTGAGATCTGGAGACTGGCTAGGCCACTCCAGGACCTTGAAATGCTTCTTACGAAGCCACTCCTTCATTGCCCGGGCGGTGTGTTTGGGATCATTGTCATGCTGAAAGACCCAGCCACGTTTCATCTTCAATGCCCTTGCTGATGGAAGGAGGTTTTCACTCAAAATCTCACGATACATGGCCCCATTCATTCTTTCCTTTACACGGATCAGTCGTCCTGGTCCCTTTGCAGAAAAACAGCCCCAAAGCATGATGTTTCCACCCCCATGCTTCACAGTAGGTATGGTGTTCTTTGGATGCAACTCAGCATTCTTTGTCCTCCAAACACGACGAGTTGAGTTTTTACCAAAAAGTTATATTTTGGTTTCATCTGACCATATGACATTCTCCCAATCTTCTTCTGGATCATCCAGCAAACTTCAGACGGGCCTGGACATGTACTGGCTTAAGCAGGGGGACATGTCTGGCACTGCAGGATTTGAGTCCCTGGCGGCGTAGTGTGTTACTGATGGTAGGCTTTGTTACTTTGGTCCCAGCTCTCTGCAGGTCATTCACTAGGTCCCCCCGTGTGGTTCTGGGATTTTTGCTCACCGTTCTTGTGATAATTTTGACCCCACGGGGTGAGATCATGCATGGAGCCCCAGATCGAGGGAGATTATCAGTGGTCTTGTATATCTTACAATTCCTAATAATTGCTCCCACAGTTGATTTCTTCAAACCAAGCTGCTTTCCTATTGCAGATTCAGTCTTCCCAGCCTGGTGCAGGTCTACAATTTTGTTTCTGGTGTCCTTTGACAGCGCTTTGGTCTTGGCCATAGTGGAGTTTGGAGTGTGACTGTTTGAGGTTGTGGACAGGTGTCTTTTATACTGATAACAAGTTCAAACAGGTGCCATTAATACAGGTAACGAGTGGAGGACAGAGGAGCCTCTTAAAGAAGAAGTTACAGGTCTGTGAGAACCAGAAATCTTGCTTGTTTGTAGGTGACCAAATACTTATTTTCCACCATAATTTGCAAATTATTTCATTAAAAATCCTAAAATGTGATTTTCAGGACTTTTTTTCTCATTTTGTCTGTCATAGTAGAAGTGTACCTATGATGAAAAGTACAGGCCTCTCTCATCTTTTTAAGTGGGAAAACTTGCACAATCGGTGGCAGACTAAATACTTTTTTGCCCCACTGTATAGATCCCCTATAAGTATTTATCCCTAGCTCACCCCATTGCTCTAAGGTGTTATCAAGGTTAGAGGGGGCAAAGGAGGGATTCCTCGCAACAGGGAGCATGAATAGTATTGGTCTAAGATCAAAATGGACTTTAATTTGCCTCCAGATTCGGACTGTGCTATGTATAATAGGATTGTTACTATAAAGTGACATCTCCAGATTGACAGGCGACAAAATCACAGCGCCAATAGAGAAGGGGTGACACCTCACGCTCCATACTAAGCCAGCTGGATGACTGAAATGCGCCATCCAGCAAAAAGTTAACTGCGCGGAGGTTTGCGGCCCAATAGTAAAATATACAATTTGGGAGAGACAATCCTCCTTCCATCTTGGATTTACAGAGGTGTTTTTTTTAACCTATCCTGTGTGTTTTATAATCCCAGATGAATGGATTGATCTGATTTCAGTTTTACATCTGAAATGCAACACATCTAGGTGTTGCTCAATTCCAGGGAGCAGAATTTCTATTTCTGACGGAAAGTCAAAATTACATTTTTTAATTTAACAACTGTCGGCACAGATGATTCACAGATGTATCCTCTCAACAGGTGACACTTTAATTGAGAAAGTAATTGACTGAATGTGGTGTCTGTCTGATCGCCAATGTACAACTCTGTGGGAGTAATTACTGTCTGTCGTTTCTCCCTTCCTCTGAAAGATAAACCTGGAAAACCACTCAAATTCTGATTTGACTCTCAAAAGTACTTTAATTAAGTTATAATTAAGGCACTGATGGTAAAACTTTTGATGTATTAACTGCCACACTGTGCAGGTAATGTAACTCTGAATTATAACTCAGTACTTAATCATTTCTAATTTTGAGGAAATTCTTTGGCATATAATGCATGTTTTATTGTTTTGGGGGGGTAGATCAGCTTTACTATTACAGATAGATTGTAGCTTCCATCAATGTAATTGTCTGCATCATTTATAATATTTTTTTTTACATACAGTGCCTTGCAAAAGTATTCACCCACCTTGGCATTTTTCCTATTTTGTTGCATTACAACCTGTAATTTAAATTGATTTGTACTTGGACTTCATGTAATGGACTTACAAAAAATAGTCCAAATAGGTGAAGTGAAATGTAAAAAATATTTAAAAAATCAACAACAAAAAAATTAAAAATGGAAAGTGGTGCGTGTGTATGTATTCATCCCTTTGCTATGAAGCCCCTAAATAAGATATGGTGCAACCAATTACCTTCAGAAGTCACATAATTAGTTAAATAAAGTCCACCTGCGTGCAATCTAAGTTTCACATGATCTATCACATGATCTCAGTAGATATACACCCGTTCTGAAAGGCCCCAGAGTCTGCAACACCACTAAGCAAGGGGCACTACCAAGCAAGCGGCACCATGAAGACCAAGGAGCTCTCCAAACAGGTCAGGGACAAAGTTGTGGAGAAGTACAGATCAGGATTGGGTTATAAAAAAATATCAGAAACTTTTAACATCCCACGGTGCACCATTAAATCCATTATAAAAAATTGAAAGAATATGGCACCTCAACAAACCTGCCAAGAGAGGGGCGCCCACCAAAACTCACGGACCAGGCAAGGAGGGCATTAATCAGAGAGGCAACAAAGATACCAAAGATAACCCCGAAGGAGCTGTAAAGCTCCACAGCGGAGATTGGAGTATCTGTCCCTAGGACCACTTTAAGTCCTACACTCCACAAAGTTGTGGGGATGTTTTTCATCAGCAGGGACAGGGAAACTGGTCAGAATTGAAGGAATGATGGATGGCGCTAAATACAGGGACATTCTTGAGGGAAACCTGTTTCAGTCTTCAACAGAGTTGTGAAAGGAGGTGCATCTTCCAACAGGACAATGACCTTAACCTGTCTAGGAACCTCGCCAACAGCCAATGAAATTGCAGGGCGCCAAATACAAATAAACAGAAATCTCATAAATCAAATTTCTCAAACATACAAGTATGAGGTATCATTTTAAAGGTATTCTCGTTAATCCAGCCACAGTGTCTGATTTCAAAAATGCTTTACAGCGAAAGCTCCACAAACGATTATGTTAGGTCACCACCAACTCACAGAAAAACCCAGCCATTTTTCCAGCCGAAGAGAGGAGTCACAAAAAGCAGATGACACTCATGACACTCATGTTACACAATACATGTATGTTTTGTTCGGTACAGTTCATATTTATATCCAAAAATCTTATTTTACATTGGCGTGTTATGTTCAGTAGTTCCAAAACATGCAGTGATATTGCAGAGAGCCACATGAATTCACAGAAATACTCATTATATATGTTGATGAAAATACAATTGTTAGACATGGAAATATAATATATATATATCTGCAAATGTGCGATCTGGTCCATTCAGACGAAACGTTCAAAAAGTTATATTACAGGTCGAAGAAACT
Source organism: Oncorhynchus mykiss (assembly GCF_057628025.1). Taxonomy (NCBI): domain Eukaryota; kingdom Metazoa; phylum Chordata; class Actinopteri; order Salmoniformes; family Salmonidae; genus Oncorhynchus; species Oncorhynchus mykiss. The sequence continues at coordinate 56,706,655 of NC_143027.1, read as the reverse complement.
TGTCAAACTAAGTATAGAATCAATCTTTGGGATGTTTTTATCATAAAAGTTCAAAAATGTTCCAAACGGAGAATTACATTGTCTGTAGAAATTCAATGGAACGAGAGCTACCTCTCAAGTGAAAGCGCATGACTGAGAACGAGGCTGTAGGCAGACCACTGACTCAAAGAGCTCTCATCCGGTCCCACATCACAGTAGAAGCCTGAAACAATGTTCTAAAGACGGTTGACATCTAGTGGAAGCCTTAGGAAGTGCAACATAACCAATACCCCACTGTGTATTCAATAGGGGTGAGTTCAAAAACTACAAACCTCAGATTTCCCACTTCCTGTTTTGATTTTTTCTCAGGTTTTTGCCTGCCATAGGAGTTCTGTTATACTCACAGACATCATCCAAACAGAGTGTTTTCTATCCAATACTAATAATAATATGCATATATTAGCATCTGGGACTGAGTAGGAGGGCACGCTATTCATCCAAAAGTGAAAATGCCTCCCCCTATCCCAAGGAAGTTAACTGGCCAACATCCGGTGAAATTGCAGAACGCGAAATTCAAAAATAGCAAATTCAATGATGTAACATTCTTGAAAATATATGTGTTATGCATCAAAATAAATCTTAACTTCTTGTTAATCCAGCCACTGTGTCAGAATTCAAAATGGCTTTACCACGAAAGCAAGCCATGTGATTATCTGAGGACAGCGCCTCGCATACAAACACATGAAATCATATTTCAACCAGGCAGGTGCGCCACAAAAGTCAGAAATAGCGATATAACTAATGCCTTACCTTTGAAGATCTTCTTCTGTTGGCACTCCAAAATGTCCCAGAAACATCACAAATGGTCCCTTTGTTCGATAATGTCCTTCGTTATGTCCCAGAAATGTCCATTTATTTGGCGCGTTTGATTCAGAAATACATCTGTTTCAACCCGCCCAACATGCCTACAACGTATCTAATAAGTTACCTGTAAACTTGGTCCAAACATTTCAAACAACGTTCCTAATCCAACCTCAGGTACCCTAAACGTAAATAACCGATCAAATTTAAGACGGAATAAACTGTTTCTAATACCGGATAAAAACAATGTGAAGCGCGCTCCAGTTCACGCGCACCAAAACAGTCCACCTAGAGTGACACTTACAATGAATAGGACTACTTCTTAATTTCTCAAAAGAAAAACATCGAACAATTTCTAAAGACTGTTGACATCTAGTGAAAGACATAGTAACTGCAACCAGGTTCCTAATAATAAGGGTATCCCATAGAAAACAATTGGAAAATCCTATGACCTCAATTTTTTTCCCCCTGGATGTTTTGTCATCGAGGTTTCGCCTGCCATATCAGTTATGTTATACTCACAGACATTATTTTAACAGTTTTAGAAACGTCAGGGTGTTTTCTATCCAAACATACCAATTATATGCATATCCTAGCTTCTGGACCTGAGTAACAGGCAGTTTATTTTGGGCACGCTTTTCATCTGGAGGTGAAAATACTGCCCCCTACCCAAGAAAGGTTAATGATTGCTGTACACCAGTGGAACCCATCCAATTTGAAGGAGCTGGAGCAGTTTTGCCTTGAAGAATGGGCAGACATCCCAGTGGCTAGATGTGCCAAGTTTATGGAGACGTACCCCAAGAGACTTGCAGCTGTAATCGCTGCAAAAGGTGGTGGGGGGGGGGGGGGTGAATAGTTATGCACGCTCAAGTTCCGTTTTTTTTGTATTATTTCTTCTTTGTTTCACACAAAAACAATTTCCATCTTCAAAGTTGTAGGCATGTTGTGTAAATCAAATGATACAACCCCCCCAAAAAATAAATTTTAATTCCAGGTTGTAAGTCAACAAAATAGGAAAAATGCCAAGGGGGGAGAATACTTTCGCAAGCCACTGTACTTACATACATATATAAATACACATACAGTACCAGTCAAAAGTTTGGACACACCAAACTTAATACATGATTCCATACGTGCTATTTTATAGTTTTGATGTCTTCACTATTATTCTGCAATGTAGAACATAGAAAAATAAAGAAAAATACGCTGGAATGAGTAGGTGTGTCCAAACTTTTGGACTGGTACTGTATATATACAGTTGTGGCCAAAAGTTTTGAGAATAACACAAACATTAACTTTCACAAAGTCTGCTGCTTCAGTGTCTTTAGATATTTTAGTCAGATGTTACTAGTGTCAAAGGGTTTTATTGACAATTACATGAAGTTGATGCAAAGATTCAATATTTGCAGTGTTGACCCTTCTTTTTTAAGACCTCTGCAATGTCAATTAACTTCTGGGCCACATCTTGACTGATGGCAGCACATTCTTGCAGAATTAATGCTTGGAGTTTGTCAGAATTTGTGGGGTTTTGTTTGTCCCCCCGCCTTTTGACGATTGACCACAAGTTCTCAATGGGATTAAGGTCTGGGGAGTTTCCTGGCCATGGACCCAAAATATTGATGTTTTGTTCCCCGAGCCACTTAGTTATCACTTTTGCCTTATGGCAAGGTGCTCCATCATGCTGGAAAAGGCATTGTTCGTCACCAAACTGTTCCTGGATGGTTGGGAGAAGTTGCTCTCTGAGAATGTGTTGGTACCATTCTTTATTCATGGCTGTGTTCCTAGGCAAAATTGTGAGTGAGCCCACTCCCTTGGCTGAGAAGCAACCCCACACATGAATGGTCTCAGGATGCTTTACTGTTGACATGACACAGGACTGATGGTAGCTCTCACCTTGTCTTCTCCGGACAAGCTTTTTCCCCCAAACAATCCCCCAAACAATCGGAAATGGGATTCATCAGAGAAAATGACTTTACCCCAGTCCTCAGCAGTACAATCCCTGTACCTTTTGCAGAAGATCAGTCTGTCCCTGATGTTTTTCCTTGAGAGAAGTGGCTTCTTTGCTGCCCTTCTTTGACACCAGGCCGTCCTCCAAAAGTCTTCGCCTCACTGTGCGTGCAGATGCACTCACACCTACCTGCTGCCATTCCTGAGCAAGCTCTGTACTGGTGGTGCCCCGATCCCGCCGCTGAATCAACTTTAGGAGACAGTCCTGGCGCTTGCTGGACTTTCTTGGGCGCCCTGAAGCCTTCTTCACAACAATTGAACCGTTCTCCTTGAAGTTCTTGATGATCCGATAAATGGTTGATTGAGGTGCAATCTCACTGGCAGCAATATCCTTGTCCGTGAAGCCCTTTTTGTGCAAAGCAATGATGACGGCACGTGTTTCCTTGCAAGTAACCATGGTTGACAGAGGAAGAACAATGATTCCAAGCACCACCCTCCTTTTGAAGCTTCCAGGCTGTTTTTCGAACTCAGCATGACAGGGTGATCTCCAGCCTTGTCCTCGTCAACACTCACACCTGTGTTAACGAGAGAATCACTGGCCCTTTTGTGGCAGGGCTGAAATGCAGTGGAAATGTTTTTTTGGGGGGGGGATTGAGTTAATTTGCATGGCAAAGAGGGACTTTGCAATTCATCTTCATCTGATCACTCTTCATAACATTCTGGAGTATATGCAAATTGCCATCATACAAACTGAGGCAGCAGACTTTGAAAATTAATATTTGTGTCATTCTCAAAATTTTGGCCACGACTGTACAGTGTATTCGGAAAGTATCCAGACCCCTTTACTTTTTCTTCATTTTATTACATTGCAACCTTATTCTAAAATGGATTAAATAAATATGTTTCATCCTCAATCTACTCACAATACCCCATAATTACATTGCGAGAACAGGTTTTTTGAAATCTTTCCAAATGTATTAAAATTTTAAACAGAAATACCTTATTTACATAAATATTCAGGCTCTTTGCTATGAGACTCAAAATTGAGCTCAGGTGCATTTATGGTAGAGCCGCCAGACGGAAGCCACTGCTCAGTAAAAGGCACATGCCAGCCCGCTTACTCCCTTAGCCCTTACTCAGCCTTGAGTTGTGTTTTGGGTCATTGTCCTGTTGAAAAACAAATTATAGTATCATGTTTCAGGAGAAGACCCAGATGCAGACAGTGCCGAAGTAACAAAAGTTTGTTACTAGAACATGGGGCAGGCAAAATGACAGGTCAAGGGCAGGCAGAGGTGTGACAAGGTGCAGAACAGCAGGGTCAGGGCAGGCAGAAATGGTCAAAACCGGGAAAACTAGAAAACAGGAAACAGAAAAAGACAGGGGCAAGGAGAAAAACGCTGGTAGGCTCGACGAACAAAACAAACTGGCAACAGACAAACAGAAAACACAGTTATAAATACACTGGGGATAATGGGGAAGATGGGCGACACCTGGAGAGGGGTGGAGACAAGCACAAAGACAGGTGAAACAGATCAGGGTGTGACAGATAGTCCCACTAAGCGCAAATCAGATGGTAAGGCGTATCGCTACAGAATGCTGTGGTAGCCATGCTGGATAAGTGTGCCTTGAATTTTAAATAAATCACAGACAGTGTCACCAGCAAAGCACCATCACACCTCCTCCTCCATGCTTCACGGTGGGTTCCTAACATGCAGAGGTCACCCGGTCACCCACTCTGCGTATCACAAAGACACAGCGGGTGGAACCAAAATCTAAAATTCGGACTCATCAGACCAAAGGACAGATTTCCACCATTCTAATGTCCATTGCTCGTGTTTCTTGACCGAAGCAAGTCTCTTCTTCTGATTGGTGTCCTTTAGTCGTGGTTTCTTTGCAGCAATTTGACCATGAAGGCCTGATTCACGCTGTCTTCTCTGAACAGTTGATGTTGAGATATGTCTGTTACTTGAACTCTGTGATGCATTTATTTGGGCTGCAATCGGAGGCTGGTAACTCTAATGAACTTATCCTCTGCAGCAGAGGTAACTCTGGGTCTTCCTTTCCTGTGGCGTTCCTCATGAGAGCCAGTTTCATCATAGCGCTTGATTGTTTTTGCGACTGCACTAGAAGGAACTTTCAAAGTTCTTGAAATGTTCCGCGTTGACTGATCTACATGTCTTAAAGTAATGATGGACTGTCATTTCTCTTTTCTTATTTGAGCTGTTCTTGCCATAATATGGACTTGGTCTTTTACCAAATAGGGCTATCTTCTGTATACTACCCCTACCTTGTCACAACAACTGATTGGCTCAAACACATTAAGATGAAACAAAATTCCACAAATTAACAAGGCACACCTGTTAATTGAAACGCATTCCAGGTCACTACCTCATGAAGTTGGTTGAGAGAATGGCAAGAGTGCGCAAAGCTGTCATCAAGGGAGAGAGTTGCTACTTTGAAGAATCTCCAATATAAAATATATTTTAATTTGTTCTTTTGGTTACTACTTGATTCCATATGTGTTATTTCATAGTTTTGATGTCTTCACTATTATTCTACAATGTAGAAAATAGTAAAAATATAGAAAAACCCTTGAATGAGTAGGCCTGTCCAAACTTTTGACTGGTACTGTTTATATGTATAAAATACATATATACATACACATCCTTTTGAAATATATTTTCCTTTATTATTTTCCACTAACCCTACCATCCCTCCCCTCATTGGAGTAAACTCATGAACAACAATTTAGTGCATGTTATAACATGTTATTAAACATGAGAGAATTGTAGAATGACTTTGGCTGTATGATTCACAAAGTAAACTATGCCATTTTTAAGTATAGCAATCAATTATTAGATGTTTTACTAACTTACTTCTGTTAAATAAGAATCCTCTGACAATTACAAGTATTGAATAGGATTGCTTGGAAAAGAGCTTTGGGTTCTCGGAAAGTGTAATCCTACATTAAAGGCACTGTGCAGTCAAAATTCAGTTTCTCCTGTATTTTATATTATATTGTACAACAGCCGATGAAACTAGAAGTCTGAAAACAATGTAGCAGTGTTATTTCATGATAGTTGCTGGTTGAAAATACAATCTATGCAGAACCTTCTAATCAGCAGGTTTGCATGGGTTGGAGTTTCGGTTTTCCATGGTGACATCACCATGCGATAAATTGGTTAATTGACCAATATCAAAGAAGAGTTTCAAACTCTTTGCAAACTGACAGTTTGTTGTAATTTTTCCCCTCTCCACTCAGACCACTCACAGACAGTCCTAGCAAAAGCCGTGCTTGACAAGTAGTTTTTGCTATTTTTGCCCATTTTAATAGAAATCTATTGCAGTAAGGTGTTAAGCAGAAATTATTTTATATAAATATAACAATGTCTGAATTGGGCCTTTAATTAGCATTTATGCTTGTTGGTTATTCAGTCATATAATTTGAACAAGACGCGTGGTAAGGGGAGAGCAGACAAACATGAAAGCTTTGGCCAATTAATGAGATTGTACTTAGCACTCTGTATCCATCATATATGTTGACCAGGGATCTCTAGCTACTTGATTTGGACATCATTTGGTTTTGAGTTCCAGGCAGACACCACCTGATTGAATTTTCCATTGATTCTGCTGCAGCTGAGAAGGTCAGACTATTCAGATTCCTGGACTTAGTGAAGTTGACCTTCAGGGGAACTCTCCAACAGGCAGCAGAGCATTGATTTAAAACAGATTATTGCTTGTTTGATCTCCAGGTGTCCTTTTTCGAATGTGACATGAAGTATTATTGCGTAGCACGTGTATTACACATCCCAAAATGATCCTGCTCGAATGTGCAGACCTTGACCCCGAAGTTCGCCAAAGGTTGGCACCCGCATTTTACGGTTCAATCTCGCTCGTATCATCACAACATCTCGAGTCCTCCTGACTCAGTCTGAGGTGCAGTAATGGAACTGTGCTTAAGTGTTGCCAATGTCCTCAGCCAATTTTTGAGTTATACATCCTTACGATCTCACAATTCGTCTTGTACAGTGATGGATTACATGTGAAATCCCGACCGTTACTTTTTCATCAAACAGCAAGCAGGAGAAATGGCCCAGCTTACCCTGCGAGCTACTAAAAATCTGTCACCATTGCAAGGTTAATGGCGAATCGCTTTGAGGGATTTTGGAGTTAGGGCATGGGATTCATGCAGCGTCACACCAGCTGTGATGGACGATTACTGTCTAGAGACAACAAACGTTAAAGGCAGAGGTTCCAGCAAACACTCACACAGATTCAGCTCATGAGGCCTTGATCTGTGTGGGCATCAGTGTCAATCCATGTGAGGTTTTCAAAGATCAAACTATCTCTAGGCTTCATTTAGCTGAAGGTCCTAGGTACGTTTTGTCATTGTGATCCATTTTAACCAGCGCTAGACCTCCCCCAAACAGTATTCAGTACTCACACATTTGGGGTTGAGTTCTGCAAAAGCAATGGTCAATCTTAACTTTCAGAGGTAATGTCAGAAATCATTCAGCAATTTCCTGACAGGAATAGGTTCAGTGGCATTGAAAGATTGGGTTTGGATAAATCGATATGTTGTACAGTAGATGTGGAGATGACCTCTCGTTGACCAATCAGAATGTGGTCATTGGCTGAATGTGTGGTGGTGCTATGCTGTGTATTTACCATGTTTGGCAAGTCGTACATTGACTGTACACAATCAACTGTGATACACAGATGTTTCTCCTACTCTGTTGTGGATTGTTAGGTGGTTCCTTCACTGGCATTATAATAACCATGAACAATGGAAACATAAGTCTTAACTAAAGCATCGTTGCAGTAAATTAGCATGTTCAATTATCAAAACATTAATTCATACTGGGCTGTGTTTTCTACTTTTCTACTTGTATTGCAACGGAAGTTATTTTACAGCAAATGCACCCGCCCCCCCATTTTAGGTTGAGCCATCTGTGCCTCGAGGTTCCCAGCCATCATTATTTCTGCTATAATTTTAGACATGAGTGTAATGTATTCAATGTTTGGGACTGTGCAATGTATTCTTCCTTCTCTGTCTCTCTCTCCTCCCCCAGAGAAGGCAGTTAGATGCGCGCTACCTGTGCTATGTTATGCGACATGGCAGTTTGAGGAAGAGACTCAATGTCAAAGACGATTCTGTTCCTGGAGCTTGTCCTCAAAGGAGAAAGCCAGACACACTGAGCTTAAAATAGGGTTTTCTAAGCATGAAGAGCATCCTCAATGCGAGTTTGGGCAAAGCGTCTTGACTCACATGCTGTGCAGTTTTACATAATATGTTTAGCTTAGAGCTGCTGGTGGATGGAAGGGGGTCTGAAATGCACAGTGCAGACTCTCACCAGTCACCCCATAAGGAGGTGATCCTTGTGTCACTCAGCTCTCTGATGTTCACCTAGCCCCCCCACCACACAGACACCCACAAATACGCATGCACACTCACTCACGCACGCACGCACACACACGCACACACACACACACACACACACACACACACACACACACACACACACACACACACACACACACACACACATGATAAACAACATGTGAGATGCGCAGTCCATTTATTACAGTGTATTAATGGCCTGGAGAAATAAGGGAATTCTGCTCGGCTCCATGTGTTCTCGCTCATTTGTAACCATGTGGGCACTGATATAAAGGGTGGGTGTATATAACAGTACTGGTTGTGTATGACAGTATACGCTACCTAGGGCTTAGTGTCGTTTCAGTGATGTTCCAATTACAAAATGCATGAAAAATGTGGGTGTGCTGGTGAGCCAGTGTTGAGGACCCATCTTGTAGTTGCATTGATTATGTTGTGGAGGGATACTGTAGGGCAGCGTTTCCCAAACTAAGCTTGATGATCAGTTGATTATTTGAATCAGCTGTGTAGTGCTAGGGCAAAAACCAAAACGTGCAGCTCTTTGGGTCCCGAGCTTGGGAAACGCTGCTGTGGGGCATTGTTTAAGAGATCAGGCTTTAGACAAGAAAGTGATGATATGACAACGTGTAATTATACAGGCGCTGTCTGCCAATCTCAGTCGGCCGGCGGTGTTGTCATAGCATTGCAGCAGAGGGGCGGACTGACTGCAGTGCACAGGGGGAGACTGACTGGGGCACACTCATTAATGCTGCTCCTGAGTGCTCTTCTCTTGACATTGACGATTTACTGTCTGGTGTGAACTCTCAAAATGTAATGTTGAGTGCCGCCCCCCCCCCAGAACAATGAGCAGCCTCTAATGTGAGTACACCCACGCAATCTTTGGCCCATATTCATGTAATTTGAGGCAGTAGTAGAGGAATTTCTCATTATGGCAATTTTTATTTGATTTGATAAAAAGTAAGTTCCCTAGAGCTGGATACCCTTACATGGCGCCCCTCTTTACCTCACATGCCATAATGATCAAGTGAAATATATCGGTTTGTGGGGGCTTTATTTTACTACTACTGTTCCACTTTTCCAAGAACTTTTCGACTTCAAATCTATCTGACATCCTTAGGCTGTGCAATTATAACCCCTGAGACACATTTTGAACATGATTCCATTCCAAATTCAAAACTCCTATTAAAAGCTCAATTATTTTTTTGAATGCCATTGTCTTTCATTAGGATCTATTCCGTATGCTACTTGCTACTCATGCAAAAAATAAGAAGTGGTGCATATTTCAGCAAATGGCCGTTTGGAAATTAATGTGGAAGTGGAGTTGAAACGCACTATTAGGCAGATGAGCTGGAGAGATAGACCAGGTCAAGATGGAATTCACGGTCAAGGTGAAACAACACACGGGGTTGTGTCTGGGTATACAGCGAGTAATTGACCGAACACTTATCACCGTTTCGACGATTAAACAGCGGATGTGTTAGCTTAACAATTGCTAGAGCTCAGACCTGTCAGCTCAGAATTGCATGCATAGCAGTTTCAGTTTGGTAAATCTTTGTTCTGGAATTGTACATTCAGTGTCATTTGTTTGCTGAGGAAATGTGACATTCTTCATGCTTTGGCTGCCGTATGACTGACTATATAATGCTGGTAGAAATTCATAATGGTTATGAGACCTTGAATGTGCAACAGTGCTTATGTCTATGCAATCAGGGTGATGTGGTTAAATGACTTCATCAATTACAATGGGAGGCCATATCTCCATTGCCCATGAGTCACAACAATACGTGGGGTCCATTTCCTTTCATTTTAAGGTAGTAAATCAAATAAAGTATATTGCAAAAAAGATTGAATGTCTTGTGTTGCAAGCTAGCTTGTTAGCATTTTGTGTGTAAACTCAAAACACGAGTGGAAATATAAACAAACCAAACTAGCTCACTATCTTACTGAGCTTACAAACACTTGACCAAATGTCAACAACTTGTGTAGCAAACTAACCAACGCTCTGAAAGGTTAAGTTTGAAACATGAGTCATGTTCATTTAACAATCTACTTTGCCAGTATACTCTCTTGTTGACGTTTAGAATCTTAGACTTACTGTCTGAGCGAGCTGCCTGCCTGCACTCAAAGGCTATGCTAACAATGTGATGAATAACACAATGCATTTACCTTACAATGACTAAAACGACTCTTCATCTGGAAATAATATAATTTGACTTTTCCAGGAATGCTTTAGTACATCACTGAGCTTGTTTTCTTTGCAAACACACAATATAGATGTTACAAGCTACTGTATAGAAACACACAACACGACAAATGTATTTTGCAGTGCTGAATAGTATAGTCTACTCCCTATGAATACCATTTAAAAGATTTCCATTTATTAACAAGATAAAACTGTAGTTTACTCAGTTTGTTGTAGAGAAAACTACAGTTTAAAGGGATAGTTCACTGCAAAGTTAAAGCTCTTTCAAGAGTGGTGTAGTGTTGAGATCGGTCCACTTCTCCTATCATACAGTATTTGGTGTAAATCCAGTCATGCCTACATTCCATAACAATGGGAAAAATGGCCCCCATCTAGTTTCGTCTTTCAAATGGTTTCTATCTTTCCCATTGAGTCCTACTGTATAACTGTATAGCTGCACCAAAAGTTGGCATCGGACTCATCTTGGCATTTGACCTCTATTGAAATCTGAAAATGTTTGCTACACTTTGATTTTTAAGTCACTGGTCCACTCATATAACTAGGTGTGCAGCCTTAAATGAGCAAGAGTTTTTCATATTTTTTTTCTGTGAATAAGGGGAATATGCCATCCCCACTTTTTTTTATAACAAAAAGTTCCCAGCTTTTTGAGTCAGCTCCTTCACACCCAGTGCTATTAATCAGAATATAATGGTTAATTGGCACATTGTCCCACTTTTAAGCACCTTCAAATGCCATTCTAAATATTTCATCAAAACCACCTGTGCAAAAAAAAAAAGAGGGTTGAATCGAAGATTAGAGTTTGTCGCTCATCTTTAATCTGAAAAGGTCATGAATGAACTGAGGCCCAGAGCAGCCGGAATAAGGGATCCTCCTGACTTTGACATCTCATACAAAGAGACGGGATAGCGGGGGTGACGGGGAGAGAGAAGGGAGAGAGAAGGGCCCATGCTTTCTACATTTCCATATCAGGGAGGGTGGGAGGAGGAGAAGGGGGTGGTTGGGACCCAGTGCCTTCAGCATGCCGTCGTTGCAGAGAGAAGAAGTGCACGTAAATGCAGAGAGACAAATGTAACACTCCTGCACCTAAGCAAGCGTGATTTTAAACCAGTTTCTGTCTCGTCTCATCAGAGGCCGCATTTTATGCCGCTGAAGCCTCCAGTCTAAAAGCAGAGTTTATCCAAGCTTTATAAGGTCGGATGGGCAGCGACAGTGATGCTCCTGTGTTGTCATTGGCCGGGCCAATTTCCAGAAGTCTAGGTAGGGTCAAGCTTACATTTATTAGCTTATCAAGCAGACTGACTATGATTACTGCACTTATGTAAAGATTGCTTAGGTATACAGTATGTTAATTATTGTGACTGCATATTGCCCGATATGCAGCATAATCAAATTCAAACACTTTACTAATTCACATGTACAAACAACAAGGAGACATGTTTTATGCAACGATAATATACACACGGCTTGTCAGCAATAAGCAGGGACCTACATGTTCTACGACCTGGGGGTTTTTGCTTGGGTTAATCAAGCTAGATGAATGTGTCTTAACAAATGTTTTGTGTTGCGTTTAATTATTGCAATTGACAACGTAATGACTGAAGCGTTTTGCAATAATTAAAGATGTATGATAAAAACCCACATGACTTTATGAAAGGCATTGTATAGCAACAGTTTAAATGTGGATTTCACAATGTCTCCAATTTGTATATGTGTGGTGTGAGCCACTTTTCCTGGAGTGGCAGGCAGCTTAGAGGTTAGAAGTTGCTGGTTTAAATCCCAGGTCTGATTGGAGATATCTGGCAGGATGTGAGCTGGGAACCTCATTAGCATCTCAGGGGCTAGTGCCACCACCATTGTGCCCTTACACTTAACCCTAAACTGCCCCAGAAGCCCTATTTTGGTAGGGACTTGGATATTGAGATACTGTAGATATAGCTGTATTCAGAAAATCGTGACTTGAGTCAAGAGTCCTGGACTCGAATACTACAACACAGGCCAAGAGGCTCATAACCCTGTTGCTCTTTGCATGGTATGATTTGGAGCTCATTGGAGTGTTATGGTCTTTGCAGTTAGCTGTTGAGCCATCAATAATCAAAATCAACAGAGCTGTAAAAGAGGATTTAAATGGGATATGTAATGTGCCTTGCTTACGGGTGCTTGGAAAAAGCTAAAATTATTGTCCCCCCAAAAAGTCATAGCAAACAGATTGTTAGAAAAAGTACATTCCATGTTTTGTTTTTCATCTTTGCCTCTTCTTGCCTTCCAGACGACGACAAAGTCTCTGCCCCCCCCCCCCTACTAAACTAAACACTTTTATCTCAAGTCCACAGAGAAATAGAAAACCCCAGGTTACTACGCTCACTCGTTCCCTTTTGGTTTAACAAGAACTTGCGATAAACTGTAATATGAATTAATAGACAAAGTGACAGCGTTTTGAAGAAGGTGTGAGAGACCCAAATGAGTGCTCACAACTCTCCCCATTCATTTAATATGACTCGTATCAACTGAGTCGATTGGTGATCTATTTTGCGCTCGGCTCAAATTGAAAATATGCAGATGAAATATAATTTAAGAGTGGCCTTTGATGAAATTGTCTCCCATGGGCAACTCGCTATTCTCCTTGAATTTTTGCCAATTTGGTTCAGCGAATGTTCCTGGTCAAGCAGCCATCACATCTATTTAGGTGGAGGGCATGGAGCACAGCTCTCGGTGGAGGCTGGCCAAGACAGCGTGATAATGCCTCCCTGTCAACCCTAGCCATGTGACAAGACAGCAAGAGACAATGTTTTGATCCAAGGAATCCTGCAAGGTCTCGGTATGAGATTTACACACGCTGTAGCCTATACTCTAGAAGTAGTACAGAAACCACCTGATTGAATTCCGGCTGTTGTTTACATATACTACATAGCAACTTGTAACTTTTATATGTTGGTGATGTTTATTAGCTCAAAAGGGTAGCGCCACTTCTGTTTATGTGTGACTACACAGCTCAGTGCAACCGTCTACTCTGCCCTGTTATATTCAAGGCAGCCAGACAACAGACATCATTCATTGTGCAGTTTTTTGTTTTTGTTTTAGAGAACTCAAGTATGACACCTCATACAGTTTGTGAATTAAAATTCAGTCACACATTTACCTGCCGTGGATTCCTCATGTTATATGCATGTGTTTGTGTCAGAATTAACATATGCACCACCATTAAAGGGTACGGGATCTAATTTACACTGGAGTGCTGATGCACATACTGATCCCATGCAGTGCTTTTTCATTTTGATACACTGTATATTCAAGTATACACTACAGTTCAAAAGTATGGGGTCACTTAGAAATGTCCTTCTTTTTGAAAGAAAAGCTCATTTTTTGTCCATTAAAATAACATAATAAATTGATCAGTAGTAAATTGATCAGAATTACAGTGTAGACATTGTTAATGTTGTAAATTACTATTGTAGCTGTAAACGGCTGTTTTTTAATGGAATATCTACATAGGCGTACAGAGGACCATTATCAGCAACCATCACTCCTGTATTCCAATGGCACGCTGTGTTAGCTAATCCAAGTTTAGAATTTTAAAAGACTAGAAAACTCTTTTGCAATTATGTTAGCACAGCTGAAAACCGTTGTTCTGCTTAAAGAAGCAATACAACTGGCCCTCTTTAGACCAGTTGAGTATCAGGAGCATAAGCATTTGTGGGTTCGATTACAGGCTCAAAATGTCCAGAAACCAAAAACTTTCTTCTGAAACTCGTCGGTCTATTCTTGTTCTGAGAAATTAAGGCCATTCCATGTGAGAAATTGTCAAGAAACTGAAGATCTCGTACAACGCTGTGTACTACTCCCTTCACAGAACAGCGCAAACAGTCTCTAACCAGAATAGAAAGAGGAGTGGGAGGCCCCAGTGAGAAACAGACACCTCACAAGTCCTCAACTGGCAGCTTCATTAAATAGCACCCAGAAAACACCAGACTCAATGTCAACAGTTGAAGAGGCGACTCCGTGATGCTGGCCTTCTAGGCAGAGTTCCTCTGTCCAGTGTCTGTGTTATTTTGCCCATCTTAATCTTTTCTTTTATTGGCCAGTCTGAGATATGGATTTTTATTTGCAACTCTGTCTTGAAGGCCAGCATCCCAGAGTTCTTTAATCAGCACAACAGTTTTCAGTTGTGCTAACATAATTGCAAAAGGGTTTTCTAATGATCAATTAGCCTTTTAAAATGATAAACTTGGATTAGCTAACACAACGTGCCATTGGAATACAGGAGTGATGGTTGCTGATAATGGTTCTCTGTGCGCCTATATAGATATTCCATTAACAATCAGCCGTTTCCAGCTACAATAGTCATTTACAACGTTAACAATGTCTACAATGTATTTCGAATCAATTTGGTGTTATTTTAATGGACCAAAAAATGTGTATTTTCCATTAAAAACAAGGACATTTCTAAGTGACCACAAACGTTTGAACGGTGGTGTATGTTCAAATGTTTAGTGCCCATATTTTTGCCACCCGTCTCAGAATGTATTTATGGCGTTTTAATCTCTGGATCAGTCATTATTTGAAAACATTGGCACAGTATTGATACTGTAAATGGATGTGTGGGCATTATGTTTGACCCATTTTGTATTTTTGTAATTAAAGCAACGATATGTGAGAGACTACATAAAAGGGATATTTCAATATCATTATTTTGATCTTCCTCTATGTGACGCTGCCATGATACCAACAGTGACATGGAATGTCATGTGCCTTGGTGATCTGTCTTTGAGATGAGATGTACTGAGCTCTTGCCAT
Source organism: Oncorhynchus mykiss (assembly GCF_057628025.1). Lineage (NCBI taxonomy): Eukaryota > Metazoa > Chordata > Actinopteri > Salmoniformes > Salmonidae > Oncorhynchus > Oncorhynchus mykiss. The sequence goes on along the minus strand of NC_143027.1, from coordinate 56,691,476 downwards.
TCAGCAATTCTGGGAGATCCCATGGCACGTCTCACTAGAGTGAAGGTGTACTTACCTGGCCAGTCAATCATCCCTGGCTTTCAACTGGCTCATTGAATCCCATCCTCTCCACTTCAACTCTTCCCCATGTCATTGTTTTAAATGAGAATGTGTTCTCAATCGAATGATCTATTATGATCAAGGTAAGTCATTGTTAATTAATGACCTGTGACTGCATTGTAACTATATCTACAGTTAATATGGAATCAAATTAAGTTGTTCACTTCTCGTTGCAAGTGGGACAATAATTACTGTGCAATCACAGTGTAATTACAAAAGTAGATATGAAGTTACCAACGTGCGTGTTAAGTTACTTTAGTCTGTGAATAAACCCCACAGGCTGGTTGCATCAGAAAAGATGGAGGCAGGATGAGATGGGTAGAGGCGAACTCAAACATAACAGAATCTTGTCTTTGCTATGCTCCATTTAAACACTCAATGGTCCCTGGGCCTGATAATACTAGAACAGCATAAAAACAGAATTATCAGGGACCAGCAGGTTCACCATATTGGAATTTTAAGAGCACTCCATTTGGAATTGTTCCTAGGTGATAAAAGTTGTGCTTGATCAGCGTTTCACACTGGTGTGACTGTGCCATGTGTCTTTACCTCACTGTACATCAATCTAAGGACAGTACACTCTGAAATGTTTTTATTCCGTCTATATCAGACGGATTAAAAAACTCAGGCCCTTGGATTCTGCAGTCGTGCTGCTTTTCGTTTCTCCCTGACACTTAATTGATACATTAAAGTGTAAGTTTAGTCATTAAACATACTAATTGGCTTAAGAGTTCAAACACCTGGCTCCTTCCTAATAAAAATGACTTCGGGTTTCTTCTATTTGCCGGGTTTAAACATTTGGTAATAGACTTTTGATGGAAGTGTGGAAGTGATGGAAGTGTACTAGATTGATATTAGCTTGACATCATAGCCTACTGTGAAACATAATTGAGCCCTAAAGAAATCCTGGTTGTTTTTTAATAATAAGAAACTCCATGGGCCCTGTCAATCAAGCCCTGTTATGCAAAACTGGTTTAAAATACGTAAGGCTGACATATTTTATGATGTCATGGGCTGGTCAAATAACAACACCCAAATAACAACCCAAAGACGTCATTACCTGGTTGTAATCTGGCTAATTGACATAAATCTAGCCAGAAAATCGGATTTCAGCCAAATTTTGCCTGCTGGGATGCATCATTCGTTATTCTGTTTGTGTTTATTTCTGCACATGGACATCTTGTGGAGTATTTTTTTGATTGGAAATGTGTGAAATGACATTGAGATTCTAACTAAATTGCCAAACCAATACATTCACGATAAGTCCATATGCCTATTTGTCTTGAGTCAATGTCATCTTTGTTCTTATAAACTTGGTGGTTGGTGGTTCGAGCCCTGAATGCTGATTGGCTGACAGCTGTGGAATATCAGATCGTATACCATGGGTAGGACAAAACATGTATTTTTACTGCTCTAATTACGTTGGTAACCAGTTTATAATAGCAATAAGGCACCTCAGGGTTTTGTGATATATGGCCAATATACCACGGCTAAGGGCTGTGTCCAGGCACTCCGTGTTGCCGTTGTGCATAAGAACAGCCCTTAGTCGTGGTATATTGGCCATATACCACACCTCCCCAGGCCATATTGCTTAATTAGAGCCAGACAGATCATCATTGCAGAAATCCTATGTCCTCCGGAGTGGATAGCTACCCGTAAACTTATGAACCCTCTCAATAACCATATAAGTGTGGATTTAAATACTGGCTTTGCAATCCCATAAATTGCCATGACCACAAAGCATACGCCTAGAAGTTTGTCTGCATAATCATATTTTATACTATATTAGGAATTGTGCATGGCACCCCAACCTCACCTCACCCCACTATGCAAATGGTCACTTCAAAAGCGTCTTCACCCTTATTTGGCTTAGAGATATGAATGTTTGCTTATACCATTAATATTCATTGACAAGTATTTGCGAGAGACCGTGAAATGAATGATGAACCACATTTAAAACCTTCCTGTGCCTCGGGGCAAAGGGAGTGCAAGAGCATGGCCCTTCCTCAACAAACATAATCAAGTAGTGGTTTATTCATCAGACAAGCAATTTAAGAGCAACTTTAGAGCAACTACAGACAGCAAACAAGACAACAACGCAAGTGGAGTGTGAAATGTGAGATGTGTCTTAGCAGTGAAATGATGGAAACTAGTTTGAAACGGGTACGACATGCAAGAGATCCTGGTTCCTAGTACCAATACTGGTAGATTGGTAGAGAGCACAGCTAGGGCATCCAAATGCCTGGGGGGATCAAACCAAGAAACAGTGTTTGTGAATTACAATGTAGCTCAGGGAAGACAGTCATGTCAGGCTACGGCAAGGTCCTTTGAGACAGTCTGTTATTATGCATGAGCTGAGAATTATATGAGTGAGCGTTAACTTTCCCTCCTGTTTCATTTGCATGCTTCCAAAGCTCCAGAGGCTATGGTAGGAGACAGGCTGATGCTAAAGCCAGAAGAAGAGACGTAAGAGTTAACCTTTCGCTTCAGACTGCACGACGCGGAAATAGAACCAAGTGAACATGGGAAAAGTGCACAGTCTTGCTCTCAAAACTCAAAAGGAAAGGAAATGTTTGGATGCCGCTTGTCGAAAAGTGAGCGCAGCGTCTGTCTTTCAAACCGCTATTTATTATTCTGAATGAAGAAAAAAAACTCATTGTGAGAGGTGAGAATTACTCAGCCCTAAGGAGGTAAAAAAAACTCTCTGGAATTCCTACAGTCTAAACCAGCGTTTCCCAAATTAGGTGTCACGATTTGAAAATGGGGTTGTGCGAGAAACTCTGGGGGGAAAAAAAAATTATAATTGTGCTTGGTTCATAGAACCGGGGTTAAGTCAGTAACCTCCGGTAGCTGCTAGATGTGGTTGTAATAAACAGATCGGTTTCTGTTTTCTTCCTACAAATGTGGCTCTGTCTTTTGAACGGTTTAAGCTAAAAAAATGCATGATCCCATCACTGAAAGATAAGACTCCCACGAACATGTATTTGTCTTCCCTCTACAATGCCACAAGCCACGCAGGACTCATTAGAATAGAGTGGACAAGACCAGGCAATCAGACTGGGGGGGGGGGGGGGGGGGGACGACATAATTAGTTATTTTCTACACAGAAGATCATACAAAATTATTGCCTGATGATCTTCTGAACTTCCCAATAGCTTTCTGATGCATTTCAGTCACTTCAAACCATACTTCTTTCAGATTGAAATATTGTCAAAAGTACTGTTAGACTGATTTGTAATAGACTTTCATAGCCACAATTAAAAACGTAAACATTGGCCGTTCATTACATCCCTTTTTTTTTACATGGTGGGGCCACGAAAAAAAAAATCAAATTAAAATGGGGTTGCGGGCCAAAAATCTTTGGAAACCCTTCCTGTAAGCTATGCAGAGTACACACTTGGACAGTACATGCAGGTGAGATCGAATTTTCAATTTACTCATTGATTGAAGCTCTCATGAGACAACATTAGCCCCGTCATTCCAATCCTTTGGGGGATCTGCACTCATTCGGTTCTCCTCAGGCCATCCATTTCCCCAAGTTAACCAAATGTAACAACTCAATGAGGTGTCTCTGTGTTTTAGACGTATCTTCAACGTTCTTCAGAAATTAGGGGCTGGGTCCAGAAGTAGGTTCAGCAACAGGTACTCTTCCACATCTCTTCCGTTCTTTCTCTATCTGAACATGTGTTCAGATTACTTCAGATCAACAATGATCAAGTCAATTAGCACATATACTAATAGCTTTAGGTGGTGATACACTTGAAAAGAGCGGATTTGAGTCACCTTCATTGAGTACATTATATGTTTTAGTAGCTAGTCTTGGCATTTGCTACACAGCTTTCCTGCTCACTGTACACTGACTAAACACTTGATGGTGGTTTGATGTTGTTTTCTTATAATCTTTTGTGAGCACACTCCAGGTCAGGTTGCAATAAAAATTATAATCATACTTGTAAAAATGGTTGTGGCAAGAATTGTACATTGTGATGACATAACTCAAAACAAAGAGAGCGCCTAATTTTTGTAATAATAGTTTAATATGCCTGTTAGCTCACATAGAAATGAGCTTAATACTCCCTCTGACTTAAACACATATTTTTTTTACATTTGGGTACAGGACTCATGTCCTGACATTCTGGTTCTCTCAGAAACACGGTTAATGGTTCTGTGATAAAGACATGGATGTAAATTATTATAATGTATTTAGATGTATTTAGATGTGACAGATTACAGAATGGGGGAGGAGTGGCTACATACACTACCATTCAAAAGTTTGGGGTCACTTACAGTACATTTTTATGTCCATTAAAATGACATCAAATTGATCAGAAATACTGTGTAGACATTGTTAATGTTGTAAGTGACTATTGGAAACCACAGATTTTTAATGGACATCTACATAGGCGTACAGAGGCCCATTATCAGCAACCATCGTGTTCCAATGGCACGTTGTGTTAGCTAATCCAAGTTTATCATTTTAAAAGGCTAATTGATCATTAGAAAACCCTTGAAGCAATTATGTTAGCATAGCTGATATTCCATTAAAAATCTGCCGTTTCCAGCTACAATAGTCATTTACAACATTAACAATGTGTACATTGTATTTCTGATCAATTTGATGTTATTTTAATGGACAAAACATGTTGCTTTTCTTTCAAAAACAAGGACATTTCTGAGTGAACGGTAGTGTATGTCAAATCTAATTTCATGGTGTCCCAATCTTTAAACATTTCTGTTCCCAAAAAATTTGAGCTCCTGGTTGTACTGTAGGTGTGTCCATAAACCAGAATACACATTTATGGGATTTACCGCCCCCCCTGCAGCCATGGTGGATGTTATGAGGGATTAACACCTTTACTGTCCTCCGAGTTGGTCATTTTTGAATGTAGATTGGTTATCAATTTAAGAGTACAGTGCATTCGGGAAAGTATTCAGACTCCTTTCCTTTTCCACATTTTGTTACGTTACAGCCTTATTCTAAAAATGATTACATACATCATCAATCTACACACAATGCCCCATAATTACAAATCAAATACAGGTTTTTAGACATTTTAGCAAATGTATTACAAATAATAAACCTGCCACCATCCCTACGGTGAAGAATGGTGGTGGCAGCATCATGCTGTGGGGGTGTTTTTTGGCGGCAGGGACTGGGAGACTAGTCAGGATCGAGAGAAAGATGAACGGAGCAAAGTACAGAGAGATCTATCTCGATTAAGAATGCTAAATCAAGCTACTTTTTAAGCTTTATTTCTTACTCTGCTGGTGATCCTCATACATTTTGAAAACAGTAAATGCACTGAATTGTACAAATTAATATTTTTCCTGCCTAAGAAAGTTCTGTCTGACTCTGGTATCATAACTGAGAAGAATGGGATAAGTTATGCTTTTAATCATCATGAATCATCTCAGATTTTTATTTGATTGAAACAGTGGTGTAGTTGACCCTGGACAGTCAATTGACTGTTCTTCCCTCTGCCAGCCTCTAGTTGACTCGACAGTTTAACCACCAACTGCTATTGAATCTTTGTTTTCATTTCAACAATTTACTATCTGTGATGTGCTAGATGCCTTGCTTAAGATTGCTAAAAAAAAAATCCACTGGAGCTGATATGCTTGATCCATTTTTGCTGAAGCTATCTGCTCCCCTGATTTCTCAATCATTAACCCATATTTTTAACCTGATGATTACATCTGGTACTCTCCCCAAGGTTTGGAAGGCGGCCCATGTAATCCCCCTTCACAGAGGTGGTGACCATTGTGACCTAAATATTTATCGGCCTATTTTTAAACTTTCTTGCCTCCCTAAAATATTTGAATCCTTGGTTAATTCTCAGCTAAGATCTTTGTTATCTTTGAAATGTTTTCTAAATGTACATCAGTTGGATTTTAGACCAGGTCATAGCACTATCTCTGCTGCGTCCCTAGATATACATTATGTGGTTAACCGTAGGGATAAAAGGCATCATTGTGCCCTCTTCATTGACCTGTCAAAGGCTTTCGATACTGTTGGTCTAATTCAGAGGCTTTCCTCAATTGGCCTAGACCAGGCTGCATATAACTGGTTTAAAAATGACTTGACAGATAGAGGTTAATGTAAAGCTACTGATGGTGTTAAATCAGGTTTCCTGGATATTTCGAAAGGTGTCCTGCAGGGGTCGAATCTGGGTCCTGTAATTTTTTACTGTTTACATTAACGATTACAACTTGTCTGTTAAAAATAGTTGTGTATGCTAACGCCCCCACGGTTGATAAAGCTCTATCTGAACTACAGTCTGCCTTCATTGTATTACAGTAAAACGTTATTGACCTGAGTACTGAATGCAGCTACAACTAAGTATATGTTGTTCTCTAGAGCGCAGAAAAATAAGTCTGATGATTTAAGTATATGGTGTCAACACTGATCGTGGCTGTGCTTACAAATATCGGCATCTGGATAAATGAAAATCTGTATTTTTTCAAAGCGTATTGATGATTTAGTAAAGAAGCTGAGAATACAAATGGTCTTCATAGAGAAAGTTCCTGCCTCTCGCTAAATAGGAGAAAGCAGATTATTCGGTCGATGTTCTAGACCAGGGCGAGATCGTCTATATGAATGCAGCTGCCACTTCATCAAAGCCGCTAGATGCAGTTTATCATAGCGCCCTGCTCTTTATTACAGGTGACAATTTTAGCACTCATCGTTCCATTCCCTACCAGAAATGTGGTGTGCCCTCTTGGATATCACATAGGTTGATACATTGCTATGTTTTCATTTATAAAGACATTTGACTAAAAATCCCACTGTACCTAACATCATTGAACTTTATAGATACGAATAGATACGAATTACCACACCCGGTCACAGGGATGGCTAACTCTGGATCAAATGTTTAAGTTAGGCTACTTCAAAGGAAGGTAACTAACTAAGACATGTTTGAGAGGGAAAAGGAGAGAGAGAGAGACACAGCTGCATGTGAGCTCTCACATTTTTCTGCATGTTTTTTACAAAAAGATAGATTTGGAGTTAGAGAAACTTGGATGTTTTGGCAAGTACATTTGCAGGATGCTACCCTACACAGCATAACCTTCACTCCAGACCAAAACTCCAAAGCTACAACCTAGTTTTGGACAAAATCACCTGAAAGCTACCATCCAACCTGGAACTGAGACAGACCAGACACACCAGATTCAACTTTAATTAGCACTGACGTGTGAAGGGAGAGGTGTCGAAGCCTTTGAGCCCAACAAATGGCAGGCTACACCAACCAAATCCAGATGCCCTGAAGCCCCTTCTTGCTGTTCAGAGACCATCTACTGGCATTTTCTACAAGAAATCTGCCTCCAGAAAAAAGCTTTTCCCAAGTGGGTGTGACACCTACTCCCGTTGCCTGCTGCACTGCTGCTTGGATTTCACCTGGCGATCTGTTCACCGTCTGCCCTGGTTGTCTCCCCCTGTCTGGTACAGGTAACCCCACCACAGTCCCCCCTCTCCCCCGAGCTTTCGCTCGCCTTCAGCACACAGGCTGTTGTTTACCCAACCGTGGGACAGACTGTTTGTTCCCACACTCGGAACTCTGACTCTCTATTGGTTACACGGACTCTTGGCCTCCCATCCTATGCTAACCACCTCTCGCCGGCTTTGTATTCATGTTAACTGATGGAATTGCTGTTTAATATGATCTTGTTGCCATCTAATGCACATTCAAATGTCAGAAATCGACACTGCAGAGCTCTCCCTGTCCTCTGCTGTGCATTGATTGTATTACTGTTGATGATATCTGGAAATGTGCATGTACACCCTGGCACATCTACTGTTGCTAGCACAAATTCTGATTTGTGCTCTGATATCTGTTTCAGTGATTTATGCTCTCGTAAAAGCCTGGGTTTTATGCACGTTAACACTAGAAGCTTATTACCTAAAATGGATCAATTGAAAGTGTGGGTTCACAGCTCCAATCCAGATGTGTTGGTCATTAATGAGACGTGGTTCAGAAAGAGTGTTTTGAATACTGATGTTAACCTTTCTGGCTATAACCTTTTTTGTCAAGACAAGACAGATCTTCCAAAGGTGGGGGAGTGGCAATCTTTTCCAAGGAACACCTTCTGTGCTCAGTTGTCTCCAGTTGTCTCTCTCTCCTGGTCCTTGGTGTACCAAGTCTGAATTCGTCCTGCTAGTTGACCTAAACTGGGACATGCTAAAACCACCTGACCATTGCTTTAGGGACTCCCTAAATCTTTATCAGATTATTACCAATCCCACAAGGATAGACTTCAAACACCAGGAAAAGGATAGTCTCCTCGATGTTATCCTCACAAATAATCCTGATAGGTATCAGTCTGGTGTTTTCTGTAGTGATCACTGTTTTACAGCCTGTTTTCGTAATGGCTGCTCAGTCAAACGACCTGTCCTGATTTTGTCATATACTCCTGCTAAAAAACGAATGAGCAAGCCTTCTTCATGAGCTGGCCTCTGTAAATCGGTGTAGAATCAGCTTGATGCCCTCTGTCAAAGATGCTTGGACCTTTTTTTTTTATATTTTCAGTGGTTTTGTTAACAAACACACCCCCATAAAGAACATGAGAATTAAAAACAGGTTCAGGTTCAGGTTCGACCGTGATCTTGAAGAGTTACTCCACCTCAATAATTGCATTTGGCGAAAGGCTCGGCACACGCATACTCAGGCTGACTGGCTCTTGTTCAGGCAAATGAGAAATAAGTGCACTCAGGCAATCCGGAAGGCCAAAGTTAGTTACTTTAAGGAGCAGTTCTCTCTCTGGGTCTAACCCCAAGAAGTTCTGGAAAACAGTTAAAGCCCTCCTCCTCACAGCTGCCCATGTCCCTTAAAGTTGATGATGTGGTTGTTACTGACAAGAAGCACATGGCTGAGCTTTTTAATCAGCATTTCATTAAGTCAGGATTCCTATTTGACTCAGTCCTTCCTCCTCCACCTGAGTCTGAGGTGCTAAAGGAACTCCTTAAACTTGACCCCCAAAGAAAGGGTTTAGACCCTTTCTTCTTTAAGGTTGCTGCCCCTATAATCGCCAAGCCTATCTCTGACCTTTTTAACCCGTCTCTTCTCTCTGGGGAGGTTCCCATTGCTTGGAAGGCAGCCACGATCCATCCTTTATTTAAAGGGGGAGATCAAGCTGATCCTAACTGTTATCTCTATTTTTCCCTGTTTATCAAAAGTGTTGTCAAAAAACTTGTCAATAATCAATTGACTGGCTTTTTTGACGTCTATAGTATTCTCTCTGGTATGCAATCTGGTTTCCACTCAGGTTATGGATGTGTCACTGCAACCTTAAAGGTCCTCAATGATGTTGCCATTGCCCATGATTCTAAGCAATGTTGTGCTGCTATTTTTATTGACTTGGCCAAAAGCTTTTGATACGGTAGACCATTCCTTTCTTGTCGGCCGGGTAAGGAGTATTGGTGTATTGATTGATTTTGTGTTAAACGCTCTACAACAAAGCATTCTTAACCTTGTTCTGAACACCTCGAAAACAAAAGGTCATGTGGTTTGGTAAGAAGAATGCCTCTCTCCCCACAGGTGTGATTACTACCTCTGAGGGTTTAGAGCTTGAGGTAATCACCTCATACAAGTACTCGGGAGTATGGCTAGATGGTACACTGTCTTTCTCTTAGCACATATCAAAGCTGGAGGCTGAAGTTAAAACTATACTTGTTTTCCTCTATCGTCATTGCTCCTCTTTCACCCCAGCTGCCAAACTAACCCTTATTCAGATGACCATCCTACCCATGCTAGATTATAGAGACGTAATTTATAGATCAGCGGGTAAGGGTGCTCTCGAACAGATAGATGTTCTTTACCATTCTGCCATCAGATTTGCCAGCAATGCTCCCTATAGGACACATCACTGCACTCTATACTCTTCTGTAAACTGGTAATCTCTGTATCACCGTTGCAAGACCCACTGGTTGATGCTTATTTATAAAACCCTCTTAGGCCTCACTCCCCCCTATCTGAGATACCTCTCATCCTCCACATACAACACCCGTTCTGCCAGTCACATTCTGTTAAAGGTCCCCAAAGTACACACATCCCTGGGTCGCTCCTCTTTTCAGTTCGCTGCAGCTAGCGACTGGAATGAGCTGCAACAAACACTCAAACTGGACAGTTTTATCTCAATTTCTTAATTCAAAGACTCGAACATGGACACTTACTGACAGTTGTGGCTGCTTTGCGTGATGGATTATTGTCTCTACCTTCTTGCTCTTTGTGCTGCTGTCTGTGCCCAATAATGTTTGTACCATGTTGTGCTGCTGCCATGTTGTGTTGCTACAATGTTGTGTTGTCATGTGTTGCTGCCATGCTATGCTGTTGTCTTAGGTCTCTCTTTATGTAGTGTTGTCTCTCTTGTCGTGATGTGTGTTTTGTTCTATATTTTTATTTATTTTTAGTCCCAGCCCCCGTCCCCGCTGGAGGCCTTTTGCCAGGCCTTCATTGTAAATAACAATTTGTTCTTAACTGCCTTGCCTGGTTAAAAATATCCATAACCTCGTATGGCTAAAATGTTGAGGTTTCCGGGAGATCTATTGACAGCATGTGAGTTATTTGCTATTTTAAGAATATTTTTAATATCAAAATGACACGGTCAATGATGAATAGAGGGGAATCTCAGCTCTCCCACAGTGTCAGATTTATTTCTCACCTCCACCTGACAGGTGTGGCATGTCACAAAGCTGATTAAACAGCATGATCATTACACAGATGCACCTTGTGCTGGGGACAATAAAAGGCCACTCTAAAATGTGCAGTTTTGTCACACAACATAAAACCACAGATGTCTCAAGTTTTGAGAGAGTGTGCAATTGGCATGCTGACTGGAGGAACGTCCACCAGAGCTGTTGACAGAGAACTGAACGTTCACGGGAATTTGGCAGTACGTCCAACCAGCCTCACAACCGCAGACCACGTTTTAACAATGCCAGCCCAGGACCTCCACATCCAGCTTCTTCATCAGTGGGATCGTCTAAGACCAGTCACCTGGACAGCTGATGGAACTGTTTGCACAACAAAATCATTTCTGCACAGACTATCAGAAACCGTCTCGTAGAAGCTCGTCTGCGTGCTCGTCGTCCTCACCAGGGTCTTGACTTGATTGCAGGCATCATAAAGGCCTTCAGTGGGTAAATGCTCAACTGTCCCAGGCAGATGGCATGTATGGTGTCATGTGGGCGAGCGGTTTGCTGATGTCAATGTTGTGAACAGAGTGTCCAATGGTGGCGCTGGGGTTATGTTATGGGCAGGCATAAGCTACGGACAACGAACACAACTGCATTTTATCGATGGCAATTTGAATACATAGAGATACCATGACGCGATCCTGAGGCCCATTGTCGTGCTGATAAACATTCCACAGGCCACAGTCAACCGCCTGATTAACTCTATGCGATGGAGACATGTCACATGAGGCAAGTGTTCCTGCCAGAACAGGATCCTGCACCTCTCTGTTTTGGAATGTTTTGTTCCGGAATCTATTTGGTCGGATCCGGTACCTCTCCTGGCATAAAATATAATGTATGCTAAAAGTGATCGAAGTTCATAGAATGAGATTCACTTCCTATGATCCCTCTCTGCTCTGATAGACATGAGCCTGCAACTCTCATCTCTCCAGTGTTGCGCTTCATCATTTATGTACTTGTAGAATCATAGCCATGTGAAGGGTTCTGAACGAACTGCAGCACCCCTGATACATTTAAATACATTTGCCAAAGTAATAGAATTACTGCTGTCTGTTCAGAAATAAATTAAATTATCCAGAATAGCCTACTACGCCATGAGAAGGCTTATAATTTAATGACAGAGCTGTGGATCATGGCCTAATAACAAGGAATAGCCTACAGTCGGGAATGAGTGGCAAATCTGTCAGTGCAAAAACAGCAAGCAGAGAAAAACTTTCTTAAATGTGTCCTGCTGAAAAGAGAAGACTATGCTGTAGGCTACCAAAATATTTGATCAACTTCCAAATATTGTTTTACAAGAGAGAGAGAGAGAGAGAGAGAGAGAGAGAGAGAGAGAGAGAGAGAGAGAGAGAGAGAGAGAGAGAGAGAGAGAGAGAGAGAGAGAGAGAGAGAGAGAGAGAGAGAGAGAGAGAGAGGCTTTTGGCACAAGCGCATTGGCCATCGGCAGTGAGTGAGCTGCGCATCATTGGGTGAGTGAGTGCAACTGGAAAGCATTTTTAGGGCTATGACTTACTCCTCATATTATAGCCTACAACATATTTTTCCACACATCTAGACCTAGGCCATTGATGGATTCAAGACAAGGTCATTTTTCTTGATCTCAGATTCTCAGTTTGTCAGTGTCAAAGTAGCCTGCCATTTCGATCATTTCCCAATTCACAAATTTAGCACTGAGCAAATAGTATTCGCACCAGATACTGGCTGGTTTTCTGATCCGCACCCCTAACATTCTTTAAGTATCTGTGACCAACAGTCCATAGATTAGGGCCTAATGAATTTATTTCAATTTTCTGATTTCCTTATATGAACTGTAACTCAGTAAAATCTTTGAAATTGTTGCGTGTTGCATTTATATTTGTATTCAGTGCATATGCTAATAGCTTCAAAGTTAACCAGGCAACACAGTGTGTTTTGAGTTGGCTATCTAATTGTCTGTTGTCTGTCATTATTATAGGCTGCCTGCTGCTGCCATGTCTCTCTCGCTCCTCAGGCCCACAAGCATGTGATTCACACATGAGTTTTCCAGGGTTTTCATGACCGCACAAACCCTGTTTGCGGACCAAAAATGTGCTTTAATTTGGCAAACGATTCACAAACTAGCAAGGAATATCAGCAAATGTGCACATGGAGGCTTCACATGGCTCTGCACTTTGATCTCAGAAGGTAATTGAAAAGGACCTCCCATGCCTGTTAATGCAATACAATTCTACTCCGATGCGCTCTGCATACATTGGGAGAACAGTGCACAAAACTCTGCATCCAGAGGACACTGATCCAATTCTAATCAAAGTAAATATATATTCTGCTTGGCCAAACATTTCTTTTTTACTTGTCCCGGACAAGAGAACAAACATGCATGTTGATCCCTGTCAATACCCTACTCCCCCAATGGTAATGCCTTTCTTTAACTCGATGTGGAAATCCAATTAATTTTGCCATTATCAAAAACAGGCTAGCCCAGGTTGGCGCAAGGTAACAACGCATTAGCCAGTGTTCATGAACGCTTGACTGGGTGCAAGTGGATTTGGTCCTCGGAAAATTGCTTTGTGAGGGGGTGTGGAGCGACCTACAGCTACATTTTAGCCTGCCTCGCACAGCTAAATCGAGAGGTCATTCTTTTGACTTGGATGCTTCTGTCAGATTGCTGCCCGTTGTTATCTCTCTCGTCAGCCAGGACCCCATGCAGTTGTCAATGCAGGTGCCCGAGTGTAATTCATTTTGATGGATTCTGAATGTTTCGCTGCTCTTGGAAAGAAAACAAAGACTCTTGTTATTGATAATCTAGCTGGCGTAAATAAAATGTGTGCGCTGCGCTTCTGCTGCACCAGAAGGAGGACTCACCAAGGCAAGATGATTCCCAGACAGCAAAAGTAAACAAAAAAATGTGAGTCACTCAAGTGCAAACATCTCCTCTAATGTAAACTTCCCAGATGGTTGGCTCTCTTTATTGTGATAATACACCAGCTATACATGAGAGACATCAAAATCAGGTTTCTCAGCAAGATCGAAAGCTTTTGCAATTCTGCAACATGGCATACCACTGTTTATTTTATAAATGTTGATTCTCAGGATGCGAGGAGTTTGTAGAACTGTAATTCAAATGAAGGGTTATATCTTTCCTTGACTTTGAAAACATAATAGGCTCTTCCACTCTATGGGTGTATGGATTCCTTCATCTATTTAATTAAGCACGTTTACAGCCTGGTGTAAAATCAAAACACGCCTGGGGCTTGATGTTTTGTGGCGCTGGAAGAGCATGTTTGTGTCTTTTGTCATAAACATGTCATGCAGATAGGATGTGACTTTTTCCTGTGGTCCAGGTTCTTATTAAATCCATTAACTAGATGTTAGAATAAAATGACTGTGTTGTTACACTGTTACGTGGTTGGATTCATGTTAACAAGGAATCAATGTTGTGAAACAAAAAGCAACGCATCAGCCAATAATGTAATCAAATGTATGTCAGACTGCATGTCTGGTACGGTATGTGCAGGTGTAGTCAGAGGTTCTATGCCGTTCAAAATTAAGCAATTGGAATTATTTAACAAGAATGTTGTGAATTCTTGAATTTTGGTTAGTTTTATGTTCCAGGCTGAACTGACTTTGATGGGCTATAGAGCAAAAAAATAAGATAGCTTTTTGGTGTGATACCTATTTCATTACATTCAGACATTTTGGGCGAAGGTCAGATAAATGTGAAGTATTTGGACAGACCAACGTCTCATATTGACGTTTTGAAAGCACTGAGTATGCCATATTTGACAATTTCATCAAACCCTCATATTTCATCTTATTTTCATCATTGTAAGGTTTATGATTATGAATTCAAGTTTGTGGTTGTTGAGGTGAAGGATGGGTTTAGGGAGAAGGCTTTTGGAGGTTCGGATTGACGTATTCCTGGTGAAAATGTCAATATTTGACAGATAAAAAAAAACACATCTACTCATTGCAGGGTTTTTCTTTATTTGTGCTATTTTCTACATTGTAAAATAGTGGTGAAGACATCAAAACTATGAAAAAACACATATGGAATCATGTAGTAACCAGAAAAGTTTTTAAACAAATCAAAATATATTTTACATTATTCAAAGTAGCCACCCTTTGCCTTGATGACAGCTTTGCACACTCTTGGCATTCTCTCAACCAGCTTCATGAGGTAGTCACCTGGAATGCGTTTCAATTAACAGGTGTGCCTTGTTAAAAGTTAATTTGTGGGATTTTTTTCCTTCTTAACCGGCTCTGGGAGAATTGTCATAAGCATCCGCTGAATAGCATAGCGCAACAGTCAAAAAATATTACTCAAAAATATTCATATTCATAAAATCACAAGTGAAATATAGCGAAACACAGTTTAGCCTTTTGTTAATCTCCCTGTCGTCTCAGATTTTGAAATTATGCTTTACAGCGAAAGTAATACAAGCGTTTGTGTACGTTTATCGATAGCCTAGCATAGCATTATTTCTACTTAGCATCAGGAGGCTTGGCCACGAAAATCAGAAAAGCAATCAAAGCAATCGACACAGAACTTTCAAAATAAGAGTCACTTCCTGATTGGATTTTTCTCAGGCTTTCGCCTGCAATATCAGTTCTGTTATACTCACAGACAATATTTTTACAGTTTTGGAAACTTTAGAGTGTTTTCTATCCTACGCTGTCAATTATATGCATATTCTAGCATCTGGTCCTGAGAAATAGGCCGTTTACTTTGGGAACGTTATTTTTCCAAAAATAAAAATAGTGCCCCCTAGCTTCAAGAGGTGAATGCATTTGAGCCAATCAGTTGTGTTGTGATAAGGTAGGGGTGGTATACAGAAGATAGCCCTATTTGGTAAAATACCAAGACCATATTATGGCAAGAACAGCTCAAATAAGCAAAGGGAAATGACAGTCCATCATAACTTTAACCTCTCTAGGGTGGGTGAGACGCTAACGTCCCACCAGGCCAACATCCGGTGAAACTGCAGAGAGCTAACATTCTAAATACACCATTTGTTATAGTAAACATTCTTGTAAATACATGTATCTTACATCATTTAAAAGATGAACGTTTTATTAATCCAGCCGCTGTGTCTGATTTCAAAAAGCCGTTACTGCGAAAGCAAACATGCTATTTTCTGAGGACGCACACACAAGTATTACTAGCATTTTCCAACCAAGCATTAGCACCATGAAATTCAGAAATAACAATAAAATAAATCACCTATCATTGAAGATCTTCCTCTGGTGGCAATGCCAAGTGTCCTAACTACACAGTGAACGTTCGATTTGTTTGATAAAATCCATTTTGGTGAGGAACATTTGTAAACCGCTTGCGTCATGATTTCCATCTCATTCAACTTTGGAAGATGCGTTCGTGGTAATTACACACACTAAACAAACGTTTATCCAATCATGGTTGGTTTCGTTGCAATCCTCTGGTTGTTACTAACACAACCATACATGAAGGTCAGTCAATGCGGATAATGTGAAGAACTTTGAAAGTTTCTTCAAGTGCAATCAAGCACTTTGATGAAACTGGCTCTCACGAGGAACGCCACAGGACAGGAAGACCCAGAGTTACCTCTGCTGCAGAGTATAAGTTCATCAGAGTTACCAGCCTCAGAGAGTTCAAGTAACAGACACATCTCAATATCAACTGTTCAGAGGAGACTAAGTGAATCAGGCCTTTATGGTATAATTACTGCAAAGAAACCACTACTAAAGGACACCAATAATAAGAAGAGACTTGCTACTACATGATTCCTTATGTGTTATTTCATAAACTCAGCAAAAAAAGAAACATCCCTTTTTCAGGACCCTGTCTTTCAAAGGTAATTTGTAAAAATCCAAATAACTTCACATATCTTAATTGTAAAGGTTTTAAACACTGTTTCCCATGCTTGTTCAATGAACCATAAACAATTAATGAACATGCACCTATGGAACAGTCGTTAAGACACTAACAGCTTACAGACGGTGGGCAATTAAGGTCACAGTTATGAAAACTTAGAACACGAAAGAGTTCTTTCTACTGACTAAACACCACGTGCCTTAAACATGCTGCAAGGAGGCATGAGGACTGCAGATGTGACTAGGGCAATAAATTGCCATGTCCGTAATGTGAGACGCCTTTGACAGAGCTACAGGGATACAGGACGGACAGCTGATCGTCCTCGCAGTGGCAGACCACGTGTAACAACACCTGCACAGGATTGGTACATCCGAACATCACACCTGCGTGACAAGTACAGAATGGCAACAACAACTGCCCGAGTTACACCAGGAACGCACAATCCCTCGATCAGTGCTCAGACTGTCCGCAATAGGCTGAAAGAGGTTGGACTGAGGGCTTGTAGGCCTGTTGTAAGACAGGTCCTCACCAGACATCACTGGCAACAACATTGCCCATGGGCACAAACCCACTGTCTCACCAGGGGTGATGGTCGGATTCGTGTTTATCGTCAAAGGAATGAGTGTTACACCGAGGCCTGTACTCTGGAGCGGGATCAATTTGGAGGTGGAGGATCCGTCATGGTCTAGGGCAGTGTGTCACAGCATCATCAGACTGAGCTTGTTGTCATTGCAGGCAATCTCAACGCTGTGCGTTACAGGGAAGACATTCTCCTCCATCATGTGGTACTCTTCCTGCAGGCTCATCCTGACATGACCCTCCAGCATGACAATGCCACCAGCCATACTGCTCATACTCTGCGTGATTTCCTGCAAGACAGGATGTCAGTGTTCTGCCATGGCCAGCAAAGAGCCCAGATCACAATCCCATTGAGCACGTCTGGGACCTTTTGGATCGGAGGGCTAGGGAAATATCCCAGAAATATCTGGGAACTTGCAGGTGCCTTGGTGGAATAGTGTGGTAACATCTCACAGCAAGAACTGGCAAATCTGGTGCAGTCCATGAGGAGGAGATGCACTGCAGTACTTAATGCAGCTGGTGGCCACACCAGATACTGACTGTTACTTTTGATTTTGACCCCGCTTTGTTCAGAGACACATTACTCAATTTCTGTTAGTCGCATGTCTGTGGAACTTGTTTGTCTTAGTTGTTGAATCTTATTATGTTCATATGCTGTTTCCCTGCTGTTTCATTACACATACAAATATTTACACATGTTAAGTTTGCTGAAAATAAACGCAGTTGACAGCGAGTTTCTGTTTTTGCTGAATTTAGTTTTGATGTCTTCACTATTATTCTACAATGTAGAAAATAGTAAAATAAAGAAAAACCCTTGAATGAATTGGTGTGGCCAGACTTTTGACTGGTACTGTATCTATTGTTGTTTTTGGCTTTAATTCCTGTTAGTTCACATTCCATGCAATGTAAAAGTGAAACTACACAACAGTCTCACAGCTGCTTAAAAACTGGTGGCAAAATATGCCGTATTCTGAGCATGTAAGATAGCAATCTCTTGGAGTATTTGAAATTGTAAGACAAACATGAGTAGGGCAGGTTTTTGAAGATGTGGTTTGTTTGAGGGGTTGGGTCACTGCTGAACAGAAATTTATATCACATATCAATGTAATATAACCACATATTTTCTTCATAACAGTAATGTATGGTGTCTCGTCGCAGCCCACTACTCCCTGATGTTCATATTTCACATTTGTTGTTGATGTATGAATGTCAATTTCAAACCTGTCAAGAGTTTCATTTCAGTGTGTCAATCATCCTGAGCATTTCCTCTTAGTTAAGCTGCGATTTGTGAAAAGCCCCATATTGCATGCTTGACATTGCATTTCATAATGTTAATCTTGCAACTCTGCCAAGATAGTGTGGAGAAGAGACATCTAACCTTGTAACAAGATAGTGTGGAGAAGAGACATCTAACCTTGTAACAAGATAGTGTGGAGAAGAGACATCTAACCTTGCTATGGTATTCTACACAGTAGACCAGTAGAACACAAACAAATTTAATGAAAAGCCTGATTGGGGATTTTATTGAGGAGTTGGTGAAGTGGCAAATCACTGTAGCAAATAAGCGACAGAAAACAAACTCTAAGCACTCCCAGAGACAGGCCCGACTGACAGCTCGCCTGTGCCCAAACAATGGAATCAAACAGGGTCTTGCCTACTCTAAATTGATCATCCCACCGCCAGAGGATTCCTCATCCAAAACTGAATGGAGCACCAGCAGGGTAGTTAACCAGTAATCAAGTCACATCCGTCATCCAATTTTTTTTTTTTTTCTCTCTCTCTCTCTCTCTCTCTCTCTCTCTCTCTCTCTCTCTCTCTCTCTCTCTCTCTCTCTCTCTCTCTCTCTCTCTCTCTCTCTCTCTCTCTCTCTCTCTCTCTCTCTCTCTCTCTCTCTCTCTCTCTCTCTCTCTCTCTCTCTCTCTCTCTCTCTCTCTCTCTCTCTCTCTCTCTCTCTCTCTCTCTCTCTCTCTCTCTCTCTCTCTCTCTCTCTCTCTCTCTCTCTCTCTCTCTCTCTCTCTCTCTCTCTCAATTCAGAATTACACTTGTAAGTGGGGCAGAAGCTTCACTGATTGCCCTTGATGTGAATCAGGTGCATGTGCTTGCCTATTGCCAACTTCACTTCTTCCTTCACTATTGGTCAGGAGGGGGAATCGGACCCACAGAGCCACTAAAGCTCCAATAGATAATTGTTTTTCAAACATGTCCTCCGGGACCCCCAGGCATTTCACAATGTTGTTGTAGCCCTGAACTAGCTCACCTGATTGACCTAGTCAAAGGCTTGATGATTAGTTGACAAGTTGAATCAGGTGTGCTATCGTTGAAAAACATAGAATAGATCAAATACATGGAATGGCTGCGGGTCCCCGAGGAGATGTTTGAGAACCACTGCCATAGATAACCGGCGTGCTTGAGGGGATCAGTTTGAGCAAGGTGAGGCGCAGAATTGTGATTTGTAGATCAGTGATTCTGTAGAACCCCAGTGCAATGTAGTAGATCTCAAAACACATCTTTGATCGGTCATTATTCCACACTTACATGTGATTAGGCAGGAACACAATGCATTGTATTTTTCCTGGCTATTCCACTCTCTCTGCAATGGAGCAGAATTCATGGGAGGGGATTTTTTTTTTCTCTATATGTAGTGCTACTTCCAAACACGTCTGCTCATTGTGGTGTGTGTCTAAGGCGATTATACAGTCTTTACTTATTTACTAACCGAGAAATTCTCATGTGGTCTGACCAAGAAGCTTTGGTTGCTCGCATCATCCTCTTTTTATCCCATCTTACCACTACAGCCTATTACACTGATGCTCTGTTATAGTGCTCTATCCAACCCGTTTAGTGAATCACATTAGGACTTGACTCATTCCATCATTCATTCAGTCCACCATTCTCAAATAACGTATTTCATATTATGCCGTTTTCCATTGTGTATCTGGGTTCATGGACACACTTATCTTCTTTCTGCGACAGCAGGAACCTTTTTTTAATTAGTAGGAGTGAAAGATGTGAGCTTTAAAAAAGGCAGGCAAAGAAGAAAGGCATGCAAAGTCAAATATTTTACTCTTGCTCTGGCAAGCCTCGCATGTACAAGCCTCCTTTCTACATTGGCACACTGAGAGATATTGATATCATACAACCATATAAAAGATTCATACCACAGTTTATATTTACTTAACCAAGCAAGTCAGTTAAGAACAAATTCTTATTTTCAATGACGGCCTAGGAACAGTGGGTTAACTGCCTGTTCAGGGGCAGAACGACAGATTTGTACCTTGTCAGGTCAGAGGATTTTGAACTCGTAACCTTTCAGTTACTAGTCCAACACTCTAACCACTAGGCTACCCTGCCACCCCACAGTCTATTCTATATGGCGCATGTTTTACAAGGCCGTAACAGCATTCGAAATGAATAAGAGTAAACGGTATCAGTGGATTTCAACCGAATACAAGATGTTATGTTGAATTCTTTTTTTGAACGGGGCTGAATGTTACTCGCACTATGACTTTTTCTTCCTACACATTTCTGCCTGGTTGGTAGGTGTGTACTGCCTTTTCAGCAGCCTAAATTTTCTTTGACTGAAAAGGTGGTGTTCTCTCTCTCTCTCTCTCTCTCTCCCACACAATGAAAGTGTATTATCTATAGCCTCAATAGAGAGATACTTTGTAGCTTTTGATGTTTGGCAGGTGTGCCTTTTCAAAGAGAAGAGTAAAGGCATTCCGCTTGATTGGAACACAAGAATTGCACAGGGGTTTCTCAACACAAACCATTACAGGAACTGGATGTTGGTGGGCGCTGCATTCAAAACACTCCATATCAAAGATTTAATTGGAGCTGGCAACCTTGGTCAAATCTAGGGATATCTTTTTAACACCCTCTTTGTAAAATAGGCCCCAGTCAAGAGTTTCTGCATGCTACCACAGGAAGGGAGAGTGAGTCACAACTCGTCTGTAAATCAGGCGGGAAGGAGCAAGACGCTCCTTGTCTCTTTGTGTTCTAGGGCGTATTTCTTAAAGGCACAGAAGTGATATGGTGCGCACAAATACAGTTTGGATATTACATTTGCCAGAAAAAGCGATTCCTCCTAGTTTTTTTTTTTCTCCCTTCGCCGGATAACACTTTAATGCAGGCTGCACGTCTAGACGGCTCGGGCCAAGTGTTATTAAATAAAGCATGCCGTTTTGAGACGTGGCCACAGCTGGGAGGATGGTTTCATGTTGAACGTCTACTGTGAAAATGATTCAGAGTGTGCATGACAGAGGGGAGAGCAGACAGAATGCTGACAAGCTCTCACCTCCAAGCAAGTACATTTGGTTTACCTTGAGATAGGCTTAAACCTGGAATCCTTAATGGTGAAACAGCGACATCCATCCACACTATGAGGTTGGAATAATATTGTGAAATTGTAAAAATGATGATTATGCCATTTTAGTGTAAAAGCTGTTTGAAAAGGCTGCTCTTTTGTTGGAATGGAGTTTTGGCCTGCCTGTTGCCATCACCAGGCGGTAAAATAGTTAATAGACCAATAAGAAAGAGAGTTTCAAACCTCTCTGCCAATAACGGGTAGTTTTTAGTTTTCCCCTCCCCACTCAGACCACACCCAGACAGTCCTAGCAAAATTCTTGCTTGAGAAATTGCTGGCTGTATTTCTGTATATTGAAAGTTACATATCTTGAAAACTTGATTGCTGACATGCAAAACATTTTGTGACTATATCAACAATGGACTAATGAAACAAATGCCAAAATATCGTTTTTGGGGTGGAATTTTCCTTTAAATGTCATTACATCCATTTATAACTATTGTGTTATTCATATACAGTATGTAAATGAATGCCCCCAAAAATAATACTGTCTCCACATAGGGAATAACAGAATGGAGTGTTTAACATCAAGGGAAGTAATTGGCATACATTTATGCATGAAAATGCCTGCAGTAAATTATTGAATTATTAATTTATTATGCTAAGTATTTCTATTTCAATGTCTTCAAATTTGAACACTGTAGAATATTAGGCAATTTAAGTGATGAACAAATTAGCTGGCCTTGCTACGGGAAAGAAGAAGCATATTGCGAGAGATTCCTGTTCACTTCAGATAATATGGGGCTTTCACTTCCTTGCTCAGACTATTGTAAAACTTCTCCACAATCAAGTCCATTGTATCAGTTGCTGTGTACCAGCTTGGGTTGGGTGACACTGAAAATGGTCTCATATATCTACAATGCATCTTTATCCTGCACATGGATAATCAGGGGCCATTTTGGGGTCGTGCTGGTCCCCAAAGATCCACCCTAAGATCATTTGGTCCGGTTGATCATCGAAGATGCAGGCCAGGTCAGTTCAGCCAGGGGATTTTTCATTTTTAAATGTAACCTTTATTTAAAATGGCAAGTCAGTTAAGAGCAAATTCTTATTTACAATGACGGCCTACTCCGGCCAAACCTGGACGACGCTGTGGGTCCCCTATGGGACTCCCAATCACGGCCAGATGTGATACAGCCTGGATTTTACACAATACTCACAGACACACACACACACACAGAATTACCTCGGAACTTATTTGGGTGGCCTCTTTAAGGGAAAAGTCTATGATTTTTTAAAACTAGGTCATCTAGGACTCACTCAATAGAATAGTCCATCTAGCTCAAGTTTAGTTTAGTCTTGTCACGGTTGTATGGGGGCCGCAGACTTGGGGCAAGTCAACCAACGGAACTGACACTACAATCTTGTCATTCCAAATGAAAGGTCAAATATTTCAGTCTCTGCTCTAAAAACTAGTCTGCAATGTTAATAACACAAATTAAAGTAAAATGTGCTTATTTCTACCTGGTAAAGATAGTTGAACATTTTCAACATATTTCTTGGAACAGCTAATTCAGTTTTAATTACGGAATATCATCAGAATACTGTTGACTGTATCTGTGAAAAATGTATCAGTCCATTCGTTAATCAATTAATCAAAAGTTTTCAGGCCCGCAAAAAAACGCACACACACAAAATAACACGCCACTTTGAAAGTTCCTAAATAATTTTCATCAATTAAAAAAGCTGATTCGTTTTTTTTTCATTGGCAGGCACATTTACATTTTAGTGTCTCGTTTAGTCTCAGAACCCTCACTCTTTTAATTTCAGATATAAATCACAAAGAAAAACAAATCAATATGAAATGGAGAACATTCATCTCATGCAAGACCTTGGAGGGAGATACAATTGGATATTTTATTTCATATCAAACAACTCTGTTAGCTGGCATTGGATACTGTCACTGAATATGCCATGGATCAATATACTTTAAAATATGAGCAAGCTATCCTTTTTCAGGGATATATTACCCTTTTGGTCTGCGTCACATTGTGTCCACCATTCTTAGGCGTCGTCTTACCAACATTTGATGCCAAATTAGCTTCTTCTGAACCCATTGTTTTACCATGTCCATCAACCAAACAATTAAAGAAGATTTTGTGCCAGATAGCCTGACAACGCAATTAATATTCCCTGCTGTCTGCTATGTTTATACAAGACAAGAGTCAGTAAACATGACGGATTGATTTTGTCACAGGTGTTGGGTGGTAGTCACGCTTGGGTAGAGAAATAAATTAATTTTTCGACAAGCCTCGGGCAGTCCCCCTTATTACAACTATTTATTTGCACCCTCTTAATGACACAATTAATCCAGCCTGAATTTGGAGGCACTATATAAACCGCTGTCTCCTCATAATCTGCATGACAGCAAATAAACTCTAAACTTGACGGGTTAAATGCTAGCACTTACAAATAAACTCCTATACTTGACGGGATAAATGCTAGCACTTACAAATAAACTCCTATATTTGACGGGTTAAATGCTAGCACTTACAAATAAACTCTTATACTTGACAGGTTAAATGCTAGCACTTACAAATAAACTCCTATTCTTGACAGGTTAAATGCTAGCACTTACAAATAAACTCCTTCTATACTTGACGGGTTAAATGCTAGCACTTACAAATAAACTCCTATACTTGACGGGTTAAATGCTAGCACTTACAAATAAACTCCTATACTTGACGGGTTAAATGCTAGCACTTACAAATAAACTCCTATACTTGACGGGTTAAATGCTAGCACTTACAAATAAACTCCTTCTATAGTTGACAGGTTAAATGCTAGCACTTACAAATAAACTCCTTCTATACTTGACGGGTTAAATGCTAGCACTTACAAATAAACTCCTTCTATAGTTGACAGGTTAAATGCTAGCACTTACAAATAAACTCCTATACTTGACGGGTTAATTGCTAGCAATTACAAATAAACTCCTATACTTGACAGGTTAAATGCTAGCACTTACAAATAAACTCCTATACTTGACGGGTTAAATGCTAGCACTTACAAATAAACTCCTTCTATACTTGACGGGTTAAATGCTAGCACTTACAAATAAACTCCTTCTATAGTTGACAGGTTAAATGCTAGCATTTACAAATAAACTCCTATACTTGACGGGATAAATGCTAGCACTTACAAATAAACTCCTATTCTTGACAGGTTAAATGCTAGCACTTACAAATAAACTCCTTCTATACTTGATGGGTTAAATGCTAGCACTTACAAATAAACTCCTATACTTGACGGGTTAAATGCTAGCACTTACAAATAAACTCCTATACTTGACGGGTTAAATGCTAGCACTTACAAATAAACTCCTATACTTGACGGGTTAAATGCTAGCACTTACAAATAAACTCCTTCTATACTTGACGGGTTAAATGCTAGCACTTACAAATAAACTCCTTCTATACTTGACGGTTTAAATGCTAGCACTTACAAATAAACTCCTATACTTGACGGGTTAAATGCTAGCACTTACAAATAAACTCCTATACTTGACGGGTTAAATGCTAGCACTTACAAATAAACTCCTATACTTGACGGGTTAAATGCTAGCACTTACAAATAAACTCCTATACTTGACGGGTTCAATGCTAGCACTTACAAATAAACTCCTGCTGTTGGTTTTGTAGCTTGTTCGTCGTAAAATATGTTCCCCTTCAGTTTATTTGCCACACAATATTGGTTTCGATGTGCATTCTTAAATATGTGTTATCTTATGGGGATGTTTCCATCCAGCTACCGGGCAACGCTTAATAAATCATAAGGAAGGCATTTACTAAGAAACAATGCAAAAGTAGTCTATGATTAGTAAGACTGAGTTTACAAAAGATTAGGAATACCTGCTCTTTCCATGACATAGACTGACCAGGTGAAAGCTATGATCCCCTTATTGATGCCACTTGTTAAATCCACTTCAATCAGTGTAGATGAAGGGGAGGAGACAGTTTAAAGAAGGATTTGTAATGCTTCAGACAATTGAGACTTGGATTGTGTATGTGTGCCATTCAGAGGGTGAATATGCAAGACAAAAGATTTAAGTGCCCTTGAACAGGGTATGGTAGCAGGTGCCAGGCGAACTGGTTTGTGTCAAGAACTGCAATGCTGCTGGCTTTTTCACGCTCAACAGTTTCCCATGTGTATCAAGAATAGTCTACCACCCAAAGGACATCCAGCCAACTTGACACAATTGTCGGAAGCATTGGAGTCGACATGGGCCCGCATTCCTGAGGAACGCTTTTGACACCTTGTCGAGTCCATGCCCTGACGAATTGAGGTTGTTCTGATGGCAAAAGGGGGTGCAACTCAATATTAGGAAGATGTTCCTAAGGTTTTGTTCACTCAGTGTCATTTTGTGTTTATATACTATCTACAGATTGTCCTCACATGGGCCACAATGGGAATTCCTTATTATTCATATTCCTTGTATTATCATACATCCTTACAACTGGTGTGTCTGGTGTGAGTAGGATCCTTTCAAGTACATCCATTAATATCAATGTATACCTTGTTTATTTTAAAACAAAGATTTATGAATTGTCATTAGGTCATTTATTTTTTTATGAAATATTGCCAGCTACAGTACAGTGTCTTGCAAAAGTAGTTCTTCAAATTGTATTGTGTTACAGAGTTGGATTAAAAGGGATGTACTTAATTGTCATTTTTTGTCAACAATCTACAACGGATATAAATATTTAGAGATGCCTTTGTTAATGATTTATTAAGCATTGCACGGTAGCTGGATGGAAGTATCCCCATCAAATAAGCTATGCCTATTTTTGGTTCCTCCTTTAATCCCTCTAGAAGTGCACAGCCACATGTATGAATTCACAACTGAAAACTGTGCCCGCAACAAGCGTGCACGTTCTTGATTTTACACGCCCCAGTGTGCATAAGCGAGACAGGCCTACATACTGTTTTTATGTACACTCACAGACGGCTTCGCTCCATCACCTCCTTCACATCATCTCCACACGTTGACCGCCGTGGCGTTGCCCAGATAGGCTGAATGATCTCATAAGCTATTAGCCGTTATTAAAAAAGGCCCGGGTCAATAGCTGGTAACCGGTGCTACGATAGAGCGTTTACAGGCCAGTGCTGTCAACTGAACTGAAGACCAAGCTGCTTCTGCAGCTGCTCTCTAGGCAGAGAGGGAAAGTGGAAGGGCCTTGATTCCTTCCCCTTATTGAGCTGTTGTTTTGCTGTTGATTGTAGACCTCAGCACTTTTCCCTCTCCAGGCCCACGGCTCAGCACTTGGCAGGGTCAACCTCATATAACTCAGAAACTTGCTGTGATTTCAAGGCTAGAGAAATGTTTGTCCGCAAGAAGTTAACGCAGGATCCACCAATAAATGATGATGCTCCTCATATAGGAGAATGCTAAATCTTTCTTCATTTTTTTTTTGCTTGTGGCACTTTTCATTATTTCGAGCCGGTCGTGTTTTACTGTCTTGACTTAAGATGCTAGATCAAGATGGATATAAAAGAATGTGGAAATTGCAGAGGCCCAACTAAAACATATTTAATTATGTGATCACTGGCGGCAGAATTCTGAGGACAGGGGCCTTGTATCTGATCATAAGACTGTTTGTCAGACAACCCGATTCTCATTAGCACACTTTTCTCTCGTCCAACAGATCCGTGAAACCGCGAGGTTCCCCGGACGCTGGTGTCGGGGAAAGGTCATGACATAATTATGAATCTGCCGCCATTTCTGGCAGTAGTTAACAGTTTGTCGGACCATGCGCAGCATTTTTTTCACTGTTATCTGTGACTCTTCATGTGATATAGCTAGATCTGTTTCAGTGGGCCTCAAATTACGAGTCTTATTCATTTCCCTCCCACGGATGGGCCAATTCCGTTGGGTAATGAATAAGCTGGCAGACAGGGAGTGATTTCCCCATCTCTCTGTTGCGTGAGCCTGCAATAGATTTCACAGATGCCATACGGTGGCAACTCATGCGCAGGATGCATTACAGCATGTTATTTATTTATTTCTTAGGTGCTGCTTTTCTATTACTGATTTATGTGTTATTGTGCTTGATCCGGTGATGGGATTTGTGACATGAGGTGCATGAGACTTTTGGAACAAGGCCCCAGGTCGAACGTGTGGGGAGCCCTCCCGGATTCAGCCGAATATGGTGGGCAGCAGTGTTGCATTTCAAAAGCACAAGGAAATGACACAGTATATTTATTTTTCCACACCTGGTCCCCAAAATCCACTCTCAGAGGGGTTTACAGTAAAGCTCATTAAGCTGCATGGCGGGTTGTTGTTTTTCTCCAGACGTTAAGTAACATTTTCTTGCACTTGGGGCTCTACTCTTTCCTCTGGAGCTTCTAGCGTAAGACAAAGCAATGCCATTTGGGTGTTTGTCTTACAGGCATTTCGGCAGTGTTGGAAGGATGTTGTTTTTCCCCTTCACTTCCTGGTTTCTGGTTTTGATTGTAGAGGGCCCTTGATGCTCTTGTGACTTGTAGAGATCACACTTTTATTGTCTATTTGCCACCTTAAATTAATGTCAAATTAGGGGAGTGGTTAAAGTGAGATGTTTAATGTTTTTGTAACACAACATTTGAAACAGTTGAAAGCAATCAGTGATGCACAGCATGTCGATATAAAATTGACGACCGGTTGCGTGGAAAACCACTGGCCGACCAGCTTGATCTTGAGGAAGTTTCCAAAAGATTGATTCATTTATTTTTTGTTTGTAAATGAGGGTGTTGCGTTCAATAAACATAGATTTCCAATCTGATATCGGCAGTTGGCACTAGGGAAGACGTAGGCAAGCTGCAATGTCTTTATCTATGACCACAGATGAGAGAGAGGGAGGGATGACGAGAGAGCGGAGAGAAGAAGAGCATCACATGGCTAACCGTAGCCCCAAAAGGCCAGAGCTGTCAGTTTCTTCTTCGCCTCTTTATTTGCCACTCCTGAGCTTTCACTCTCTATTCCCTACTCCTCCAACCACGGGGTCCCTTAACTCTACTTCACTTGGCTGATGTGTATGCTTGTCGTTCAAGAGCCACATGTCTGTTATAACAATAGGTAAGGCAAGAGACGCAAACCCTTAAAATAGTACGCAAAGGGTATGGACAAAGTCGAACGGAATCTTTTATCAGTATACCCAGCAAACTAAAATGTGTTATGTGAACGTTTTCTGGAAAAAAATAAGCGTTTTCCAAAACAATTTTTGAGTGTTTTAGGGATGCTATTATCCCAATGTTAGATAAAACCCTAACTATAACTTAATGGGAATCTTAGCTAATGTTCTGGAATGTTCCCGGTTTGTATCATATGGAATGAATTCATTCAGAATACTCAGACAAGAATGTAATGACCAAATTTTGATGCACATTTGCACAAAAAGTAATGTTTGCCTCTTGGCAAGGTCACCATAAAAAAATGTGCTCATTTACATTTCAATAGTTTGATTTATAAAGAAATAGAAAAGGCATTTGACAAATGGGTGGTGTAGATATTTCAGTATTTTTGACAGTTGGATTATTTGTACTTAATAGAAATGCAGAGGCCGACCTCTGGTCAAATGACACATTGGAGTAAAACACTTTCCCAAATTGATAAGGTGATTGAAGTGCTTTTTTCTAATCTCGAAACCAAGGACTGAGCATTGAGTAGATATTAGTGTGTTTGTACTTCTTTACCCTTTTGCTCTAATGACACAACACTTTTAATCCGCTTTAACGCCGTCTCATACTCCCAAGGGTGCCAGTAAAGAGTGATTCCCTCAGGCGGCAGACATAAAGTAGTGAAATCTCTCTCTCTCTTCTCTCTCTCTCTCTCTCCCTTGACAGACAAGGCTATGAGGGGCTGGAGCAGAAGCTGAAGGAGGTCTTCACAGAGCGGACTGGCATCCTGCGTCAACTCTCCAAGACTACAAAGGAACTGGACAGCATAAAAGGCAACCTTCAGGTTAGAGCCCCACTGTTTCTTTTTCTGACAGATTATAGTGGGATGTTAAAGAAAGGTGGATGGCCTTTGAGTGCCTTTGGAACCATGGGGTTTATTTCTGAAAGGTTGTGTTTAAGAACTTAAAAAATGGCTTAGAAATTCAGCTCAGCCTGCGATCCACTTTTTCTCATCCGCTGTCCTGGGGTATAATGAGCCACTCCATACCTGGGGCCTCGTTTATTAAAAGCAAATAAGCAATATCTTCTGCGTTTTTGGAACGTCACTCCACCTGATATGAATACGAAGTGGAAGTGGAAGTCCTGTAGTTGAGGTGCAGTTGTAAAAACTCGAAAATTACACCAAGGTGGAAGTGTTGAGAAATCTGGCTCTACACTCTTCGGGGGGGGGGGGGTTCCAAAAGGGTTCTTCAGCTGTCCCCATAAGAGAACCCTTTTTGGTTCCATGTAGAACCCTCTTTAAGGGTACTACATGGAACTAAAAGGCTTCTACCTGGAACCCCAAAAATGTTACTCATCAGGTTACCCCATGGGGACAGCCGAAGAACCCTTTCAGGTTCTAGTTTGCAGAGGATTTTTAATGATATGATCAAGTGTCTTTTCGCGACAGGAATGTTCATGTGTGGTGCTGATGGAGGATGTTAATATTACATTATTTTTTGCTGTATTTGACATCTTTCAAATACTTTAGATGTGCTTGATTGACATGGCCTGGCTCAATGGAACCAATGGAATAGTTAAAACGGTGCTAACCCAGTCCACCTGGAACTCCAGGCAGACTCAAGCAAACACTGAAATTATTTGAATGACCCAGGTCTACTTTAAAGGGTATCTAAGCTTCTACCCTTGACATCTACCACAGCTCGATGTCATCTGTTTTTGACATACAGATAGGAATGACAGAATTGGGGAATGACAGGTGATGAGAGGTAGAAGATGGAAATGTATGATAAAGATCATCACTCCCATGGTGGATGCTGTTAAATAAATTCATGAGAATTGGTAAATGCACAGCTTGGATGGAAGACCACGTAAACATAGCTAATCCTAGATCTTGAGATTCCAGTGTAATTTGGTTGTTAAATTGTATACTGCAGCAAGGCAATACATTTTTCTCTGATATATCTGTATATCGCCACTGATCGGGGCCTGCAGTCGATTCCATTTCAGTTCTCATCAAACAAGTAGGGAATGAATTGAACAAATAGATTGAAAAATACATTAGGTTGTATGAGTATTTTCAGTCCAAATTCTACTTTCAACATCCTGTGTCCCACAGAGAACCAGCAGACACATATATCTCTCAGATGTTAGCCAGGGTACCGTTGTCACATAGTCCGTCTTGAATGGAATCTCTTTTGCCAAATTTGGTGGCAGTGGTCCCTTGGGTTTGTCTGGGGCACTGTGTTCTTTTTAGTGGGCTTGGATGGCTGTAGCCCCTCTGACTGATTTGGAGGGCTGGAACAGTCAGAGTCAGGGGGTCAATTTCATTTCAGTTTTAATCAATGACTTCCCAATTACACCCTGTGAACTTGTATGACATGTAACCTGGTGTCACGTCTACTCCCGTTCCCCCTATCTGGCACTTGTTGTCGCCAGTTTACTCATTATTACGCACACCTGCCACCATTGTGACACGCACCTGTGCCTCATGAGACTCACCTGGACTCCATCACCTTCCTGATTACCTCCCCTATATCTGTCACTCCCTTTGGTTCTCCCTTTGCGTACCCGGTACGCATCACCAAGGGAAACAACAGGGATTTTTTTGTGTGTTTTTACTGGTGACGCCGGGTCCAAGGGAATCTGCCGTGGCAAAAGGGGATGCCTCAGCTGTCTCGTCAGGCTTCCATGTCTCAGCTGTCTCGTCAGGATTCCATGCCTCAGCTGACTCTACAGGTTCCCGCGCCTCAGCAGAAGCGTCTGGCCCGCTCCTGGTAGTCGGGACCGTCCCTCTGGTCGGCGTCCTGCGGCAGGAGCCGCGTGTCAGGGAGGGGGTACTGTCACGTCTACTCCCACTCCCCCTCTGTGGCACTCGTTGTTGCCAGTTTACTCATTATTATGCACACCTGCCACCATCGTTATGCGCACCTGCGCCTCATGAGACTCACCTGGACTCCATCACTTTCCTGATTACCTCTCCTATATCTGTCACTCCCTTTGGTTCTTTCCCCAGGCATTATTGATTCTGTTCCTGTGTTATATGTCTGTACACTACTTGTGTTTCTTGTTTTGTTCTATGTTTCTTTTAATCATTAAATTCCCTCCCTGTACTTGTTTCCCGACTCCTAGTGTACCCGTTACACCCTGGCCAGCATGGGTTCATGGTGTTGTCCTCCTGACAGTTTTTGGTGGCATCCATTGTCCCTTGGTCGGGTCTGGCTGGCACTGTGTGTCTGTCTAAGCTACCACTGTCCTCGGGGCAGGCTTTGATTTCAGTTAGCTACTGTACATTATGTGCAGACTTGGATGGCAGTGTCCCCAGTGCCTTGTACAAATGTACCGGGCAAAGCAGGTGGTGGGAGATGAAGGGAGAAGCGAGGGGGGATGGATCTCTTATTAAAAAGGGGGGGGAAACAATCAACCGTAACTTTTTCTAATAATCCATTATGTATGTGTAACTGAGTAACCTTTCTGGTGGGGATTTACTGACCTAAGTGTTTATTATTTTAATTAGACATCCCTTGGGTGCTGGGTCAACCCTTCATAATTAAACTTTGTCTGATAGAGCTTTGATTCTTGGCAGTTGCTCTGTGGTGTGCACGTATAGGGTTTAATGGGGGGCATTCCTTTGCACCTCAACTGCTTATGAAGGTACCCTGGTTTGTTATGGTAGTGTCAGCACCTCTCTAAATCGAATCCAGATGGGATGCACCCAGATGAAAGTTTTTGTGATACAGAAATATGTTTTTTTTTTCTGAATGTGTCTTCTTATTATTATACTGAAGCACATTTTTAAAAACTGTTCTGTAATCTCGCAGAGCTGCAATTATTGAACTCCAATTATTGTGTTTATGGAAATGAGAATCAAATGTATTATTAACAACATACTGTACCACTTGAATTTTCTATAATTGTATTCAAAAGTTTCTCTGCCAGAGTTTTCTTCCCCAAAAAGTGTCAGATTCATAATTACACTCCAACCTGAATATAACCTATATGAGTTCCTACAAGCTTATAAATAAACTACAACTTGTTGCATCACAATAAGTATTTTCGACTACCCTCGTAAAAGCATACACATCAATCTATGAGTGGTTACACAACATGGACGAAAAATAATAATCATTATTCGCATCTTTTTTTGCCTGAGTATAGACTGTATGACAGCTTGGAGCAACATGTGCATTTACACTCGAAAGGAGCACTGTTGTTTTCTTTCCGTTCCTACTGTATGAGGGCTTTGAATCAGCTCCTTCACTTTGGAGTGTTGGAGTGAGACTGTGAGTGGTCATATAATAAACCAATTTCTCTTGTGAGACTGAAATGCTCTCCTTCCTCATTTCTAGACACTGAAAAATGATGACTCCGTGGCCAAGAAGGATGTCCAGAGAATCCTGGAACTCAGCCACAAGCAGAGGTAGCTCTAACCTTCTTAACCATTTGCTATTGCACATTGCTACCACATGGATTATTTTGAAGAGCAACATGACTTTGAATGACTTCTATGGTGCAAGCACAACGTGATTTTACCTGCAATTCAGCCTTTGGTATACACAGTGTATACTTATACCCTACTGCTTTATACATAGCAAAGATATCAACAACACATGACAATCATAAACAAACCATTAAACAATGTTTTATTGGAGCAATGGCTCCTGGTCCACAGACAATTTGTGCAGCCACCTGCGTTCCACTTTAAATCCGATTAATCCTGCATTTGATTCGTTCCAATGCCAAGAATGATTATCAAGTGACTTCCTCACGAGATATCCAGGCAACTGAGTTATGGAAAATCATTTGTTTTTGACACCTTTCAATCATGTTTTTGATTGCTTTGGGGGGAGTAATAACTAGCAACTCTTCTAATGTGAAACCATGGTAGCCACATCCACATGCTGTCATTCCAGGTTTAGAAATGTTATTTAATTAAGACACTGTCGCCTTTATAAAAGCTGAAAACAGACATATTGTAGTCAGCAACATGAAAAAACACAAACGTTAACCCTCGTCCTTACCACCACCTTTGACCTAATCGTGTACATAACCAATTACTATATTTAAACTGCAAATATACAGACAACTTGAGGGGCCAATGAAATATACAGAGGGGTGGGGGAAGACAGTACTACAAGTCAAACATTCTGTCCTTTTGTGCTCTGGTTAATAAAGTAAATAACTGCCTTCCCACAAATACCCATAATGGGTTATGCACTATTTTATACACAGTCCAGTGCTGTGTTGCCTGAGGAAAATGTCACTCAGAATAATTTTGGGTTGTTTGTAGCCCATAGGCAAATGTCTCTAAATATCGGTGAAGCGTATTTACAGCACCAAATGTTGTTGGGCCCTCCTTAAATGTCAACCTCAAATTCATTCCACGCTAACTTCTTAAAAATGGTTCTGTCTCCCCTTAAAACGTCATAGTGCTGGTTTTAGGGTGAGATCAGAAAAATGAAATCCCAAGTAACGGAAAAGAAAAATGTTTGCTTGACTGGGCTCATGCCAACAGACACAACCATTGGCATGTGAAATACGACAGGGCATCGCAGTAGCGAAGAGAGACTTTTCCTTCTGAGATTGACACACAGTGCTGTTGACTGCAGATGCTGCTCCTCGACTGCACAATTGATAGACCATGACCATGTCATATGTAGTTAAACTCTAAACCTACACTAAGCCCAGTCAAAGGGAAAAATTATTTGCTGCTGTAATCGTATACCGGCATTCTGGATTTAAGTTTGGTATTTCGTCACGCATTCTATCACAAATGTTTGGTAGAAAAAATAAGCATGAATTGATTTGATGATTTTTATCCTATTCAGTGCTCAGTCAGTCAATCAGTGCTTGAGATACTATTACTACTGCCTCGCCACTGCGAGAAGTCAGAGAAGAGTTGGAGAGGAGAAGGATAGGTGCTAACTGAGTGTTTCTCACCTTTCCTCTCAACAGGGAAGAGATGAAGTCCCTCCAGACTGCATTGCAGAAGCAGCTGGACGAGGCAACGGAACAAGCCGAGAAACAGCAGGCCACAGTGAGTAGGAGCCCTCGGTACACCTCACTCCTCTAACCTCCCCCTTGTCACCTGTCACCCAGGCCTGTGCGTGCCCGTCACCCATCTCATTACCTAGCAGCCATCTCTCCTGACTGGCCCCCTCCCTCCCACCACTTAATAACCAGTCTGGGAGAGTGAGAGAGCTAGGTGTAACCCAGAAATAGGAAGCATAGTAAGGGAGGTCCTTCTGCTCTCCACTCTCTCCTTAAAGGATAGGTTTCTGATAAAAAAAATATTTGTTTTGTAAAAGCTAAACTTGACAGGATGGAGTATGTTTTTCCATAATGGTGATGAATAATTTCAATGAAACACACCTGTAGAGTACGAGTAGAAGAAACACTTAATAGACCAGGTGCCTTTTTAATATTTTTTTCCTTTTGATATCCTGTCATAAACATTGCTTTTCATTCGCCAAGTATTCCAGGCCTCTATCCATCATGCAACTCAGTCCTTTTTCTATTGTACTTGGCTGTCATTCTGCTATAAATTATATTCTACTCAAGTTGTATTACATTGCCAAGCTATTCCGACGTCTGAGAATAGCAGGCTGCAAATGAACTCCGATACCACACATGCAGTCATGGTTATACCTACTGTATGAATTGGACCTATAGGTAACAGTTTACTGTAGGCCCCCAATGTATACATTCACTTTACTGTAGGTCCCCTATGTATGCATTTACTGTAGGCCCCCATAATGCCTTTCTAGCAGCTCTTTATAACAGCTACAAAAGCTGTTATAACATCAGTAATTAACATGATACTCATGTGGAGCCTTTTTCATACCTACTGTACAGATTAGACCCCAGCTGTTTTTATTCCCACTTCCCAAAGATATTTACTGCTGCATCTCTAATGGCTATCTGGTGAACCTCTAATTCCCCCTCAAAACAAATGATCAGAAAACCAACGGGATGCCTAATTAATGTCCCAATCAGACCGTGAAATGCTTTTGAGATATTCAATATTTGCTAATAAGAACAACGTGGCCTGAAACAAGTGTGGACGTCTTGCAATGGGTGTCTGTCTTATTTTCAAAGTGCATAACAAGGGGGGCTGGTGTTGCTAGCCAACAATCAAACTGTTGTTGTTGACATTTTCATGTTAAGATGAGTGACAAATCCCTGGTGTAGGGAGAAATGATGGTCTATATTTATGGAAAGTGTATTGGCTACTGCAATGCATCAAACCAATGCCTGTCTTTTCACAAGGGGAACTTTTTTACGATGTTACCAGCCGGTTACTACATTTCTGGAAAAGCACAAAAAAAGTGTTGTAAAGTTGAGTTTCTTGGTTGTATCATATACAGTATAACTCTGCTACTGCCACTATTCAGTGTACTAATGGAGTTTTGGGAAAATGCACGCTGATGCTATATGAATACCTGTCTTGTTTGTAATAAGGTAGAGTTGTGTTATTTTCAATTGAGACCATTCCTACAGCTCGAGGCGAAGAAACAGAGTGTGAGGTTGAGGTTATTCTCCGTAGCTGGGCGAATTTGATGTGAGGCATTGGGTAGAAAACATTGTTTGATTGGTGTTGCACTCTGCCCCTAGGGAGCTCTATAGTGTGTTTTCTCTAAACCTACTAAGCAGCAAAAAGTGGAAACCAGGGTTAGTAACAAGCGCTGTCAAATGAATTTGGTTTGGGACGATACTGCACTAAACCACTAAACCATAAGCACTAAACAAACTTATGTTTCAATGTTCTCACTTCAAACATTTCATCATCTTGGCTCATTTAGAATTGATGAAATTAGTGCAACTGCTAATCAATTATCAATACGGTGTTAAAGGGAATACATTATTTCAATCAATTAGGAGCTGAATCTTTATCTTCCTTTTCCCTACACGCGAAAACTATAAATTAGTACCCCCAGTGGACCACATACAGCGAACAGCTGTAGCTGTACTTGGAAATTGACACGCACAATAGGAAGTCATTTGCGATGGGTAACACATACTCATCATAAATGCCTATAACATGTAGAGCATTTGATGAATGTGAAGCTGTGGTTCCACTCAAAAGATCCCTTGTTATTTTCTGGTATTTATATTTCATTCAAATGTTCATATTGTGTGGTGCAGAAACCTTGTTGGGGTTCACATACTCAATGTAAGTTCCCTGGAGTAGCACAGTTTCTCTGGACCCCCCTGCAAAGTTAAAGTCCCCCCCCCCCCCCCCCCCCCTAAAACATGTGACTGCGTCAGCCAATCACACAGTATAGCCTACCGATCATTGTCAATGGTTCTGAAATTGCGACGTCTACGCGGCTGCTTATCGGTAGGCTTTGTGGTGCTAGTGCTTGAAGTAGCCGGTAGCTTTGCTTTAATGGGTACATGTTTATTTATATTTGGTCGTCATTTTATCATGTTAAAAGGATCAGACCATTTTTTTCAATTTTTGTCTAAAAGGACATACCCAAATCTAATTGCCTGTAGCTCAGGACCTGAAGCAAGGAAACAGCAGAGGTTCAAACTTTAGAACCCAGTTCCTACATTTGAATATAAAACTGTATTTTATCAAACTAAACTATGCTACATTTTATCTCTGGGACCCTCACGATGACAAATCAGAGCAAGATTACTGAATGTAAGTACATTATTTACTTTCAGAGGTGAATGTATCAAACCAGTTGCCGTGATAAAAGTAGCAGCATCCCAGTCTTGACAGAGACCTCACTGCCCAGGCCCAGAAATGACAGTGGCCTTGCTGGGGGGGGGGGGGGGGGGGGGGGGGGGGGGGGGGGGGGGGGGTCCCAGGACCATGTTTAGGAAACCCTGGTCTGGCCTACCTTAGGGTACATACAGTATTTAGCTAGTAGCCTATTTATATTACACATTGGAACTCGGACTCCACGCTGTCAGGGCGATCCGTTTCATCACTCGTGGGCTTACCAGTGTTCACAGAAGGGGGGTCGCTCTCATGAGCACCGCTGGGTCTCTGGCAGTTGTCATCTTGGTTTTCTGGGAGAGGAGGAGGAGGAGGAGAAGGAATGCCAGCACTCTCACTAGAGGAAATGTCCCTATTTTGAGAATAGGGACATTTCCTCTAGTGAGAGTGCTGGCAGGGTAGATGAGGACGAGCAAGGCCACTGTCATATCTGGGCCCGGGCAGTGAGGTCTCTGTCGAGACTGGGATACTGCTAGTGCTAGCTGCAGCATAAATAGGCCTACTAGCTTCCACCTTCAACGGTTTTTCATCAGTCGAGGAGTTGGTAGCTTTGGTGACGTGGTTATCTTCGGTAATTTGGCGCGAGCTTGATCAGATAAAGCTTTTTAGGGTGTTTTTGTGCACAACTTGGTCTTGACTTTTATTTATTCATCTTGAACAACGCAATCACTCTCCATCCGAGTCTAACCTGATTCACCAAACTTTTTTTTAACTTGGTAGCCAATTAGTTGAGGAGGTCGAAGCGGACTGCTGCCGGCGCCGCGGAGGAATAGGCTAACTAGATGCATGAAAACTATATTGTCTTTCTGACTCACCTACTGCCATGTAGATTGGACAACAGAAACACTTTGCTTGCTACATGTGGAAATTAAAAAGGAGGGTTACTGTCAAAATTATGTATTTACAAAATTAATATAATTTAGACATACAGTGCATTCGGAAAGTATTCATACATTACAGCTTGATTCAAAAATTGATTACATAATTTTTTTCCCCTCATCAATCTACACACAATACCCCATAATGACAAAGTGAAAGACCCTTTCCTATAAGACTAAAAAATTGAGCTCAGGTGCCTCCTGTTTCCATTAATCATCCTTGAAATGTTTCTACAACTTGATTGGAGTCCACCTGTGGTAAATTCAATTAATTGGACATGATTTGGAAAGGCACATACCTGTCTATATACGGTCCCACAGAACAAAAATCAAACCATGAGGTCAAAGAAATTATCCATAGAGCTCCGTGAGAGGATTGTGTCTAGGCACACATCTGGGGAAGGGTACCAACAAATGTCTGCAGCATTGAAGGTCCCCAAGAACACAGTGTCCTCCATCATTTTTAAATGGAAGAAGTTTGGAACCACCAAGACTGGCCCATACTGAGCAATCTGGGGTGAAGGGCCTTGGTCAGGGAGGTGACCAAGAACCCGATGGTCACTCTGACAGAGCTCCAGTGTTCCTCTGTGGAGATGGGAGAACCTTCCAGAAGGACAACCATCTCTGCAAGACTCCACCAATAAGGCCTTTATGGTAGAGTGGCCAGATGAAAGCCACTACTCAGTAAAATGCACGTGACAGCCCGCTTGGAGTTTGCAGAAAAAGGCACCTAAAGGACTCTCAGTCCATGTGGAACAAAGATTCTTTGGTCTGATGAAACCAAGATTGAACTCTTTGGGATGAATGCAGTGTGTCAAGTCTGGAAGCAACCTGGCACCATCCCTGCGGTGAAGCATGGTGGTGGCAGCATCATGCTGTGGGGATGTTTTGCAGCTACACGGATTGGGAGACTAGTCAGGATCGAGGGAAAAATGAACGGAGCAAAGTAGAGAGAGATCATTGATGAAAACCTGCTCCAGAGCACTCAGAACCTCAGACTGGCATGACCGTTCACCTTCCAACAGGACAACAACCCTAAGCACACAGCCAAGACAACGCAGGAGTGGCTTCGGGAACAAGTCTGTGAATGTCCTTGAGTGGCCCAGCCAGAGCCCAGACTTGAACCCGATCGAACATCTCTGGAGAGACCTGAAAATAGCTGTGCAGCGACGCTCCCCATCCAACCTGACAGAGCTGAGAGGACCTGCAGAGAAGAATGGGAGAAACTCCCCAAATACAGGTGTACTAGGCTTGTAGAGTCATTCCCAAGAAGACTCAACTCTGTTATCACTGCCAAAGGTGATGAAAGTGCCAAAGTACTGAATAAAGGGTCTGAATACTTATGTAAATGTTATATTTAAGTTTTTTATTTTTAACAAATGTTAAAAAATGTCTGAAACTGTTTTTGCTTTGAAATTCTGGGGTATTGCGTGTAGATTGATGAGGGAAAATACAATTTATTAAATTTTTGTATAAGGCTGTAACGTAACAAAATGTTTAAAAAAGTCAAGGGGTCTGAAATAGTCAAGGGGTCTTTCCAAATGCACTCTAGGTGTGAGATGGCGGGCACATGGGCCCCCGGAGCTGATTTCTGCTACGCTAGTGTGTAAGTTGCTCTGCATAATTGAACATTCGGCCCACCTTTCATGAATTTTCACCCCAAAAATGACAACCATTCATGGATGAATGCTACTCTAGACGAGACAGTAGCAACAACACTAGATGACCCAAAACCCCTAACTGTCTTAGCGTTCTGTGGTGCTTGTCAATAAAACACAGATCCAATTGTATTACCTCTGGATGACTAGTCTACAAAACGGACATCAGTAAAGTTAAGGAGTGCTGCTGCATGTAAATAGACTTCAAAAATATTAACAACTTTAGGTAGGCCAAGAAAATAGGTACACAAACTCCAATAG
Organism: Oncorhynchus mykiss; assembly: GCF_057628025.1. NCBI lineage: Eukaryota > Metazoa > Chordata > Actinopteri > Salmoniformes > Salmonidae > Oncorhynchus > Oncorhynchus mykiss. Next base: position 56,651,289 of record NC_143027.1, on the reverse strand, counting down.
ATGAACCACACACAAAAATGTATGATTTGAATTTCCCAGTTGGAGGCATGCCATTCCAAAAAAGTATTACAACATGATGAAAAAGATTGGCCTGGTTATTTCATCACTATCATAGCAAATGTGGCATTATACTTGTAACAGTTTAATTGTATAATAGCTCTGGAAACACAATAAACTCTCCAACACTGCTCAGGCTTATTGCTCTGATTTATCAGTAAGTCATATGAATCAATTATACTGTAATAACACAATTGAACATGTCAAATGTTAACAATGTAGCATGCTACAGTTTTCTATTTTACATCCATCATTTCATTGTGTCGTGCCGCAGCCCAAAGGGAACGTTGTGCTGGGATGTGTTATCGACCTACCCATGGGCAGAGGCATGAACTCCAGATGCACCAACATGAACTGTGATGTTATTAGTGTGTCAACCACCTAGCCATAGTTTAAAGTCCCCCGGGTGCCTTCAGAGCTGAGGTCAGCTGGGCCTTGAATTCTCTCCCCTTCCTCCCTGGGACAATCTCAATGACCTCATTGAAGGACAACATTTCCCTTAGAATCCTTCGTCGCAGAGGTGAAACAGAAAGCAGAATCGGATTTGAAATCCCCCCCCCCCCCCCCCCCCCACCGCAATCCAGTCTTTTAGATGTAGTCCTGCGCTGCAGTGGGCCGCCATCTGCATCAGCCGTTTGAGGCTGGACACGAGGAATGGCTGCACTACAGGACACCGCAGTACAGGATACAGGACACGAGGAATGGCTGCGCTACAGAGACATGTCAAGCTTACGATAAAAAGATTGCGATAAACAAAGATATCACTCTGACACAATGAGCATATGGGCTATTATATTAATCACACAGTGGAAAATAATCAGTCGCCCACCGTGGGCATAAATGCCTCCAATATGAGAAACAGCAACCCCACCAACAGTCAATCCACCTACTCTAGATACACCCATTTCCGATAAATCGTAGTCAAAACCAGCAGTGAATCATAATATTTTACATAGTTCTATACGTGTTTTTGTAAATCTTTAGAAGCTAACTAAAAAAGCAGTAAAAACGGTGTAATATGACCATATGGAGGTACTTGGCGCATTAGCAGGAAGTCTGCTTTAAAGGCAGAGAATCATTTTAAGTTGTTTGACCTTGGGATGTATAGAACTGTTTTGAAGATAGCGCAAGAACATCAACAACATACAGTAGGATGAAATCCAGTGCAGGCAGGAATAGCTGGCATGGTTGATGATAGTTACTACCTTCATGATACCTTTCATGTAAATGTCACAACATTTTAGATGTAGTTGACAGTCTGTCAGAAAACACATGTCATTAATTTGATTTATTTCGCCTACAGATCAAGTTCCTCAAGATGGAGATGGAGAAAAAGACCAAAATAATCAAGGACCTGCAACAGGAGGTACTTGTGCTCTCCCCACCTACTGACTCGTGGCTGACTCATTTCTAATTCATGATCACCGTGACCTGTAAATGTTATGTTAATGTCAGTCATCAGAGAAATGCCTTAGTAACCGTGTCAGATGATATGGTCATCGACATCACTTGAACTTGTAATGTGTATTGATATCCTTTTCTAAATCTATATGATGCTGTCATTTTGGATTGCGAAGGTCACAGATAGCCATTGGCAACTGAGGGCCTTATTCTGTCAGTGTTGAATGATGTAATTGGTGGAGAGGCCTATTATGAGCACTAATACCACTGGATGCACTGAATTCGTCAGAGCCTCGGGGCCTTGAACAGGGCTGGTGTCGTGGGACCTTCTAATTGGCCAACCTGGGGGCAGTTACTGGCTGCAGCGTGGCTGGCGCAAGATCCTATAGTTTAAGGGCATATGCCCCAGGGCAGAGGAGAAGAAAGTAATCAATCAGAAGTCACAACGGTTTCCAGCATGATAGAGCCTGGGTAAAGAAATGAGAAGCTACCACAATATTCATTGAAAAAGTCAGGTGAGAGGTAGAGAGTTCACACTGCCCGAGGGAGGTCAGGGAACATTCTATGACATTATTAGCTCTACTAAAACAAAAAGGGGGAAATACTGTGCAGGGGTGTGTGACTACACACCAAACTCCAGAACAAACTCTAGAGGCAACATAAGCGAACCCAGCAAACCTAGGAGTACTCCAGTCAATGTTGATGTTTTCACATCAGAGAGTAACATTGGACATGGCTGTAATGTTGTACAACAGATTGCTCTAAATTACCTGTAAATGAGGCAATGATTGGACTACATAATGACCAATTAGATGGTCTTCAAACCTCAAGCACCAAGTTCATTATGGTGAGAGAGCCAGCTTGGAGATGAGAGGAGGGAAGATACACGATTCTTGTCTGTGGTCACCATGGAGATGAAAGGATACAGTCCTTTGTGTGCCACAGTTCTAAGTAAAAGCAAAACTATAATTAGCTGGTAATTTAGAAAAGAGCAAAAATAGAAATGCACCATGCAACAATTTCAATGATTTTACAGAGTTACAGTTCATGTAAGGAAATCAGTCAGTTGAAACAAATTCACTAGGCCCTAATCTATGGATTCCACATGAATGGGCAGGCAGCCATTGGTGGGCCTGGGAGGGCATAGGCCCACCCACTGGGGAGCCAGGCCTAGCCAGTCAGAAGGAGTTTTTCCCCACAAAAGGTCTTTATTACAGACAAAAATACTCCTCAGTTTCATCAGCTATCCGGGTGGCTGTTCTCAGACGATCCCACAGATGAAGAAGCCGGATGGGGAGTTCCTGGGCTGGAGTAGTTACAAGTGGGCTGCAGTTGTGAGGCCGGTTGGACGTACTGCCAAATTCTCAAAAGCTACGTTGGAGTCGGCTTATGGTAGAGAAATTAACATTAAATTATCTGGCAACGGCTCTGGTGGACATTCCTGCAGTCAGCATGCCAAAAGTCAATTGCACGCTCCCTCAAAACTTGAGACATTTTAGAGTGCCATTTTATTGTCCCCAGAAAAAGGTACACCTGTGTAATGATCATGCTGTTTAATCAGCTTCTTGATATGCCACACCTGTCAGGTGAATTGATTGTCTTGGCAAAGAAAAAATTGTCACTTACAGGGATGTAAACAAATGTATGCCCAAAATTTGAGAGGAATAAGCATGGAACATTTCTGGGATCGTTTATTTCAGCTCATGAAATGTGTGCATTTATGTGCATTTATATTTTTGTTCAGTATAAATCCTTGATCACGTCTTTAAAAATACTTGCAAGGCACACAATCACACCAATCACTATGCCAAATAAAGGCTTGTTAAATAGTGATTCCGGTAGTCTGACCAATGTAGGAGTGAGTCAAATTGTACTGTAATCAGAAAATAAACATTGGTTATTTGGGAGAGTTACAATTGAAAATGTTTTACACAGTTCATTGAAGTTGTATTTGGGCAGAACCTCTGAGATTTCTGCTGGCAGTCAGAAGCACTGTAAATGGGCTCTGTGAACACTTTGAAAGTACATTATGTAGGGCCAGCGCTCCACTATAAGTTGGTCGCTGTAGCGTTGACATTATAAGTCTTGGATTTTTCCTGTGCCAGATCTATCTCTCCAGTTGTGAGTGTCTTTGTAGCTTGATACAGAGGTGTCATCAGTAGTAGATAGTGGCGTCTGAGAACTACTTTGGCGGCTGTAGCTTTGGCATTTCGAGTCTTGGCCATATCCTACACCAGATGTATCATGAAAAATATCTTTGGGTGTCTTTTTTTCACTAGACACAGAGGTTTCAGCTGTTGTGCATTCCTACTGTGTAGGTCAGAGAGGTATCCTAGTTTTGTCATATCCTATCAGACAATGTATGTCATTGGACATGGACATGCTTTTACTACACTCTGCAATGTCACTGAGGCTAGATGGAAGTAGTTTGCTTAGATTTCAGATGCGTTCTAATCTCACTGTGTCAAACCATTGGCATTGACTTTCTAAAGGCTTAAACAAATGTATGTCTAAAATAACCATATAAGAACAGAAGTTCCTCAGTCTTATTAGGACGTGTCTTAAGTCTGGGGAAATTGCCATTTTTTTATCAATTACAGTACAGAACAGAGATATATCCTTCCAGTCCTGTTATAATTAATGAAATGTCATCTGCATAGATAACTGGATTGTGGCTACTATTTTAAATTCCCTTATTATCGGCAGTACCTTATTTAATCAGTAAGGGGCTTGAGATAAATATGCAAATAGGAGAGTAGATAGTGGGCCACCCTGGCTTGCGCTTCTGTCCCTATTACCAAAGGGGGAGCAGGACTAATTTAACACCCTACACCTGGAAGCGATTGATAGATAACTTGAATGTCAAATGGACTCAAGTTATCACAAAGCCCAAAGCGACACTAGGCAATAAGTAAATACTTCCATTCAATGTCATCAGCAGATATAATAAGGCCTCTCAGTTGAGTCTGGAGTCAATATTTGTATTTATTATGGGTCCCCATTAGCTGCTGCAAAAGCAGCAGATACTCTTCCTGGGGTCCAGCAAAATAAAGGCAGTTTATACCATTTTAAAAACATTACAATACATTCACCGATTTCACATCACACTGTGTGCCCTCAGGCCCCTACTCCAGCACTACCACATATCTACAGTACTAAATTTGTGTGTGTGTGTGTGCCAATGTTTGTGTTGTTTCACCATCCCCACTGTTCCATACGTTTTTTTTAATCTGTTTTTTAAATCTAATTTTACTGCCTATATGAGAATAGAGTTCCATGTAGTCATGGTTCTATGTAGTACTGCGTACTGCGTGCCTCCCATAGTCTGGACTTGGGGACCGTGACGAGAACTCTTGTGGCATGTCTTGGGGGGTATGCATGGGTGTCCGAGCTGGGTTTACCAGTAGTTGGGTGTGCCAGTAGTTTAGACAGACAGCTCGGTGCATTCAACCTGTCAATACCTCTCATAAATAAAAGTAGCGATGAAGTCAATCTCTCCTTTACTTTCAGCCAGCAGAGATTGACAAGCATATTATTAATATTAGCTCTCTGTGTACATCCAAGGGCCAGCCGTGCGGTCCTGTTCTGAGCCAATTGCAATTTTCCTGTCCTTTTTTGTGGCACCTGACCACATGACTGAACAGTAGTCAAGGTGCGACAAAACTAGGGCCTATAGGACCTGCCTTGTTGATAGTGTTGTTAAGAAGGCAGAGCACCGCTTTATTATAGACAGACTTCTCCCCATCTTAGCTACTACTGCATCAATATGTTTTGACCATGACAGTTTACAATCTAGTGTTACTCCAAGCAGTTTAGTCATATCAACTTGCTCAATTTCCACATTATTTACTACAATATTTAGTTGAGGTTTGGGGTTTAGTGAGTGTTTTGTTCCAAACACAATGCTTTTAGTTTTAGAAATATTTAGGGCAAAATTATTCCTTGCCACCCACTCTGAAACTAACTGCAGCTCTTTGTTGAGTGTTGCAGTCATTTCAGTCGGTGTAGTTGCTGACGTGTATAGTGTTGAGTCATCCCCATACATAGACACTCTGGCTTTACTCAAAGTTAGTGGCATGTCGTTAGTAAACATTTTAAAAAGCAAGGGGCCTAAACAGCTACCCTGGGGAATTCCTGATTCTAACTGGATTATATTTGAGAGGCTTCCATTAAAGAACACCTTCTGTGTTCTGTTAGACAAGTAACTCTTCGTCCACATTGTATAAACTTACACATAGAACATGTTATCACTATTGAAAGAGAGTACCCCTCGCAATGAAACACATCTGAATGGGGATGGAATTAACTGTTTACATCGCCATTCTGTTTGCCAACCATTCTGGATAGAATCTCCCTGGGCACATTAATAAGTAATATGGGGCCTTGCAGATGCTGATTCATATTGAACCGTTTTTCTTCAATATCAGGGACACTTCCTTAGTTAAACTTTGTAGGCAGGGCCTCTGTTGATACTGTAGCTAGAAAGGTCTGGCATTGAAGGCCATCAGCTTTTCATTTTACTAATGATTTTTGTGGCAAACTATGTATCGCTATATACATTTGAATTGGTAATAGTAATAGTAATTGGTACACTGCACCTACCTGTGTAACTACACTGTATTTACATATTTTTTTGCACACAAGGAGGTGGTTACCCGGATGCAGATTAAGCATGCACTAAAAACCGTCAACAGATTCTCCAATAAATGTGCGTTTTAGTTGAGGATTAGGCTTGATCTGTGTCCGGGAAACCACCCCTTAGTGTAAAGTGGGACCATTTTATATTTCTCTCTGAAACTGCCTGATTTGTTAAGTGACCTGGTAAGATTATTGCCATGTCTGCCATGAAGACAGGACACTCAGACCTCTGGGTTTCCACTTGATCTGGTGCTCTGATGAGCTCTTTGTAAAGACCTTGACTCCGCCAATTCCTTTACATACATAGAAGCTTTCTTCTCCAATTAGAATCAGACATTAGCTAAGCTACATGTTTTTCCTTTTTGAATAAAATATTAGCGCATAGAGGTCTTGTTCTTGATCTTATTCTTGTTCTTCTTAGTCTTCTTCTTCAACTTGAACAACTTTTTAAGACTTTGACTCGAGTTTGGATTGATTGTTCACTGAAACAGAATTAAAATATGTTGTCGGTGGGTGTGAATGTGTCATTTGCATGTGCAGATACCTCTTGGTTACAATCATTTACAAACCATGCTCCTTTCACATCAGCCCTTCCAAGTATCAGTTTCAACCGATCATGTCACCAGAAAATCTTTATGACTGCAATTTGCTGTAAACTCATCTTCTATAATTTACTTTTAAGGCTGAGGATGTGCATTTAGGGATTAAAGCTAGAAAAGGATTGAGCGATCGACACAGACACCGTTTCTGCTGTGATATGACAGTCTATGAGAGGGGAACTTCTGTAGGAGACAGCTGATCCATGAGCTACTCAATCTCTTTGCAGTGAGTGTGAAGGAGATCCCTCTGACAGGTGGAAATGGGGTATGAAAAGTTCTGAGGATCAATGGAAGTTTTGTATGATGCTTTCATTGGTGACCATTTAGATGAGGGTGACACGTGTCTCTTCCAATCATCCTCTAGCGAACATCTGCACCTGTAACTTTAACAAGTTGAAGAGAGATATGATGAGGCATTTAAGCAGCCATCTTTTGCTGATTAGCCTGGATTCCCTTGTCATTGTAGCGAATGATAATAAATAAAAATGAAAGGACCAAATGTCAAATCTGATCCCAGGATTTGTCATTTGTCATATTGTGTATGAAACCTTAAAGGGATACTTAGGGATTTTGGCAATAAAGCCCTTTATCTACCTCCCCAGAGTCAGATGAACTCATGGATACAATTTTTCTGTCTCTGCAGAAGGAAGTTGCAGGTAGTTTTGCAAGCCAATGCTAACTAGCAATTCCTGGAAGTCTATGGTATCTACTAGCATGCTAGCATTTACTATAGACATCGAGTCATTGCACTAACGCTAGTAAGCAACTTCCTTCAAACTGCATGCAGAGACCTAAAAATGGTATCAGTGAGTTAATCTTACTCTGGGGAAGTAGCTAAAGGGTTTTATTGCAAAAATCCGTAAGTATTCCTTTAATTCACTGAAGAGGTAGAAAATAATGTGGTCCTTTATCTACCCTCCCATTCACTAAATTGTCAGAATAATTTGGACAGACACCCCTTAAGCACTTACTAATGGCATGTCTTAGTTGTGCTTTGCAATATTCATGCTGCATTGCTAGCTTGATGATCAGTACATAAGCACACTGAACAGCTTAAAAGGTCAAACCAAAATGTATTAATTTATTCATACAGGGAGAAAATCATTTAAAATGCCAAGTGTACAGTGAAAAACGATGAACTGGCAGTTAAAATAACTTGAGCCCTTCTCAGTAGACGTACTGATTTTAGAGGGTCCCTGTCCTACAGAGGGGAGAGTAGAAGAGAGTAGAATCCGGGGGAAATAACTATCAAATCAAATAAAATTGTATTTGTCACATGCACCGAATACAATAGGTATTACAGTGAAACGCTTACTTACAAGCCATTAACCAACAATGCAGTTTTAAGAAAAATAAGTGAAGTAAAAAAATAGATAAGTAAAAAGTAAATATAAAAATAGCAAATCGTTAGAGAGCAGCAGTAAAATAACAGTAGCGAGGCTATATACAGGGGTACCGGTACGGAGTCAATGTACGGGGACACAGGTTAGTCAAGGTAATTGAGGTAATATGTACATGTAGGTGGAGTTAAAGTGACTATGCATTGATAATAACCAGAGGGGTAGCAGCAGTGTAAAAGAGGGGGGCAATGCAGGTCCTGGATGGCTGGAAGTTTAGCCTTAGTGATGTACTGGGACGTATGCACTACCCTCTTTAGACCTTGTGGTCTGAGGTCGAGCAGTTGCCATAGCAAGCAGTGATGCAACCAGTCAGAATGCTCTCGATGGTTCAGCTGTATAACATTTTGAGGTTCTGAGGACCCATTCCAAATCTTTCTGGAATCTTCAAGTCTCCTAAGGGGGAATAGGCTTTGTCATGTCCTCTACACGACTGTCTAGGTGTGTTTGGACCATGATAGTTTTACATTTTTTATAGTTTATTTTTTATTGAATATTTAAAACATGCAATATACTTGCAGTGAAGCAACAACTACATCACATTAGTCATCTAACGGACTCCCATCCAGGGCGACACACAGAAGCAACCAGGGTCAACACCCTTCTCAAGGGCACGTTGACAGAACCGAACAAGCAATCCATCAGCCACCAGCTCCCAGCTGCCAGGCCACCAGCCCTCCAAGAGTGTTATGTTTTATTTTGGCTTTATTTTTCTACTTTTATCTTTGACTGTCATTCTATCCCCCGCCCAGCAACTCCACTCCCACTCGTCTCCAATTCCACATCCCAACATGGCCACCCTCTTCGGATATCTACGCACCATATATCTTTTAACTATGCTGTGAAGTTTAACATAAAATTTCAATCTATCTAATCGAATAGAATCCACAGATTGCGAGTTGAAGATAAATACTTTTACTAAGAGTATTAGTATATTAGCAATTGACTGACACGGTCACTCCAGATCTCCCAACAGTACTATTTCTAGGGTAAATTTTAAATCAATGTTATGCATTTTCAGCCATTCCTGAACCCGAGATCAGAAACAGGCTACTTGAGGGCAATACCAAAATAAATGGTCTATTGATTCTGTTTCCTCGCAACACAATCTGCAGAGCTTCGATGATTGTACGCCCCAAATATATATATTTTTGTTGGTGGCAAGAAATCTATCTAATAATTTTAGCCGAAAAGCACAGTCTAATCCCGTGTTGTTTTATATATATATATATATATCAACCATGGGATCGGTACATCAAAAATCTCTTCCCAACTATTTTGCAATCTGTATGGTACAGCTTTCAACATCCTGATCCTCAAATGAAACTGGCATACTTTCCTATTTATGCTTTTGTTTTCCTCCGCCAGTTTTGATCCTTTATATTGGGCAGACAAACCAGTTCCCTAGCTCCTCCCGCTGCCACCTGCCTCCATTTTTGGGGTAATGCTGTAATCTTGGATTGAGCAGACCTTCTCGTACAATTCTGATAACTCCATGAAAGACATAACCCTACCATTCCAATTGACAATATCATTTAAAAACAAAGTACCCTTTTCAAAAATCTTTCCCATAAATACAGGTATTTTATCAACCAGCACAATTGAGTATAGCCATAATATTTGTTGTAATATTTGTTCTATTTTTTCAGGGGGTGAAATTGAAATTGTAGGCAGCTGCTAAATTCTTGTTTGAAAAAGAGAGATACTTTGAAAAAAGGGTCATTTTCAATTAATCAAAAATGAGACATGGCAATCTGCACAAAGGCAAAGAGGCCATTTTTAAGCAATGGATGAGCTTTTCTTAATAATCTACTTGAGAACCATTTAGGGTTCAAGTAAAACTTTTGAATAAGTGACACCTTTAGAGAGAGGTTTAGTGATTTTATATTTAATCATCTCAACCCACCCTATTCATTATATAGATGGGCACCCTTTATTTTGTTTGGTTTAGCGTCCCAGATAAAGCAAAATACTTTTGCTCATATGATTTGAAAAATGAATCATCAGGAGTAGGCAGTGCTATAAATTAGTGAATAAACTGAGATATGATTAAGGATTTTTTTTCTATTGAAATTCATTGTGGAGAGTTTATTTGTATCTTTTGTGATATGAATACCAAGTACAGTGCCTTGCGAAAGTATTCGGCCCCTTTGAACTTTGCGACCTTTTGCCACATTTCAGGCTTCAAACATAAAGATATAAAACTGTATTTTTTTGTGAAGAATCAACAACAAGTGGGACACAATCATGAAGTGGAACGACATTTATTGGATATTTCAAACTTTTTTAACAAATCAAAAACTGAAAAATTATTCAGCCCCTTTACTTTCAGTGCAGCAAACTCTCTCCAGAAGTTCAGTGAGGATCTCTGAATGATCCAATGTTGACCTAAATGACTAATGATGATAAATACAATCCACCTGTGTGTAATCAAGTCTCCGTATAAATGCACCTTGACTGTGATAGTCTCAGAGGTCCGTTAAAAGCGCAGAGAGCATCATGAAGAACAAGGAACACACCAGGCAGGTCCGAGATACTGTTGTGAAGAGGTTTAAAGCCGGATTTGGATACAAAAAGATTTCCCAAGCTTTAAACATCCCAAGGAGCACTGTGCAAGCGATAATATTGAAATGGAAGGAGTATCAGACCACTGCAAATCTACCAAGACCTGGCCGTCCCTCTAAACTTTCAGCTCATACAAGGAGAAGACTGATCAGAGATGCAGCCAAGAGGCCCATGATCACTCTGGATGAACTGCAGAGATCTACAGCTGAGGTGGGAGACTCTGTCCATAGGACAACAATCATTCGTATATTGCACAAATCTGGCCTTTATGGAAGAGTGGCAAGAAGAAAGCCATTTCTTAAAGATATCCATAAAAAGTGTTGTTTAAAGTTTGCCACAAGCCACCTGGGAGACACACCAAACATGTGGAAGAAGGTGCTCTGGTCAGATGAAACCAAAATTGAACTTTTTGGCAACAATGCAAAACGTTATGTTTGGCATAAAAAAAAACACAGCTCATCAGCCTGAACACACCATCCCCACTGTCAAACATGGTGGTGGCAGCATCATGGTTTGGGCCTGCTTTTCTTTAGCAGGGACAGGGAAGATGGTTAAAATTGATGGGAAGATGGATGGAGCCAAATACAGGACCATTCTGGAAGAAAACCTGATGGAGTCTGCAAAAGACCTGAGACTGGGACGGAGATTTGTCTTCCAACAAGACAATGATCCAAAACATAAAGCAAAATCTACAATGGAATGGTTAAAAAATAAACATATCCAGGTGTTAGAATGGCCAAGTCAAAGTCCAGACCTGAATCCAATCGAGAATCTGTGGAAAGAACTGAAAACTGCCAGTCTCTCGATGTGCAAAACTGATAGAGACATACCCCAAGCGACTTACAGCTGTAATCGCAGAAAAAGGTGGCGCTACAAAGTATTAACTTAAGGGGGCTGAATAATTTTGCACTCCCAATTTTTCAGTTTTTGATTTGTTAAAAAAGTTTGAAATATCCAATAAATGTCGTTCCACTTCATGATTGTGTCCCACTTGTTGTTGATTCTTCACAAAAAAATACAGTTTTATATATTTATGTTTGAAGCCTGAAATGTGGCAAAAGGTCGCAAAGTTCAAGGGGGCCGAATACTTTCGCAAGGCACTGTATGTCTACTTTACCGTCAGTCCATTTTATAGTTAAACTGCAGGGTAATGTAAAAGTTGTATTTTTTAAAAGATCCAATACGTAATATTGTACACTTATCATAATTAGGATTTAGTCCCGAGATTCCATAAATATCTTCAATGAGACATTGCAGGGTCAAGCTTGCAGGCTTAATTTAAAACTTGAGTCATCAGCATACATGGACACCTTTGATAGTTTGTTGTTGATGTGGTCACCAAGGAACTTGCAGCTCTCAACCTGCTCCACTACAGCCCTGTCGATAAGAATGAGGGCGCGCTCGGTCCTCCTTTTCCTGTAGTCCACAATCAGCTCCTTTGTCTTGATCACTTTGAGGGAGAGCTTGTTATCTTGGCACCACATGGCCAGGTCTCTGACAACCTCCCTATAGGCTGTCTTTGTTATCATCGTTATCGGTGATCAGGCCTACCGATGTTGTGTCGTTGGCAAACTTAATGATGGTGTTGGAGGCGTGCCTGGCCATGCAGTCATGGGTGAACAGGGAGTACAGGAGGGAACTGAGCATGCACCCTTGAGGGTTGAGGAACAGCGTGGCAGATGTGTTGTTGTCCTGGATCCAGTTGCAGAGGGAGGTGTTTAGTCTCAGGGTCCTTAGCTTAGTGATGAGCTTTTGAGGGCACTATGGTGTTGAACGCTGAGCTGTAGTCGATGAATAGCATTCTCATATAGTTCCTTTTGTCCAGGTGGGTAAGGACAGTGTGGAGTGCAATGGAGATTACATCATCTGTAGATCTGTTGAGGCAGTATGCAAATTGGAGTGGGTCTAGAATTTCTGGGATAATGGTGTTGATGTGAGCCATGACCAGCCTTCATGGCTACAGAAGTGAGTGCTACGGGTCGGTAGTCATTTATGCAGGTTACCTTAGTGTTATTGGGCACAGGGCCTATGGTGGTCTGCTTGAAACATGTTGGTATTACAGACTCTGACAGGGAGAAGTTGAAAATGTCAGTGAAGACACTTGCCAGTTGGTCAGCGCATGCTCGGACTACACATCCAGGTAATCCGTCTGGGCCCGTGGCATTGTGAATGTTGACCTGTTTAAAGGTAACTACTCACATTGGATACGGAGAGCATGATCACACAGTCGTCCAGAACAGCTGATGCTCTCATGCATGCTTCAGTGTTGCTTGTCTCGAAGCAAGCATAGAAGTAATTAACTTGTCTGGTAGACTCGTGTCACTGGGAAGCTCTCGGCTGTGCTTCCCTTTGTAGTCTATAATAGTGTTCAAGCCCTGTATTGATTACCCATTTATTTGTCTCTGCCTGCAAATCTTCCTCCTAAAAGGTAGGCTACATCCTAAATGCAAAACATAGCAAGTGTTGCTGTCATCATTCTGGCAGCTTCAAGTTCAGTAGCCATTCCTGCGAGATCCGGTGCGGTGTGTTCTCAATTAAATAAAGTGGGCTATAGCCTATGCATGGGCGGAAAAGCACGGGGCAGTATTCTTTCCAAGGAAATGTACTTCCTAAATATGATTAGGCTATAGTTTACTACATTGCCTAGAAATAAGTATTGATCACCTATATTTCTCTGTCTGAAAATCATCCCACTTCTAAAAGGTAGGCTATAAAAATAGCTCAAGAGAAAAAAGTCTCCAACTCTGCTCTCTTCAAACTACATCTATCATATTGGCTGATATACCCCAGTAATACAGATAGCCTAATATAATGGGCCATGTGAGAATCTCTGGTAATTTAACCTATTTCTGCCCTGCATTTTTGCACTTTGATATTATCCATAGGGCGCAAAATTGTTGGGACCACATCTGGAAAGTTAGCTGCGTCACATACAGTGCATTCGGAAAGTATTCAGACCCCTTGACTTTTTCCAAATTTTATTTCGTTACAGCTTTATTCTAAAATGTATTAAATCGTTTTTTTCCCTCATCAAGCTAGTGTAGACCCCATAATGACAAAGCAAAAACAGTTTTTTATACATTTTCTGCAAATGTATTAAAAAAAATAAACGGAAATATCACATTTACATAAATATTCAGACCCTTTACTCAGTACTTTGTTGAAACACATTTGTCAGCGATTACGGCCTAAAGTCTTCTTTGGTTTGACGCTTTTTGGGGAGTTTCTCCCATTTTTCTGTGCAGATCCTCTCAAGCTCTGTCAGGTTGGATAGGGAGCGTCACTGCACAGTTATTTTCAGGTCTCTCTAGAGATGTTCGATCGGGTTAAAGTCCGGGCTTTGGCTGGGCCACTCAAGGACATTCAGAGACTTGTCCCGAAGCCACTCCTGTGTTGTCTTGGCTGTGTGCTTAGGGTTGTTGTCCTGTTGGAAGGTGAAACTTTGCCCCAGTCTGAGGTCCTGAGTGCTCTGGGCAGGTTTTCATCTAGGATCTCTGTATCTTTCTCCATTCATCTTTCTCTCGATCCTGACTCGTCTCCCAGTCCCTGCCTCTGAAAAACATCCCCACAGCATGATGCTGCCACCGCCATGCTTCACTATAGGGATGGTTCCAGGTTTCCTCCAAAGAAGGCATTCAGGCCAAATAGTTCAATCTTGGTTTCATCATACCAGAGAATCTTGTTTCTCATGTTCTGAGAGTCCTTTAGGTGCCTTTTGGCAAACTCCAAGTGGGCTGTCATGTGCCTTTTACCGAGGAGTGGCTTTCGTCTGGACAATTCCTTCGAAATCACGGCTTGGCTTTTGCTCTGACATGCACTTTCAACTGTGGAACTTTGTATAGACAGGGTGTGCCTTTTCCAAATCATGTCCAATCAATTTGTAGAAACATCTCAAGGATGATCAATGGAAACAGGATGCACCTGAGCTCAATTTTGAGACTCATAACAAAAAATCTGAATACTTACAGTACGCGTCAAAAGTTTGGACACACCTACTTATTTCAGGGTTTTCTTTATTTTAACTATTTTTTACATTGTAGAATTTGTTTTATTTTTTGATTTCACCTTTATTTAACCAGGTAGGCAAGTTGAGAACAAGTTCTAATTTACAATTGCGACCTGGCCAAGATGAAGCAAAGCAGTTTGACACATACAACAACACAGAGTTACACATGGAGTAAAACAAACATACAGTCAATAATGCAGTAGGAAAATAAGTCTATATACAATGTGAGCAAGTGAGGTGAGATAAGGGAGGTAAAGGCAAAAAAAGGCCATGGTGGCGAAGTAAATACAATATAGCAAGTAAAACACTGGAATGGCTGATTTGCAGTGGAAGAATGTGCAAAGTAGAGATAGAAATAATGGGGTGCAAAGGGGCAAAATAAATAAATACAGTAGGGAAAGAGGTAGTTGTTTGGGCTAAATTATAGATGGGCTATGTACAGGTGCAGTAATCTGTGAGCTGCTCTGACAGCTGGTGCTTAAAGCTAGTGAGGGAGATAAGTGTTTCCAGTTTCAGAGATTTTTGTTGTTCGTTCCAGTCATTGGCAGCAGAGAACTGGAAGGAGAGGCAGCCAAAGGAAGAATTGGTTTTGGGGGTGACCAGAGAATTATGGCTGCTGGAGCGCGTGCTACAGGTGGGTGCTGCTATGGTGACCACTGAGATAAGGGGGGACTTTACCTAGCAGGGTCTTGTAGATGATCCAGTGGGTTTGGCGACGAGTATGAAGCGAGGGCCAGCCAACGAGAGCGTACAGGACACAGTGGTGGATAGTATATGGGGCTTTGGTAACAAAATGGATGGCACTGTGATAGACTGCATCTAATTTGAGTAGGGTATTGGGGGCTATTTTGTAAATGACATCTCTGAAGTCGAGGATTGGTAGGATGGTCAGTTTTACAAGGGTATGTTTGGCAGCATGAGTGAAGGATGCTTTGTTTGCGAAATAGGAAGCCAATTCTAGATTTAACTTTGGATTGGAGATGTTTGATGTGAGTCTGGAAGGAGAGTTTACAGTCTAACCAGACCTAGGTATTTGTAGTTGTCCACATATTCTAAGTCAGAGCCGTCCTGAGTAGTGATGTTGGACAGGCGGGCAGGTGCAGGCAGCGATCGGTTGAAGAGCATGCATTTAGTTTTACTTGTATTTAAGAGCAATTGGAGGCCACGGAAGGAGAGTTGTATGGCATTGAAGCTCGCCTGGAGTGTTGTTAACACAGTGCCCAAAGAAGGGCCAGAAGTATACAGAATGGTGTCGTTTGCGTAGAGGTGGATCAGAGACTCACCAGCAGCAAGAGCGACATCATTGATGTATACAGAGAAGAGAGTCGGTCCAAGAATTGAATCCTGTGGCACCCCCATAGAGACTGCCTGAGGCCCGGACAACAGACCCTCGGATTTGACACACTGAACTCTATCAGAGAAGTAGTTGGTGAACCAGGTGAGGCAATCATTTGAGAAACCAAGGCTGTCGAGTCTGCCGATGAGGAGGTGGTGATTGACAGAGTCAAAAACCTTGGCCAGGTCAATGAATACGGCTGCACAGTATTGTTTCTTATCGATGGCGGTTAAGATATCATTTAGGACCTTGAGCGTGGCTGAGGTGCACCCATAACCAGCTTTGAAACCAGATTGCATAGCGGAGAAGGTATGGTGGGATTCGTAATGGTCGGTAATCTGTTTGTTGACTTGGCTTTCGAAGACCTTAGAAAGGCGGTATAGGATAGATATAGGTTTGTAGCATTTTGGTTCAAGAGTGTCCCCACCTTTGAAGAGGGGGATGACCACAGCTGCTTTACAATCTTTGGGAATCTCAGACGACACGAAAGAGAGGGGGAACAGGCTAGTAAGAGGGGTGGCAACAATTTTGGCCGATAACTTTAGAAAGAAAGGGTCCAGATTGTCTAGCCCGGCTGATTTGTGGATTTATCGGTGATGACAGTGTTTCCTATCTTCAGTGCAGTGGGCAGCTGGGAAGAGGTGTTCTTATTCTACATGGACTTTAGAGTGTCCCATAACTTTTTAGAGTTTGTGTTGCAGGAAGCACATTTCTGCTTGAAAAAGCTAGCCTTGGCTTTTCTAACTGCCTGTGTATATTGGTTTCTAGCTTCCCTGAAAAGTTGCAAATCACGGGGGCTGTTCAATGCTAATGCAGAATGCCACAGGATGTTTTTGTGTTGGTTAAGGGCAGTCTGGAGAGAACCAAGGGCTATATCTGTTTCTGGTTCTACATTTATTGAATGGGCCATGCTTATTTCAGATGGTGAGGAAAGCATTAAAAAAAAAAAAAACAGGCATCCTCTACTGACGGGATGAGATCGATATCCTTCCAGGATACCCCGGCCAGGTCGATTAGAAAGGCCTGCTCGCTGAAGTGTTCAGGGAGCGTTTGACAGTGGTGAGTGGAGGTCGTTTGACCGCTGACCCATTACGGATGCAGGCAATGAGGCAGTGATCGCTGAGATCTTGGTTGAAAACAGCAGAGGTGTATTTAGAGGGCAAGTTGGTTAGGATGATATCTATGAGGGTGCCCATGTTTACGGCTTGGGGTGGTACCTGGTAGGTTCATTGATAATTTGTGTGAGATTGAGGGCATCAAGCTTAGATTGTAGGATGGCTGGGGTGTTAAGCATGTTCCAGTTTAGGTCGCCTAGCAGCACGAGCTCTGAAGATAGATGGGGGGCAATCAGTTCAGATATGGTGTCCAGAGCACAGCTGGGGGCAGAGGGTTGTCTATAGCAGGCGGAAACGGTGAGAGACTTGTTTTCAGAGAGGTGGATTTTTAAAAGTAGAAGTTCAAATAGTTTGGGTACAGACCTGGATAGTAGGACAGAACTTTGCTTTGCAGGCTATCTTTGCAGTAGATTGCAACACCGCCCCCTTTGGACATTCTATCTTGTCTGAAAATGTTGTAGTTAGGGATGAAAATTTCAAAATTTTTGGTGGTCTTCCTGAGCGAGGATTCAGATACGGCTAGAACATCCGGGTTGGTAGAGTGTGCTAAAGCAGTGAATAAAACAAACTTAGGGAAGAGGCTTCTAATGTTAACATGCATGAAACCAAGGCTATTACGGTTACAGAAGTCATCAAAAGAGAGCGCCTGGGGAATAGGAGTGGAGCTAGGCACTGCAGGGCCTGGATTCACCTCTACATCACCAGAGGAACAGAGGAGGAGTAGGATAAGGGTACAGCTAAAAGCTATGAGAATTGGTCGTCTAGACCGTCTGGAACAGAGAGTAAAAGGAGGTTTCTGGGGGTGAGAAAATAGCTTCAAGGTATAATGTACAGACAAAGGTATGGTAGGATGTGAATACAGTGGAGGTAAACCTAGGTATTGAGTGATGATGAGAGAGATATTGTCTCTAGAAACATCATTGAAACCAGGTGATGTCATCGCATGTGTGGGTGGTGGAACTGAAAGGTTGGATAAGGAATATTGAGCAGGGCTAGAGGCTCTACAGTGAGATAAGCCAATAAACACTAACCAGAACAGCAATGGACAAGGCATATTGACATTAAGGAGAGGCATGCTTAGTCGAGTGATCATAAGGGTCCAGTGAGTAGTGAGGTTGGTTGGGGTCACAGCGATTCAGACAGCTAGCCTGGCCATCGGTAGCAAGCTAGCATAGGATGGAGGTCTGTTTTTAGCCACCTCGTGCGTTTCCATCGGTAGATTAGTGGGGTTCCTTGTGGTAGAGGGGATCAATCCAATTGGCAAAATCGATATAGTTATAGTGACCCAAGAAAAATTGTCCGATAGATCTATTCAGAAAGCAGCCGATAAGACAGCTAACGATTATCGGGCCGCAGGTGGGCGTTCAGGTAACGTCGCGACGGAGGGGCCAGTTGGATAACTCCCTCGGGCTGATAACGTCAGTAGTCCAGTTGTGAAGGCCAGGTGGGGCTCTGCATTGGCAGTAAAACGGGTCCGGATAGGTATTTTTAGCCCAGGAGTGGATGATGGAACTCTTCAGCTGGCTAGCTCCGGAATAATTGATGTTTGCTCCGGGATAGACGTAAGCCAATAGTCACACGGATAGCAGCTAGCTAGCTGCGAGATCCAGGTGTAAATGTCCAGAGCTTGCGGTTGAAATCCGGGGATATGGAGAGAAAAATAGGTTGCGTTGTACAAAACTGGCGATAGAATTTCGAGCTAAAGGATAGCTGATGACCACAAACCGTGTTTAGCTTCTGGTTAGCTTCTGGCTAGCTTCTTGTTAGCTTCTGGTTAGCTTCTGGCTAGCTTCTATTGTGGATTTCAGATTTGAGGTAAATAATACTTTTTTTTTAATTGGTGAGGCGGGTTGCAGGAGAGTGTTTTGAAGTTGAGTTTTTGGAAATGAAAATATATAAAAGATATGCGAAGAAAGGTGGAAATATAGACGAGGACAAAGGATGTCTGACTGCTATGTCATTTTGGGTAGATGAATAACAGTGAAGACATCAAAACCATGAAATAACACATATGGAATCATGTAATAACCAAAAAAGTGTTAAACAAATCAAAATATATTTTATATTTGAGATTCTTCAAAGTAGCCACACTTTGCCTTGATGGCAGCTTTGTACACTCTTGGCATTCTCTCAACCAGCTTCATGAGGTAGTCACCTGGAATGCATTTCAATGAACAGGTATGCCTTGTTAAAAGTTTATTTGTGGAATTTCTTTCCTTAATGCGTTTGAGCCAATCAGTTGTGTTGTGACAAGGTAGGGGTTGTATACAGAAGATAGCCCTATTTGGTAAATGGATAAGTCAATATTATGGCAATATTATGTTTCTTCAAGTGCAGTCGCAAAAACCATCAACCGCTATGATGAAACTGAGGACCACCACAGAAATGAAGACCCAGAGTTACCTCTGCTGCAGAGGGAAGTTCGTTACCAGCCTCAGAAATCGCAGCCCAAATAAAACTGACACTTCTCAACAGAAACTGTTTAGAGGAGACTGCATGAATCAGGCCTTCATAGTCGAATTGCTGCAAAGAAACCACTACACCAATAAGAAGAAGAGACTTGCTTGGGCCAAGAAACACGACCAATGGACAAAGAGTGGTAGAAATCTGTTCTTTTTTCTGATGAGCCCAAATTTGAGATTTATGGTTCCCACCGTCGTGTCTTTATGAGACGCGGCCTAGGTGAACGGATGATCTCTGCATGTGTGGTTCCCACAGTGAAGCATGAAGGAGGACGTGTGATGGTGTGGGGGTGCTTTGCTCGTGACACAGATGTGATTTATTTAGAATTCAAGGAACACTTAACCAGCATGGCTACCACAGCATTCTGCTACAATACGCTGACCCATCTGGTTTGAGCTTAGTGGGACTGTCATTGTTTTTCAACAGGACAATGACCCAACACACCTCCAGGCTGTGTAAGGGCTATTTGACCAAGAAGGTCAGTGATGGAGTGCTGCATCAGGTGACCTAGCCTCCACAATTACTTGATCTCAAGTCAATTTAGATGGTTTGGGATGAGTTGTACCACAGAGTGAAGGAAAGCAACCAACAAGTGCTCAGCATATGTGGGACTCCTTCAAGACTGTTGGAAAAGCATTCCAAGTGAAGCTGGTTGAGAGAATGCCAAGAGTGTGCAAAGCTGTCATCAAGGTAAAGGGTGGCTCCTTTGAAGAATCTCAAATATAAAATATATTTTGATTTCTTTTGGTTGCTACATGATTCCATATGTGTCATTTCATAGTTTTTATGTCTTCACTATTATTCTACATTGTAGAAAATAAAGAAAATCCCTTGACTGGTACTGTATGTAAATAAGGTCTTTCTGTTTTACCTTTTTAATACATTTGAGAATTTTGTTGTTGTATTTACTACATTTTAGAATACGGCTGTAACGTAACAAATGTGAAAAAAGGGAAGGGGTCTGAATACATTATGAATGCACTATACTCCTAAAAATAACATCTCGGGGCCTCCCGAGGGGCTCAGCTTGTACGTCACTGCATCACTGTCCTGGCTATGTCAATACAGATGCCGGTTCAATTCCTTGCTGTGTAGTGACATGGCGCACAATTGGCCCGGCGTCGTCCGGGTTAGGGGAGGGTTGGGCGTGCACGCTGACACAGTTGCCAGGTGTATGGTGTTTCCTCTGACACATTGGTGCAGCTGGTTTTTGGGTAAAGCGGGCATTGTGTCAAGAAGCAGTGCGGCTTGGCAGGGTCGTGTTTCGGAGGACGCACGGCTCTCGACCTTTGCCTCTTCCAAGTCCGTACGGGAGTTGCAGCGATGGGACAAGACTGTAACTTTCAATCAGGGAGAACAATAACATTGCAGGACTGCGGTTGGGTTTGGGACCAGTTCTTGCGGTAGCGGTCGGGAGTCGGACAGAAGCGTTATGAAATGCTGTGGGAGCAATCAGTCCTGTGCAGACCTATATATAGCAGCGTAAGTGCAGCAATAAATATAGAGGAAAGTATGATCATAATGAGTAATGTCTCACACACTGTTGTATTATGAAGCTCTCGCATGGCTCTGTTGGATTTGAAATGTTGAACATTGAGATATTAAAGATATGATAGATAAGAGGCGTAGTATATTAAGGAGTGAGATCTGTTGGAAGACAGAGTGGCTGTGGAATGTGCTAGGTGGACGTGAGGAGATCAAATGATTGCTATAGGGGAGGTAGATGGGCATCTGTGGACTAGGGTAAAGGAGGGGTTGAGGTCAGGAGGTGACCCTCTTCCTGTGAAACCATAAGATGTAAGGATTGGAGAGAAGGAGGAGTGTCTTAAGTGGGATATACATACATTTGACAGTGAGAAATGTTTGGCTGTCTGAATTACAGCTGTAAAGACCCTTTGGGCAGAATTAAACTTGGTTAAGCTTCTCTAGTGTCTGTGAGTTATTTACTCTGAAAAATAAGAACCTCCCAATATGGCAACACTTGGTGCATAACATATTATGACATTTGCGGTTCACTGGATCTCATTTAGCATAATACACCATGACATATGAGCTCTACTGGATCTAAATTTCACTGTGGGTCTGTTCTCTGGCAGGCACACATCACCTTGTATGACAGCTGCCATTTCTCTTCTTTCTTAAGTGCCTGGAATGGATGCCCGGCCAATTCTAGCTCACATAGTGCTGTCATTCCACCTCATTAACTCTGTGTGTGAGAGCGAAAGAGAAAAGAGGGAGAGAGTTAAAAAAAAAAAAAAAAAAAATGAATGCTGTCTTTTGGTATGCTATTGGTCCTTACTAAATTACACTTGAGCTGTGCTTGCCTACACTGTAATTACATGCAAATAGGTTGCTACCTATGTAACTACAGTACCATGTACATGCATAGTTATGCATAGGAACAGTTATGATAAAGTGCATGGAACCAGCATTTTTTATATTTATATGACCAACATAGAAAGCCTCCAATGTAGCAATTCTCAGGAAAAGGGCTCTTCGCTGGTACAGAAAACCTGTGCTTTGTAAGGCCACCTCTCAGACCTTACCGCATGCCAGTCAGTCGGCACCACTGCTCTGTGTTGTGTCCCTGCACATGTTGTTTTGATGCATCTGCGTGAGTGAAGAAACAATTAAGCTATAGATGTACTATGGTGCACCTGTATACGTCATGCTATCAGCGGTTTCTATTGATTCATGTTCATTAGTGATTATTCAATGCTTAGTCGTGTTATTCTCATACTGCTTGTGTTAAACAGAGAGTGGTTGAATAATAGGCTTTGGATTAGCTAATTATATCATTGATTAACTCATGTACTGTTGTAAAATGTGTTCTGGAGTCAATACTTAGGCCTGATGAGTCGAAACTGGCTTGTATGATCGTCTAATATAATTGCATTTGTCCCTGCAGATTAAACAGAAAAGCAGTGCAAGCTTCATAACTACACGATATCAACGCTGAACTAATACCACCTTTTTTTATTCATTTTTTTTTTGCAGAACAAGAGCTTGAAAAATAAACTGCTATCTGGCAACAAGCTGTGTGATGTCCATGCAGAAGAGGTAAGCCTTTTCGAATCACACTGATGAACAGTGGGCCTTGGGGGGGTGGGGGGGGGGGGTATGGTCATAATTCAGTTGGATTGCATTGGGGCCCAAGTCTTTATTGATTAGACTGGGCCTCACTTTACATGAAGTTGCTCTACTCATGCATTTATTATTCAAACCAATCTTGGCATTGCAGCCTTCATAAGAGTGCTTGTCATGAAGGCTGACGAAAACGGTTGGCTTTAATAATAAATAATCACTTTTTGTTGAACTTTAATTGTACCCCATGTGGCTGAATTTCTCCTGCACACAAGCTCCCCTTAGAACAACTCACCCAGCAAAAACAACTGTTGGTGCCTTGGATAACTTTGTACTCCAAAACAGTTTTTTAAAAAGCAGTGGTGTAGTCATGTAGGTTTCCAAGATATTTTGAATGACTTTGATTGGTCCTAGAGTCATATAGTTTTCACAGTACATGGAGGGGGAATTATTAATTTCAATCTATGTAAAAAGGAAATAAATGGCCAAATATGGACATACAAGGTTTTTCGAGGATGCTGACGATGAAAAACACAAGACTTTATGTTCTGTGCAATTTGGCTTTTCCCTGCTCTAAATTTGTATATTTTTGTCTATTGAAAAAAAAGGCAATGTTTTTTCAAGTACCAGCAGCTCTTTCTCTAGTCATTTGATGGAGGTGTAACACAAATACCTTTTCCCTCAGTGACATGTTCACTGAAGAGAAACCAAAACCTTTCAGAGCTTGACGAATACACGTTCTATCATCTTGATCCTGCTGGTCATTAGCCACTTTCAATGGCCACTCAGCTGAACGTACACTACATGACCAAAAGTATGTGGACACCTGCTTTTTTCGAACTTCTCATTCCAAAATTATGAGCATTTGTATGGAGTTGGTCCCCCCTTTGCTGCTATAACAGCCTCCACTTTTCTGGGAAAGCTTTCCACTGGACGTTGGAACACTGCTTCAGGGACTTACGTCCATTCAGCCACAAGAGCATTAATGAGGTTGGGCACAGCGTTCCAATTCATCCCTAAGCTGTTTGATAGGGTTGAGGTCATGGCTCTTTGCAGGCCAGTCAAGTTCTTCCACATTGATCTCGACAAACCATTTCTGAATGTACCTCGCTTTGTGCACAAGGGCATTGTCATGCTTAAACAGGAAAGGGCCTTCCCCAAACTGTTGCCACAAAGTTGGAAACACGTAATTGTCTAGAATGTTATTGTATGCTGTAGCGTTAAGATTTCCTTCACATGTGGCAGGGCTTGCAAACTATTACGGACAACAAAAGGAAACACAGCCAGGAGCTGACCAGTGACGTGAGCCTACCAGACACGCTAAATGCTTTTTATTCTCGCTTCGAGGCAAGCAACACTGAAGCATGCACGAGAGCATTACCAGGACGTGTACTCAGAGCATGCGCAGACTGACTGGAAAGTGCTTTCACTGACATCAACACTGTCCCAGAAACCCTAGACCCACTCCAATTCACATACCGCCCCAACAGATCCACAGATGACACAATCTCAATTGCACTCCACCCTGCCCTTACTTACCTCACCTATGTGAGAATTCTGTTCATAGACTGCAGCTCAGCGTTCAACACCATAGTGCCCACAAAGCTCATCACAAAGCTAAGGACCCTGGGACTCTGCAACTGGACTTCCTGACTGGGCTTCCTGACTGGCCGCCCCCAGTTGGAATGGGTAGGCATCAACACATCTGCCACGCTGATCCTCAACACGGGGGCCCCTCAGGGGTGCGTGCTTAGTTCCCTCCAGTACTCCCTGTACTACCATGACTGTGTGGCCAAGCACGACACAACGGTGGTAGGCCTGATCACTGACAATTAATAGACAGCCCATAGAGAGGAGGTCAGAGACCTGGCAGTGTGGTGCCAGGACAACAACCTCTCGCTCAACGTGAGCAAGACAAAGGAGCTGATCTTGGACTACAGGAAAAGGAGGGCCAAACACACCCTCTTTCACTTCGATGCGACTGTAGTGGAGCAGGTCGAGAGCTTCAAGTTCCTTGGTGTCCACATCACCAACGAACTATCATGGTCCAAACACACAAAGACAGTTGTGAAGAGGGAACGACAATGCCTATTCCCCTCAGGAGGCTGAACAGATTTGGCATGGGTCTCCAGATCATCAAAACGTTCCACAGCTGCACCATCGAGAGCATCCTGACCGGTTGCATCCCCACCTGGTATGGCAAATGCTCGTCATCAAACGTAAGGCGCTACAGAGGCTAGTGCGTACGGCCCAGTATATCACTGAGGCCAAGCTTCCTGCCATCCAGGACCTCTATACTGGGAGGTGTCAATGGGAGGCCCCAAAAATGGTCAAAGACTCCAGCCACCCAAGTCATAGACTGTTCTCACTGCTACCGCACGGCAAGCGGTACCGGAGCGCCAATTCTAGGTCCAAAAGTCTCTTTAACAGCTTCTACTCCAGACTGCTGAACAATGAATCAGATGGCCACCCAGACTATTTGCATTTAAAACCAAATACTTTTACTCAAGTAGTATTTTACTGGGTGACTTTCACTTTTACTTGAATCATTTTCTATTAAGGTATCTATACTTTTACTCAAGTATGACAATTGGGTACTTTTTCCACCACTGCCTACAGGACAAGGAAGCGTACAGGTAAGATCATCACTCACCCCGGACACCCCATATTTCAAAGACTCCGCTCTGGCGGACGGCTTAGGTCAATCAAGACCAAAACCGCCTGCCACCTGAACAGTTTCTTTCCCCATGCTGTGGCCCTCATCAACTAGCCATCGGGCTCATAGGGATTAAGTGACTTTGCATTGGGCCGATTACTGCGCCTTGTCATCAATGACCTCAAATAGAACTCTGCACTATACTACTATAGTGCATTTGCACTATGTACACCGCCGCACAACACTGTATATGCACTGTATATATTTACCATGGTAGCATCCTTTCCTCTGCTTATTTACAGTGCATTCGGAAAGTATTCAGACCCCATTGACTTTTTCCACATTTTGTTACAGCCTTATTCTAAAATAGATTACATTTTAAAAAATCCTCATCAATCTACACTCAATATCCCATAATAACAATATGGGTATTGTGTGTAGATTGATTAGGGGGAAAAAATATTATATCCGTTTTAGAAAAAGGCTGTAACGTAACAAAATGTGGACAATGTCATGGGGTCTGAATACTTTCTGAATATACCTTAGATATATCCCCTCTGTAAATGGTACATTCCCACTAATCAGCCTAAACCCCAGAGTTTTATGGTTAATGTTCCAATATCCTATATTCTGTACAATGTCTATGTTGTCTTTATTCTGTTTGTAAATTGTCTATGGCCGGCAGCACCTTCTCACCAAGGCAAATTCTGTGTATGTGTAAATGTACTTGGCGAATAAAAGTGCTTCTGATTCTCTCTTTGCTTACCCGTAGTGGTCATGATTTCCTCATCTGCATATTGGCATGACCCATTCATAGCTTACTTGTCCCTCTCAAAGCAAGTGAATCCCAACCTTGACTTTAGATTTGAATACAGCGGTTAGTGAGCCAACGCTTGAGTATTTTGTTAGGATAACAAAATGCACCAGTTAATATTGCTCCACTTATTGCTCCATTCCACTTTCTTGATCCAAATTCATTCGTTTCAGGCACATTTAACTTTATGATCAGCTCGCACCTAAACAAGTTTAATGAACCCTGATAGAAAATGCAGGTGGGCATTTATTGCCATGAATGTCGTCCTGGAGGCAGCCCTGCATTGTGGTCACTGGCTGGCACAGCCACAAAGTCATACAATCTAAACCTAACCCTAATCTGAACCACACTGCTAACCTTAATGCCTAAGCCTAACCTTACATTTTTGTTTTCATGAATTTTTATGATATAGCCAATTTTGACTTTGCAGTTGGCCCATCTAGCAGAAATCGCTCAGTTCTGCCTCCAGGGGAAGATTTATGACAATAAACAGCAACCTGTGATAGAAATAGAGCTTGCCAGAATGGAGTTGTTTGAAAGTTGCTCAGATATTTATTTAACCTCTATATTTTATGGGAGATCTCAGGATATATGAGCGTTAAATGGATGCGACATGGCTGTCTTGGGATGTCCCAACTGCTGTGGGAATAGGGATAATAAGATAAAGAAACTCATAATTTGTTTTATAGTACTCATAAACCATATAGCTGTTTCGTTGCCATGGGTTGAGTGAGCTCATGCACTTTGACATGTTACAAAATGGATTAACAACATTGGTTGTTAATAACGATCACGCACGTGATATAACATCTAAGACCAGTGACAAGTTAACTGTGCTTGGGTTACCATTTCAACAGTGCTCAATCAAAAATATACATATTATTTTCTAATATTTTCACACTTCCCTCTCCTTGTACTGTCAAATACATGCAACACCCTCCCCCCTCATAGAATAAACTCAAAATAATGTTTATGACCTCAAATAACAGTAGCTGTAGCGACCCTGTGATAATAAAGGGGATATCGAGTTTGCCACTTTTTGTGGCACAATATTTTGTGGCACAGTCAATGCTATGGAGGGCTACTGGCCAGAAGGTTGAAGGTTTGCCGACCACCACAGACAAGCTCACTCTCCCTGCCTGTTTCATTACAGTATGATCAGAGCCGGCTGCAGAGAATGATCAGCTAGGGGGAAATCAGATTTTCAATATTTTGATGCCCTATTTATAATTCTATAAAATACAGTTAACAAATTTTCCACCAACAGGTTTCTGTGCCAACGCACCACACAACCAATAAACAAAGCATACCGATTTTGGGCACAAAACTGATGTTTTGTAACCAATGTATTTTTCCATTCATCAACTGGCCACTGTACAGTTTGGATTGATTGAGTGATTGATTTTATTTGTCAGTTAAAAGAATGCATACAGTATATACAAAAGTGACTGGGAATAAATAACACATATGGAATCATGTATGAACCCAAAAAAGTGTGGGAAAAAATCTAAATAGATTTTAGATTCTTCAAAGTACAAATTATGTTGGGTAAAACAAAGGGCGAATTAAAAGTACAAATCTCGGCGCATCGTAGCACCATTAGGTGCAGAAACTCGACTTACCCAGTTGCGGCCCACTTTTTGGACGCAAACCACTCGATTTTGTCCCTACGTTATATTGGCATCAAACATGTCACCCTCCCTAGGGGAGGGGGTGACCTTGACAATTTATTGTTAAAACGATAGGCTGCCTGGATCTTTAATTTAACGACACTTGCTCCCTTCGGTCTCAATGTAGACTTTGATCTGAAGCCTTTCTTGTGATTATTGTGATTTTGCTGTTGTAAATGTTTGTATGCCTATGTAGCCAAATTGTATCTATGATCGTATGCTATCCATTTATGTTTTTTGAATGCTATTTTAATATATGAGAATTAACCAATGATATCAGGCCACACCCGGCCATGATTACAGACACCTGTGTGTGTCCTTTGACACTATATAAACTAGTCACCCTGCAGTGTTTGTCATTATACCCTGATGAAGACAGCTTGTCTGTTGAAACGTTGGATATTAGTTTATTAAATGATTGCATCTGAGCTCCTAGAGTGTGCAGCGTTCCTTTCATTTTTCAAAGATTCTTCAAAGTAGCCATCCTTTGCCTTAATACGCTATCACTTCTGATTTGCGCTTCGTGGGACTATCATTTGTTTTTCAACAGGACAATGACCAAACACACCTCTAGGCTGTGTAAGAGCTATTTGACCAAGATGGAGAGTGATGAGGTGCTGCATCAGATGACCTGGCCTCTACAATCACCCGACCTCAACCCAATTGAGATGGTTTGGGATGAGTTGGACCACAGAGTGAAGGAAAAGCAGCCAACAAGTGCTCAGCATATGTGGGAACTCCTTCAAGACTGTTGTAAAAGCATTCCAAGTGAAGATGGTTGAGAGAAAGCCAAGAGTGTACAAAGCTGTCATCAAGGATGACGAAGAAGAAAAGAAGAAGCTAAAATCTATTATTTGTTTAACACTTTTTTGGTTACTCCATGATTCCATGTGTTATTTCATAATTTTGATGTCTTCACTCTTATTCTACAATGTAGAAAATAGTTAATTTTTATTTTTTAAGAAAAACATTTGAATGAGTAGGTGTGTCCAAACGTTTGACTGCTATGTATATGGCCTATATAAAGGAAGAGAAGCTTAAGCCTATCCCCGGAGAGATAGAGATATGCCGGTGGCATGCTACGACAACGACACGCATTTCTTTATGTCAGATGGCTACTATTCAGATATAGACGTATAGATAGAGGGTAATTTGTACATTTTGTATCCAAATATTTTGTCAAAAGATAAGCATTATATTGTTAGATTATCGGAGTAACTCTGATGGTCCTGAAACAGTTCCTCTGTCAGTTGGAGCGCTGGGACGTACTGCTTTCATATCATAGGCCTGCAGTAGCTTAAGCTTAATAATAGCCACACCATACCAAACCTTCACAAATGTTTCTAAACTTTATTAGGGTAATATCGAAAGTAAGTCAAGCCATTGTTTATAGGGAAAATATGAGCAGAAGAGCAAAAGTAAAGCTGGGAAAAAACACACTACCCTCCCCCTGAACCCCAAAAAAGCACACAACACTCCCTAAAGCAAAAAGAAAAGTTTGACAATTCTCCCCTATTTTGGACCACACCTCCCCCTAGTAAATTTTGATCTGTCTATAACCTAATTTCACTCTCACCTTTTTATGTATTATTTTAAACTTGGGCTTTTTATGTATTAATTTAAAATAGGCATTTCTACCTTTCATGTTATCCACCTTTTATTTAAAGAAGTTACTTCCCCGGGGGGATGTAAACAGCTGTTAAACTCTCATTGGTGCAAAGGTTCCAAGAGGACTGAGAGGACTGACTGTATCTCCAGCATCAGGGAGCCAACCCCCATGTGCTTCCATGAGCTTACTGATGTGTAACCATAGTAATGTCAGGGAGAGCTGGTCACTGTGTGTGTTTGTGCACACGTGTGCTGCAGTTATGATCTGAGGCCAGGGAAAGACATGCATTTTGCAGACTGTCTGAGCTCTGTGTGTTTGTGTCTGTATGTGTGAGTGTGTGTGGCCATCGAGACGAGAGGGGTGCTACCAGGGAACTGTATGTGTGGTAGTGGTTGTGTGGAGTGAAGTGAAGTGGGAGTGAGAATAGGGCTTTAGACAGTGGGCAAGTAGCCAGTGCAGGACTGAATCATTGTGTGGGCTTTGCAGTTCACTGAATGGGAGATTTTACATTTTCTTGCTCTCTGTAGGCCCCTCCTTTGAGCTGGAGCTTTGCCCAAAGAACACGCACAAAGGAGTGCTCTGCTGCAGCCGGCAAAATCCTGCTACGTGATCTAAAACCAATTTCACTATTTGAATAAGCTAACACTTATTTTCTTATCTTCTCCTTGCAGTCCAAAAAAATCCAGGCTCAACTGAAAGAGCTGCGGTACGGGAAAAAGGATTTAATTTTCAAGGTAAGCGCAAAGTGAAGGGGGCTGCTTTATTATGGTTCCAGACCAGGAGTAAACAGGTGCTCCAGCCCACCTTGAAAAGATGATCCTATCCGGGGGCACTTGGCTTAATTAGTAAGTCCCCATTGGAAGGGATGGCCAGTACACAGAGGGCTCACAGGCTTTTGCACCATTGCTTTTCCCTCTTATACTGTAGTCAGTGCAACGTGCATTATTCTATTACCACCCTGGAAGGTTTCCTTTGGTTTCATGATTATTTACAGCTTTGGACAGATAGCGTGCAGTTTCTAGATCTGTTTGTGCTGTCTCGTCAACTCCTATGGTCACTGACATGCCACACATTGCTTACACTGTTGTCAGATCCCAAAGTGAACAAGCCCCTTTCCAGAAATACATCTAATTCGTCATGTGTTGCATCTGTTTCCACACTTGCAGCATGAAGGATGTTATAGCTGCAACAACCATTACCGATAAGTACATTACCCAATGCCAAACCTTTTCTGAGATATTGTTGAAAGTGAAGTCAGATCTATGCTGAATTACCACAAATTCCTTGAAAGTATTATGCATAAATCAATATATGGTGTTAAATATATAATTGAATCCTTAAGCAATCCATGAAGACGATAAACCAACTACAATAAAATGTAACCCCCAGCAGTGAAGAACATCCATAAGTCTATCACATAAAGTAAACTATATGGTTACACACAACTACACATTATAATCCCATTCTAATTGGAAGAATTGACCTTTTTAATAAGTGTTGTTTTTTTTGTATCTAAGAATTCATGTAATAATCATTGGCATATATACAGGGACATAGACTGACCTTTCGGTTCTTGTTAAGAGGGCTGGGTCGAGAAATGTCAGTTTCTGCCACAGTGTCTCAGTGCTGCCACAGTGCCTCCTAATACCATTTAATAAATGCAAGATATGATCCCTCAGATCTGTCATTTTTTTAAGCTCTGTCAGATGGAATAATGACAGTGGCTAGAAAAGGGCTCAATCCTCCCCACTGGGTTTAATGCTTCCTATAGCAAATTGTCTGAATATGTTGTCCAGTTGTGCCTCTCAACATTTCAATCTCAAGGATGCATGGACTTTTTTTTGCGGATCGTGTCACAGGTTGTAAATTGTTGTCACCAAATCTCTCAGGGTTGTTCATCCAGAACAACCTTATTTTTCAAGCTCCCTGAATTTTTCAACTCTACATCCTAAAAAATGGGTTTTAGAAGATTAAATGCAGGTGATATAGTTGGCAAAAGAGGCTAATTTGATTTAATTCCCGTTTTCAGTTCCTGTTTAGTCAAATGAGGCACAGTGAGCAATCGGAACTGGCAGTAATGTGTAAGACCTGACCAAATGTATTCACTTCAACGGAAAGTAAGAGGTAGACACGGACTTTATATTTTTTCAGCTTTGCAGTGGTGATGCTGAGGTCAGCTATTGGTCATAATCATTCAATGTAGGTATGGATGACTTTACCAATAAGCTACTGGATGTGACTGTTATATAACTGCAGCGATTTTTGCAGTAAACATAACATATAAACCTCTATTTCTTCTCAACAAACATGACCAACCATTATTTTCCACCTCGTAAAATCAAAGATACAGGTGTTGGGCATTTTTATGTACAAATCTAAAAAATACTTTTATTGCTAATACTTCACTTGATTCATATATGATAGCATTTTATTCTAACTGATGAGAAGACACCATTCCGATTGTGTGGCTCATTTTCAGGGTTTGCTTCCAAGAGTAACCCAACAAACCGGGAACATTCCCTGAACATTAGCTAAGATTCCCATAAGTTCTAGTTAGGGTTTTATCTAACATTAGGATGATAACATCTAAAAATAAATTCAAAACATTCAGAGAGTAACATTTATTAGGTTTCCAAGTAATGTAATAACACAATGTACCAAAATTGGTTCGGTGAAAGTTCCCAGAACATTCGTTGGGTCGTGGCAAATGTTCTCATAACACAAAAATTGTCCATTCGTGGTGATGTTTATAGAATGTTTGTGTAAAACATTTGCCTGATGTTGCAAGAACATTCCTATAAGACATTTAACCTGTTCTTTAAAGGTTCCCAGGACGTTTCATTAGGTTGTGGGAACAGTCTGGTGGGAACATTGTGGGGACATCACAAAAGATATGTTCCCAAAATACAAAACTGTCTAGTTGTGCGGATGATCCTACAATGTTTCATATGGGTGCAAAAAACATTCACCTGATGTTACAAGAACGGGACACACTTTATTTGGATAGTCCAGATTTTCCATCTGCAGATGGTCATACTATCAACAAACTACAGTTGAAGTCGGAAGTTTACATACACTTAGATTGGAGTCATTAAAACTCATTTTTCCACCACTCCACAAATTTCTTGTTAACAAACTATAGTTTTGGAAAGTAGGTTCGGACATCTACTTTGTGCATGACACAAGTAATTTTTCCAACAATTGTTTACAGACAGATTATTTCACTTATAATTCACTGTATTACAATTCCAGTGGGTCAGAAGTTAACATACACTAAGTTGACTGTGCCTTTAAACAGCTTGGAAAATTCCAGAAAATTCCGTCATGGCTTTAGAAGCTTCTGATAGGCTAATTGACATCATTTGAGTCAATTGGAGGTGTACCTGTGGATGTATTTAAATGCCTACCTTCCAACTCAGTGCCTTTTTGCTTGACATCATGGAAAAATCTAAAGAAATCAGCCAAGACCTTTTGTATTGTAGACCTCCACAAGTCTGGTTGATCTTTGGGAGCAATTTCGAAACGCCTGAAGGTACCACATTCATCTGTAAAAACAATAGCATGCAAGCATAAACACCATGGGACCACACAGCCATTATACTGCTCAGGAAGGAGACGTGTTCTGTCTCCTAGAGATAAACGTACTTTGGTGCGAAAAGTGCAAATCAATCCCAGAACAACAGCAAACGACCCTGTGAAGATGCTGGAGGAAACAGGTACAAAAGTATCTATATCCACAGTAAAACGAGTCCTATTTCAACATAACCTGAAAGGCCGCTCACCAAGGAAGAAGCCACTGCTCCAAAACCGCCATAAAAAAGCCAGACTACGGTTTGCAACTGCACATGGGGACAAAGATCGTACTTTTTGGAGAAATGTCCTCTGGTCTGATGAAATAAAAATTGAACTGTTTGGCCACAATGACCATCGTTATGTTTGGAGGAAAAAGGGGGAGGCTTGCAAGCCGACGAACACCATCCCATCCATGAAGCACGGGGGTGGCAGCATCATGTTGTGGGGGTGCTTTGCTGCAGGAGGGACTGGTGCACTTCACAAAATAGATGGCAAAATGAGGGAGTAAAATGATGTGGACATATTGAAGCAACATCTCAAGACATCAGTCAGGAAGTTAAAGCTTGGTTGCAACTGGACAATAACCTCGAGCATACTTCCAAAGTTGTGGCAAAATTGCTTAGGAACAACAAAGTCAAGGTATTGGAGTGGCCATCACAAAGCCCTGACCTCAATCCTATAGAACATGTGGGCAGAACAGAAAAAGCGTGTGCGAGCAAGGAGGCCTACAAACTTGACTCAGTTACACCAACTATGTCAGGAGGAATGGGCCAAAATTCACCCAACTTATTGTGGGAAGCTTGTGGAAGGCTACCCGAAACGTTTGACCCAAGTTAAATAATTGAAAGACAATGCTACCAAATACTAATTGAGTGTATGTAAACTTCTGACCCACTGGGAATCTGATGAAGGAAATAAAAGCTGAAATAAATCATTCTCTCTATTATTATATTAGGTTCCTAGAATGTTTCATTAGGTTGTGGGAACATCACAAAAGATATGTTCCAAAAACGTAAAAACTTTCCAGTTGTGCGGATGATTCTACAGTGTTTTTTTAGGGTGCAAAAACGTTCACCTGTTGTTACAATAGCATTTCCAGAACACAGTTAATCTGTTCTTTAACACAAGAACTGCTAAGGCAGTCATTGTGACTGCTCATTAATGCAAAAAATGTATTAATCTTCCATTATATGCCCTCTCCTTTCTTGACATTTCCTAAATAAGTATATTTAACACACTGTAGGTGTAAAAATCTTACTATCACAAACAGAACTGGAGTTATAACCTTCAGGAGGGCATGTTCTTTTTTGAATGGTTTTCCCCCGTTGCCAATTCTCCTCCCGACAGTTGAAAGTGCAGTGCCCAGCTGATAATCACCCTGATACTTGCCTCGAAACTGAACCTAAAACAAAACCAATTTTACACACACTGCACACTGAGTATACAAAACATTAAGAACACCTGCTCTTTTAATGACGGACTGACCAGGTGAAAGCTGTGATCGCTTATTGATGTCACTTGTGAAATCCACTTCAATCAGTGTAGATGAAGGAGAGGAGACAGGTTAAAGAAGGATTTTTAAGCCTTGAGACATTGAGACATGAATTGTGTATTTGTGCAAGAGGGTGAATGGGCAAGACAAAAGATTTAAGTGCCTTTGAACGGGGTATGGTAGTCGGTGCCAGGCGAACTGGTTTGTCAAGAACCGTAACGCTGCTGGATTTTTCCACAGTTTCCTGTGTGTATCAAGAATGCTCCACCACCCAAAGGACATCCAGCCAACTTGGGGGGTGGGGGGTATGTACCCTATATCAGTCCACCGAATCCAAACAGTCTTATCACTCTACTCTAGCCTACTTGGAATAAGGGCGTGCATAATTGTACATGCTGAACGGCTTTCAACATATGGGAAAAGATCCTCATCGGGCAGCAGGTGAGCGACTTTTGGAGAATGTGGTGATGAAGCTTGTGGATCCTTACATAAGCAAGTGGCGAAATGTCACCATGGACAATTTCTTCACTTCACTGTCATTGGCCGGCACCATGAACAAAGTGATTAGGGAGCTCCCTCACTCTGCACAATATAAGACACCTGCACCGCCGTTGTGCAACGGTGCTGAAAATTGACAATATGACAGGAAAAAATAAAGAGTGAACCGGATACTATTACGCACTACAACCAAACAAAGGTACTGTATGTCAAAGTGTGTTAAGCAAGTGAAAGGTACGAAGATTTGTCAACTGTTAGGACAAAGGGATAACAACTAAATTAAATCCAACTGATGCCATTGTGTGAAGACGCATACAATGTAAACACGATCTGACAATAACTGACTATTTTATGAGTTGACAATAATTGACATTTTGACACTTATATGAATTATAATGCCATTATTGCTTTTGTGATGATTTTCACTACTGATGTTTTTATCATTTGACCCTGCGTCTTGCTGACCCTGCGTCTTGGTGTTCAGGGTATATATTTTATTTTGTCATTATAGAAAGAAGCTGTTACCCGTGTTCCGACACATACAGTGCCTTCTGAAAGCATTCATACCCCTTGACTTATTCCACATTTTGTTGTATTCCAGCCTGAATTCAAAAATGGATTAAATATATTTAAAAAATTCACCCATCTACACACAATACCCCATAATGACAAAGTGAACACATGTTTTAGGACATTTTATTGAAAATGAAATACAGAACTATCTAATTTACAGAAGTATTCACTCCCCTTTGCTGTGACACTCCGAATTGAGCTCGGATGCATCCAATTTCCTTTGATCATCCTTGAGATGTTACCACAACTTGATTGGAGTCCACCTGTCTACATGATTTAGAAAGAAACACCTGTATATATATATAAGGTCCCACAGTTGACAGTGCACATTAGAGCAGAAACTATACCATGAAGTTCAAGGAGCTATCCGTAGATCTCTGAGATATATATCTGGGGATGGGTATCAAACCATTTCTAGAGTGTTGAAAGTTTCCAAGAGCATAGTGGTCTCCGTCATTGGGAAATGGTAAAGAAATATGGAAGTACCCAGACTCTGGCTGGCCATCCGACCAAACTGAGCAACCAGGCAAGAAGGACCTTGGTCAGTGAGGTGACCAAGAACCCAATGACCACTCTGACAGAGTTCATTGGCTGAGATGGGACAACCTGCCAGAAGGACAACAGTCTCTACAGCACTTCACCAATCTGGGCTTTATGGGAGAGTGGCCAGACGGAAGTCCCTACTGAGAAAAAGGCAAATGACAGCACGTCTGGAGTTTGCAAAAAGGCACGTGAAAGACTCTGAGAGCATAAGGCAAAAGATTCTGTGGTCTGATGAGACAAAATATGAGCACTTTGGCCTGAATGCAAAGCGCTATGTCTGGAGAAAACTAGGCACAGCTCATCACCCATCTAACACCATCCCTACTGTGAAGCATGGTGGTGGCTAGGGCTGTTGGGGTCACTGTATTACCGCCACACCAGCAGTCATGAGTCATGACTGCAGTAAAATTCCACATGACCGTTGACAACGGTAATCTCCTCTTATGCACTCTGGACATGCTTTGGTAGTACCCAACTCACTAACGATCATCAGGTCGCTAATGGCTTGATACTCTGGGATCTATTGTCCCTCTAACCACTCTGACATCAATGAAAATGCAGTCGAAAATCACATCAAATACTTATCATCAAAACAGTATGTGCTTTTAAAACTCACTTCACTTTGATGATTTTGAAGAAAGAAGTTCAATAACAGTGGAAAACATTGTTGTGGATGTTGTTTCAAAGCCTATTGAAATGGACAGCGCTTTATAAGGTGATGATTAATTAAAAACCCTCGTGCATACATAGGCCTATATATGAGCCCAAGCCCGATGATGGTGCCTTTATACAATACATAGCCTACTTATATTACGCATGGCAGAATTATTATTTGTTTTAACTGATTGAGGATGTCTTTGTTACATAATTGGTCTAGACTATATTCCAAAATTAAACATATTCTAGGAATCAACTTTGAATGCTGACTGTATTATTAGGCATACTTATGGACTGGTTACCTTATGCTATGCTCCAAGCGTTCTATGAGTCTGGGTTCTATCCATGAGTCTGGAAGAGAAGGTATAGCCTAGGCGATGCTGTTGGTTCATTGATTGTTTAGGGTGGCTTACAGAGTTTGCCTACAATTATAGTGAATTTGTATTTGATTTTGAATAACCTAGTAATAGGTAATTTTTTATATTTTCATAATTAATAGGCTGACACATTACCTTTAGCTACAGAATATCTCACCACCGTGCATTTCCATCTCTTCCCCTTTCTCCTAAATTCCTTTCCAGAGAGTGGGGCTGTCAACAGTTTAATGAAATATGTTTTGTTGTGAAAATCTGTTACTATTGATGTTCCCAAACAGATTTAACTTGGCTACCCAAATTAAGCCCTGGGTAGCTGCAGGAACAGGGTTTGAGAACCCAAGGCATATGAGTGGCTGCATGCTCCTCAAAGTGGTTGATGTGTGGAGTGAAATAATCTGAGTATGCCATGAAAAACATACTGGCACGGAAAATGGTCTCCATTCGCTATTCGAGTGCATATGGATGACATGTCTTTTCCTCTGCCGATTTGATAATGGTCTATTTTGAAATCTAAACGAATTTGACATATTAAAGACAAGATTAAATTGAGAACAGTCTGATGGGTGAAAATATGATCACTTGATGAGAGAACAGCGTGTGCAGTCTGAGGCAAGGAACAGAGCGCAAGCTTTGTTTGTGACTTTCTCAAATCATCAAAGCCTTTAGTTGCATCATGCAGCCCATATATGTTTTGATATCTACGACATTCTAAAGTTTGTATCATTCACAATTAAAATGGCCAAATAATTCAAAATCTAGCATATAGGACCTGTTTCAAATGATTACTGTTACACCCAACATAACCACTTGATATGCACACTCGCTCCAGGATGGGAAAAATATCCTTTCTATTTAATGCACTTAAGTTCAATTATATTCTTCTTACTAAAATATCATATAATATAAAATAATGGGATGGGATTTATAAGATTATCTTGTCAAGCCTCCAATGTGTGGCATGGCACATACCCAGATAACATACAGTAGGCCAACTCATATTCTGTGCTTCTGAAATACAGTACCATTACAAAATTTGGACACACCTACTCATTAAAGGCTTTTTCTTTATTTTTTTGATTTTCTACATTGTAGTAGTGTTGTAATAGTGAAGATATCAAAACTATGAAATTACACATATGGAATCATGTAGTAACCAAAAATGTGGTAAACAAATCAAAATATATTTTATATGTGACATTCTTCAAATAGCCACCATTTGCCTTGATGACAGCTTTGCACACTCTTGGCATTCTCTCAACCAGCTTCACCTGGGATGCTTTTCCAACAGTCTTGAAGGAGTTCCCACATATGCTGAGCACTTGTTGGCTGCTTTTCTTTCACTCTGTGGTCCAACTCATGCCAAACCATCTCAATTTGGTTGAGGTCAAGTGATTGTGGAGACCAGGTCATCTGATGCAGCACTCCATCACTCTCCTTCATGGTCAAATAGCTCTTACACATCCTGGAGGTGTGTTGTGTCATTGTCCTGTTGAAAAACAAATGATAGTCTTGTGCCTTGAATTCTAAATAAATCACAGACAGTATCACCAGTAAAGCACCCCCACGCCATCACAACTCCTCCTCCATGCTTCACGGTGAGAACCACACATGGAGATCATACATTCAAGAGCACTCGGATGACTATTCGGGCAAAGTGACCTACAGTTGAAGTCGGAAGTTTACATACACTTAGTCATTAAAACTTGTTTTTCAACCACTCCACAAATTTCTTGTTAAAAAATACATCCTTCCCTACCTTTTAGGCTTACCCAGTATTGAAGACTTGACTTGATAATCTCCGAATGTCATGAAACTTTTTGGGCCGCTGTACAGTATGGATTGATTGAGTGATAGCATTTTATTAACTGACAAATAAAATCATACAGTTGAAGTCGGAAGTTTACATACACTTAGGTTGGAGTCATTAAAACTTGTTTTTCAACCACTCCACAAATGTCTTGTTAACAAACTATAGTTTTGGCAAGTCAGTTAGGACATCTACTTTGTGCATGACAAGTAATTTGTCCAACAATTGTTTACAGGCATATTATTTCCCTTATCATTCACTGTATCACAATTCCAGTGGGTCAGAAGTTAACATACACTAAGTTGACTGTGCCTTTAAACAGCTTGGAAAATTCCAGAAAACGTCATCATGGCTTTAGAAGCTTCAGATGGGCTAATTGACATCATTTGAGTCAATTGGAGGTATACCCGTGGATGTATTTCAAGGCCTACCTTCAAACTCAGTGCCTCTTTGCTTGACATCATGGGAAAATCTAAAGAAATCAGCCAAGACCTCAGAATTTTTTTTTGTAGACACCCACAAGTCTGGTTGATCCTTGGGAGCAATTTCCAAACGCCTGAAGGTACCACGTTCATCTGTACAAACAATAATACGCAAGCATAAACACCATGGGATCACGCCGTCATACCTCTCAGGAAGGAGACGCGTTCTGTATCCTAGAGATGAACGTACTTTGGTGCGAAAAGTGAAAAATAATCCAAGAGCAACAGCAAAGGACCTTGTTAAGATGCTGGAGGAAAGAGATACAAAAGTATCTATATCCATCGTAAAATGAGTCCTATATCGACATAACCTGAAAGGCCGCTCAGCAAGGAAGAAGCCACTACCCCAAAACCACCACAAAAAAGCCAGACTACGGTTTGCACATGGGGACTAAGATGGTACTTTTTGGAGAAATGTCCTCTAGTCTGAGGAAACAAAAATAGAACTGTTTGGCCATAATGACCATCGTTATGTTTGGAGGAAAAAAGGGGGAGGCTTGCAAGCCGAAGAACACCATCCCAACCATGAAGCACGGGGGTGGCAGCATCATGTTGTGGGGGTGCTTTCCTGCAGGAGGGACGGGTGCGATTCACAAAATGTATGGCGTCATGAGGGAGGAAAATATGTAGATATATTGAAGCAACATCTCAAGACATCAGTCAGGAAGTTAAAGCTTGGTTGCAAATGGGTATTCCAAATGGACAATGACCCCAACATACTTCCAAAGTTGTGGCAAAATGGCTTAAGGACAACAAAGTCAAGGTATTGGAGTGGCATCACAAAGCCCTGACTTCAATCCTATAGAACATTTGCGGTCAGAACTGAAAAAGCATGTGCGAGCAAGGAGGCCTACAAACCTGACTCAGTTACACCAGCTCTGTCAGGAGCAATGGGCCAAAATTCACCCAATTTATTGTGGGAAGCTTGTGGAAGGCTACCCTAAACATTTGACCCAAGATAAACAATTTAAAAGGCAATGCTACCAAATACTAATTGAGTGTATGTAAACTTCTGACCCACTGGGAATGTGATGAAAGAAATAAAATATTCTCTGCTATTATTCTGACATTTCACATTCTTAAAATAAAGTGGTGATCCTAACTGACCTAAGACGGGGAATTTTTACTCGGATTAAATGTCAGGAAATGTGAAAAACTGAGTTTAAATGTATTTGGCTAAGGTGTATGTAAAATTCCGACTTCAACTGTATACATGTTGAGTTGTGTATATTAAAGATGTCACAAAAGGGAGAATCTTCTACATGCCACAACTGAGTGTATTATAGAGAGCTATAAGGTCATGGCTTCCCTGCCAGGATTAGAAGAGTGTGCATATTTATCTAGGCATTAAAATAAAAGTTACAGTATGTCCAGGCATAAAAAAACCTGGCATCTTCAGAACACACAATTTTAATTTGATGATACCTGCAGGGTTTCTGTAAGGGCACACGGCGAGACCCAGATGCAGACACAGGAGGCAGATGGTTAGAGTCCAAGATGTTTATTAACAATCCAAAAGGGGTAGGCAAGAGAATGGTCATGGACAGGCAAAAGGTCAAAACCAGTTCAGAGTTCCAGAGGTACAGAATGGCAGGCAGGCTCAAGGTTATGGCAGGCAGGAATGGAGTCCAGAAAAACAGGCAAAGGTCAAAACCGGGAGCACTAGTAAAAGATAAACGAAAAGCAGGCGCATGGCGGAAAACACACTGGTTGACTGGAACATATAAGACGAACTGGCACAGAGAGACAGGAAACACAGGGATAAATGCACTGGGGAAATTAAGCGA
The DNA here is from genome assembly GCF_057628025.1 of Oncorhynchus mykiss. Classification (NCBI taxonomy): domain Eukaryota; kingdom Metazoa; phylum Chordata; class Actinopteri; order Salmoniformes; family Salmonidae; genus Oncorhynchus; species Oncorhynchus mykiss. The sequence continues at coordinate 56,610,090 of NC_143027.1, read as the reverse complement.
CACCTGGAGAGGATGGAGACAATCACAAGGACAGGTGAAACAGATCAGGGCGTGACAGGTTTCAATGGGAGAGCCTTCCCAGCAAACCAAAATTGGTTCTGTGAAAGTTCCCAGAACATACTTTAGGTCGTGTTTCTTGGCCCAAGCAAGTCTCTTCTTCTTATTGGTGTCCTTTAGTAGTGATGTCTTTGCAGCAAATTGACCATGAAGGTCTGATTCACAGTCTCCTCTGAACAGTTGATGGTGAGATGTGTCTGTTACTTGAACTTTGTGAAGCATTTATTTTGGGCTGCAATTTCTGGTAACTATAATGAACTGGGTCTTCCATTTCTGTGGTGGTCCTCATGAGAGCCAGTTTCATCATCAGCTCTTGATGGTTTTTGTGACTGCACTTGAAGTAACTTTCAAAGTTTTAGAATATTTCCGAATTAACTGAACTTCATGTCTTAAAGTAATGTTGGACTGTTGTTTCTCTTTGCTTATTTGATCTGTTCTTGCCATAACATGGACTTAGTCTTTTACCAAATAGGGCAATCTTCTGTGTACCCCTCTACCTTGTCCCAACACAACTGTTTGGCTCAAACGCATAAAGAGAGAAAAAAATGCCACAAATGAACTTTTATGTAGGCACACCTGTTAATTGAAATGCATTCCATGATGCTGGTTGAGAGAATGCCAAGAGTGTGCAAAGCTGTCATCAAGGCAAAGCGTGGCTATTTGAAGAATCTCAAATATAAAATATATTTTTAAAAAAATTAACACTTTTTTGGTTACTACAGTACATTATTCCATATGTGTTGCAATCCCGATATCGAGATAGGTGTCATCAACAACCGCTGAATAGCATAGCGCTACATACAATAAATATTACTATAAATATTTATATTCATAAAATCACAAGTGCAATATAGGAAAACACAGTTTAGCCTTTTGTTAATCCACCTGTCGTGTCAGATTTTGAAATTATGCTTTACAGCGAAAGCAATCCAAGCGTTTGTGTAAGTTTATCGATTGCACGATAAAACATTAAGTACACTTAGCATCAGGTAGCTCGGTCACGAAAATCAGAAAAGCAATCAAATTAATCGTTTACCTTTGATGATCTTCGGATGTTTTCACTCACGAGACTCCCAGTTACACAACAAATGTTGCTTTTGTTCCATAAAGATTATTTTTAGATCCAAAATACCTCCATTTGATTGTCGCGTTATGTTCAGAAATCCACAGGAAAGAGCGGTCACGACAACGCAGACGAAAATTCCAAATAGTTTCCATAATGTCCACAGAAACATGTCAAACATTTTTTATAATCAATCCTCAGGTTGTTTTAAAAATATATAATCGATAATATATCAACCGCAAATGTCTTTCACAGTAGGAGAGGGGAAAACAATGGCTGTCCAAATTCTGTTGCGCGAGCAAAACTCATGTGACCACTTGATGCGAAGTTATCGTTCTGTATCATTTTTCAAAATAAAAGCCTGAAACTATGTCTGAAGACTGTTGACACCTTGAGGAAGCGATAGGAAAAGGAATCTGGTTCATATCCCTTTAAATCCAGCAAAGGGAGGCTATGGAACATGGAGTCTTCAAAATAGAAGCCACTTCTTGTTTTGATTTTCCTCAGGGTTTCGCCTGCAATATCAGTTCTGTTATACTCAGACAATATTTTGACAGTTTTCAAAACTTTAGAGTGTTTTCTATCCAATACTAATAATAACATGCATATATTAGCAACTGAGACTGGGGAGCTGGCCGTTTACAATGGGCACCTTTTCATCCAAGCTACTCAATACTGCCCCTGCAGCCATAAAAAGTTAATTCATAGTTTCGATGTCTTCACTATTATTCTACAATGTGTCAAATAAAGAAAAACCCATGAATGAGTAGGTGTTCTAAAACTTTAGACTGGTAATGTATATTGACATTTTCAAATTGCGTCTGTATAGCCCACGTAAAAAGAAAACAGCCTTCATTGCATCTACAGCTGATATGTTTACAGCAGTACAATAACCCCACATGTAATTTAACTGTAGGCTACATACCATTGCTGAAAGAACCATTACCAGCATCTCATGTATGTTTGTGGTGATGTGTTTAGAACCCCATTTCTTCCCTGGCTGAATATTGACCAGCGATGTTTAATAATAATAAGACTGTCCATTTGAAATGAGAGCTTTTAGAATTCCTCCATATGTTCTGTCCAATTACCTTGAAAAGGACCGCTTTGAACCATTTGTAAGCACTTCAGTATCCACTTTCTCCTCTATCTTCTTCAGAGCAATTTAGTGTAGGGAGCAATGAATACCTCTGCCTTTTCAATCGTCATTTGATATGGGGAAATGATATACTAGCCTTTATACCTGTGATTAAAGAACTGCTTCGGAAGGTTTTATTACTTTGGTTTCCCTCTCAAACACAGTCGGACAGCTACAAATGGCTTTGTGGGATAGTCTCACTTCCCCATAATATAGAAATACCTCAGCGGAGTAAATTGATTCCTTGGTTTCCGTGCAAACGGTTCGTTCTGAGTTACAGTTCCGTCCATGACTGTGCTCTGCAAAGCAGCCCACTGCAATAACAAAACAAAACTACTGCAATGCCTCGTTCAAAAGACTGACTTGCTACATCTCAGTGATGCCTTCGATGGAACAGCAGTTAATGACCTTGCTCGCTCACTGACACCTGGAAACAATTTGACAATAGTACAGCCACATAGAGATTATCTTTTATACCAAAATGTATTTAGCCAATAGTTTTTCTGTTGACGGATGCTGGACAACAGAGATGATTGCCTGTCAAAAAAAACGGCCAAGATGTCTGCCTTTGTACGTTTGCAACTTGCACTAAAAAAAAATTGAGTTGAGTTGAGATTTTGACTAACAGAATCGGACAATGAGGAATGCGTATGTGTTTTTTATACGTCTCTGTGAGTGTACTTCCTCTGGTTTTTTTTTTTTACCATGTGAAGACAAATAAAAAATAGGACTATTTCTTCTATTTGATCGGATCAATTGAGTGTTCTCGGCAGCACTCTGCATTTGAGTATTTCACATTTACACAATGTTGCTAATGCAACACCCAACGTAAATGTACTACAAAGGAGGGTGTAAACCAACCTTGTTACATAATCAGCACAACACAGGTGCATTCCTATTCAAATGAAAACCAGCCACTATGACAGTTCAAAGCGCCTTTACAATGCCAATGACAGTTGAAACATGAAATCAGGTGTAAGCATCCTTGTATGATCTAGGCAAGAGCAGGAAACTCCAGGATACATTCAGACACTAGACAACTCAGAAAGGTTACACACTATTAGAAGAAAAAGGTGCTATATGGAACCTTAAAGAGTTCTTTGGCTGTCCCCATAGGAGAACCCTTTAAATAACATTTTTGGTCCCAGGTAGAACTCTTTTCGTTTCCATGTAGAACCTTTTCCACATAGAGTTGGAATCCAAAAGAGTTATATCTGGAATATGGCTTAAATGGAATAGTAACTCAACTGTACAATGACTGTAGGCCAACCTCTCACATGTAGCCAAATATAAAATGAACTTGTGCAAAATTAAGTATTTCTTGCAAATGTTAAATTTGTCTCGGGAACAGGAGTGGAGACATATTTAATAAAATCGAATACAACAGGTGTAGGTAGAAATGCTTACAAGCCCTTAACCAACAATACAGTTTTAAGAAAATAGAGTTAAGAATATATTTTACGAAATAAACTGAAGTGTAAAAAAAAAAAAAGTAAAACAATAAAATAACAATAACGAGTCTATATACAAGGGGTACCGTTACTGAGAAAATGTGCGGGGGTACAGGTTAGTCGAGGTAATTGACGTAAGTTTTACATGTAGGTAGGGGTAAAGATTATAAACAGTAAGTAGCAGCAGTGTAAAAACAAAGGGGGGGGGGGGGAGTCAATGCAAATAGTCCGGGTGGCCATTTGATCAATTAATCAGCAGTCTTATGGATTGGGGGTAGAATCGGAGCCTTTTGGACCTAGACTTGGCGCTCCGGTACCGCTTGCTGTGCGGTAGCAGAGAGAACAGTTTATGACTTGTGTGACTGGAGTCTTTGACAATGTTTGTGGCCTTCCTCTGACACCGCCTAGTATAGAGGACCTGGATGGCAGGAAGCTTGGCCCCAGTGATGTACTGGGCCATACGCACTACCCTCTGTAGAGCCTTACGGTCCAATGCTGAGCAGTTGACATACCAGGCGGTGATGCGACCGGTCAGGATGTTCTCGATGGTGCAGCTGTAGAACTTTTTGAGGATCTGGGGACCCATGCCAAATCTTTCAGTCTCCTGAGGGGAAGGGGGAGGGGAAGATACATCACATAACATTATGCATCCAAGACAAACTGCAATCTTATCAGAAACACGTTGGATCGTTTTCACAGCCTTCATTTCCTTAAAATCAGTAAATCATGTCCTTTAGCATGGGAATATTAATTCCCCTGTTCTATGATTTTCTCCCTGGTCCCTAAACATTGAGTAATAAGTAGCCTCCCAAATCTCTGAAATGATCAGAAGAAACATATCTATGTAGACTTTTTTAAAATCCTGCACCCCTATGAAAAAATCTTGACGCCGCCCCTGGACATATTTTAGTACATTTTCGATTGTAGTCTGATGTAGCATGTATATTATGTACACCAAGCAATAAGCCAGAATACACTCCACATCGCCATAATAGCCATAGGTCTAACGTGAACAGACACCCCCACATATAGTCTCCTACACATATTCATGAACAAACATTTAGACCTGAGCTTTTTCCATGGGTCTTGACACTGTTCGTGCCAGAAGACGTTGACCTTGTAATTTGCGAACGTATGCCTGTACAGTATATCATTCGGAGAGCCCTATAAAAAGCGCACCATAAACTTTCACAATGTGAAGTCCATCACCCGGGCCGTTTTACACACCCTCTCTGTAAATCCCCTCCTATTAAGCGTGTCCTCCCACCCTGATGAGTTCCTCAGTATTGTAATGAGTCCTTCTAGAATCGCGAGTCAATTCATTTGAACTCAGTCAATTCACATAATGAATCAGCTTACATTTGTTCACAGGGCGAATAAAAACAAGCCTTTTTGAAATGTCCAATTTAAGGATGGAATTTTAATTGAGTTGAGATAGAGTTGACCTCATCCTGCTCTCAACCACGCTTGATGGTTTTACTGGTGCCATTTCTTTCATTGACAAGATCAAACCGTTGGTGAGGAGCCATCTTGTTTTAGTCGAGACGGTCCTGAATACATCCAGGTCTGATCCCTTTACTCCACCTTATCCTCCTATAGCATGTAACCCTAAAGTTTGCACCGTGAAATGTACTGGTCTACACATTGACCTGCTTTTGAGGATAAAGTGTCTAGCAGTCTATAGCTTGGCTTACAGTTACCACATCATACTGGTCTACACATTGACCTGCTTTTGAGGATAAAGTGTCTAGCAGTCTATAGCTTGGCTTACAGTTACCACATCATACTGGTCTACACATTGACCTGCTTTTGAGGATAAAGTGTCTAGCAGTCTATAGCTTGGCTTACAGTTACCACATCATACTGGTCTACACATTGACCTGCTTTTGAGGATAAAGTGTCTAGCAGTCTATAGCTTGGCTTACAGTTACCACATCATACTGGTCTACACATTGACCTGCTTTTGAGGATAAAGTGTCTAGCAGTCTATAGCTTGGCTTACAGTTACCACATCATACATCATCACACATCATACATTTAAGTGGTGGATATGTTTTATATTTAGTTAAACGCAGAAGGGTATTGGTATTCCTAAAAGCCAGACTGTAGGCTACATCTTCAGTCTGTTGGACTCAAACTGCTGGAATACTGGAACTTGAAATTGCACAAATATTCTATATTTTTCATGGATTGTAAAAAAGGTCGTTTTGTGATATATCAGTCGATTAAAGTACCATTCATTATCCCAATTCACCTTATTGCTCAAACAGTTTTTCATGTAGGCTTTTGGGTTAATACCTTTGAGAAGAACACAATCACTTCGATTTCAGCCAAAAGTGAAGACCCACGCAGAGCAAGTCTTACACTTAGCCTTAGTAAGCGCCTCTGACTGAAGTGACCGCCTAATCTATATTCAGTAGTCAAGACACGGTAGGTTAGGAAATTGCTGTGTTTGCAAGAGTACAACAGTTCAATTGTTTCAGCTCAAGTATCTTGTCTTTCCACAGGGACAGCAGCTAATGGATCTGGAGCACAAGTTGACCATTGCCAAAGAAGAGTTGGAAAAGGCCGCACTGGACAAGGTGGATGTCATTAAACTTTTACTTCATCGTAATCCATCACTTTTTAGTCTTTCACTGTGATATGTTGCCGTTTCTTCTTTGTATTGTGTTTCTCCTCTTCATTTCTTCTCGGGGGTAATGTTCTCGGTCTGACCTGTTGAAGTGCTTTGTATTGTGTTTCTCCTCTTCATTTCTTCTCGGGGGTAATGTTCTCGGTCTGACCTGTTGAAGTGCTTTGTATTGTGTTTCTCCTCTTTATTTCTTCTCGGGGGTAATGTTCTCGGTCTGACCTGTTGAAGTGCTTTGTATTGTGTTTCTCCTCTTCATTTCTTCTCGGGGGTAATGTTCTCGGTCTGACCTGTTGAAGTGCTTTGCGATGGCAAACAATTTTGAGAGGTGCTTTTATGTATTTATTGCATTTTATTTATTTATTTACCCCACTTTTCTCCCCAATTTTGTGATATCCAATTGGTAGTTAGTCTTGTCTCATTGCTGCAACTCCCGCACGGACTCGGGAGAGGCGAAGGTCAAGAGCCGTGCGTCCTCCGAAACACAACCCAGCCGAGCCGCACTGCTTCTTGACACAATGCCCGCTTAACCCGGAAGCCAGCCGCACCTATGTGTCTGAGGATACACGGTACACTTCTGGCGACCGAGTCAGCGTGCACTGCGCCGGCCCGCCACAGGAGTCGATGGGACAAGGGCATCCCTGCCAGCCAAACCCTCCCCATAACCTGGACGACGCAGAACCAATTGTACGCCGCCTCGTGTGTCTCCCGGTCGCGGCCGGCTGCGACAGAGCCTGGACTTGAACCCAGAATCTCTAGTGGCACAGCTAGCACTTCGATGCTGTGCCTTAGACCAGGGAGAGTACACTTATGCCCTACAGTTTTCTCGGCTTTATTTATATTTATGGATGCTTCGGAGAAGGAGCTTCATTGTGCTATTCTACCGTAGGTGTAGGGATGGATGCATAATTGTGGAATGGCTGGTGACCAAAAGGCTCCTGAACAGCTTCTACTCCCAAGTCTTAAGACTGCTGAACAGTTAATCAAATGGCTACCTGGACAATGTTTCTATTGATCCCCTTTATTATTGCACTGACTCTCTTGCACTGGCTCTATGCACACTCACTAGACTCTACTCACACATACTACACTGACACTCCAAACGCACACTACATACGCTAACACACACATGCGTATTGAAGCCAGACACTCACACATAGACACACTTACCCACTCTTCACATACGCCGCTGCTACTCTGTTTAGGCTCTATCCTGTTTGTCTAGTCACTTTTACCCCTACCTACATATACACACTGTATAACCTCAATTACCTCAACTACCCCGCACCCCTGCACATTGACTCAGTGCTCATACTCCTTGTATATAGCCTCGTTATTGTTATTTTATTGTGTTACTATTTCCTTTTTTATTTAGCAAATATTTGTCTTGCTTTAACCACATTTTTGGGAATAAGTAAATAAGTAAGTAAACATTTCACGGTGAAGTCTTTACCTGCTGTATTCGGCGCATGTTACTAATAAAATTTGATTTGATAACGGTTACATTTTATTAGTGGGTGGATATACAATAATTGGTGTGTAATTGAGGGAATTGTCAAATGAATGTAGAAAGGGAAGCCCCAGTGATTTTTATTTACTGTTACCATGGATGGATGGTCAAAGACTCATATCTGTTTGCCTCTGTTGCTTGGAACAGGAGTCTCAGTTGAAGGCACTGAAGGACACAGTGCACATCTGCTTCTCTGCTGTTCTGCACAACCAGCACACCAGCAGCCACAGGTTCCCCGCCACCCCCACCCACTTGTTCAGATACTCCTCACTCGTCAACAGCTCCAGAGTCACCTTTCAGCAGCCACACGCCAAGGTAATGCACACTCTGACCCCATGCAACTCCCCGCCAGTTAAGAGGAACAGCAATGGGCATAAACTTTGCAGCAGATGATCAATTTAGATTTTCGGGGTGACAATCACAGAGCCAAGTACCGATTTCTCAACCAAATGCCCCTAGTGACACTCCCTGGAGAGGAGACGTTCCGAACATAATTACAACTAAAGACAATAGTCGGGCAAATAGGATTGCAGAAATTGCTCAAAATAATAACATGTCCAAATACAACAGGCATTTGTGTAACTTATGTTACTCTTCACACTCTATTGCCAGGAAAATAAGACCCAATTATTTTTCACTGTAAGGGTGTGCGATCGGGCTCTTGTTTTCAATAAAAAAAAATATAATTAAATGTGACACTTTCTTTTGTTGAATGTCTTTCAAAGTCCTCTTCATACAGCAGTTAACAAAAGGCCAAGGACTTAATCCCCTGAGAGCACACCAAGGGTGACAGCGGTAAGGGAAAAGTTATCTAGTGAAAACAGGATTAGAACTATGGAGGACTAACCTGGGGAACCTCTATATGCAAGTTTTCATTAACAAAAACGGTCACTATGATAGAGTGCACAGTGAAACACCAACTAGCCACAATAACTCAAGGTTGGATATGTTGTGAGGGATTGTATAGATGAGAGCGGTAAGCATTTACTTTGAGGGGCGCTATTAGTAACTAGCGTACAGGATTGACAGCTGATTTGTTATACTGACACCTGGCTGTCACTAAGATTAGTTGGGTAAGTATTGTCACAAGAGATAGGCCTAACATCCTCCACCCACGCAAAAATGGATGATACGAAAAATAAATACAGTATGAATTGTAATGGAGTAGGTTTCTAGATCATTGGTAGCTTATCATTAGTAGCTTTCCACAGTAAATAGAAAAGTGATTTACCTTTATAAAGAATATAAATAAATAAATACTCTGCCCAATCATATGTAGCAAAGATTGTCAGCAGCGTTGCAAAGAGGATGAACCCTTTGAGGGCACTGATTTATTTTTTAAAGAGAAGAAAAAAATAAAAAAAAGATGTGTGTCTTTTTCACATGAAACCCGAAATTGAGCTCAATTCTTCCATCACATTAATCTGTTCGGAACTACACCTCATTCACTTTATTTATACGCTGTGCAAAGTCATGTTGGACCTAATCACAGGTTATATCAGTCAACCACTGCAGTCATATCAAAATCAGAATATCGAAGTCAATCATAGCTGTGTTGTAGTTTCTTATCGGCCCTGATCCTAGTGAGCGATCCTGTTTCTAAGAGGCTTTTCTCCCTGATGCAGTCAGAAGTCATTCTGCCTCTCGGTGTGTTGGGTGTCAAGCTAAGAGCCTTGACATTAGCTATGTGCCACCCAGAGGACTCTACAGCTCTTTCAGAGAACGCTCCAATACCCCTCCACACGGAAGCACCACATAAAACAAGAAATGTAATGGCCACTTTATTTCCAAAGATATAAACTATAGTCAATGTTCACAACGGCAGAAGATGACTCCATTACAGCCGATGTGAGTGAATTGTGCTGGGCCTCATATTCCAAGCAGGGGTTGAGGGTGGGGTGTGAAGGAGGGTGGCGGGTCTGACAAAAGGAAAGACGACAGAGTGAAAACATAAGTAGAGGTGCCAGGGACCTGCTTATGCAAATCAAGATTTTACCTCTCACTTGATTAGCTTCCACGTAGCTCCACTCCATCCTGTGCATCCCCTTTGGCCATCCACTGCTACATCCACGGATACTGTCTGCGGCGTGAATCAAAGATGGTTCTCCTCCCTGTAAAGATGACTAGTCCTCCCCATCTGTTGTCGCTGTCTGTTCAATGTGAAGGGGCCCACGTCTAATATAAATCACTGTCAAAGATGGCCAAAAAATGGGGACCACTGACAACCGTAACACCACCCCACATTTCGCTTGTCGATTTGCCATGCGGTGTTTCCTCCTTTTCTTGTGAGGACAACTCGAATGGACTCGATATGCTAAGGCAAGCCGGGCCTCTTACAAATGTAACCAAATGTATTCCATCAGCCCTTTCATGGCCCAGTCTCCGTTGCATATTTGGTTATCTATTAGGTATTTAATATAAATGAATAGCTACTAAACACATTCTGTTGGACATGCTGATGTTTGTTAGTATGCCCGACTAGCCCAACGAGGGCCATTATTGTCTGTGATCAAAGGGCAATTATTTTGCACAGAAAACAATATAATGTTACATCATTGAAATGAGAAAGGTTTAAAAGCCTACCATTATTTCCTCTACAGCTTCACAAAATATAACGCTTATGCAAGCACTCTGATGCTAACGCCCTCTTGCTGTCTTTGGATTCCAAAGTGGTTAAGATCTGGGATATTTGTGTGTACCAGCTACCCTCTCAGCATTATGTTTGGTATTTGAGTTCCTAAACATAATGGGCCTTAAGCTCCACTAAACAACCATTACTAGATAAGACTCCAGTCTTTGGCTGCAGACACAATCCCCTGCCGGTGAAAGATTCATTAGTGAGAGGTTGCCGGGATCAGCAAGATCAGGGTGGAAGTCTCTTCCTATTTAACAGGCCTAGGGAGGAAGCCAAGTCTTGTGGTGGTGATAGCATGCAATTTTCATCAAAGTAATTGGAGATGATGTGTGGAATGTGGATTCTGTGGAATGCTTGGGGCAGTAATTTACTGCCGGAGGAAAATTCGGGATCTTTATTTGCTGGCTTCCTCTCTGAACATCCCTTTTGACTTGTTGATGGCTTCTCCAGATGAAATCAGTTGCAGGGGTAAACAGAGTTTATTTTTGGTATTTTTTTTTTTTACAGTGTAGAGAAGTATTGCTATGGCCAGAACACATTGGATCTCTAAAAATATGCAACATTCATTTGAATGAGTTTAAATCTCTCTTTTAACGAAGTCCATGAGATGGACAGGAATAATTCATGCAGATTGAAAGGGAAGTGTGCACAGAGTGAAGTATTCAAGAAAACTATGTCAAAAGTTTTGGTTGATTTGGGTAGGATCTCTGCAATTTGCATATTTCTGTCTATTTGAAATGTTATCGTTGTTTTGGTTCATATTTCAGGTCAGATCTCTGTGCTGTGAGACCTGTTCAGAGAACAGAACCATCCGTGCATGAATTTCGAAAGACATAGCATCTCTTGTGTTCCTAGAGTAGCAGGACCGTTGGGTGCAGAAAGCCATTTCATCAGGCCCCCATAGCTTTTTATGAAGTGAACGCATATCTAATTTGGAAAAATCTGTAATTTTCTCTATGGACAGTGGCTGTGGTATAAGCAAAATGAAAATACACCGGGCTGTCCAGTTCAATGAAAAACAAACCGCTATAAATTGCACCTCAGGACCAAATCTCTTGTCATGGTCTATTTCTACAGAGCTGCACTATGTGTCATGGCTTACACAAACCTTACCCATACCTGTCATGTTCCACCTTCCATATTTAGAATTCCTAAACAACTCCTTTTTCTCTCCCGCACTTCTTTCTCGCAGGATATCCCGAAGGTTCAGAGAATCATCATGGCCAGTAAATCGCCTGCGAACATTGGGGTAATGAGGAGAGAAAGTAATCCCGGAGTCAAGGACTGCCAGATGGAAAAGGTGAGCCTTTGGACTAATTAAATTGTAATAGCCTATTTGTGACCCTCAGGCCCCAATCCAGCAGCTTCATCTGTTCATTAAATTCATTTTAATCCTTCAGTCTTTTACGCCAAAACGTCTTTCCGTTTCACAGCGTTACACCGCCACTGCGGCTAATTTCAGATCACAGGATCTGGATCAATCAAAGACTAGCCTGTGACTAATCATATGTTGTAACATTTTGTATATTCAAGAAGTCAGAAATACACTGCCGGCCACTTGCACGTTTCGCTGAGGATACAAACAAACAAACTCAAGCCACTTTTATTAGACGAATGGGATCTCACGCTCTGCATTGTATGTATGGTTATGATGCCTGGACAAGGAAGCCGAATATGACTGCCCAACTCCATTGAATTGGGCGGCGGGGAAGGGACAGTTCCAGGGAGGAAGGTTCTTCTTGACTTGTGGTTATCAATAACCATGACAGAAATGAGGCGGGGGGGACGCAGGGGAGAGACAGTGCACTGTCCAGAGGGATCCTTTCCAGACAGAAAATTACCCTCTATGGAGAAACGTGTCAAAAAGATAGTCCCGTAATGAATCCGTGCCAAAAACAATGTTCGCTCCTGTCGTGTTATTGATGATATCATTTTGGCAGCGCCGTAAGAGGGGAAATCCTGCTGCAAAGAGACGTGTCCCCCAAGGACACCGTCAAGTTCTACGTGTCTTCCACTGCATGATTAGATGAGATGGCGAGAGATTAGAAATGAGTTATGACAGTTGACAACAACTGTTATAATGCGCTATAAGTACACATCAAGGCATGATAAATGCATTCGTAAGGCATCGTGTGCGTGTGTGGGCGCGCGCGCCTCATAGAAAGTGTTACCATGTGTTCTCTTACAATGTGCACATTTAGAAATGGTTTTACTGCAATCCTTAAATCTCCTCTTTATAGGCAGCTTCACCAACCACCCGTAGCACTTTTAATAGTCCTGTATCATACACAATTAATGAGCTTGGGGATTGCAAAATGATGTTGTGAAACAACTATGATCTCTTTTTAGGATCCTTCTAGCCAGTCAAAGTTTGAGTTTAAGAACATGCATTCCAACATAGTTTAACAGCAAAAGATGCCTAGAGCAATAAACATTTTTGCACATCATGTTTATCCAAACAGACAATTAATTCACCAAATGATGTGATGATTTCAGTGAAGCGATAATTGCTTTCCAGAGTGCTCAAAGCTCTGCACACAGGTAATGTCATAAGATGTATTTGTACTAACCTAATCAGCTTCAGTGGACAGTTGTGTTGGCTGGTATAGTCGGTCAGGCTAGTGTTAGAGACATATCAGATATTTGAGAATTGAAAAAAAGACCAGAAGACTAGTTCCTAGAGGTGTGTGTATATATATATATATATATATATATATATATATATATTTATAAAGTGCCTTGCGAAAGTATTCGGCCCCCTTGAACTTTGCGACCTTTTGCCACATTTCAGGCTTCAAACATAAAGATATAAAACTGTATTTTTTTGTGAAGAATCAACAACAAGTGGGACACAATCATGAAGTGGAACGACATTTATTGGATATTTCAAACTTTTTTAACAAATCAAAAACTGAAAAAGTGGGCGTGCAAAATTATTCAGCCCCCTTAAGTTAATACTTTGTAGTGCCACCTTTTGCTGCGATTACAGCTGTAAGTCGCTTGGGGTATGTCTCTATCAGTTTTGCACATCGAGAGACTGAAATTTTTTCCCATTCCTCCTTGCAAAACAGCTCGAGCTCAGTGAGGTTGGATGGAGAGCATTTGTGAACAGCAGTTTTCAGTTCTTTCCACAAATTCTCGACTGGATTCAGGTCTGGACTTTGACTTGGCCATTCTAACACCTGGATATGTTTATTTTTGAACCATTCCATTGTAGATTTTGCTTTATGTTTTGGATCATTGTCTTGTTGGAAGACAAATCTCCGTCCCAGTCTCAGGTCTTTTGCAGACTTCATCAGGTTTTCTTCCAGAATGGTCCTGTATTTGGCTCCATCCATCTACCCATCAATTTTAACCATCTTCCCTGTCCCTGCTGATGAAAAGCAGGCCCAAACCATGATGCTGCCACCACCATGTTTGACAGTGGGGATGGTGTGTTCAGGGTGATGAGCTGTGTTGCTTTTACGCCAAACATAACGTTTTGCATTGTTGCCAAAAAGTTCAATTTTGGTTTCATCTGACCAGAGCACCTTCTTCCACATGTTTGGTGTGTCTCCCAGGTGGCTTGTGGCAAACTTTAAACAACACTTTTTATGGATATCTTTAAGAAATGGCTTTCTTCTTGCCACTCTTCCATAAAGGCCAGATTTGTGCAATATACGACTGATTGTTGTCCTATGGACAGAGTCTCCCACCTCAGATGTAGATCTCTGCAGTTCATCCAGAGTGATCATGGGCCTCTTGGCTGCATCTCTGATCAGTCTTCTCCTTGTATGAGCTGAAAGTTTAGAGGGATGGCCAAGTCTTGGTAGATTTGCAGTGGTCTGATACTCCTTCCATTTCAATATTATCGCTTGCACAGTGCTCCTTGGGATGTTTAAAGCTTGGGAAATCTTTTTGTATCCAAATCCGGCTTTAAACTTCTTCACAACAGTATCTCGGACCTGCCTGGTGTGTTCCTTGTTCTTCATGATGCTCTCTGCACTTTTAACGGACCTCTGAGACTATCACAGTGCAGTTGCATTTATACGGAGACTTGATTACACACAGGTGGATTGTATTTATCATCATTAGTCATTTAGGTCAACATTAGATCATTCAGAGATCCACACTGAACTTCTGGAGAGAGTTTGCTGCACTGAAAGTAAAGGGGCTGAATAATTTTGCACGCCCAATTTTTCAGTTTTTGATTTGTTAAAAAAGTTTGAAATATCCAATAAATGTCGTTCCACTTCATGATTGTGTCCCACTTGTTGTTGATTCTTCACAAAAAAATACAGTTTTATATCTTTATGTTTGAAGCCTGAAATGTGGCAAAAGGTCGCAAAGTTCAAGGGGGCCGGCACTGTATATATATATATATATATATATATATATATATATATATATATATATATATATATATATATATATATATATATATATATATATATGTATATGTGAAATTCAATGTCACATAACCTTCTATCCCCTTGTGTCTTTTCTGGGGATCTCATTTGTGACCGACCACCTGGATTTGGTCCTAAAGTGCATTCGGAAAGTATTAATTTTGTTATGTGACAGCCTTATTCTAAAATGGATTAAAAACAAATCTCTCATCAATCTGCACACAATAACCCATCATGACAAAACAAAAACATGTTATTAAAAGTAATAATCTGAAATATCACATTTACATAAATATTCATACCATTTACTCAGTACTTTGTTGAAGCACCTTTGGCAGTGATTACAGTCTTCTTGGGTAGGACGCTACAAGCTTGGCACAACTGTATTTGGGGAGTTTCTGCCATTCTTCTCTGCAGATCCTCTCAAGCTCTGTCAGGTTGGATGGGGAGCAATGCTGCACAGCTATTTTCAGGTCTCTCCAGAGATGTTAGATTGGGTTCAAGTCTGGGCTCTGGCTGGGCCACTCAAGGACATTCAGAGTCTTGTCCCAAAGCCACTCTTGTGTTGTCTTGGCTGTAAGCTAAGGGTCACTGTCCTGTTGGAATGTCAACCTTCGCCCCAGTCTGAGGTCCTGAGCGCTCTCATCAAGGATCTCTCTGTACTTTCTCCCGTTCATCTTTCTCTCGATTTTGACTGGTCTGCCAGTCCCTGCCACTGATAAACATCCTCACAGCATGATGCTGCCACCACCATGCTTCACCGTAGGGATGGTGCCAGGTTTCCTCCAGACGTGACGCTTGCATTCAGGCCAAAGAGTTCAATCTTGGTTTCATCAGACCAGAGAGTCTTTAGGTGCCTTTTGGCAAACTCCAAGCGGGCTGTCATGTGCCTTTTACTGAGGAGTGGCTTCCGTCTGGCCACTCTAGTATAAAGACCTGATTGGTGGAGTGCTGCAGAGATGGTTGTCCTTCTGGAAGATTCTCCCATCTCCATAAAGGAACTCTCCTTCAGAGTGACCATCGGGTTCTTGGTCACCTCCCTGACCAAGGCCCTTCTCCACCAATTGCTCAGTTTGTCCTGGTGGCCAGCTCTAGAAAGAGTCTTGGTGGTTCCAAACTTCATCCATTTAAGAATGATGGAGGCCACAGTTGATTTTGAGATGGGTCTGTTACTTGAACTCTGAAGCATTTATTTGGGCTGCAATTTCTGAGGCTGGTAACTCTCCTGAACTTATCTTATGCAGCAGAGGTATTCCTTTCCTGTGGCGGCCCTCATGAGAGCCAGTTTCATTATAGCGCTTGATGGTTTTTCCGACTGCACTTGAAGAAACATTTAAAGTTATTGAAATGATCCGGATTGACTAACCTTCATGTCTTAAAAGTAATGATTGGCTCGTTTCCCTTTGCTTATTTGAGCTGTTCTTGCCATAATATGGACTTGTCTGTTAAAAAATAGGGATATCTTCTGTATACCACCCCTAGCTTGTCACAACACACCTGATTGGCTCAAATGCATTAAGAAATAAATTCCACAAACCCTGGAATGAGTAGGTCTGTCCAAACATTTGGCTGGCACTGTATATTTTAAAAAATATATGTTTTCCTTTATTATTTTATCTTAACCTTACCACCCCTCCCCTTTCTTTGTTTTTAATCCCATCCTTCAGCTACCCTCAACCCCTCCCTCTACGGTATCTCTAAAGATGATCCAGTTAGATTTTTATTTGCCATATATTTTGAACTGCGCTGCATCACAAAAGTTCTGAACCGATATACATTTTACGGACACAAGCTTTAGGAATGTTGCCAGTTATCCATCCATAGGATATAGATAGAGCATTTGTCATTTTAGGGAACTATCTCGTTAACAAATGTGTAATGAGCATTAATTAACATATTTGATGATGTGATTAGAAAGAAGGAAGAGTATTATCTTTATGTAATAATAAATGTCTGTACTTTTCTATTGAAATTGAAATAATCTGTACATTCTGAACCCAGATTGACATTTCAGAGTCATAAAGTTGTACTGTATCTGCAAATGCACCCCCCTAAAGCGAGAGCTGCATGTAGCCACGTGCGCACATTTGTGTCACAACCGGATGTGACCAGGAGTCACATAGGGCGGCGCACAATTGACACCGGCGTCGTCTGGGTTAGGGGAGGGTTTGGCCATGGGGGGGGGGGGGCTTTACTTGTCTCATTGCGCTCTAGTGACACCTTGTGGCGGGCCGGGCGCTTGCAGGCTGACTACGTTCGTCAATTGTTTCCTCCGACACGTTGGTGAAGCTGGCTTCCGGGTAAAGCGGGCGGGTGTTATGAAGCACGGTTTGGTGGGTCATGTTTCGGAGGATGCATGACTCGACCTTTGCCTCTCCCGAGCCCGTTGGGGTGTTGCAGCGATGAGACAAGATTGAAATTGGGAAGAGTAAAAAAATAAAAGGGTGCAGTGTTGTATTTTGAGACAGGCTTGAATAAGCTAAGTAGCCAATCGGCAGAGGGTAGCATAATTTGTCTAATTCTCTAGAATAATGATATGAGAATAATAATTAATTTGATTTTGTAAAGTGCATCTATCAACACAACAAAATGTTCAGTCACCTCCTTGTGGATTAACAGGTTAATGTCAAGCCCTGCATGTTTGTTTCAAAAGTCTCATGGAACACCACACATTGGCTGTAGGCTGATCTTTCATAACATAAAATGTTATGTGATGCATTTTCTCCATAGTTATTTATGGTAGGCCACTCTGGTAGGCCTACCTTATGATCAATTTGCCAGAGTAGCCTACTTGGCTGCTGTTAAAACAGTAAATTAAAGCAGGTACAGCGTCAGTGTTCACAGTAAAGTCGCGCCGGAAGTTGCACGGAACTTTCACAAGGTTCAACTTTGCACTCTGCAGACCTGAAATTTGCTCAGTGACAGAAAACATTTGAGGGAACATTGGTCCCAAGTTCTAGAAGGTGCAATTTTGACATTTGGTAGTGCATCAACAGTTTTCCTCTTGTTATGTTTGTCACTGTCAGTGACTGACATAACAATTAGCCCATGTCAACTAACATTTTATAGATTGCTAGGTAAATTAATCTAGCTAGGTATCTAAACCTTGTAGTAATCATGGCCAAATTACTGACTGGGCATGCAAGGCATGCATACTCAGATACGTGTAGCATATTAACATGGCATAAGTCATGGCAAAATGGGTAGAATTGCAGTAAATTTGCTTTAAAACTGTAACATTCTATCTTCATCCCATGGCAAATGTGTAAAACTGCATTAAATTTGCTTAAAACTGCAATGTTTTCTCTCCACCCCTTTGCAAAAGGGATGTAAAAATGTATTTTAAAACAACTAAATATTCTCTCTGGCCCATGTAACAATGCAACATTATCTCTACGCCCCATGGTAAAATGTGAATAATTGCAGGACATAAACATTAAAACTGAATTTTTTTCTCTCCACCACCAAGAGGTAGGCCATTAACATGTTTCTCCTGCAAGGTCAGGAGGCCCCCAACCAAATCTCGCTTATGGCCCCCAAAATGATAGAGGCCTGGCTAAATGTTGCTGAAACATTTGTGCTTGTAAACTGAGTGACTCTTAGGAAATGTACAGTTGAAGTCGTAAGTTTACATACACCTTGGCCAAATACATTTAAACTCCTGACAATTCCTCCTGACAATTCTTGACATTTAATCCTTGTAAAAATTCCCTGTCTTAGGTCAGTTAGGATCACCACTTTATTTTAAGAATGTTTAAATGATTTAACTTGGGTCAAACATTTCAGGTAGCCTTCCACAAGCTTCCCACAATAAGTTGGGTGAATTTTGGCCCATTCGTCCTGACAGAACTAGTGTAACTGAGTCAGGTTTGTAGGCCTCGTTGTTCGCCCACGCTTTTTCAGTTCCACAAATGTTCTATAGGATTGAGATCAGGGCTTTGTTATGGCCACTACAATACCTTGACTTTGTTGTTCTTAAGTCGTTTTGTCCATTTGGAAAACCATTTGCGACCAAGCTTTAACTTCCTGTCTGATGTCTTGAGATGTTGCTTCAATATATCCACGTAATTTTCCTCCCTCATGATGCCATATAAGTGCACCAGTCCCTTCTGCAGCAAAGGACCCCCACAACATGATGCTGCCACCCCTGTGATTCACGGTTGGGATGGTGTTCTTCGGCAAGCCTCCCCCTTTTTCCTCCAAACATAATGATGGTCATTATGGCCAAACAGTTCTATTTTTGTTTCATCAGACCAGAGGACATTTCTCCAAAAAGTACGATCTTTACGGTTTGCAACTGCACATCGGGATAGTCTGGCTTTTTTATGGCGGTTTTGGAGCAGTGGCTTCTTCCTTGTTTCAGGTTATGTCGATATAGGACTCATTTTACTGTGGATACAGATACTTTTGTACCTCTTTCATCCGGTATCTTCACACGGTTCTTTGCAGTTGTTCTGGGATTGATTTGCACTTTTCGCACCAAAGTACGTTCATCTCTAGGAGACAGAACACGTCTCCTTCCTGAGCGGTATGACGGCCGCATGGTCAAATGGTGTTTATACTTGCGTACTATTTTTTGTACTGATGTACGTGGTACCTTCAGGCATTTCGAAATTGCTCCCAAGGATGAACTAGACTTGTGGAGGTCTACAATTTTATTTCTGAGGTCTGAGGGCTGATTTCTTTAGATTTTCTCATTATGTCAAGCAAAGAGGCACTGAGTTTGAAGGTAGGCCTTGAAATACATCCCCAGGCACACCTCCAATTGACTCAAATGATGTCAATTAGCCTATCAGAAGCTTCTAAAGCCATGACATAATTTTCTGGAATTTTCCAAGCTGTTTAAAGGCACAGTCAACTTAGTGTATGTACACTTCTGGAATTGGGATACATTGAATTATAAGTGAAATAATATGTCTGTAAACAATTATTGGAAAATGTTCTTGTGTCATGCACAAAGTAGATGTCCTAAACTGCTTGCCAAAAATATAGTTTGTTAACAAGAAATTTGTGGAGTGGTTGAAAAACAAGTTTTAATGACTCCAACCTAAGTGTATGTAAACTTCCGTCTTCAACTGTAACTGCCACTGAGCTATATGAACTCTGTGATACCTGTCCACGAAAGCAAAGACAATGGGGCAGTCACAACAAAATGAAATACTATTTGCCAGGACCCACACTGGAGGGTAGAAACAGAGATTGAGGTGTATGTCTTTATATTATCTGTGGTAGTTGAGCCAAAGTACAGCACTGTAGGTGTAACAAGTAAAGTAGATCTGTTCAAAGGGAAATGTTGGATTCTACTTTCATCCAACAATGAAAGGATACAAGTTGTGAGAGACCTGGATCCCACCTCTGTATATTGGATATTTGTCTTTGAAATGATCACGCTGGCTCTAATGCTGTCCTTGTATGACTTTGATGCATGAATGCATGGACACGCACAGTGAAAATTGTTTTAATCTATAGCAAAATAGTTATTTTCATCTCATGCATTTTCAATTAGACCAGCTTGTTTGTTCAGGCCTTATGAAGTTAGGATGAAAATGATCTGTTTAGCTAACTGGCACATTTACATAGATGTACACTGACATTTTAATTCATGTGCACTGTCCCAGTCACATAAATAAATACATTGAAGTTTGTGTTTCTTTGTCTCACAACAGATTGGCGGGGATTGCTTCCAAAACCAGACGGAGACAGAATCCTCTCCCGACAGTAAAAAGCTGCTTGAACAGCAGGTTAGCGTTTAAATGTTTATGTACATAACATAATACCCATTCTACAAGGTGCCTCTTGCATTTCTCCCCATGTGAATTTTCTAATTTCTCTTGTGACAATAGCACTGTGTGGGATATTATGGTGAAATTAATACATTGCATGTACATACATATGGTTACAGCAAATGCCACCACAATCTACTGAACCTTGATATTGATTGCATTGCACTCTGCCAAACTAATCCGTAGCATGGCTCGCTCAATCATAAGGAAGCAGTGTCAACCCTGTTTGGATGTGGCAGATGGTATAGCGACACAGATCCCATTGCAATGTAGTGTAACACTGTGTAACTGAGCTGCTGCCATGCATTTTAAGTAAGATTTCTCCATCCCTGTCATGCTTAAATAGGATCTGCTACCATCGATTCTGTAACCGTTTTCAGAGGAAATGGCTATACCTATACCTTACCTACAGTATGATCTCTGTTAAACCACCCACATTCAAACTAGTGTTTATTCTTAACCTCATTCTTAACCTTATGCGTCTTTCCAAGGTCCCTGATAAAAGAGATTATGTTACAATAGAGACTAACCTGGGACGGGAAAAGGTTAAATAGAATGAACGTGACAATATTATTAGGTCACAGGCAAGCTTTGGAAAAGCGAAGGCCCAGTGCTTTCTCCCTCCTGTGGTCATTGTCAGATTGACTAATACAAATGGAGAGGTGCTCACAAAGGGGCTGATCCCTCACTGATAGGGCCATGTGTTAGCCAGCCACCCAGAACATGTGATACTAAACAGCCTGACTGAGGGAGACAAAGGAGACTTAAGTCACCCTAAATTCCACTGCCATGATGGGTAGTCACCATTCAAAAAGACTGAGAATAACAACAATTTAGTATTTTTTTCTTAAATGTATATTTCTTTCAGGGTGTGTTTTGCTTGATAGACTGATTTTAGTTTGTTCGTCACTAAAGCTGACAGGATAAATGTAGCCTAAAGATCTTAATTTGGCTGAGATGGCTGAGATGGCGCTGCAGTGGATAGCTGCCGTCTTATGAGCTCCTGACTAATTCTGCTATTTTATGTGTTTTTTAATGCTGATCTTAAATTTCTTTGCCATAATTTCCTATGACTGAAAACAGCTTCTGGAAACAGAACAGCAGTTACTAACCTGCTCGAATTCAATAAGTCAGCAGCTCTGGATGTTATGTTTACCCCAGACCAGGCCCTGATCATCCAGGTCTTGAAAAGAGGAAGCGGAGGCGAAAGAGAGGTAAGCGAGGTGGCATCATAATTAAACTACCTCGGCGAGCATCTAGACTGCCATGCCCCCTGTTTTGTTGGCCAATGTACAATCACTAGAGACCAAACTGGAAGAGCTCCATTCAAGACTATCCTATGCTATGTTTCTCAGAGTTGTGTCTGAACAAGGACACATCCAGAGGCGGCGCTTCTCATGGCCAGTGATTTTAATGCAGGGAAACTGAAATCCGTCTTACCTAGTTTTTTACCAGCATGTCACCTGTGCAACTAGAGGCAACAAAACTCGAAATCACCTTTACTACACACACAGAAACGCACTAAAGGCCCTCCCTTTGGCAAATCTGACGATAAAGCTATCCTCCTGATTCCTGCTTACCAGCAAAAACTGTAACCGGAAGTACCAGTGGCACGCTCAATACGGAAGTTGTCCGATGAAGAGGATGCTAAGCTACAGGACTGTTTCGCACACACAAACTTTAATATGTTCCTGTCACGTTCTGACATGAGTTTATTTTTATGTCTTTGTGTTAGGCTGGTCAGGGCGTGAGTTGGGGTGGGTAGTCTATGTTCTTTTTTCTATGTTTCTATGTTATATATGTCTTGGCCTGGTATGGTTCTCAATCAGGGACAACTGTCAATCGTTGCCTCTGATTGAGAACCATACTTAGGTACCCTTTTCCCCCACCTGTTTTGTAGGAAGTTAACTTTGTCTTTGTTCAGGGCACATAGCCCAAAGCTTCACGGTTTGGTTTTTGTTCTTCGTTTTGTCGGCTTCATTTTTGAATAAAGAAAAAATTTACGCTTACCATGCTGCACCTTGGTCCAGTCCTTCACCCAGCCGTGACAGAACTTCCCACCACCAACGGACCAAGCAGCATGGTAAGGTGGACTCCTGAACATGGGAGGACGTTTTGGACGGCAAGGGAGTCTACACATGGGAGGAGATCCTGGCGGGAAGGATCACCTTCCATGGGAACAGGTGGAGGCAGCTAGGACAGCAGAGGCAGCCGGAGAAAGGAACCAGCGGTATGTGGGAACACGGCTGGCAAGGAAGCCCGAGAGGCAGCCCCAAAAACATTTTTGGGGAGGCACACGGGGAGTGTGGCAGAGTCAGGAAGCAGACTTGAGCCAACTCCCTGTGCTTACCATGACGAGCATGGGACTGGTCAGGCCCCATGCTATGGGATGATGCGCACGTTACCGAGGCTGAGTATTCACAGGACGGTATGCTCGGTGCCAGCGTCCCGCATTTGCCGGGGAGAAGCTGGCATCCAGCCAGAACGGGTGGGGCCTGCTCTGCGCTCGAGACTGCCACTGCACCTCCATGGCCCATTGTATCCTGTGCCTCCTCCCCGCACTCGCCCTGAGGTGCGTGTCCCCAGCCCGGTGCCACCAGTGCCGGCACCACGCACCAGGCCTACAGTGCGCCTCGGCAGGCCAGAGCCACCCGTCTGTCCTGAGCTGCCAGAGCCGCCCGTCTGTCTGAGCTGCCAGAGCCGCCCGTCTGTCCTGAGCTGCCAGAGCCGCCCGTCTGTCCTGAGCTGCCAGAGCCGCCCGTCTGTCCGGAGCTGCCAGAGCCGCCCGTCTGTCCTGAGCTGACAGAGCCGCCCGTCTGTCAGGAGCTGTAAGAGCCGTCAGTCAAGAGCTACCAGAGCCGCCCGTCAGTCAGGCGCTGCCAGAGCCGCCCGTCAGTCAGGAGCTGCCAGAGCCGCCTGTCAGTCAGGAGCTGCCAGAGCCGCCTGTCTGTCAGGAGCCGCCCTTCACTCCGGCGCTGCCGGAATTGTCCTTCGCTCCGGCACTGCCGGAGTCTCCCGCCTGTCCAGTGCTGCCGGAATCTCCCGTCCATTTGGGGCCCGCTGCAGGGGTCCCCAGTCCGAGGTCGGCAGTGAGGGTCGCCGCGCCGAGGGCGCCACTTAAGTGTGCCAAGACTATGGTGGAGTGGGGTCCTCGTCCTGCACCAGAGCCGCCACCGCGGACAGACGCCCACCCAGACCCTCCCCCATAGGTTTAGGTTTTGGGGGGAGGGGGGGGGGGGGGGGGGGGTACTGTCACGTTCTGACCTTAGTTTATTTTTATGTCTTTGTGTTAGGTTGGTGAGTTGGGGTGGGTAGTCTATGTTCTTTTGTTCTATGTTATATTTCTGTCTTGGCCTGGTATGGTTCTCAGTCAGGGACAGCTGTCTATTGTTGTCTCTGATTGAGAACCATACTTAGGTACCCTTTTCCCCCACCTGTTTTGTGGGAAGTTAACTTTGTCTTTGTTCAGGGCACATAGCCCAAAGCTTCACGGTTTGGTTTTTGTTCTTCGTTTTTTCGGCGTCATTTTTTGAATAAAGAAAAAATATACGCTTACCATGCTGCACCTTGGTCCAGTCCTTCAGCCAGCCGTGACAGTTCCGGGATTCATCCGATAACATTGAGGAATTTACCACATCAGTCACCGGCTTCATTAATAAGTGCATCGACGAATTCGTCCCCACAGTGACCATACGTACATATCCCAACCAAAAGCCATGGATTACAGGCAACATCCTCACTGAGCTAAAGGCTAGAGCTGCCACTTTCAAGGAGCGGGACACTAATCAGGACGCTTATAAGAAATCCTGCTACAATCACTGACGAGCCATCAAACAGGCAAATTGTCAATAAAAGACTAAGATCTAATTCCACTACGCCGGATCTGATGCTCATCGGATGTGGCAGGGCTTGCAAACTACCACAGATTACAAAAAGAAACCCAGCCATGAGCTGCCCAGTGACTTGAGCATACCAGATGAGCAAAATGCCTTCTATGCTCGCTTTGAGGTAAGCAACACTGAACCATGCATGAGAGCAACAGCAGTTCCAGATGACTCTCTGATCTCGCTCACCGTAGCCAATGTGTGTTAAACAGGTTAACAATCACCAAGGCTGCGGGACCAGACAGATTACCAGGACACGTACTCTGAGCATACACTGACCAGCTGGCAGGTGTCTTCACTGACATTTTCAACATCTCCCTGACCAGTTCTGTAATACCTACAGTACATGTTTCAAGCAGAACACCATAGTCCAGGTGCCCAAGAATGCCAAGGTAACCCGTAGCACTCACATATGTAGTCATGAAATGCTTTGAAAGGCTGGTCATAGCTCACGTCAACACCATCATCCCACTCCAATTCGCATACCGCCCCAACAGATCCGCAGATGACGCAATCTTTATTGCACTCCACACTGCCCTCTCCAACCTTAACAAGAGGAACATTTATGTGAGAATGCTGTTCATTGACTACAGCACAGCGTTCAACACCATAGTGCCCTCTAAGCTCATCACTAAGCTCAGGACCCTGGGACTGAATACTGACGGGCCACACCTCAGGTGTAGTGTAGGCAACAACACATCCGCCACGCTGATCCTTAACATGGGGGCCCATCAGGGGTGCTGATGGCATGACGTTGGTAGGCCTGATCATCAACAACGATGAGACCGCCTATAGAGAGGAGGTCAGAGGCCTGGCAGTGTGGTCAGCAAGACAAAGTAACTGATCGTGGAGTACAGGAAATGGAGGTCCAAGCACGCCCCCCCCCCCCCCCCCGCCCCCCCATCTACATCAGCAAGGATGTAGTGGAGTGGGTTTAGAGCTTCAAGTTCCTCGGTGTCCACATCACTAAGGAATTAACATGGTCCACACACACCAACACAGTCGTAAAGAAGGCATGTAAATGCCTCTTCCCCCACAGGAGGCTGAAAAGATTTGTCATCGGCCTTCAGATCCTCAAAAGGTTCTACAGTGCACCATTAAGAGAATCTTGACTGGCTGTATCACGGATTGGTATGGCAGCTGCTTGGCATCCGACCGCAAGGTGTTATAGAAGGTAGCGCGTACGGCCCAGTACATCACTGGGGCCGAGCTTCCTGCCATCCAGGACCTCTATACCAGGCAGTCAGAGGAAAGCCCTAAAAATTGTCAAAGACTCCAGCCACCCAAGTCAGACTGTTCTCTCTGCTACCGCACAGCAAGCGGTACCGAATCGCCAAGTATGGAACCATCAGGACCCTGAACAGTTTCTACCCCCAAGCCATGAGACTACTAAATAGTCAACCAAATAGCTACACAGACTACCCATATCTACATTGACCCTCTTTGCACTAACTCTTTAGACTCATCACATACAGTACGCTGCTGCTACTGTTTATTATCTATCCTGTTGCCTAGTCATTTTACACCTACCTATATGTACATACATATGTACATCGACTCGGTTCTGGTACCCTGTGTATATAGCTAAATTATCTTTACTCCTTATTTATTCTTTGTGTTACTATTTTTATAGATTTTTCTCTCGCATTGTTGGGAAGGGCCCTTAAGTAAACATTTCACTGTTAGTCTACACCTGTTGTTTACAAAGCATGTGACAAATAGCATTTTATTTGATTTAATTTTAGCCAGTTTGCTACAGCAGGAAAATAATCCTGCAGCAACAGGAAACGTGAATTATTGTGTGGATTAAAAGGAATGGACATTTTTGTAGTGGTTGATGCATGTTTCGTAAGGGAAAATCAAGCCTGAAATTTCAAATAGTAAATTACAAACTTCAGAACCCTTTTTAAACCTCAAATACACTGCAACAGGGTGATCAAATTAAGATCCTACATCTGTACAGGTATCTGTTGATTGTTTTTAATCAGCTTTACTTCAGGCAATGAAAGGCTTGGCCAATGACAGAGAGTGTGATTTTTTATTTTAACCTTTAACTAGTATCTGTTGTTTGTTTGTATTGGCTTTACTTCAGGCAATGAAAGGCTAGGCCGCTGACAGTGTGATATTTAACCTTTTAACCTTTCTTTAACTAGGCAAGTCAATTAAGAATAAATAATTTTTACAATGAGGGCCTAGGAACAGTTGGTTAACTGCCTTGTTCAGGGGCAGAACGACAGATTTTTACCTTGTCAGCTCGGGCATTCGATATAGCAACCTTTCGGTTACTGGCCCAATGCCATGCAGAACTCGGCAAGCCTCAAGGCATCCAGGAATGTGACATTGGTTAACACTAAACAGGTGCTAGCTGACTTTATTTCATTCCAATTCATCATATCATCTTTATAGAGCTTCTGCCTATGCGGTCTGACAAAATCAAAATGTTATTAGTTCCCAAAGTAAATAAGGAATACTTAGATAATGTATTTTCAGGTACAGATACCTCGCAAAGGAACTGCTCTCTATCCCTCTAGATCATGCATTCTTCTCTCTGTCTCCGTGCCCACAGAGACCGGGCAAGTAGGAGCGCAATAGATTATGGTCATTGTAGTTAATTACCACATTTTCTACGCTAAAACTATGTTGAATATAGGCCTGTTGGAAACTACAACCCCCTACTACATTGCACACTTTGGGCTTGATCTAATTAATCTCTAGAGAAACTGCGCATTCAGCTCAGAAATAAAACATAATGAAATGGAATTCAAATAATTGAACTGATGTTGGTCAATTAGTTTTTTTTTTTTAAATACGTTTTGGTTAATGCTCAGCTCTAGTCATTATATCAATATTTGCGAATTAAAGAGTTTCCAACACCATTTCTCACATAATTAATTGAACCGACGCAAAAAGATCCCACCATGTCAAACTAACAAATTATTGGTCGGCATTTATAAAATTGTATCCTGTTTCTATCACAGCTGTCATGATTTTTTTTATATGGTTTGACTTTACTTGCATAAAAACTGTGGATGGAAACGTAGTTATAAATCACACAATAATTTACTTACAGCAGCTTTTCATCTTCAAGTTAAAAAAATAAATAAATTGATTGCAGCATTTGTTAAGTAATACTGCTGTATTGTTAGTACTGCTGTCATTAAACCTGTATTGTTTCTGCACAGTAGCCCGTTGTTTCACTGTTACTCTGCCACTGTTGTTAATAAGCTATACATTCTTGTCTTTTGTATTGTCAACAGCAAAGGACCGCAGCGCAGATTGGAAAATCTAATGCAAAGCCTTCCGATGACAGGGAGGATGTAGAGGGAGGCAGCAAAAACACAAAACTACACAAAAACAACTGAATGGATGGGATATCAATGGAGATGCATAAAATCTGGAGATCTTTTTCAGAGCACATACTTGTGCGCGCGCACACACGCACACACACACACACACACACACACACACACACACACACACACATATATATACACACACACACACACACACACACACACATATATATATATATATATATATATATATATATATATATATATATACACACACACACACACACACACACACACACACACACACACACAGTTTGCAGACGAGACACAGGAATTGTTGGATGAAAACAAACTTCTCAACCGTGAAATTTTGAACTTTCTCGATTGAAAACCTGCATAATAAAATGGCATGCATTCTAGACTTCTTTTAAAGGTAGCAATGGCACTGGTAACTTGTTTTAAGATTGTTCATAGTTTTTTTTTTCAGAGCGAGGACACTACTTTCTACAGTAAATGTGTGTTATTTCTAAATAAATCCCTTTGCACTGGTAAGGTCATGATATTCTGGTATATAAGTACTCCCATTATCAAAAACTGCTGTAACACCAAACTTACAAATATGGTTTGTCAGTCATTGTAGCAAGGTTAATTTACTCTCTCCTCCATATTTTGAACTATATCGGCTCTCAAGTTGGCTGGCCAACTTCTTTCAACATGTAATATTTCAGAGCTCTTTCTGCCTTTAACATGCTAGAGGTGAAGAGCCAAAGACTCACAATGAGTCGTCTCCCTGAGAATGTGCCATGCACTGAGTAGTTACTCCTAGCTACATTTACTTGTGTTATTTGACCTTTCTGTGTTCTTTCAATAAACTGTGATTTTCAGTAAATGTGTGAAGATTAAATGGATATTTGTGGAGAAAATGAATCGACTGGTCTATTTTTAACCTATAGAAGGAAGAAGAACTATTTACAAAATGTAGACCGTATGTAGACCGTAAGTAAAAATGTATCACACCCTTGTGAGTACAATGTAATTGCAGCGCAGGTAGCCTGAAGTGTAAGGGGAGAATCAAGCAATATATTTCAGTTTGCTAGCCAATCTATTGTGTACAAATTACATGTGTTAATTACATAAAATTCAACTAGCCATCACAGTAGTTACTATATCATGTTTTTTAGGCCAATGGTATTTATAATGTTATGGCATAAGGTCAATGAAATGTAAAATAGGACCTGAAGAAAATACTGCAACTGATATTTTTTTTGTGTTTTGTGTGAGGTTCATACAAACAAAAAACCTTAGCCATTAAAGCAAATACTTACTCTTTTGTTGCTGAACATCAAATAAATGCCATTTATTCAAGTTTTGTTCATTCCAACATTGACAATTGCATACTAATTCAATATGGAAGAAATCTCAAAGGAGGATAGAAAATAATTCTTCCAGACTTTATAAACGAGCAGAGTTAAAAAGAAAAGTCAAGTATTTAATCAGTCTTGGGGTGATTTTTTTTAATTTTTTTAGCAAGGCTATGTTTGGCTGGTTAATATAACCGGAACGTAATGATTCATAAAATTATTGCTTATAATATGCTAATACCGCTACCATTATAGGGCTACCATCATCGCCTTTTTTAGCATATCCATGACCAATGGCATTAGCAACAACATGCGCCAGATACCCTATTTTACTTTCTCAAATTAATACAAACAAGACAGCAAGGAATCTAGAGCTGTTAATCATTAGGGACCCATTTACATATACTTTTGGGGGGCTAATTTTAAAACAAAGTGAACAAATTGTGGGGAGTCTCTTGTTGACATGATACAACAGCAGTCACAGTCTGTTATGAATGTATGTGTGTCACTTTAAAAGAAGGAGAATGATACACAACAGATGTGTTACGAATGTCAAAAGGTGTGTAATTTTAAATGATAGCAAAGCTTAGCTTTTTTCATATTACACACCTTTATAAAGCAAACTATATATTTCAATATCGGTGTCATGAACCACTGTGTAATTTAGGGGTGGGTCCCGAAGACATTTTAAATCGGCTTACTGCTGATGAGGACTGTCAATTGACGATGATGAGGACTGTCAAAGGTAATAAAGAAAATATATGAATCATTCAAATGGCAATGACATTAACAATTATGATACATAAGTACAGTGCCTTGCGAAAGTATTCGGCCCCCTTGAACTTTGCGACCTTTTGCCACATTTCAGGCATCTAACATAAAGATATAAAACTGTATTTTTTTGTGAAGAATCAACAACAAGTGGGACACAATCATGAAGTGGAACGACATTTATTGGATATTTCAAACTTTTTTAACAAATCAAAAACTGAAGAATTGGGCGTGCAAAATTATTCAGCCCCCTTAAGTTAATACTTTGTAGCGCCACCTTTTGCTGCGATTACAGCTGTAAGTCGCTTGGGGTATGTCTCTATCAGTTTTGCACATCGAGAGACTGAAATGTTTTCCCATTCCTCCTTGCAAAACAGCTCGAGCTCAGTGAGGTTGGATGGAGAGCATTTGTGAACAGCAGTTTTCAGTTCTTTCCACAGATTCTCGATTGGATTCAGGTCTGGACTTTGACTTGGCCATTCTAACACCTGGATATGTTTATTTTTGAACCATTCCATTGTAGATTTTGCTTTATGTTTTGGATCATTGTCTTGTTGGAAGACAAATCTCCGTCCCAGTCTCAGGTCTTTTGCAGTCTCCATCAGGTTTTCTTCCAGAATGGTCCTGTATTTGGCCCCATCCATCTTCCCATCAATTTTAACCATCTTCCCTGTCCCTGCTGAATTAAAGCAGGCCCAAACCATGATGCTGCCACCACCATGTTTGACAGTGGGGATGGTGTGTTCTGGGTGATGAGCTGTGTTGCTTTTACGCCAAACATAACGTTTTGCATTTTTGCCAAAAAGTTCAATTTTGGTTTCATCTGACCAGAGCACCTTCTTCCACATGTTTGGTGTGTCTCCCAGGTGGCTTGTGGCAAACTTTAAACAACACTTTTTATGGATATCTTTAAGAAATGGCTTTCTTCTTGCCACTCTTCCATAAAGGCCAGATTTGTGCAATATACGACTGATTGTTGTCCTATGGACAGAGTCTCCCACCTCAGCTGTAGATCTCTGCAGTTCATCCAGAGTGATCATGGGCCTCTTGGCTGCATCTCTGATCAGTCTTCTCCTTGTATGAGCTGAAAGTTTAGAGGGACGGCCAGCTCTTGGTAGATTTGCAGTGGTCTGATACTCCTTCCATTTCAATATTATCGCTTGCACAGTGCTCCTTGGGATGTTTAAAGCTTGGGAAATCTTTTTGTATCCAAATCCGGCTTTAAACTTCTTCACAACAGTATCTCGGACCTGCCTGGTGTGTTCCTTGTTCTTCATGATGCTCTCTGCGCTTTTTACGGACCTCTGAGTCTATCACAGTGCAGGTGCATTTATACGGAGACTTGATTACACACAGGTGGATTGTATTTATCATCATTAGTCATTTAGGTCAACATTGGATCATTCAGAGATCCTCACTGAACTTCTGGAGAGAGTTTGCTGCACTGAAAGTATAGGGGCTGAATAATTTTGCACGCCCAATTTTTCAGTTTTTGATTTGTTAAAAAAGTTTGAAATATCCAATAAATGTCGTTCCACTTCATGATTGTGTCCCACTTGTTGTTGATTCTTCACAAAAAAATACACTTTTATATCTTTATGTTTGATGCCTGAAATGTGGCAAAAGGTCGCAAAGTTCAAGGGGGCCGAATACTTTCGCAAGGCACTGTATGTATGTGTTACAGGCTTTGCTTTTTTTTCTTGATTTTGAGGTTGGTTCTGTTTGGGTGTGGCGCGCGCACTAATTAGAATTATCCTCTTTGGTCAGGATATGGTTCACCTGTCATCTCGTTAGTCAGGTGTTTCATATGTGCTGGCCCAGCTGATATTTAAGACCTGCTGGGCCAGTGCATATATTGGCAAAAGATGTTGGGAGAGCAATCACTTCACGTTGGATCTTCCACTTTAGGTTATTGAACAAAGCCTTTGCTTCTGTGTTTTCTCCTGCTTGGGTTTGTTTCACGTTTATTTTTACTCCCTAACCCAGGGTTTCCCAAACTCGGTATTGCCCTAGCACTACACAGCTGATTCAAATAATCAAAGCTTGATGATGAGTTATTTGAATCAGCTGTGTAGTGCTAGTGCAGAAAAACTAAACGTGCACCCAGGGAGGGCCCCAAGACACCCAGGGAGGGCCCCCTGCCCTAACCTGTGGATCTTTTAAGACCCAACTGGAGTTGCTTTGCCAGCACTCAGTAGACCCCCCCCCCCCCCCCCCCCACGAATACCTTTCGGAACCCATTTGTTTCGGAACCCCCTGTTTCATTTTGGTTATCAGTAACTTATTGGTTAGTTCGTAATAGTATGTATGTAAGTAAGTATATAGTTAGTTAGTTGTAAGTAATTGTGGTACTGGACACAGTAGGCCTACTGTATGACATGGATATCTTTTTTTATATTTGTTTTTTTAATCCCTTCCCTGTGACATTTGGTACAGTCAGCAGGATCTGAGGGTGTCCGAGGAGGAAAATATGGGATGACAGGTGTCATGTGTCTTTTTGGCCCTCTAATCCTTCTTTGTGGCAAGTTATAGCATATCCTACTAGTCTAGTGGAGAGCTTTCCAACAAAGCAACAAGGTCCTTTCCCAATGATTTGATTGGACAATGATGGATTCCATGAGTGCTTAGGGCAAAGGCAGTGCCGGTGTAACTATGTAGCTTCTAAGGAAACAATAGTTGCAACCCATACGTCATGCAATGAGATGCTAAACAAAAGTAGCACATTCAGATTTTACTTTTGGGTCGTCCAATACCTATGCACTAACGTGGTAGTTACATAAGATTGTTACATACTGTACCATAGTACATGTTGTTCCTGTTTCCAGCATCCACAATAAGAGTGATTTTCAAAAAAGCTCACCATTGAGATTGAACATTGAGTGATCTAAAATGCCCCGTTCTGGTTCTAACATATTTTGTCCTGATTTTGTCCACATTCTGATTGTGACCACATTTTCAGACAGGTGTAGACAATTAAAAGACCCTTTGTGGTCTGATTGTGATCAGGTCTTGACCACCCCCCGGAGGAAGTCAGGCACGCATTGTGTCTTTTACAAGTGTAGACGGATCTGGACAGTGAAACCTTTTAAAATCATCTTTATCCCACCTGCTTAAATCTTTGACAGGTGGCACCATTGCCTTATGGCATCAATATGTGTCTTCAAATTAATAAATAATATTATTTTGAAAGAACAGATGTCAAATAATTTGCATACAGGGAGGGAACAGGAAATGTGGTCACAATACAGACCCAGTGGACGGATATGAGCCACGTGTCGACATATTTCTTAAACTGTGGGTACAATCAGAATGAGGGCAAGATCAGGACAAAGGACATATAAACAAGGCTTTGCATTTTAGAAGGTTGCTTAGACACAATTGTAAAACAAATAAAACGCTTTTCATGCATAGGATATAATAAATGAAATGCAATGCAAATGTTCATACAAAGTGTAATTAAACAAACTGCAAACAGGTATGACTGTTGTGTGCGCTATGTGCTAATTACACCATAACTACTTTTGTAATTAAATACATTTGTATTAAGGAGGCTTTACGGTGCCACTTCAAGATAAGAGTCCCCACAATGTGTGGCAGTATTGAGGGCACTTCTAGCTGACAGACAGCCAACTGTAAAAATGACAAACACTGTTAAAGAATCTATCGACCAATTGCGAAGTTTTCAAGAGCCTTACACAATATAAAATTGAAGGGATGCCCGCATTAGATATTGAAGGCCAGAGGCATTATCCATGTGAATAGCATTTGGTACACTAGACACACAACCTAATTAAACACTCACATTAATTACACAGCTTCCCCCAGCTTCTTTTTTTTGTACTTCAGCTGACAGTGATACTCAAACTAGGCATGCATAAGCAATTGCAAAATCTTTAAACAGAGTGTGCAGGAGAGTGTGTTGAGATTGCCCACTTCATCCACTATTTATCCACGTTTTTTTAAGCTAAGCTTAATGCACTGAGAGGGCAAGTGATTCAATTGGGGGATAGTTAGGTGGGTGTACCATACAATCACTATCA
The DNA here is from genome assembly GCF_057628025.1 of Oncorhynchus mykiss. NCBI lineage: Eukaryota > Metazoa > Chordata > Actinopteri > Salmoniformes > Salmonidae > Oncorhynchus > Oncorhynchus mykiss. Next base: position 56,576,087 of record NC_143027.1, on the reverse strand, counting down.
ACTCCCACTTGTTCACATTAACAGCAGTTCAAATTGTATGTGTGTGGATTGGTGTTGTCCATTGCCCTAGGCATGGCAAAACAAAGGCTGTGAAAGGTACTGAAGCATGTAGAACTTTTCCCTTCAATTTGTCCATTTGTATTTTTTTCTCTCCATGTGTTTTGCTAGAGAGGAATAGTTATTGTACTTTGAGAATCATACTGTAGTTTAGTCCAAAACATTTGACAGGTTTACAAAGACTACAGTTCACCCATTCGCACGTTTTTATTACATTTAAACAGCAACAAAAACTAAATGAAAATGAACTCGTCAGTATCCTCGCAGGGATTTAAATGGCGGCGTTGTGTTTGTACCCTTTTATACAATGGGTAAGTCTAATCCTGAATGCTGATTGGTTAAAACCGCATTCCAGCTAGTGTATATTCCACAGTTACCATCGGCTAAATCTATGACATTAAAATGCCTATTTACTCTGCTCCATCTGACTGCGCAATCCACTGTCTTATCAGCCAAGCCAGGCATTTATAAACTTGATCTCCGCTATAAAAAGCATCTAGACATTATCTCACATTTCTTTTAGACTGACATTTAGTTTTTTGTATAAACCTTGCGGTCTGTTTCTCTAACATTTGCAACGTTGTTTCAAATTCGATCTCCAGCTGTGCCATAGCAATGAACGTGTCGGGAGTCGGGGCGAGACAGACAGCGTTTCTCAGCCAGTCTAAATCATAAATCAGCTGGCATCATTTTATAGATGGCAATGTTTAAAATAGACCTAGCTTGTGCATCGCTATGACTGGCTACCACCAGAGACAAAGAGGCAAGCAAGAGGATTATCTCCACCCAAAATCGGTCCCCACGAGATAAGCAGATCATTTTGCATGGAGGTCTATGAGAGTGTGTCAAATTACATGAGGTTTATTTGACCAAATAAAGTAATGTCTAGGTTGTTACAAATGTACTGATATATGTGGATGCACGTGGCATTCGGTAACTTTGAGAAAAACGACTTAGTTGTGCCTGTGGTTCACACGCATATCTGCCCTCTCGTTGGTTAGAATAGTCCCACCTGATCTCGTCTCCTCCTTCCTGGGCTTCAATCTCTGAGGACATGTATTGTCAATATATCTTGTCAATATAATAGATAATCTTTGCTATCGCTAGCAAACAACAGGGAAGAAATCCGATCTAGAGACAGTAGAGAAACCGAGACACCCCTTAATTTCTTTCTGGTCAGGGTGGGGCCACTCTGGTCTGCTTACTGGCCGCGGAGGGGGTGCCCCAGAGCGAAACATCTCACTGGCATGTTTCGCTCTGGGGCACACCCTCTGCGGGACAGGAGCCATAAGCAAACACTGGTCCCCTGCTCAGACGTTACATGCATCAACCAATGGTTGCGTGCCATGTCATCGACCGTGTCATCAACTGACAGATTGCTAAAACATATGATGTGGTTAGCTGATACTTAAAATACTTATCTAGGCGTTGTAAGATCTGTCAGGCGCCAACAAAGTCTGAGCAGAGGAATGCTCCCCAAGTCACATGGGTGCGTTCCACAGATAAGGTAAGGCCACGCAACAACCAATGGTTGCGTGCCTCGTCATCGTCTGTGTCATAGACTGACAAAATGTTATAACATATGTGGTTAGCTGATACTGAAACTACTTATCCAGGCATTGTAAGATCTGTAAGGCGTCAGCAACACCCAAGCTCTGGAACACGGCCTGAGATTGATTTATAATTTAAACCTAACCAAACCTATGACCACGCCTCCAACTCAATCATCAAGTTTGCGGACGACACAACAGTGGTAGGCTTGATTACCAACAACGACGAGACGGCCTACAGGAAGGAGGTGAGAGCCCTCGGAGTGTGGTGTCAGGAAAATAACCTCACACTCAACGTCAACAAAACTAAGGAGATGATTGTGGACTTCAGGAAACAGCAGAGGGAACACCCCCCTATCCACATCGATGGAACAGTAGTGGAGAGGGTAGTAAGTTTTAAGTTCCTCGGCGTACACATCACAGACAAACTGAATTGGTCCACCAATACAGACAGCATCGTGAAGAAGGCCCAGCAGCGCCTCTTCTACCTCAAGAGGCTGAAGAAATGTGGCTTGTCACCAAAAGCACTCACAAACTTCTACAGATGCACAATCGAGAGCATCCTGTCGGGCTGTATCACCGCCTGGTACGGCAACTGCTCCGCCCACAACCGTAAGGCTCTCCAGAGGGTAGTGAGGTCTGCACAACGCATCACCGGGGACAAACTACCTGCCCTCCAGGACACCTACACCACCCAATGTCACAGGAAGGCCATAAAGATCATCAAGGACAACAACCACCTGAGCCACTGCCTGTTCACCCCACTATCATCCAGAAGGCGAGGTCAGTACAGGTGCATCAAAGCTGGGACCGAGAGACTGAAAAACAGCTTCTATCTCAAGGCCATCAGACTGTTAAACAGCCACCACTAACATTGAGTGGCTGCTGCCAACACACTGACTCAACTCCAGCCACTTTAATAATGAGAATTGATGTGAAATGATGTAAAATATATCACTAGCCACTTTAAACAATGCTACCTAATATAATGTTTACATACCCTACATTATTCATCTCATATGTATACGTATATACTGTACTCTATATCATCTACTGCATCTTTATGTAATACATGTATCACTAGCCACTTTAACTATGCCACTTTGTTTACATACTCATCTCATATGTATATACTGCACTCAATACCATCTACTGTATCTTGCCTATGCCGCTCTGTACCATCACTCATTCATATATCTTTATGTACATATTCTTTATCCCCTTACACTTGTGTCTATAAGGTAGTAGTTTTGGAATTGTTAGCTAGATTACTTGTTGGTTATTACTGCTTTGTCGGAACTAGAAGCACAAGCATTTCGCTACACTCACATTAACATCTGCTAACCATGTGTATGTGACAAATAAAATTTGATTGGATTTGATCACCTTATTACTTTTCCCCAGTGGCATGAAGTGACATCCCAAAAAAACACAAACTATAAGCCTACAACACATAAACGGCTCCTATTCTCCCACGCATACACTACCTTCTGTCCCACAGGAGGTTGGTGGCACCTTAATTGGGGAGGACAAGCTTGCAGTAATGGCTGGAGCGGAATAGTATCAAACATATGGAGATGCCATTTCATTCGCTCTGTTCCAGCAATTATTATGAGCTGTCATTCCCTCAGCAGCCTCCACTGTTCTGTTCCTAACATTAAAACTGAAACTATATCATATAAAAATTCTATGGATTAATTTTATGAAACTGAAAGAACATAAAAACGAGTAAATCAAATCTGAAAACTAACTGAATCTAAACTGAATATCAAATAAAATCACAAAACTATAATAACCTTGGTCCATACTCACATAGCATCCTCTGTAGGTTGTTTAGGTGATCTTCGTCATCTGTTCCTGTAACTATTGTGTTTTCGAGGTAGTACTGGGTACCTGGTATCCCCCGAAGCACTTGGCCCATTGCTCTTTGTCAGATGGCTGGAACCGAGGCTATCCCGAAAACAAGATGGTTGTACTAGAATAAGCCTTTGTGTGTTGATTGTCAAAAACTACTTTGACGATTCCTCTATTTCCATTTGTAAGTAAGCTTGCACTAGGTCTATCTTCGTGAAGCGTCCCGCTCCTGATAGGGAAGCAAATATGTCCTCAAAGCGAGACAGTGGATACTGAACAGTGTGGAGTACAGGGTTGACTGTCACTTTAAAGTCCCCATAGATGCGTACGTTTCCAGCTTTCCCTTTCTTTAAAACAGTAACAATGGACGTCGCCCACTCACTCCAGTCCACCTTGGACAGAATCCCAGAATCACTTTAGGTCGGATTGTATATGGCACAGGACGGGCCTTGTGAAATTTTGGAGTAGCCTTTTAATCTATCTCAATCCTGGCCTTCATTCCTTTCTGTTTTCTAATTCCCTTTTCTAAAACTTCCCGGGAATTTGTGAGCAGTTGGATAGTCTCTTAGCAGCGGCCCTGCTGCTGCTGCCTAGTGATGACACATTCAGTGCAGTGCTTTGATAGTGTTCCAGTCCTGTTGAATTTTTCATTCATGGCCATTCACATCCAAGCTGTTCTGGTCCTCCATTTTGTAGTACATACATGTCTAGCTGCTGTGTTTTGCCTTTGTAAAATTAAAATGTATTTTGCCCAAATGAAAAACCTTTTCCACAGTGTGTGTTTTGAGCATCACTGTTCTCTTCCGTAATGGTATTTATGCAAAGAGTCTGTTGTAATCTGTTGCTGACATTACTGATAATGCTGACCCGGTGTCTAACTCCATTTTCAAGTTGATTCATGTCAGCTCTCTGGACTAATCCATATTATTCCGCGGTCTGTTTCTGTAATGCTATGCTATGCAGTTCAAGGCATGACCGAGCATATTTCTATGAGTTTGTGATGTTTCCAGTTATGTCTGACTCTCAGTCACTTTGTGTACATTTGTAGTTTTGCGTTTCTCTCTATGCGATTTCTGTTTGCTATGTGTGTGCTGTTTGTCTGCTTCACGCAATCTCTCTTGCTTGTGGCATTTGATACAGTCTTTTTCTTTAAACCAGTGGTCACCAACCAAGATCACTTTTAGTCAAAAGGCAGGCAGAGAACTCAGATTTTGTATTAAACGTGACTTTAAAAAAAATGTAAGCCTATGCAACATTAACCTATTAAACCAGTTTTGTAACAATGAGGTTTGTGCGGTAGGCTATAGTTCAATACATACATTATCACTGCATATTGGTTATTCTTGAATTGCCCTGCCACAGTTGTTCTTCTCAGACCAGTTTAAAATGATGGCTTATAAGTGTTGAATAAAGTGTTGTCAGTGCTGAATAAAATCTTAAACATGAACTAATTAATAAAAACAGCAGCTCCTTGCTGTAGTCTATTCGTCTCTATTCATATTTTTAGTCACACAGTAGTCCACTATTAACTTTGCTGTGGGCTCGTGGAAGCTGCAGACATGGTGCAATAAGCTATCTGATTGGTCAGCGGTAGGCCAATAGATGCACTTGATTTGCTCTCCGGGCCCACCAGGTAGGCGGAGTTTGTACATTCAGACACATGAAATGGTTAAAAATGGGGGAACTTCGACTACCCAGGGCACAGGGCAGCTAAATCGAGTGCATCTACTGCTAACAGCTCCAAAAAAACGCTTTTTACAGGAATGTTTGGCGATCAACTAGGAAAGCCTTGGAGTTCAACCAGTCGAGTGCGATCTACCGGTTGTTGACCACTGCTTTAAGCCAACAGCGAAAACATTGGCACAGCGAAAACATGTTTCTCTCTTTACATTTTAAATTACATTTTATTTTTTGCACATTCAATCACTTTCTTTGCAATTCAGATGCATCGTTTGCTGCACTCGCCATTGAAATTGTAATGATCAGTGCACGTTCTATGTCCTTTTCTGTTAGCAACCTCTTTTGTGTGCTTTCTCTATGCATGCCACCAGTGGCGATTTTAGCATGTAAATCTTGGTGGGGTAAAAAATAATGAAACTGGGATGCATGCCAGCAAAGCCACTACACAACACTAAACAATACATTAATTGCTCTATAATGGTGACAAACAGTACCCACAAACTGTTAGGGCCTACATAAAGCTGTCCCAACAGTAGTCCCAAAATCTTACCACTGCTACACCTGGCTATCAGCAGAGCCTTGTTTGGCAGCGAAACAGTTCATTCAGCCTCATTTACTGCCTTTAAAAAAAACATAACTGTTATGACTGACTTGCTTAAACAAATGTGTTTTTTAATGACAATTGAGATGTACAAACTATGACATAAGAGGACAACAAGCGGATAAGAGGCCATCCGTAATTTCGATTAAGATATTAATGAGCGAGCTAGTACGGACGTAGTCAATATAACTATTTGTTTAGCACTTTTGAAATGTACAGCGACAGAATTCAGAACATGGGCCGTTCTTACAGTGTTCTCCCTGTACACCAAGTCAGAACCGTACGATAAATAAAGGGGGCATATAAGCAGACAATGAAAGCGCTTACAATATTTGATGATTACATTTCTCTAAAACAGGTTATAGGCTACATGTGCACCACCAAGTCAGAACAGTAGGCGAAATTAAGAGGGGTAAATAGACCACATTATTAGGTTGATGCACATGGGCTACTAACATCTTACTACACAACATACACTTAGTATTACTTTCTTAGCTACAGTATACATATCTCCCTGGTATATTACATAATTTATGCAGCAGCATACAATACATTTTTGGACTCACCTTGTTGTGCTGTGCTCACTTGAACAGGAAGGTTCAAGTGTCAGTATTTCCTGGGCTAATTTTGTCATCAAAGTCTGGCATTCTCTGGATTTATGGTGCCTTCAAAACAACTTGGATCTCAGAAAAAAACAAGGTTGAATCATGACGTCATTGAACTTCAGGTCGTTATCCAATTCTGAGTTGGATAACCGCTCAAAGCACATTTTCCCAGTCGGAGCACGTTTATTCCCGACTTCCCAGTTGTCTTGAACATACTGAAGTCAAGTTTTCAAAGTTCAGAGTTATTTTCTGCTGGCTTGCCCCACCACCACAGAAAGCACTGAGCTAGGCTGAAATACCTGCATTTTGGAGCTGCTTTACTCAAGAAAACAAAAAAGAGACCATTTTTGTATGTGGCTTTATTAACTCAAAGATATATATATATATTTTTTTTTACATTGTTCGCAAACTGATATGTGACACGTATTAATGCCAAAACAACATGCAAATCAGACAAGCCCCCCCACCCACAAAAACCGTTGGTTTTTTTGCTAATATTGTGAGGCTCAAAACAGGGGGATCTGCCCCACCTGCCCTGAATGACGGGTAGCCGCTGCATGCCACATACAAGCGTGTCTCTCGATGCATCTGACAGGCCTGCGCCAAATTGGCAATATTCTGATAATTTCCTCAGCTCTGCAATGCATTCTGATATGGTCTCATTTTTTGACTGGCTCCATTTATGGAAGAAGAATCTCTCTGCTACTGTATTACAAAAGGTTTTGGGCTTAACTGGTTTTGTAATGTGTCAACAATGTCTTTCGGCTGGCTTTTCTGGTGTTAACAAGCTGCGTAGCAGGCAGTATGTCTTTGCAAAATTAACGTTAAAGCACAACGGAAACTTTCTTCCCATCATCCACATCGTTAACGTCACATTAAGTTCCACTCTTTCAATGTAGGTTACCCAATAGTTCCAATATATCCCAACATTTGTATTAATGTAAGTGTTTTCACATTCCTTAGCTAACTTTCATGCAAAGTCATTCTGTGCCTTTTCAATTCACTCACGCATCCCTCTAACTAACATAGATGGCGCATTCTGCACGCATCCTTTCACTCCTCTCGATTTTTCTGTCCTCTCCTCCAAATTTTGCTGTAATCTCAGACTGGGGTGGCACAACGGTAAAACGCAGGTTCAATCTCGTCGCCAATTTGTCGTGTTTGTAGCCATATAAACACAACTAAATAAAACAAGACTGAGTCAGAGCTGTATTATAATGTAGGCATGTAATTCTTGCTTCAATGACACACAAATAGATCAATATGCGCACTATAATAGACGCAACCTGAGGGGGTCTACAAACACTATATGTAAAGTATACTGAACAAAAATATAAACGCAACATGTAAAGTGTTGGTCCCATGTTTCATGAGCTGAAGTAAAAGAGCCCAGGCATTTTCCATACACACAAAAAGCTATTTCTCAAATTTGTTTGCATCCCTGTTAGTGACCATTTCTCCTTTGCCAAGATAATCCAACCACCTGACTGGTGTGGCATATAAAGAAGATGATTAAACGGCATGATCATTACACAGGTGCACCTTGTGCTGGGAACAAGAAAAGGACACTCTAAAATGTACAGTTTTGTCGCACAACACAATGCCACAGATGTCTCAAGTTTTGAGGGAGCGTGCAATTGGCATGCTGACTGCAGGAATGTCCATCAGAGCTGTTGCCAAATAATTAAATGTTAATGTATCTACCATAAGCAGTACGTCCAACCGGCCTCACAACCGCATACCACGTGTAACCACGCCAGCCCAAGACCTCCACATCCAACTTCTTCACCTGCTGGATTGTCTGATTTCTTCTGATTTCTTCATATGAACAGTAACTTAGTAAAATTAATGAAATTGTTGCATGATGCATTTATAATTTTTTCAGTATACTAAGTATGGTTTTTCCCCCCTAATTTTTACCTCCACACACCTGCATACACAGAAATCCCAACCGTTTATAGCTATGTATGTAACCACACGGACTTGGATGAAATACCTCATCCAAGTCCGTTTGGTTCCTCCTTCTGAAAATAGGAAAGAAAATTAGTGGGTGGCAAAGAAAAAAAAGAAATGTTTTGTCATTCCAGTGGTTTATGGTCTGATATACCATGGCTGTCAGCAAATCAGCATTCAGAGCTCTGAATGCTGATTTACCTACAGCCATGGTAAGTCAGACCGTATAGCACTGGTATGATAAAAAAATATATACAAATTCAGGGCTCATAACACCCAGTTTATAATTACAGTTATAAACCAAATCCCCTACTTTAATTTAGAAATATAATTACAACTTTGTCAATATGATGACATTATTCTCAAAATTGTGACTATTCTCTAAATGAAATGTCTACTTTTTTCTCGAAATATTTTGAAGTTTAATTTGGACTTTTTTTTCTCAAAATGTCCTGTTTATTCTCAAAGTATTTCGAGTTTTGAAGTACTATCCATCACCATTTTGATTTTCTCTTCACTTGGCCCTGATACTCTTCTGTAGCGAAATGACTCAAATGTAAATGTATAAAAAGAGTTGACAGTGAAAACATTGGCTCCCTGTCTGCTGGTAATTATTTTTAACAGTCCCACTTCCACTGGTATTTAATAATTGTTTCCCCACACTACATGAAAATGAGTCTATTTCACTGTGTGGGTGATAAAGAAAATAGTAGTACTGAATGTTACCAAAAGCATTGAGCTGCATTTCATATTCCTTATAGAGCAAGAAACGTAGTTTGTCTAAAAACAAAAGCAATAGACACTTTAGTAAGCAGTTTTCCTTTTTCCGCAAAAGTATTGCTGTGTGGCACGTCTAACTCACAAGTAGCCTACAATGTAACTGAAGAAACATTTCATAACAAGATACAAGTTTCCTGTTAATATTTCATTATTGTGTCCCAATGTGATAATCAGTGAAACTGACATGTTTTATTAATCTGTAGCCCACATGCTGTGTGCCTTCTGTGAACCTTCCTCTCCATTCCACTGCATACAAGTTACTTTCCAGATCGCAAAACACCGATTTGTTACAAAAAAATTGCTTAGGAGACAAAATAACGTTTTTTTTTTTTTTTTTTTACTCTAGAATGCTAATAGATTGCCTTATTTTCATTGTAGTCTCAGCAGTTTACACACTTACAATGTTAAGTATGCTCCTGCATTGCAATCTATCACTTACTAGGCTATTACTATTGGACAGTATTCAGCAACTGTAGAATAGTAATTATTATTTTTCTCTGGTATTCAAGTCAAATGAGGAGGAACACAGGAATTGCAGCTGGCCTTCCTCTCTACTGTACATTCATATTTTTCGATATTAGTCTGTGTATGTGCACATTATGACTAGCGACAGCAGAAATGTCACTCCAGGAACAAGACAGGCCTTTTTAGAATAGCACATTAAAGATGCGGGGAGACATCAATAAGCTCCCTCAGAGAAGGGGTTTCTCTTCATCGTCTCACGAGAAATAAGACTTTGTGACAGTGTTTTCCACTGCTTATGCAGAGAGGGAATATATTTCAGATCTCTTTGAGACAGATTTTGTCATCCTGTAGCTGAATTCAGCATACATTTGGCAATGCTGAATAAACATTTCTTGGGACTTGCACCTGAAAAGCTTGTTCAAACCTTGTTTTGAAAAGTCACATCCTCAACATTTTCTTTTAAATGTTGCATCCTCAGTATTTAACCTTGCCGAAGCGTCATGTTTCAGAACAAAAATACTCTGAGTGAAGTACAGTACACTTGAACAGACTGGATGGACACCAAAAAGACACCAAAACTACATTTTTACAGCTTATTCACAAAACTTTTAGGAAATGTATCCAAGCCCAATCTTATACAATCAGAACATACTGTATTGTCTTCCAACTTCTGGACAAACCTTCAATTGCATTCACTAACTGCAATCTTACCCATAGCATGTTGACTGGAGTACATCTGTGACATCACCCTCCCTGAGATCCGAAAGCCAACTGTAGCACACAGAATGACAGATATGTCTCTTGCTCTGTTGGCTAAGATATTTGGCTTGAAATTTGATTATGTGAAGTGCAGAAGGTTCTGAGGTCAAGCCCCCCTCGGGGAAGAACCGAATTGTATTTGGTTACATTACGTTCATGTGTAATGAGTGTATTCAGAACACTTGGCCATTACCTCAGCTCACGTTCTGATCATGCTGTACACATCATGCAAAATGACGCATGTCACAAACCCCATGACAAACCAACACAAAAATGCCTGTACCACAGACAGAGAGCATGATCCATCAGGAGAAAGTAAACTAGGCTCTCAGACAGTGTCACGACTTCTGCCGAAGTCGTTGCCTCTCCTTGTTCGGGCGGTGCTCAGCGTTCGACGTCACCGGTCTTCTAGCCATCATTGATCCATTTTTCATTTTCCATTGGTTTTGTCTTGTCTTCCCACACACCCGTTTTCAATCCCATTCATTACCTGTTGTGTATTTAACCCTCTGTTCCCCCTCATGTCTTTGTCAGAGATTGTTTATTGTCAGTGTAGTGTTTTTTTGTATAGGTGCGCGACGGGTCTTCGTACCCATGTTTGTTTATATTCATTTTTCTTATTAGTGTTATGGAGCATGTTACTTGGACATTTATTAAAAGACTCCATTTTGCACTCCGTTTGACTCTCCTGCGCCTGACTTCCCTGCCACCTATACACATATCTCTGACAGACAGAATCAAAGCATCAGTCCCCCTGTGCTGCACAAATGTCCGTCGTGACTCAAAGAATCAATGTTTACAGTGAAAAACAAATAGAAACCTGACTGCATATTCATTTCAACATTCTCCCTGTGTGGGAAGAATATTATTAGTGACTTCCGTTCCAGGTCTGTAATTTGGTCATACGTTGATCAAATATGAACAGATATCAAACAATCACCGACAATGTAAGAAAGCATTTGTACTTTCAGTGTTTACAGATCTTCAGCATTTCCATAATTTGACATGGCTTGAATTTCTCATGACTATAGGGCATTTCAACCACTTTACACTAATTAAGAGTTATGGTTATGTAAGTCCGCCGTTAAAGGCTTGTCATATCGTGTTAAAAGTGAATTAGTTATCGCTTGTTTTGGAAGGAGCAAGCTGCTGTTTTGCTTTCACCTAGTTATCAACAAAGTTGAAAACCTGATGAAGAAGAAGAAAAACGTGCCCCACTTTCCTGAGATTAGATTCAAAATCTGCATAGCCTGAATACTGGTCAGGCCTAGTTAGTGAGCGGCCCCCACTGAAGTCTTACTTTAGAAGGCATTTTTTGGCTGTTCCTTTTCCACCTGCTTGCGAAATCCCTGATGAAACTATCAACTGAGCACTCACGCGTTCCTTGAACTCTCAATTGCGTTCAGTAATTGCGAGTCACTCTCGGTGGAAGCTTCAGGCAAAAATGAATGTCAAACACTCTACCTCCCCTATAGGCTTGGTGAAAAGAGAGTCCTCTGCTGAACTTGCTTTAGAGACACAGTCCGCTGCATACTGATTTCTCATGAGAGGTGTGAGTGACAATCCATGTTTAACAGCAGAAGCTTGTTCTGTCGTTCTTGTTTGGACCAGGTAGGGCCAGCATTGAAATCCGATAAATTTTCTTGCTTCTTTTAGTATGTTGGCACTTTAGTATATTGGATATTTTGGGGTTACAATATGACCATTAGGTTTTATCAAGAGCTGATCATTTCTTGTTTATGGATCACAACAGCACATCAAATAAGCATACATCCTTACCCTTATCCCCCTGAATCTAAGCAGGACAGAAATAAGTGATATGCAAAAATAGAAATGAGTGATGTGCAAAATCAAAATAATAAACATGAACCATTTAGTTTTGTCATGTTGGGCAATTTTTGCTGTTTTTGCCATTTACCATGTGTGTTCCTGTAGAAAGCATAGCATGATTATTTCTGGCCAACTGAATTTTGCACAAGGCTTATTTTGGGTGTCTTGGCCTCGAAAGTGGAAACGCCATTAACAGTCATGTACTGCTATTGCTTGTGGAAAATTGCACCATTGAAAAGTCAAAAGTCTATGTTGAAGGTCTTGTGACCTTAATGTATGGAAGATGAATTACAACAAGAAAAACAGCATAGCATCACAAAACATAGATCCTATCACATATCAAGAGCATTATTGTGTGGGGAAGAAAAAGTTGCCTGTCAACTAAGCCGCATGACAATACAGCCTCAGAGGTATTGATAGTGCACAGCAGAACTGCTAATTGATGGAAGAAAACTGAACCTTGTGTTTGAAACTCCAACTACTGACACTATTTGTGCCCAAATAATGTTTCATTTTTAAAAGATAATGAGGAGAATCTCTGTTTTTTACCCCCAAAATGACAGATATGTGGCGAAAAGTAGACTTGCGTAGAAACATTTTAATTGGTGAACTAGTGAAAAGAAAAGTGGGCCATTTTAAGAGAAGTGTCATTATTAGTTTAATTGCTTAGCCAGGAACACTTCTGATCTTCCTCGTCTTCTTTTAAGAATTCTGAGAATGAAAAATGAATAATTAACATTGTTCCACATATGTGTAACGACTCTCCTCTTCGTCTGATGATGAGGAATAGGAATCATCGGACCAACACGCAGAGTGGTATGTGAAGTGTTCATTGTCAATTTAATTAAATAAACTGAACACTGAATGACCAAAAAAAAAAAAAACAACAACAAAGAGAGTGAACGACACAAAACAGGAAACAACTACCCACAAACACAGGTGGGAACAGGCTACCTAAGTATGGTTCTCAATCAGAGACAACGATTGACAGCTGCCTCTGATTGGGAACCATATCAGGATAAACACATAGAAATACAACACACAGAACAAAACATAGAATGAACAACATAGAATGCCCACCCCAACTCACGCCCTGACCAAACCAAAATAGAGACATAAAAAAGGAACTAAGGTCAGGACGTGACAATATGTCTTTATTTAGGAAATCAAAATATGTCACTAGACATAGGCCTATGTGTAAGGGGTGCGGAACTGGTCAGGCGCAGGAGAGCAGAACTAGGTAATAGCCGGAGCAGTTTAATTGCAAATCCAACGGCATAAAGAATAACAAACATGGGTACAAAACCCATCGCGCACCAGTAAACATGTGCACTAGCACTTCCAACAAACAATTCCACACAAAGACATGGAGGGGAACAGAGGGTTAAATACACAACACTTAATGAGGGAAATGAGAACCAGGTGTGTAAGAAAACAAGACAAAACAAATGGAAAATGAAAAGTGGATCGATGATGGCTAGAAGACCGGTGACGCCGACCGCCGCCTGAACAAGGAGAGGAACCGACTTCAGTGGAAGTCGTGACACTATGTCAAGTTCAAATTTGCTGGGCAACCACTGCCTAAATCAAATCGATCCGTGAGAAGAGACCTTGGAATACATCACATGGAATATAACCAATTATTTTGAAAACTATTGTTTGTTTACATTGCAAGCTCATCCCTTATCAGGTTTTGTTTTAATAGAGGCCTTAGAAATGTATGGAATTTTCAAAACATGCCTTGAGCATCTTCCCAACCTCAGGTCCTGTTTGACATGCAGTGTTATTACCTCCGAAACCATAAAGTTGAGATCCGCCTATAATGAGGCCAAGAAGGAGTAGTGGTAGAGGAAATATTTGTTTTTCCACCTCTAGCCAAAAGGCTATTCTAGGTTATAATGGCCACCAGAGAAGGGAAATCCATTATATGTTTTTTTGTGGTTCATTTCGGGAAGATCAGTTTTTGTCAAGAACATGAGGTGTCAATAATAGAAAAGCACAAGTACTTAGTTGGAGGCGAGACTGTGGTTGCCATATCTTTCCACATGTTCCCTCAGGCCTGCGAGAGCCTGTGCCCTCCTCGCCTCTTCTATTCAGTGGTGTTTTGTTGTGTGGGCTGTTTGCTGTATGCATGAACAAAAACAACGGTGGAACCAGACTTGAAATTACATGGTTACAGAGTAACACTAACCAAAGGTTAAAAGGCACTGGCACTGCAAACTAATTACCCAATAAAACGTGATCAAGGCGCAAAAGTACGTCACTAAAACACATCTTATTATGCACACTCACAATTAAAACTGACATTTGTTCCTTAAGGCCTTACTGGGTGAAGATTTAGTGTTGGACTCGTCAAGGTGCAACATATATTATGCGTTCAATTTACCATGAATTTTTAAATACTAGTTACCACATTCATACCGTTTCTATCTGTGTTCATACAGTAGGTTACACTCCCCTCCCCTCCATTTGTATTTGGACACCGAAGCAAATTTTTTCAACTTTGCTCTATACTCCAGCATTTTGTATTTGCTATCAAATGTTTCATTTAAGGCGACAGTACAGAATGCTTCATGGCCTGCTGGCCAAAATAAGGATATACCAAAAAAGTAGATGAAGTCTGTCTGCCTTCATCACTGTATCCATCCACATTTACTGTACTTAGTGGTTAGCGAACAGTTCAGGGGGTGGGTCCCACGCAAGCCATGATGTTCTGAATAAGATACCATAGAGGGATTTGGCACAGTACTAAAATGGCATAAACAGTACAGATTATTTCATAGAAAATCTTGCATGGTTCAAATGATTCTGCATCCTGAACTCACCTCAGGCATCCGCTGAACGACACACACACACACACACACACACACACACACACACACACACACACACACACTCTCCCTCACTCACATGGTTGCCATGGAAACAGGAACCCACAGTTCTAGCCTCCCCACAAAGTGCTGCAACCCTTCAGCAGACAAACCCTGTCCTTATAACAAGTTTCCAGAGTGCTGCATTGTCTACACACAACACATGATTGCGACATCAAACATCATTTCCCGGATTACATTTTTAAAGTGATATGTATTTTTGAAATGACATGGAAAAATAGTATATCCAGTATCATGAAATAAAGTTTTTTTGTTTTCCTTTGGGATTCAATTCAAGAATCTATAAATATAAATATAATATTATCTGAAAGTCTGGTTGCAAGTCAATTTAACCCAACCCCTTACCCTAACCTTAACCAACTGGAATAACTTGCCTAAACATTTTGCCTAAAATGGGGTTCCAAGCCATTTACAATTCCATGTTAACCGCACTATGGAAGTAGTGCCAGGTTTCATAATATCAATATTCCAACTCAGAGCCCTGACTAAAACAAAAAAACATGGCGGAAAATGTATCTCGTCTTGGATCCATAACCAGTAGTAACCACAAACGTATCACTCACCATAAGATGTTGCAACAAAGGTGTCTCTGCATAAACAAAGGAATGCTAGCTAGCTAAATTTCCCTTGTTGGTCCTGCATTTAGAATGTATCCAATTTTGGTTTGTTTGATTGTTGGTTCAGTTTTCTGTAACTTCGTAGCAAGTAAGGTCTGCATGGTGCAGTGGTTATTGCTGGTTAATTTGCAACGCTTGCAAGCTAATTTAGCTGGACTTTGAGTTTATGCTGTTGTTGGGTACATGGGCTACAGCCAGCTGATTAGCTACAGTTGAAATCTGAAGTTTACATATACCTTAGCCAAATACATTTAAACTCAGTTTTTCACAATTCCTGACATTTAATCATAGTAAAAATTCAATGTCTTAGGTCAGTTAGGATCACTACTTTATTTTAAGAATGTGAAATGTCAGAATAATAGTAGAGATAATGATTTATTTCAGCTTTTATTTCTTTCATCACATTCCCAGTGGGTTAGAAGTTTACATACACTCAATTAGTATTTGGTAGCATTGCCTTAAACAATTTAAACTTGGGTCAAACGTTTGGGTAGCCTTCCACAAGCTTCCCACAAAATTCCCAGTTGGGTGAATTTTGGCCCATTCCTCCTGACAGAGCTGGTGTAACTGAGTGAGGTTTGTAGGCTTCCTTGCTCACACATGCTTTTTCTGTTCTGCCCCACACATTTTCAGTAGGATTGAGGTCAGGGCTTGTGATGGCCACTCCAATACCTTGACTTTGTTGTCCTTAAGCCATTTTGCCACAACTTTGGAAGTATGCTTGGGGTCATTGTCCGTTTGGAAGACCCATTTGCGACCAACCTTTAACTTCCTGACTGATGTCTTGAGATGTTGCTTCAATATATCCACATAATTTTCCTCCCTCATGATGGCATCTATTTTGTGAAGTGCACCAGTCCCTCCTGCAGCAAAGCACCCCCACAACATGATGCTGCCACCCCCGTGCTTCACGGTTGGGATGGTGTTCTTCAGCTTGCAAGCCTCCCCCTATTTCCTCCAAACATAATAATGGTCAGAGGATATTTCTCAAAAAGTACGATCTTAGTCCCCATGTGCATTTGCAAACCATAGTCTGGCTTGTTTATGGCTGTTTTGGAGCAGTGGCTTCTTCCTTGCTAAGCGGCCTTTCAGGTTATGTCGATATAGGACTCATTTTTACTGCGGATATAGATACTTTTGTACCTGTTTACTCCATCATCTTCACAAGGTCCTTTGCTGTTGTTCTGGGATTGATATGCACTTTTCGCACCAAAGTACGTTCATCTCTAGGAGACAGAACGCGTATCCTTCCTGAGCGGTATGACGGCTGCGTGGTCCCAGGGTGTTCATACTTGTGTACTATTGTTTGTACAGATGTACGTGGTACCTTCAGGTGTTTGGAAATTGCTTTTTTTCTGAGGTCTTGGCTGATTTCTTTAGATTTTCCCATGATGTCAAGCAAAGAGGCACTGAGTTTGAAGGTAGGCCTTGAAATACATCCACAGATACACCTCCAATTAACTCAAATGATGTAAATTAGCCTATTAGAAACTTCTAAAGCCATAACATAATTTTCAGAAATTTTCCAAGCTGTTTAAAGGCACAGTCAACTTAGTGTATGTCAACTTCTGACCCACTGGAATTGTGATACAGTGAATGATAAGTGAAATAATCTGTCTGTAAACAATTGTTAGAAAATTGACTTGTGTCATGCACTAGGTAGATGTCCTAACCGACTTGCCAAAACTATAGTTTGTTAAACCTGTTGCGACGAGCAATCCCGTATCCTGGAGCGTAATTATAGCCTCAAGCTCATTAGCATAATGCAACGTTAACTATTCATGAAAATCGCAAATGAAATTAAATAAATATATTGGCTCACAAGCTTAGCCTTTTGTTAACAACACTGTCATCTCAGATTTTCAAAAAATGCTTTTCAACCATAGCTACACAAGCATTTGTGTAAGAGTATTGATAGCTAGCATAGCATTAAGCCTAGCATTCAGCAGGCAACATTTTCACAAAAACAAGAAAAGCATTCAAATAAAATCATTTACCTTTGAAGAACTTCGGATGTTTTCAATGAGGAGACTCTCAGTTAGATAGCAAATGTTCAGTTTTTCCAAAAATATTATTTGTGTAGGAGAAATCGCTCCGTTTTGTTCATCACGTTTGGCTAAGAAAAAAACCCGAAAATGCTGTCATTACAACGCCAAACTTTTTTCCAAATTAACTCCATAATATCGACAGAAACATGGCAAACGTTGTTTAGAATCAATCCTCAAGGTGTTTTTCACATATCTATTCGATGATAAATCACTCGTGGCAGTTTGGTTTCTCCTCTGAACCAAATGGAAAAATGCACGCACCTGGAGATTATGCAATAGTTTCGACGGAGGACACCGAGCGGACACCTGGTAAATGTAGTCTCTTATGGTAAATTTTCCAATGATATGCCTACAAAACGTCACAATGCTGCAGACACATTGGGGAAACGACAGAAAGTGTAGACTCATTCCTTGCGCATTCACAGCCATATAAGGAGACATTGGAACACAGCACATTCAAAATCTGCCTCACTTCCTGTATGAAATTTCATCTTGGTTTCGCCTGTAGCATTAGTTCTGTGCACTCACAGTCAATATCTTTGCAGTTTTGGAAACGTCAGAGTGTTTTCCTTCCAAAGCTGTCAATTATATGCATAGTCGAGCATCTTTTCGTGACAAAATATCTTGTTTAAAACGGGAACGTTTTTTTATCCAAAAATTAAAAGAGCGCCCCCTAATGCAAGAAATTTGTGGAGTGGTTGAAAAACGAGTATTAATGACTCCAACCTAAGTATATGTAAACTTCCGACTTCAACTGTATATTTACACGCCATGGGAAGCTACAACTGCCGACTAGTTCATACAAATATTGTATGTTCAACTCATAGCTAGTTTACCCACTGGGCTCTGCATTAGAAGGATGCTGGCTCAGTGGCAAGGCAGTAGTCAAGTGAGTCAACTAATCGTGATTGTGCGATCAGCCCAAGAAGCACTGGATTATTCAAACTGCAGACAATTTGTCCCGCTATTGTAGCTAGCTAACCACGTAGGTGTAGCAGTCATTGCATTACTAGGCAGACGGAGTTTGTTTGTTGTAAATGTAGTTTGTTGTAGTAGTAGTAGTAACTTAACAAACTAGCAAGAAAAGTGACAAAAGCTTTAACCAGTTTTCATAGCAAACAACACAGTGGGGACAAGGAGAAGCCATGAAATTGTAGCACATTTTTCCTACTACTATAACTGGCAAGCCAGGTGGATAAGTAGCATTTATGGCATTACTAGCTACTAAAGAAGACTAACACTAATATTATCGTTTTGTCATCATCTGCATAATAGGACAACTTGTTCTGTGGCGTAGTGACACGGTAACAGTCAGAGTGGTGGGGGATACGTAATTGTCAGAAGTTAACCGCACTCTCGCCGCCCAAAAAATCCGTAAGATTTTATTTTGGGCCTTTGGCCTTGTGCCTTATCTCACCACTGTGATGTGCTGAAATTGCTTACTTAAACAATTACATTCATTTCTGGCCTTGAGGTTGAGCTAAACTTTAATCTGCTGCCTACCACTACCTATTGTGTTCAATTATTTGAGGTACAGTGCTTAGTGGAAGTCGATATACCCTTTGCACAGTCTTCATATCTTTAAATTTCATTTAAAAAAGGGATTATATTTCCTACAGATTTACACAACCTACTCCACATGTTTATTTATTATTATTGTATTTGGCTCCCCAATTTTGATCTTATCTCATAGCTGCAACTCCCCAACGGGATCGGGAGAGGCGAAGGTGGAGTTATGCGTCATCCAAAACATGACCCGCCTAATCTAGCTTCTTAACACCCGCCAGCTTATCCCGGAAGCCAGCCACACCAATGTGTTGGAGGAAACACAGTTCAACTGGCAACCGGGGTCAGCCTGCAGGCACCCGGCCCGCCACAAGGAGTTGCTAGAGCGTCAAGTAAAGTCAAGTAAAGCCAAGTAAAGCCAAACCCTCCCCTAACCCGGACGACGCTGGGCCAATTGTACGCCGTCCTATGGGACTCCCGGCCACGGCCAGTTGTGGCACAGCCCTGGTCTGTAGTAACACCTCTAGCACTGTGATGCAGTGCCTAAGATCGCTACACCACTCAGGACGCCTATAGAACATTTTCAAAATGAATTAAAAAACAAATATGTTTTGAATGTGTATGTCTTCACACTCCAAAGTTAATACTATGTGGACGCATTTTTGGTATCACTTATATAGATAAATCATTTAGAATAATATTCTACCAATTTTTGTCACAGGCTTCCTTCTTTTCACATACAGGCCAGTAATGTCAAGTGAATGCAATGTTGTTGATCCCTTTGTATTTTCAAGTATTGTGGTGGCATCATGTTATGGGTATGCTTCTCGCCAGCAGGGTTTGAAGAGTTTGCTCGTCGTTGTGGGTGAGATTGGGGCGATTGGGGGGACTCTTTCGAGTGTCAGTCCACAGGTACAGGAAAGTATGAAATAAGAAAAGCAAATAACTGAATGTATGAATATATCAGAATGAATATTATGTTGAATGTTATACCTGTACATGTAACCCCCTAATGAAAAATTTATAAACTAAATAAAAAGCTAGCAACAAAAATAAAAAATATCTACAAAGAAATGGTTAATTGACCACAAAATCTGAATTTTGCAATGGCCATCTCAGTCTCCGAACTTGAACCCCATTGAAAACCTGTGGTTTGAATTGAAGAGGGCAGTACATAAGCGCACATGAAGGATATCAAGGATCTAGAAATATAATGTATGGAGGAATGGTCTAAGATCCCTCCCAATTTGTTCTCCCGTCTCATAAAACATTTTTGATAAAGGTTCAGTGCCGTTATCCGTACAAGGTGAGGTATTGAAAGGTATCAAAAAAAGAGGCAAAAGTAATTCTGAATTTATTACAGAATCTCTTTCTTTGAGCAATTGTATTAGTAGACAATTTCTCCCATTTTTTTACATACAGAGTTTTTGTTTTATTTCTTTTATAGTATTCATTACCCAAATTTATCAAGGATCCCAATAACTTTGGACCTGACTACAGGCAGCATGTACAATCAATGTAATCTCTCTGGGAAAAAGCATTTAAGCTGCATTGTCGGCTGTATAGTGACCTGCGCTTTTAACACGGCTCGGATTGAATTCCAGCCTTAATGTCCAAATACAACAACAAAGTCCAGAACAACAATTCCAGCAACTAAAAGTATCTACACTCTTAGAAAAAATGGTTCCATAAGGGTTCTTCGGCTGTCACCATAGGAAAATCTTTTTTGGTTCCAGGTAGAAAAACTATTTTGGTTTTCATGTAGAACCCTCTGTGGAAAAAGGTTTTACATGGAACCTAAACGGGTTCTACCCAGAACCAAAAAGGTTTCTTCAAAGGGTTTTTCTAAAATAATATGTATACGGTACTATGTTCATATAATGTCAAATGTGAAATTTGGGCTTTAGTTAAGTGGGGTAAATGATCAGGAATACAGAGTGGAATTCAATCCTATAACACAACAATGGTTTGATGAAACTTGGAAAAGACCACCGTATGAAAACTTATGTGACAAATACTGAATAGCTCAAATGGTTGATTTTTATGCCATTACAAAGCTTCAGTGATTGGGTCGAAGAACCATTTTAGATAGCAGTGTCCTGTGGAAACAAATATCACGATATTTCCTCACTTAATTTAGTTGTTATTTCATATAAAAAGCACAAATGATTTGATTCACTTTGTTATCATTACCTACAGCACTGGAACAAAGGTATTCATAAAAGTACCAGATTAAAGCATATGCACTTCCCTGTCAAATGAGTTAACATATACTCCGCTATTCCCAACATGGCTTTAAGCAAACTGGGACATGTAGCTAGGCTGCTAGCAGGAAGGTGTGAAGAGAGTAGCTAGGAACGTGTATGTTTTAACAACCATACCGCAAAGATGTATCTTTCATGATAGAACACAGCGGTCGATTACTCAAAGGGAATTTTCAAGGCACTTATTTCTCTCCCCCTAATTGTTGTGAAGTGATGTCACCTTGACAAAAATCAAGCAACATAGAGCTGTGGGGAATCGCACAATCTCCAGGCTGACCTGCGGGGTCACAGGAGTTCTCGACAGGACTGGACAGGCATCGCAGTGTCTACCTTAATCTAATTATACAACAGCTTCGGGAGCTCTCCATCTCCACGTTCCTCTCTTCACCTTATATCCAATTCCTTTTCATATTCCTTTTTATTCAAAGCAACCTTTATAGCTTGCGCCATCATCATCCCAAGCTGGGAGAAGAAGGAGAGGAGGCGTGGTTCTGTTGAGCAAGAAAATAGGCGGCTGCCTTCTCCAATCTCAACATCTATCGGTGAATGTGTCAGTGAGATTGCATCATTTCCTGTGTTTATGTTGTTTTTGAGTTTTCTTGGTGAGAGGAGTGTGTGGAGCGCCCCCATGACAGAAGTGGTTGCATGCAGGATGTACCATGGCAGTGTGTGTGTGTGCGCTTGCGTGCACTTGTATGTAAGAGAGAGAAAAGAAAGGCATGTGATCCCTTTCACATTCATATAAAATAGCCAACAGTGGGATCCATATGATCATTGTGTCACGACTCCCACCGAAGGTGGCTCCTCTTCCTGTTCGGGCGGCGCTCGGCGGTCGTCGTCACCGGTCTACTAGCTGCCACCTTTCCCTTTTCTGTTGGTTTTGTCTTATTGTTTACACCTGTTTCTTGTTTAGGTTTTTAGTTGGGCTATTTAAGCCGGTAAGGCCCGCCTGCTCTTTGTGCAGGCTTATTTTTCCTCTGTGTTTGTGTGTGGTAGTGCGTTTCATTTAATTTGTTCTCCGGACTGGTTAGGTCCTGGTTTTGGGCCGGTCGTTTATGTGCGCCCGGTATTGGCGTGTACTATTTTCTCTGTGCCAGAATAAAAGGCATTGTTCTGTACCTTCTGCCTCCTGCGCCTGACTCCGCACCCACTACTCCTAATGTGCGTCACAGAAGCCCGCACCAAGAATGGAATCAGCAGGAGCAGCGGCCACCCCCCTTCCATTGATGGGCGAGCGTGTTCTCCATCATATGACCATCCTCCATCGGATTGGATCGGCGATGGACCAGATGATGGAGCGAATGGACTGATGGGAGAGGAGTGGTCTCCCCACCTCACCTCCAGCTCCTCCGACGAGTCAACCCACTCCTCCGTCGGCGTCCGGCTCCAGCGCACTTCTTCTTGCGCCCCCGAGGGAGTACGATGGAGCGGCGGCTGGGTGCCAGGGGTTTTTACTCCAGCTGGAGTTGTACCTGGTTACCGTGAGGCCGACTCCCTCGGGCGAGGAGAGTGTGAGCATCCTCGTCTCCTGCCTGACGGGCCGAGCCCTGGAGTCACTATCCAGAGTTCACCCGCCGTTTCCGGGCCGTGTTCGACCACACTCCGGATGGCGGAGCGGCGGGTGAGTGGCTATTCCACCTTAGGCAGGAGACAAGGAGCGTGCAGGACTTCGCGTTGGAGTTCCGGAATGACAGGGCCCTGATGGACCACTACCGGTGCAGCCTCCGGGAGGACGTCCGCAGGGAGCTAGCTTGTCAGGACGCCACTCTCTCCTTCGACGAACTCATAAAGATGTCAATCTGGCTGGACAATCTGCTAGCTGCCCGCGGGCGTTCAGAAAGGGTCCTGTCAGTTCCACCTCCTAGCCCTCCCGCTCCCATACCTATGGAGTTAGGGGGGGCCGTATCGAGGGGTACCGGAGGAGGAGGCTCCTCCTGCACCAGCTGTGGTCAGAGAGGACACACTTCCGACCGGTGCTGGAGGAGCCCGTCTGGGAGTCGAGAGGGCAGGCAGAACACTTCTCGGTCACCCCAGGTGAGTCAGCATCAAACTCAGCCAGAGCCCCCTGTTGGTCACATGTTTGTATAATTTTTTTTACTTGAATTTTTTCCCTCTCTCCAGCATAAGGCACTAGTCGATTCACGCGCAGCTGGGAACTTTATGGATCGCGGACTCGTCCGTAAGCTGGGGTTTCCACTGGTGCCGATAGATCCCCCTTCCCCGATTTCATGGAAACAGGGGGCTCTCCAGGGGTGGTCAGAGGAGTGTTCAGGTAGGTGTATGGGAGTTTCCATCGGTGCCACGTCGGTGGAGAGTCCAGACCAGGTTACCACTGTGCGCATTCCCTCTGAGTATGCGGATTTGGCTATCGCCTTCTTTAAGAGGAGGGCGACCAAATTACCACCTCATCGACAGGGGGATTGTGCGATAAACCTCTAGGTAAGCGCTGCGCTTCTCAGGAGTCACGTGTGCCCATTGTCACAGGATGAGACGTTGGCTATGGAGACATATGTCACGGAATCTCTGGGACAGGGGTACATTCGGCCCTCCACGTCACCCGTCTCCTCGAGTTTCTTTTTTGTGAAAAAATGGAGGGCGGTCTGCGTCCGTGCATTGATTATCGAGGTCTCAATTCCATCACAGTGGGGTTTAGTTACCCGCTACCTCTCATCGCTACGGCGGTGGAATCATTTCACGGAGCGCGTTTTTTCACAAAACTGGACCTCAGGAGAGCGTATAATCTGGTGCATATTCGCGAGGGAGACGAGTGGAAAACCGCGTTTAGTACCACATCTGGCCATTATGAGTACCTTGTCATGCCGTATGGGTTAAATAATGCTCCAGCCGTCTTTCAACCCTTTGTAGACAAGATTCTCAGGGACCTGCACGGGCAGGGTGTGGTGGTATATATCGATGATATCCTGATCTATTCCGCCACACGCGCCGGATATGTGTCTCTGGTGCGCAAGGTGCCTGGTCGACTGCTGGAGCATAACCTATACGTTAAGGCTGAGAAGTGTGTGTTCTCCAAACGAGCCGTCTCCTTCCTGGGTTATCGCATTTACACCTCGGGGGTGGTGATGGAGTGTGACCGCGTTAAGGCTGTGCGTAATTGGCCGACTCCAACCACGGTAAAGGAGGTGCAGCGGTTTTTAGGGTTTGCCAATTACTACCAGAGGTTTATCCGGGGTTTTGGCCAGGTGGCGGCTCCCATTACAGCTCTCGGGTACGCCACCGAAGCTCCGCCCCTGCGCTTTCTTTTCGAAGAAGCTCGGTCCGGTGGAGCGAAACTATGGTGTGGGGGACCGTGAGTTGTTAGCTGTGGCAAAGGCCCTGAAGGTGTGGAGACACTGGCTTGAGGGGGCGAAGCACCCTTTCCTCATCTGGACTGACCACCGTAATCTGGAGTATATTCGGGCAGCAAGGAGACTGAATCCGCGTCAGGCAAGGTGGGCCATGTTTTTCACCAGATTTAGGTTTACGATCTCGTACAGACCAGGTTCCCTGAACACGAAGGCCGACGCGCTGTCCCGTCTCTATGACACGGAGGATCGGCCCATCGATCCTACTCCCATGCTTCCAGCTTCTAGGCTGGTGGCACCGGTGGTATAGGAGGTGGACACGGACATTGAGCGGGCGTTACCGTTGGAACCTGCACCTTCACAGTGACCTACAGGTCATAAGTACGTGCCGCTTGGTGTTCTGATCAATTGATTCGGTGGGCTCACACGCTACCCTCTTCGGGTCATCCCGAGGACAGCGCGGGGTCTTAGGGGGAAGTACTGGTGGCCCACCTTAGTTAGGGACGTGAGGTTCTATGTCTCTTCCAGTTCGGTGTGCGCTCAGAGTAAGGCTCCTAGGCACCTGCCTAGAGGGAAGTTACAGCCCCTCCCCATTCCACAACGGCCATGGTCTCACCTGTCAGTGGACTTCCTTACCGATCTTCCCCCGTCTCAGGGGAACACCACGATCCTGGTTGTTGTGGATCGGTTTTCTAAGTCCTGCCGTCTCCTCCCGTTTCCCAGTCTCCCTACAGCCCTACAGACTGCGGAGGCCCTATTTACCCACGTCTACGGGGTGCCGGAGGACATCGTCTCTGATCGGGTCCCCAGTTCACATCCCGAGTGCGGAGGGCATTTATGGAGCTTCTGGGGGTCTCGGTCAGCTTGACCTCTGGTCACCCCGAGAGTAATGGGCAGGTGGAGAGAGTGAACCAGGAGGTGGGAAGGTTTCTGCGGTCATATTGCCAGGACCGGCCAGGAGAATGGGCGAGGTACGTCCCATGGGCGGAGTTGGCCCAGAACTCACTCCTCCACTCCTCCACGAACATGTCACCATTTCAATGCGTGTTGGGCTACCAGCCGGTCCAGGCACCATGGCATCAGAGTCAGACCGAGGCTCCTGTGTTGGAGGAGTGGGTGCAGCGCACTAAGGAGACCTGGAGGGCCGTCCAGGAATCCCTCATGCAAGCCGGTGGACAGCAGAAGAGGAACGCTGACCACCACCGCAGTGAGACCCCCGTGTTTGCACCGGGGGACAGGGTCTGGCTCTCGACCCGAAACCTGCCCCTCCGCTTGCCCTGCCGGAAGCTGGGGCAGCAGTGTGTGGGGCCCTTCAAAGTCCTGAGGAGGATAAACGAGGTGTGTAATAGATAACAACTCCCTTCCTATTATCGTATTAACCCCTCGTTTCATATGTCTCTCCTCAGGCCGGTGGTAGCTGGTCCCCTGCAGGAAGGTGAGGTGCCGGAGGTCCCTCCGCCCCCTCCGGACATCGAGGGGTCCCTGGCGTACACAGTACATGCTGTTCTGGACTCTAGATGCCGGGTGAGGGGCCTACAGTACCTCGTGGACTGGGAGGGGTACCGTCCGGAGGAGAGGTGCTGGGTACCGTTGGGGGACATCTTGGATCTGTCACTGTTGAGGGATTTCCATCGCCTCCATCTGGATTGCCCTGCTCCTCGCCCTCTGGGCCGCCCTCTTGGCCGGTGCCGCCGCGCGTGGGGAGGGGTACTGTCACGACTCCCACCGATAGTGGCTCATGTTCCTGTTCGGGCGGCGGTCGTCGTCACCGGTCTACTAGCTGCCACCGATCCCTTTTCCCTTTTCTGTTGGTTTTGTCTTATTGTTTACACCTGTTTCTTGTTTAGGTTTTTAGTTGGGCTATTTAAGCCGGTAAGGCCCGCCTGCTCTTTGTGCGGGCTTATTTTTCCTCTGTGTTTGTGTGTGGTAGTGCGTTTCATTTAGTTTGTTCTCCGGACTGGTTAGGTCCTGGTTTTGGGCTGGTCGTTTATGTGCGCCCGGTATTGACCTATGATCGTGTACATCTCTCATCCATGGAGAAGTCAGGCAGGAGGTCTGTAATGGCATTTACTATTTAAAGACTAATAAAGGCCTGAAGGTGCTCAATTTTCAACCAGTAGACAGTACATGAGACAGTACAATGATGCAAAATTTGCCTCCTTGTCATGGATAGGTCTCCACCATATTGCTATCAAAAGATCAAACGTCAGGAGATCAAGTATCAAAGGAGAGGAGACAAGGAATGACAGCTACTACAGTTACTGTATCAAAGCACATTGGAACAAAGCCAATATGCCCATAGATCAAATGCAATACATTTGTATTTGTTACATGCGCCCAATACAACAGGTGTAGCCTTTACCATGAAATGCAGAGTTAAAAAAAACATTTGCAAAAAATGAAAAAGGAAATGGTAACACAATAAAATAACAATAACGAGACTACAGTATACACAAGGAGTACCGGTACCGAGTTAATGTGCAGGGCTATGAGGTAGTGAGGTAAATGAGGTAATATGTACATGTAGCTAGGGTAAAAAGTGACTAGGAAATCAAGATAGATAATAAACAGAGCAGCAGCAGTGTATGTGAAGAGTGTGAAAGTGTGTCTATAAGTGAGTGTGTGTTTGTGTGTGTGGCATCAATATGCATGTGTGTGTGTGTGTTTTGTGCCTGTGAGCGTATGTAGTGTGTGTGTGTGTGTGTGTGTGTGTGTGTTCGAGTGGCAGTGTAATATGTGTGAGTGCGGTAGCGGAGAGAAAAGTCTATGTCTTGGGTGGCTGGAGTCTTTGATCATTTTAAGGGTCGTCCTCTGATCTAGTAGTATAGAGGTCCTGGATGTCAGAGAGCTTGGCCCCAGTGATGTACTTTTGTAGAGCCTTACGGTCGGATGCCAAGCAGTTGCCATACCAAGCGGTGATGCAGCCAGTGAAGATGCTCTCAATGGTGCAGCTGTAGAATTTTGGAGGATCAGAGGGCACATGTCAAATATTTTCTGCCTCCTGAGGGGGAAGAGGTGTTGTCGTGTGTTTGGACCATGATAGGTCCCTAATGATGTTGACCTGCTCCACTACAGCCCTGTCAAGGTGAATGGGGGCGTGCTTGGCCCTCCATTTCTTGTAGTCCACGATCAGCTCCTATGTCTTGCTGACGTTGAGGGAGAGGTTGTTGTCCTGACACCACACTGCCAGGTCTCTGACCTCATTGTCGTCAGTGATCAGGCGTACTACTGTTGTTGACAAACTTAATGATGATGTTGGAGTCGTGCGCAGTCACACAGTCGTTGGTGAAAAGGGAGTACAGTAAAGGACTAAGCACACACCCCTGAGGGGCCACTGTGTTGAGGATCACCGTTGTGGATGTGTTGTTGCCTACCCTCACTACCTGGGGTGATCCGTCAGGAAGTCCAGGATCCAGTTGCAGAGGGAGGTGTGTAGTCCCAGGGTCCTGAGTGATGAGCTTAGAGGACACTATGTTGTTGAATGCTTAGCTGTACTCAATGAACAGCATTCTCACGTAGGTGTTCCTTTTGTCCAGGTGGGAAAGGGCAGTGTGGAGTGCAATAGAGATTACGTCATCTTTGGATCTCTTGGGGTGGTATGCGAATTGGAGTGGGTCCAAGGTGTCTGGGTTGATGATGTTGATGTGAGCCATGACCAGCCTTTCAAAGCATTTAATTGCTACATACACTACCGTTCAAAAGTTTGGGGTCACTTATAAATGTCCTTGTTTTCAAAAGAAAAACACATTTTTCCCATTAAAAAAACATAAAATTGATTAGAAATACAGTGTAGACATTGTTAATGTGGTAAATGACTATTTTAGCTGGTAACGGCTGATTTTTAATGGAATATCTACATAGGCGTACAGAGGCCCATTCTCACTCCTGTGTTCCAATGGCACGTTGTGTTAGCTAATCCAAGTTTATACTTTTAAAAGGCTAATTGATCATTAGAAACCCCTTTTGCAATTATGTTAGAACAGCCGAAAACTGTTGTCCTGATTAAAGAAGCAATAAAACTCGCCTTCTTTTGACTAGTTGAGTATCTGGAGCATGAGAATTTGTGGGTTCGATTACAGGCTTAAAATGGCCAGAAACAAATAACTTTCTTCTGAAACTCGTCAGTCTGTTCTTGTTCTGAGAAAGGAAGGCTATTCCATGTGAGAAATGGCCAAGAAACTTAAGATCTCGTACAATGCTGTGTACTACTCCCTTCACAGAACAGCGCAAACTGGCTCTAACCAGAATAGAAAGAGTAGTGCGAGGCTGCGGTGCACAGCAAGAGGACAAGTACATTAGAGTGTCTAGTTTGAGAAACAGACACCTCAGAAGTCCTCAATTGGCAGCTTCAATTAATAGTACCCGCAAACACCAGTCTCAATGTCAACAGTGAAGAGGCGACTCCGGGATGCTGTCCTTCTAGGCAGAGTTCCTATGTCCAGTATCTGTGTTCTTTTGCCCATCTTAATCTTTTATTTTTATTGACCAGTCTGAGATATGTCTTTATCTTTGCAACTCAAAAAGAGTGTTTTTCTTTCAAAACAAGGACATTTGTAAGTGACCCCAAAATTATTGAACAGTAGTGTATGTGAATGCTACGTGGAGATAGTCATTTAGGCAGTTTACTTTGTCGGTCTTGGGCACAGGGACTATGGTTGTCTGCTTGAAACATGTAAGTATTATAGACTTGGTCAGGGAGAGGTTGAAAATGTAATTGAAAACACTTGCCAGCTGGTTAACGTATGCTCTGGGTACACGTCCGGGTGATCCGTCTGGCCCTGTGGCCTTGTGAACATTAACCCGCTTAAACGTCTTACTCACATTGGCTATGGAGAGCCTGATTACACAGTCATCCGGAACAGCTGGTGCTCTCATGCATGGTTCAGTATTGCTTGCCTTGAAGCGAGCATAGAAGGGATTTGGCTCATCTGGTAGGCTCGCGTCACTGGGCAGCTCACGGCTGGGTTTCCCGTAATGACTGTAAAGGATGTTCTGTTTGTCTACATGTATCTACACATTTATTACTGCTGCCTGTGCTAGATGAATCATGTTTTGGGATTAAATTGGAGACTATGTTTAATTGAATAAGGGCCAAACATTGAATTAACAAATTCTTCCCACCTAACAACAGCTGGGTGCATTTTTCACTAACTGTGTGGCCCCAGTAGATGCATGCATAACGACTATATTTCAATGTCATGAATATTGGCACCCCACTGGCTATCGTACCACTGCCCATTTGTTACATTTCCCCACATAAAATAACAGCTTGGATTTACAGCTGTGCATATGCTGCAGTTGACCAACTTCTTCCAAACCAATATTCTTTACAGGACTCTTGATGAATTGCTGCAATGCCAGCACAATTTTTTCACTTGTGATCTTGGAATGTAAATTATTGGCCTGCTAGTTCTGCAGTGTGAGAAGTCAGTTTGTGGAAGTTCTGAACACCTTGTCCAATCCTTAATATCTGTGACCTTGCATGAGGACACTCTTCAGGTCTTTGTTTGAAAATTTTCTTCGGTGTGTCACTAGTTTTAGTCCAAACTCTCAAGACAGACATGATGACACACTGCTTGGCCTATTCCAATGAGGCCATCAAAACATGTGGAGATCCGTGTCAAAAGCCCTGAATCCCTTTACTTATTCATGGATCCAAAACGTAACATCTGGAACA
Source organism: Oncorhynchus mykiss (assembly GCF_057628025.1). Classification (NCBI taxonomy): domain Eukaryota; kingdom Metazoa; phylum Chordata; class Actinopteri; order Salmoniformes; family Salmonidae; genus Oncorhynchus; species Oncorhynchus mykiss. The sequence goes on along the minus strand of NC_143027.1, from coordinate 56,545,648 downwards.
TTTAATTTCACTGTCAGATTTATTTCTGCCGACTCTGTAACGCCCTGGTTTGCTCTCCTCCGTCGTCGAAAAGCCAAGTGACAAATTAGAGAATGCCAGACTGCCCGCACTGTGATAGTGCCACTCTGACGGATGGTTGAACAAATAGATTCCTCTCCTGCTCCAGCGTGTGTCCCAAACATCCTCCCTGATCTTGTTTGTGACCGAAATATGAGCCGTAATCTAGTACCTGGTGGAGAATGGATTCTCCCATGAACGACCTGCTTATTCTAAGTAGAACAGAATCTAACCTACTCATATCTACTCCAATGGTTCAGCATCAGGTTCACTTTGGACTTTAGCACAATTACTACACAGGGTGAATGATAGCTTCCAAGTAAGGAGTTGAGCAGGCTGACATTTTCCCCACCAATGTGTAATTACTCTACATCGGCTTGGTGTAACGGAGTTAAGCTCACTCCACAGCTAGCTGTTACATTGGCACACATTTTATTAAAAATAATGATTTTTGATTCAACATACAATTGTAAGCTAATACACTGCAGTAGGATTGTGTGTTTGCTCCAAAAATAGCATGGAAGTTGATTCAATGTACAATTGTAAGGCAACCAGCTGCAATATCAACATTTGGGCATATACCTGAACCAACCTACATTTTCAAGTTTAATCGTGTGTTCACTCAACTTTTAATTTTTGGTTGAGTGAACATACAATTCAGCGTGATAATGTATTCCACCTTATTTGCATATTTCCCAGTGTAAAATTAAACTCTTTATGACAATACATTACATAGCATAAGGCCTTTCTTTAAGGGCCTAGTTAAAACCTAACGCAACGGTCTGAAACTCCTGGTTTACAGGCCACATCAAGCCTGCAAGTCACATTATGCTGGCTTGCAAGGTGATATGTAATTCCCATTGGAGTGAGGATATCCAACAATTTGAACTTTCAATCACACACAACCTGCATTGAGAATGACTGCCAGGGTAGGGAAGATTGATTATTGAGACCGCCTAAATCATGTAAACTGGAACAGTCATCTCAGTAACGGATGCAAAAAAATCAAACTACTAATAGATTGGATTAGTTTAGATTATTTTTTTTTTGCCTTCTAAAGACACACATGAATTTGTAATCAGAGTTTGGTAGCCCAGAGTGTTGGCCCTTCCAAAGGCCCTTTAGCGGCCCCATGGGTCGAATGTTGATAAACATTAATAGAAATTAAACTCAGAAAAGCTGGTGTTTCTATGTCAAATGGTTTTGTTATACCATGTTTAATTGAATAGGGGCCAAACATTAAATTAACAAATTCTTCCCACCTAACAACAGCTGGGTGCTGTGATGTGTATAAAGTGCAATAATGGGATGCAAACTCAAAATTGTATACATTTCAACTCTATATCTGACATGGTACAGGTTCCCAGAACCATGTGTGAGAGGTATATACTTTTGTTTCAAAGTAGATTTGTTTAAGACGACCAAGAAACACTCTGCGTGACCCTGATTCAACCCACTGCAATAAAATAAAGTAAACAAACTAACACATTAGCTCAAATTTTCGTCCATTTGAAGTCCACTCAACTCACAAAATAACTTAGATTAAGCAATTGGTTAAATGTACTTTTTACAGTGCATATACTATTGAATTATATTGTATTTCGGTATGAATCAGATGTAGTCAATTTGTTGTGTTTGTGCGCCACATTTTGCCACAGCATGTGTGTACTGCTTTCTATCAGGCCTTAAAGTGGTTTTATTGTGCTGGGTTTGTTGTTGGACAAGGCTCTCAACCAGTAAGCGAAAAATGAACTGCTGTCACATTATTTCAAAAACACTGAGCATGCTGATGACATGGAAATAATGCTCCATGGGGCTGTTTTTGAAACAACACACTTTGTTTTAATTATGGGCAGGTGTTAAGAATGACAGCGATGGCTACTTGCTCAATTGTATCACTTGACAATTTAATTGTCTTGTGTGAGGCTATCGTGAATAAAATATGCAAGGTTTTGTACATGTCTTCTCAAATCACAGATGACATGTTTCCACTGGCACAAGCAATTATTATAGAAGCAGATGATGAATTAAGCCATGTCAACAAGAACACCATTGATATCAAGGGACTCACGTACAGTAAGAAGCAGGGAGTAGCACTTCGCTGCTCAGAATAAAGGGGGAATAAATTGCATAGAAAACAACATAGAAATGTGTAGTACATATTGTTGTATTTGTAATTATATCAACTCCACAGTAATAATTGAGCAATTAATTCAAATAACACTCATGTTGCCTAGAAACGTGGAATTTCACACATATCTCTAAATGCTATATGGCTTATGATCTATATTGTATTTCCATGCACTTTAGAGCTACAATCACTATTAAAACACAACATCATTGTGACTTCTGCTGCCATTCTACACTGAACAAAATGATAATGTAAAGTGTTGGTCCCATGTTTCATGAGCTGAAATAAAAGATCACAAAAAGCTTATTTCTCTCAAATGCTGTGCACAAATTTGTTTACATCCCTGTTAGTGAGCATTTCTCCCTTGCCAAAATAATCCATCCACCTGACAGGTGTGGCACATCAAGAAGCTGATTAAACAGCATGATCATTACACAGGTGCACTTGTGCTGGGGACATAAAAGGCCACTATAAAATGTGCAGTTTAGTCACACAATACCATGCCACAGATATCTCAAGTTATGAGGGAGCATGCAATTGGCATGCTGACTCCAGTCATGTCCACCAGAGCTGTTGCCAGATAAATTCATGTTCATTTCTCTACCATAAGCCACCTCCAATGTTGTTGTTGAGAATCTGGCAATACTTCCAACCGGCCTTACAACCACAGACCACGTGTATGGCATCATGTGGGCGACCGGTTTGCTGACGTTAACATTGTGAACAGAGTGCCCCATGGTGGCGGTGGGGTTATGGAATGGGCAGGCATACGCTACGGTGAACGAACACAATTGCATTTTATTGATGGCAATTTGAATGCATAAAAATACAGTGACGAGATCCTGAGGCCCATTGTGAGGCCCAATTCTAAAAAAGTTATCTTTGACCAACAGTCATGAAATCCATAGATTAAGTCCTAAGGAACTTATTTAAATTGACTGATTTCCTCATATTAACTGTAACTCAGTAAAATCAATGAAATTGTTGAATGTTACGTTTTATATTTTTGTTCAGTATACAAAAGAAATATACAGACAATTAAATGACATTCTTCTCAAATATTAAACCTACAAAATAAGAAATTGACAAGCTTTGCAGCAAGAACACTTTACAAAAACCCATACCTGATGGAAACTTTTGATTTTCTCAAACAGTACATTATGCGCCAAGTTCTTAACAATTTAATACAGACAAGCTGTTACTTGTGAGCCAGTGAGTGTGTGTGTGAATTACTCATGAGTATGTGCTGTCCCCTAAAAAAAAAATCAGTTTTGTAAGCTAGAAACATTAATAATTTAAACTTGGGGGCGAAGCAGAACAGAGGTGGTCTGATTTCAAAAATGAACTTAATCAGAATGCATTCCAAATGATAACTTTACACAGACTATAATGGTAACGTCCAAATGAAAACTTCAACGTCAGTATTTTCATATTGGCAAAAGCCTAGTGAATCAAAGTTACTCGCAAAACTGCATTACATTTTAACAATTAAAACATTTGTTATTAAAATGTAATTGTTTAATTGTCCAATGGGGTTTAAAGTGTTAATATGTGACTGCATGGATAAAACACAATACCAGAGTCCCTTATAAGCCCAAGTAAAAGATAGGCAGCTTCATTGATTTAATTAACTATTTTAATGACAATTGACGCTGTAATTGTGAAATAAAATGCTCTTCCTGGGTTAATGCCCCTCCGTAATAAAAGTATTAAAAAAAATATTAGGAGGAATTCAGTTGTAAAATGAAGGTATTGATATTTTTCCGGGATACAGTGGACTTCAGTGACCTGTGGCTATTCTTCCCCGAAGCTTGCTAAGTCCAATATTTTGTATGAAATTCTAACATCCAGTGAAACTAAACATCAAGCATACCCCAAATACTTTATGGCAGGCTAAAGCTTTTACTCTCCCTTATCTTAACTTGCGACGCATGCACACATCTCAACTTTCTCTTAGATTGTACAGGGACAAAATCCTAACTTGAGATTCATGCGTGCAACTCTCACTTTCACTGTTTCACATAAATCATGCATAGATGCCAATGGGAGATTTGCATGGAAATTCTAGTTAGTCACACATGCATATCGCAAGTAAGTATTAGGCCTGCATAGATAGAATAAACATTTCACCGGACAGGTAGACCAATTTCTTAAATGTTTTGCTTCCTTGTTAAATATGCATGTAGCACGGGAGAATTGTACTTTCAGATAGATCGTTTCTGGAGATGGGATGACAAATACGTTTTGACAAGTAAGATTCATAAGATAACGGTGATGTCCTGGAAAGTACTGAGTTGCCAACATTTTCTAGCCCAACCGCAGTGAAACACAATAAAGCACTCTTGGCTTCATAACAAGCTTACCATAACCCATGAGCAGCCTGTCATCAGCAATATCAGTTGTCTTAGAAGCTGTACGTTTTAGTTGATTTATAACATTAAACATGAGATAGTCCTTTGACTCAGTGTTTTAAATCATCCATAAGCACTAGCTCTGACACCACCATTATATGGTCTGTGCAGAGTGCGTCCCATTATGTGTGGCAAAAATACAAATACCACAGATCAATGGTTTTACCCCTTAGAACAGAGCTGCCTTCTCATTTTCCAACTGAATTCCCCTTAATTGATTTCATAACTAATACTGACTTCCTAATTTCAAAAGCATCGCTTAATTGCAGTGTTTCCAAGTTGGAATATAAAGCCACACCTTTTGTTTGTACAATTACAAGGGTGAATGAATAGGCTTTTTATAGGGTGATAATTGTCTCTTGCCAGTGTTCGTTCATTGCTGTTGTTTATCGTGATTTCATACTGTAGAGATCGTTATTCCTCACAGAAGTTATTATAAGCCCCATTTATTTGTAATACCACATGCAACAGCGGAAGTTACTGAAAATGCTGAGAAAGTAACAGAAGAGGGTAGCATATTATTAATGGCCATGCTTCACTGATGTTCTAACTAGAGCTAGGTATTACCTCCAGCCAATGCATTTTCTTCGAGAGGATCTCAAAAGTTCCCTGTTAACTCAGCCCACAGAACAGAAATGTACAGTATATACTGTATATATCATTTATTTCATTACATTGTAATGAGAGGAAATCAAATGATGTATGAATGGCTGATAATTGGCTTCAAATGCTTTAGTAATATTAATATTAAAAAATACATATTATTACTGCTGCAACATTAAAAGGCATTGATGGGACACTTATAAATCAAATTCAAAACATGAATAAATACCATTGCATATGGAATTGGCAAGATAAAGATACAGGCAAGATAAGGATACAGTAGTCCTGCAACGACTGCCTAGGAAGGAATGTTACAACCACCCCCAAAAGGTTTAACCCTTATTGGAAAGGGGGATACCATTGGGGGATACCAAAGGGGGCAGGCTAAACCATTGCATATGGAATTGGCAATATAAAGATACTGGCAAACTAAAAATATATACCCCAAACTAAAAAGTGTCTTCCGCATTTAACCCAACCCCTCTGAATCAGAGAGGTGCGGGGGGCTGCCTAAATCAACATCCACAGCACCCAGGGAACACTGCCTTGCTCAGGGGCAGAATGACAGATTTTTACCTTGTCGGCGTGGTGATTCGGTCTAGCAACCTTTCGATTTACTGGCTCTAACCACTAGGCTACCTTCCGCCCCCGAGCAGTGATTAGCAGGTCTGCCTAGGCAAGGTTCAATACAGTACTGAAGAACAATGATCATTCCTCATTATCATTGCTAAGATTACTCATTACTCATTATCATCACTAAGATATGCGACCCATTTCGGGATAGCTCTCCATGTTGTTGTAGTTGCATACTATGCAAGAGTAGAAACAAGGGTAGTAGTGTCACGAGTTAGTATAGTTAATTCCCCTGTTGCACTGACATCATCATTACTGCAAAACTCATCAGCCCACAGCTGGTCATTTATTCCAAAACAAAGCCCTATCAAATCAAAACAACGCACTTTTGATTAGTTAAATCATAGCAAAGTTTCAATTGCAACATTACAAATCAAACTCATTATCCAAATCATGATCTTTAGTGGAAACTGTCATGAGCAACTAGATTGAGACATATGCTCTCAAGTTTATTCATGTCAGCTTTTTGATTCACAAGGACGATTAATAAAAGCGGAAATTCGATAAAGTTAATATTTTTGGTTTTGTTCGTTACCTTTTAAAATGGTATCTGATATATTTCAATCATGTGTGTCACTCAGAGCCTTTAGTCAAAATCAATAGACGACCACTAAAGATTATGTTGTTACATCGGTAAAACCACTCCCTTCAGCTCTATTGAGGTTGATGATACCATGCTTGTTGATGAGCAAATTCATTTAATTGGAAACTAAGAGATAAATTCCTGGTCCAAATTTAGTATTTTGGTGTTTTCAAGGTTGATGTCCATAGATCTCGTGAAAAGAAATTAAGCTTTTATTGAACTCATGACAAAGCTGTTGCCAAAGGGAGGGTGGATGACTTTGCAGGGCATAAATCAAGGCAAATAGCTGAACAACACCCATTTTATTGGCTGAGCAGGTTGCTCAATATAGGCAAGTGCAAGTTGCTGAGCTCTGATGGAGATTAATTATTCCCAAGAGCCTAAATACGCTTTACCGTCCTGTTCAGGTGCAGTGGGGAATGAGACACGGATCACTACACTCTTAGAAAAAAGGGTTCCAAAAGGGTTCTTCAGCTGTCCCCATAGGAGAACCCTTTTGGAACTCATAGATAGCACCTTTTTTTCTAAGAGTGTAATGACCTGCCTTGCACAACTGAAACTGTATATGCCAAAAACAAAGGGCCCTATAGATGAGATCTATAGTATATGACTAGGAATCATGGCACTCAGGAAGTGGTTGCCTCGCCCTGATGTGATCTCGTATTCACAGTGTGTCAAAAGAGAGTCATTATGTGCACTTAACCAGACTCAGGTTCACCCTATCTGCTCCACGAGAGCTTTGCTAGTCTGCCATTTTCAATATCATACCCTGAGGCAGTGCTGATGCTGTGAAATGTGCTGTGAAAGTACTGGGAGAATCCCCCAACTCTCTTCTATTCAAATGATTTCCCTTAGTGTCTAAACTGAGAGGGGTTACTCGGACTGAATTTTTCTGACAACAAGAAGTTGAATGGCTTAAAACATGTGCTAAGGCTATTAGCGCCGACATTCTCTTTTATTCTAATTCTTACTTTTACACGGTGAGAACAGTTAGTCCCCCTTTAGTACCTTAAGAATTTGATCAATTACTGTGTTATCATCCTGCCCTCATAACAGGTGTTTTAACTATAGATGGAGAAAATAGTAGAAATTTGAATGGATGGAAAGTGACACACACACACAAACACACACACACACACACACTAGTATTCTATTCAGCTGAAGAAATTCTCAAAAATCTTAACCCATATACAGTTCATTCAGAAAGTATTTAGAACCCTTGATGCTTTCCACATTTTGGTACATTACAGCCTTATTCTAAAATTGATTTAAAAATACATTCCCTCATCAATCTACACACAATACCCAATAATGACAATGCAAAAACAGGTTTTTAGAATATTCTGTAAAAGTATTTAAAAAAAAACTGAAATATCACATTTACATACACTACCGTTCAAAAGTTTGGGGTCACTTAGAAATGTCCTTGTTTTTTAAAGAAATTCCAATTTTTTGTCCATTAAAATAACATCAAATTGATCAGAAATACAGTGTAGACATTGTAATGTTGTAAATGACTATTGCAGCTGATGGTAGCTGATTTTTAATGGAATATCTACCTAGGCGTACAGAGGCCCATTATCAGCAACCATCACTCCTGTTTCAACAGATCATTGTATTCGCTAATCCAAGTTTTAAATTACTAATTGGTCAATTGAAAATTGATCATTAGAAAACCCTTTTGCAGTTATGTTAGCACAGCAGAAAGCTGTTTGGCCTGATTTTAGAAG